>NW_025334033.1:3619985-4819985 GCF_019186645.2 Phyllostomus hastatus | reverse complement strand
GATCTCAGTGGATGGGTCTGAGGGGAAGGCCTTGTCAGCTGGGACAGCTTATCAGAAGAGGGCTGTACTTTCACCCCCCTCCTTCCTATTTATTCCTAAAGCAGGGAAAATTCCCCTGGGAGCACGGAGGCCTCAGAGGGAACATTGCAGAGACTCGAGAGATGAGAAACAGTTTGTAAATGAGCATTTAAAACATGAAAACACTCTTGTTTTTAAAGCCAATGAGTATAAAGTACCAGTGGGAGATGGGAGTTGACAGCTGGGACTCTTCATCCGTCTGGTTGAGAGATTCTGAGTCAATCTCTGATGGATGAAAAGTAGGACTGGGAGAATTCAGACCTGTCAGAATCTGCTCAAAATTCCTGGGCTTGCCATTTCAAACCAAATGCAAACCTTCCAGAGCTTGAGATTAAAGAGACTGTTTATAGAAAAATAAAAGAGGCTTGAAAATGCTTATTAAGAGGCATCTTAGAAATCTTTATAAAGCGTCATCTGTGATGATTTACATGCAAATGAATCTGAATGTGCTTGGCATACATTATGTGGGGTTTTCAGATTTGATCAAATCTATGCTGGTCATGAGAAAAGAAATGCACACACAGAGAGCCACTAGAGAGTGTACAGCAAGGACAGCTTGTCCATCCCTGCTTTAAAGCAGACCAGGGATAAGGGATGGCACATGAGTGCTGTTTATTCAGTCACTTAAGGACAAGTTTTGTTCCCAGAGCTACATCTGAGTCCAGAGATAGCTCTGAAGACTTCTGGGAGCACGAGATGCCCTGAGAGCTTCAGGTTTGTAGTGGAGGGGCCTTGAGTAGGGATTTACCTGATGCTCAGAAGATTCCAGAGGCTAGAGTGTCATTCCAGTGTTTCCTGGGGGTCTGCACATTTTCCCACCAGGAGTTTCTAGGATTCCCAGATGGTCTCCGGTCTGAAGTGACCTCTCTCTGTGACAGGAACGGAACTGGGACCCTGGGCCTTTGCTAATCATAGTCTGAATTACTAAAAAGGTCTCCCAAGTTCAGGAAGTTGCTACAGAGTGTAGGATGTAGATAAATGTAAATAGAGAAAAAACCCGCCACTAGGTTTTTTCAAGCTGCTGTGAGCAGGAAAGTCACGACAAGGTTATGTAACAAGCTAAAATAGGTCTCCGTGAAAACTTGGTGATATTACTGAGTTCTTATCTAATTGCTCAACGACTACCAGTCAGCACAAAACTATGGATCCTATAAATTGCAAAAGAACAAATGAAAGTATGAGGGAGTGTGTGCTGCTCCATCAAATAGAATCTTCAGCTTTGCACATTACCTAGCATAGCATCCCCAGAGTATCTCATAGTCGCTAGCGCAGCACTCTGGCCAGGTTTTTCTGATTTTCTCTCTCAGTCTCTCCTAAAATCAGCAACTCAAGCACAGGGCCAAACTGGCACTGAATTAAAATATAAAGTAAGCAAAAGGTTACTTCAGATGCCTATTCCTTCCTCTTCCCACCTGCCTTTTCCACGCCCTTGACTGTCTCCTCTCTTCGTCATGTCTCCTCCAGTCCCGGGTGTAGTCCCTATATTTAAAAGTAAGAGTTGGCCAACATACCTGCTGAGAGGTTTTGTCCTAAAAAATAAACAAAAAAGATCCTGCTAGGTTTAAAAATAAATTTGGTTGTTTTCTATAACCCAAAATGTTTATAGTCCTTCAGTTTATCTATCACTCTTTCACTGTGTAAACCAGATTCTCAAAACAAAACAGAATATTCCCCAGATTTTTTAAACAAAATTTTATGAAAGCTCCTTGACAGAGATGTGGGCAGGGTGCAGGAAAAAAAGAATGGCTGGCACTCAGAAACCAGCAACAGAAGAAACCATTGACACCCCTAAGACTGAAGAAGTAAGTAGAAAAACAGTATTCGTGGTGCTCAGAGAGAGCTGGAGTCACAGAGGAAGGCAGCTCCATCTGGAGATTTGGTACCCAAACAGAGAGGGAGCAGGAAACAAATACCCCAAACATGTTCTCCTGCTGACATTTCTCATTGGTTGAACCCAGCTAGAAGTCAGAGGGCCAGGGAGCCTGTTGCTGCTGCATTCTGTAGGGTCAGCCAACTGGGCACCAGCGGGAGAGAGGATGCAGAATATGTATTGGTGAATGGGGTAGATGGTAGAAGTAAAATCCACACATTAATCCTTATCTGTTCTTGTAGTTTGATGAGGATGTTACACATATTTTGCCATGTTATACATGCAATGTGCACCAATGTTTTCGTGCACATTATACACAGCATTATTATGCCCATTATTATACCCATGGTGTGTAATCATTATACCAATGTATAATGTGCATCCTTATTTTTCCCTGAAATATTTGGGCAAAAAAAGTACACATTTTACACAGCAAAATATGGTCTTTTCAAAGATCTTACCTTCTACATTATATATAAGTCTCTCCAAGCTCTGGTTGTAGCAATGCAGACAAGGTCAGTTTCAAAATCTTATCTCTAACTAGCACAGTGAATATCTACTTGTTTTTTTTTCCTCTCATATTCATCTTGTTTTCCACAATCTAATTAATCCTCTTAAAATAACTACACAGTTCATTTATTCGTATTCCAATACTCAGCTCAAATGACAATTTTTATCATGCTTTTGTTAATTGCGCCAGACAGAAATGAGACCTCCTGTTTTTGAGTTTCTAGTGCTTGTCTGAACCGCTTGTGTGGTATTTATTCCACACCTCCTAGTACCCCACAAAATTACACTTTTCTCCTTTATTACCATCACATCTTCTTAAAAGTTTAAATGGTTTCTTGCACATGTTATGTCCCTCACTAGGTCACTGGGTTGACTTGCTTTCTATATAGTAATCACATCTTAAACATTTACTAGAGAATCAACTTATGGATGAATATCCCCTCCATCTCTCCTTTCTTTAATGGCCTCATGTGATCTATAATTCTATCTAAATGTCATTTCCTCCAGGAAAACTTCCTTGACCTTTGTCCTCTTCCAAGGATGTGTTGGTTCTCCTTGTAGGTGTACTGTGTCTTGGTTACCATGGCATTTAACTCAGTCACACAGCTTGTCAATGTCAAAGTCATGGTTCAAATTAAATTCTATGTGATTGCAGAGATCATGTTTTTATGACTCATCATACTTCTTCTCAAGGAGCATGTAGAAGGGGGAAATTACATTTAGGCGATGAGATAAGAAAGCACTTCATGAAAAAGGGTGGTAATTGAGATAAATTCTTGAAGTATAATGGGTTTTGGCAGGTAGATATGGTTAGGGTGGGCTTTATACACAGAGAAAAAAATGTGTAAAGTCACAGACCTAGTATAATGCAGACTATGTCTGAAGCATTGTGAAAACTCAAGCTCTTGTGGTTGGCATCGGATTGTGGAGACTTCTGCTGTAGGAGCCTGTTGCTGGAAGTGAGGACATTCTAGGACAGGGCAGAGTAGAGAAGTGTGGACAATGAGTCCAGACCCATACCTGTCAAATAACTTAAGACATTTTTTGGATTTGAAAAGACTATTTTGTTGTTGCTGCTTGTTAAACAAAGGCCTTCAGACACAATGCTTTAACTCATGTACGCGACTTTGATAGTGAAGATTTTAAGTAGCCTGAGAGAGAGTTTCTACTCTAAAATTGGACCACTGGATACATCTGTTACGCATGTGGGTCCAGAGGCAGATAGTAATGAACAGGGACTGCCATAGCTTGTCACTCAGACAGGGGTAGTCTGATGGAAAGTTCTCATGTGGTCTTCAGGAGGGAAGCCGTCATAGTACTGAGAGCTGCCAGGGTGGTTAGTTTAATGCTTTGTGCTCTATTACTATTTCTAACATACATATAGACCAATGTTAAAAGTTAATAAACATTATTTTTAAATAATTAAAAATGTCTCAGCCACTTTTTTCCAAAGACTATATATGCCGCATTCTATCATTCTACTGGGATGCTATATTATATTATATATTTTCAGTGTGTCCTATGTCTCTCGTATGGCCTTTGTGTCATTATTGTTTCTTTTGTGTTTTATTTTCTATTTATCTATAGACCAAGTCACGGATCACAACTTCTGCTGTGTTTTACCTGCCTTTAGACCTATCTATGGAGTCCCTACTTTCAGTTATAGTTTCAATTACAGAGTTTCCACTTTATTATATTTCATAGCTCTAACGTTCACATAAAATTCTCCACTTTCACTCTATTTTATCCATCTTTTACTATATTTTTAACATTACTGTCAGTTTAGTTTTGTCTTTGCTAATACAAAATATTTGGATCCCCTGCTTATCTTGCCTTTTTTTTAAACTTGTTTTTTGGGAGTGGGAAGGATTGTATGGTCCTCCCTCTTGGCATGACTAATTATTTTGATTGAACAATAGACAATGTGTAAAGGGAAGGAGCTCCTTCTTTCTTTCTGCTGCATAGAATTCCATTGTGTGAATATACCATAGTTTTTTAATCCATTAACTTACTGCAAGCATTATGCTAAGCAAAATAAGCCAGTCAGTGAAAGACAAATACCATATGATCTCACCTTTAACAGGAACCTAAACAATAAAACAAACAAATAAGCAAAATATAACCAAAAACACTGAAATAAAGAACAGGATGACAGTGACCAGAGGGGAGAGCAGAGGGAATTTCAGGGGAAAAGCGGAAGGGTTTACAGGAACAAGTATAAAGGACACATGGACAAAAACTGGGGGTGGGGGTGGAAATGGGAGGGAGGCGGGGAGGGCTGAGGGGGTGGGAGTAAAAAGTAGAAAACTGTACTGGAACAACAACTAAAATTAAATAAAATTTTTAAAATAGATAATGTGTATATGTAAAAAAATCATAGGAACCCCAGCTGATATTGTCTTCCTTTAGAGAAGGTCACTCTTTCCTCTATTCAGCTAGAGCAGAGGCCTATTGTCTTAATGTCATCAAGCACTGGGCTGAGCAAAAACAGAATGCAGGTTCAGTAAAGCTCAGCCTCCTCTAGCTCACCCTTGCTCTTAGAACATAGATCTCATGGTTTTCATTCTAGGAAATGGTATGTTCCCCAAGACCACCCCCAACTTTTTCCTCTGTACACAACACTTTTTTTGTAGTAAGGTGAAACTGTTAAAAAATTCCTCCCTGTTTTTTATAGATGTTCTGCTTGGTTTCACGTGCTTCTGTTCCTTGGAGCTCCAGATCCAGAGTTCAGCAAATATCTTAAAGTTATAGTCAGTCTGTATCAGGCCCACTTCTTTGTCCTTCCTTCACATTCTGACCTTAGCCCTCAAGTTTCCCATTTTGTCTCTCCAGTCTCATAAAGACTACTGATTTCTCTGTGACCCATCAGTGGCTCCCTATTCACAGATAACCTGGATTCTCAAGTTTTCATTTTATGCCTAGAACAAAAAATGCCTCCAAAGCAAAATGACTATAGAAGGTAAGGTTGTCTTTTCAGTTCCGTTTCCCCTCTCTGTCCTAGTTGGGTTTTTTTGTTGTTGTTTTTTACTTTACTCTTCTTCTCCAGGTTGCTTCAGAAGCTCTCTGATACCTTTAATAGATTTTTAAAAGTACTTTGTGTGATTTTTCTAGTGGTTTTCAATGGAAAGGATGGTATGCTACAAGCTCCTTGATCCTACTCTATAATTGTTTTCCTAAATATCATTTTTAAAGGAAAGCAGCACATAGAAAGGAATTGAAGTAGTGTGCTCACACATTTGATGTGAGACCTAGGACACCCAGACTATATCTCTTACTCTGCAATTAATTGACTGCATAGCATTGGGCAATTTATTTTGCCTTCCTACATCCTAATTTTTGTATCTTAAAAAATAAAAATGTTATGCTACATAAGCACTAAGATATTTTCTTTTATTCTGTGAGTTTGAATAACTTTACTAGCTTATAAATAGAATATTTTATATGGTAATAAAACTTCCTACAGAATCATAATAATAAATAGTGATAAGTAATTAAATAGGATCATGAGGGAGAAGCTGTTCTATAACATGACTGCTGCCTGACCACTGCTAGGATCTGGGTCAGAACAGAGATTGCTTCTCCTAATCCCCTTAGAGAGTGCTCAAACCCCTCCCCTATGTCCGAGGTCCTGGCTCCTGGAACAGGTCCTTACTCTGTCTGGAAAGTATATAAGGTGTTGTACCTTTATCTGGGGTGGGTCACACCCCAATGTCCCTATCCATCCTGCCCTGTCCTATACCACTCCTTAGGGCCTGCCACGTGGTACAGAGGCCATCTTGCTGCTGCCCAACATGCACCTCCTCGGTAAGTTCCCTTAATAAACTCTTCGTGTAATGTTGGAGCTGTCAGCCTCCTTCTCACATCTCTCAGCCCCAGAAAATTTTCCTAACATACACATGCTTAGAAAATGATGAGTCTTTAGGGTTCCCTTTTCATTATAGATTAATCAACATAAATTACAAAGCTGACACGTTTCTGTAAGGATGTTCAGATTGACCATTATAACTAAAATGACCATATGTTTACCTGGGGCATTACCAGTTCATAATTTTTTTTGGTTCCAAAATACTTATTAAGTTTCCTCATTCACTCTAAAAAGTATTCTGTTTGGGCCAAAAAATTTCATGTTCACCCTAGTTATAATTCCCAAAGAAAGAAAAACTCCACATAGGTCAGACACATAATCATTTTTGTGAGACTGTTTTGAGATTAGAATTTTGAATATGCCAGAATGACTATTGATAGAAACTGCATTAACTTATATTCAGGTATAATATTGATAAGATCTAGAATATCCAGGCATTATTTGAATCTCTAGAATAACTATATGACAGTTTTCCAATGTGTTCATCTTTCTTACAGAGGAGTGAGAGTCAGTTAGACAAGGTGCTATTCCTAACAGACCAATACAAAGATCATTTAGTGAGTATCAGGGCTTTTAACCATCAGACAACGGAAGACAAAATATCAGTAAGAACATAAAGTCAGGGATGGAGAACTGTTTGTAAGGGGACATATGTTATATTAATGATCTCCATGGACCTATCTACCCTAGCATTTAGAGACTTCATAGTTTAATTGTGAGGTTAAAATGACTTCAACAGAAATTTTATTTTAGTTTATCATTAGACTTTGTATGTAAAGAAAATTATTTTACTAATTGCCTACATACCAGGCAATATGTGTACAAGAAACATTTTTAAAGTACTCTGGAAATTTTTTTAATTTAAAAATTATCTTTATTAATAGGGATCCAGATCAAGAGGGCAATATAGGAAGTGCCTGAATTCACCTTCTCCCATGAACAACAAACATATAAGTGTGTCAAACTGCATATGACACACTTTCCTTTGAAAAAAATCCTAAGAGCTAGTTGAATCCTACACATCAGGGAAATGAGAAAACACCTGCATGGAAGCAGGTAGAAGGGCTGAGACACAGCCTTGCCATAATCCACACCCTTGGCATGGCATCCCTCAATCAGGAGGGAGGGAGATAGAACCTAGAGCTTCTCCTTGAGGAGTAAAGGGTTTGAACACCACATCAGGCACACCAGCTTATAAGAGCTGCACCTCAGAGATGAGCTCCTGAACACCTGGCTTTGAAAACCAATGGGGCTTCTGTCTATAAGGCTAGAACAAACCGAGAGACAGCCTTTAAAGGGCTTGGAAATGTGGACTCACCTTACCCAATGACCTGCACAGAAGTAACCAACTGAGTAGCTCCCAGCATTTGTGAAAAAGAGGCTTATTTGTTTATCTCAAAGCACTATGCTGAGAGGTATGCAATTTAATGCACATGTAGGCCCTCTGGGGTACCCTTTGGGGACATAGGCCACCATCTTTGCACTCTCCTGCCTAGCTCCAAATTGCTGGTAACTGGAAGAGAGGAGCTCATTCTCCTTTGGCACCCCAATTTTTGTGAATGTCACCTGCTCAACTGGCTTTCGTGGCTGGCAGGGCTTATGTTTCCTGTCCCATGGGACTATATATATATTTGCATTCTTTAAAAGCCACTGCCTCAAGGTTTAGCTTCCAGTCAGCCCAACTCTAAGTGCTGCCTCTTTAGGACACTGTTAGGTCCTGGCACATCCTCAACTACTAGGAGTTGGACAATCACAAAGGTTTGAGAGTCACCTAAGCATGAGGGCAGGGTTGAATGATAAGATTTTTCTCCTATGTGAGGTTACTCTTTCAAGATTGGGAGAGGTAGCTGTTATATCTAATTGATAAAACCAACACAGAGAATCAAAGAATGTGAACAAACAAATTAATATGTTCCAAACAAAAAAAAAAAGAACAAGATTAAACTTCATAAAGAATCCTTAGTGAAATGTAGATAAGTGATTTACCCAATAAGAGGTTCAAAATAATGGTCATAAATATGCTTATCAAACTTAGGAGAATGGATGAATACAGTGATAACTTCAGCAAAAAGATAAAAAATATAAGAAAGCACAAAATAGAAGTCAAGGAACTGAGAAAAACAATAAGTGAATTAAAATATGCACTAGAGATATTAAACTGCAGACTAGATGAACCAGAAATAATTAGTGAACCTTAAGACAGGAAAGTGGAAGTCATCAGAAAAAGAAAAGAATTTTTAAAAATTAAAATAGCTTAAGGGACATATGGGACAAAATCTGGCAGACCAACATTTATATTAGAGGGGTCCTAGAAGGAGAAGAGAGAGAGAAAGAGGCATAAAACATATGCAAACAAATAGCTGAAATTTTCCTAAACTGGGGAAGAATATAGGCTCCAGACCCCAGATCCCAGAAGCCTAGAGTGTTCCGAAGAAAAACCCAAAAGAGACACACACCAAGAACACTTATAATTTAAAAAGTTAAAAGCTAAAGAGAAAATCTTAAAAGCTGCAAGAGAAAACTTGTTATGTATAAGGGAACCATCAGAAGATACAGATATTTCAGCAGAAACTTTGCAAAGCAAAAGAGACTATAACAATATATTTTATTATTGAAAGAAAAAAGTCCAACCAAGACTTCTCCAACCATCACAGCTGTCATTCAGAATTGGAGATATAAGAGCTTCCCTGAGAAGAGCTAAAGGAGTTCATCACCACTAAGTTGGCCTTACAAGAAATATTAAAGGGGCTTCTTAGAGGTGAAAAGTAAGGCTGTTAATGAGCAACAAGAATACATATGAAAGTATAAATCTAATTGGTGAAGGTGTTGGATTAATCAAGTATGAAGCTAGTATAGAAACCCAAGTAGTAAAATAACTGTATAATAATTAGTTAAGGTATACACAAGATAAAAATGTGTAAAATGTGCCATCAAAAACATAAAACACTGGGAAAGGGAGGGTAAAAATGTAGAGGTTTAGAACATATTCAAACTTAAGTTGTTATCAACTTACAAATAAACTGTTTAAATTGTAGTAGGTGATGTTTATGGTAACTACAAGAGAAAACCTATAATAAATACAGAAAAAAATAAATAGAAATGAATCTAAGCATACCACAAAGTAAAGTTATTAAAGTAAAAGAGAGCAAGAAAAGAATAAACAGAGGAACAACAAAAAAGTCAGAGAACAATTAACAAAATGACAATAAGTACAAATAAAATAATTACTTTAAAAGAAAGTGAAGTAAATTCTCCAATCAAAAGACAGAGTGGCTGAATAGAAAAGAGAAACAAGATTCTTTCATACACTTCCTAAAAAGACTCACTTGAGATGTAAGGGCAAACAATTAAGGTGAATGGAAAAAATAGCATACACAATAAAACAAAGAAAACTGGAGAAGCTATACTTACATTGACAAAATAGACTTTTAAAACAGACTGAGGTAAGAGACAAAGGGAATCATTACATAATGATAAAGGGATGAATCCTACAAGAGAATATACTATTGTCAATATTTATGCACGCAATGTAGTAACACCTATCTATATAAAGCAAATATTGACAGACTTACAGGGAGAAATAGAGAGCATACAATAATGATAGGGAACTTTAATACTCTAGTTTTATCATTGAATAGATCACATGGGCAGAAAATCAGTAAGATATCATTGACCTTAAGTATCACCTGATATTCAGATGAATCTAACAGATAATTGCAGAAGATTCCATACAAAAACAACAGAATACACATGCTCCTCAAGTGCACATGAAAATTCTTCAGGAGAGATAATATGTTGGTCACAAAACAAGTCTTAATAAATTTAAGAAGATCGAAATAATATCAAAGATCCTTTTATAAACATAATTGTATAAATGTATAATTATTTTTAAGAAGAAAACTGGAAAATTCAGAAATATGTGAACCTTAAACAACATGCTACTTAACAACCAATGGGTCAAAAAAAAACTCAAAAAGGAAATAAAAATGTTTTAAAACAAATGAGAATGAAAGTACAACATACCAATACTTATGGGCTACAGCATAAGGAGGAAGCTCACAGTAATAACTGCCTACATTAAAAAATAGATTATTTGAGATTTTTCTTGACACCTTAAGGAGCTAGAAAAAGAAGACAAAAAGGAACCCAAAATTAATATAAAGGAGATAAAAATCAGAATTGTAGTAACTGAAAAAGACTAAAATAACAATAGAAAATATCAATAAAACTAAGAACTTTTTTGAAAAGATAAAATTGGCAACATTTAGTTAGACTAAGAAAAAAGGTAAAAAACTCAAAATCAGAAGTGAGTTAGGAAATAACAGAAATAGAAACAATCATACAAAACTGCTATGAGCAAGAATGCCAACAAGTTGGATAACCAGAAGAAATGGAAAAGTTCCCAGAAACTTATGACCTACCAAGACTGAATCATGAAGGAATATAAACATCTGAACAGAACAATTACTAGTATGAAGACAGAATCAGTAATGAAAACCTCCCAAAAAACAAGTCTGGGACCATAAGGCTTCCTGGTGAATTCTCTGAGATTCTTAAAGAATTAATATCAATCCTTCTCAAAAGTTTCCAAAAAACAAAAGAGGAGGGCACACTTCCAAGGTCATTTTACAAAGCAAGAATTATTTGAATACCAAAACCAGACAAGAACACCACAAAAAAAGAAAATTATATGTCAATATCCCTGATGAACATAGATGCAAAAATCCTTAATGAAATATTAGCAAACTAAATTTAATGATACTTTAAAAGGATCATACACCATGAACAACTGGGATTTATTCCAGGATGCAAGGATGGTTTAGTATCTGCATATCAGTCAACATGGTGCACCACACTAACAAAGGGAAGGATAAAAATTATGATTATCTCAATAGATGCAGCAAAAGCATTGGATAAGTTTTTACATCCATTTATGATAAAAACTCTCAATAGAATATAGAGGGAACTTCCTTCAACATAATAAAGGCCATATATAACAACTTCACACCTAACATCATACACAAATGTTAAAAGCTGAAGATTTTCATCTAAGTTCAGGAAAAAACAAGAATAACAACTCTTACCACTTTTATTCAATATAGTATTGGAAGTCTTAGCCAGAGCAATTACCATATTTTGTCATGTATAGTGTGTAAGTTTTTGCCCAAATTTTTGAGGAAAAAATAAGGGTGTGCATTATACATGGGTACTACTAATTCCACATTTATATAAATATTTTTAATTCTTTTATTTATGCTTATGTGTTAAGTGTAACTCCTATAAAATACAAAATAATACAAAAACAAGTATCTAAATATAAACACATAAATAATTGAATCAAAAATTAAAACAAAAGTTTTTTTTCCTGAAAGTTTGTGGAAAAAACCCTGAGTGTATATTATACACATGAGTGTAGTGTACTTGGCAAAATATGGTAAGCAAAGAAATGAAAAACATTCAAATTGGGAAGGAAGAATTATAATGGTATTTGCAGATGACATGGTATTATAGAGAGAGAATCCTAAAGACTCCACCCAAAAACTGTTACTAGTAGTAAATTCAGCAAAGTTATAGGACACAAAAATCAATATACAAAAACCTGTTGTTTCTCTATATTAATAATAAATTATAAGAAAACAATTTAAGAATATAATACCATTTACAGTTGCATCAAAAAGAATAAAATACCCTTGAATAAACTAACCAAAGATATGAAAAGACCTGCACATTGAAAACTATTAAAAACAGATCAAAGAAATAAAAAAATAATTGGAAAGATATTCTATGTTCATTGATTGGCAGAATTCTTTAAGTGTCCATAATATTCAAAGGAATGTGCAGTTTCAGTGCAGTTCCTTTCAAAATACCAAGGGCTTTTTCACAGAAATAAACAATCTTAAAATTTGTGTAGAATCACAAAACACCCAGATAGTCAAGGACATCTTGAGAATGAACAATGCTGGAGGCATCACATTTCCTAATTTTGAACTGTATTACAAAACAATAGTAATTAAAATGGTATGATATTGTCATAAAAAAACATAGATCTATGGAACAGAATAGAGAGGCAAGAAATAAACCTAATACATGTATCATCAATTAATTTGTAACATAGGAGCCAATTATGTACAAAAGGAATGAATAAATTTTCTAATAAATAATTTATGAATAAATTTCATAAAAGGAATGAATAAATGAAAAAAGGAATGAAGGAATTTCAATAAATTTTGGGGGAAAACTGAACTGTTATATGCAAATGAATGAAATTGGATCACTATTTCATATAATAAGCAAAAATTATCTCAAAATATAGACTTGAATGTGTGATTGAAACCACAGATCTCTTAGAAAAAAAATATAAGCTTCTTGACATTGGTCTTGAGTTTGAGTAGTTAGAGTTGATACCAAAATAAAGGCAACAAAATCAAAAAACAAACAAGTGGGACTACATCAAACTAGAACAGCTCAGCAAAGGAAACCATCAACAAAATGAAAAGGCTACCTACTGAATGGGAAAAATATTTTAAAATATACCCTTTGCAACAGTATGGATGGACCTGGAGAACATTATGCTAAGTGAAATAAACCAGTCATAGAAAGACAAAAACCATATAATTTCAATCATATGTGGAATCTAATGAATGAACTGAACTAACAACAAAAAAAATAGAGACAGACTCATAGACAGCAGGATGATAGCTAAGGGGAGGGAAGGTGGAGGTTAGAGGGTGGAGGGATTGAGCAAAAAGGAAAAAGGTCCCATGGACATGGACAACAGCATGGTGATTTCAGAGGAGGAGTATAAGGAGACTAAATGGTAATGTAAAAAATACAATATACACATTAAAAATAATAAACAACAAAGTACCTTAAAATATCATATCTGAGAAAGGATTAATATTCAAAATATAAAATAGAACTCATGTAACTATGAAAAACAAACAATTTGGTTGAACAATGGGCAGAGAATATCTATAGACATTTTTTCAAAGAAGATATCAGATGGCCAACAGACACATGAAAATGTGCTCAACATCACAATCACCAGGGGAATACCAACCAAAACCATAATGTGAGAGTGGCCTACACCTCATTGTTAGAATGACAATTATCACAAGACAAGAAATAGCAAGTGTTGGCAAGGATGCGCAAATATGGAACCCTTAAGTACTGTTGTGGGAATGTAAATTAGTGTAGTCACTATGGAAAACAGTATGTCCTTTTCTTTTAAAAAGTTAAAATATAACTACCATATAATCCAGCAATTTAATTTCTGGGTATTTATTCAAAGAAAATACTATCTAGAAAAGATACATGACCTTCCGTGTTCATTGAGGTATTATATGCAATAGCTGAGATATTAAAAAACCCTGAGTGTCCAATAGATAAAGGATAAAGAAGTTATACATACACACGTGTGCCCATGCATACATGATGGAATATTATTCAGCCTTAAAAAGAAGGAAATCTTACCATTTTAACATTGATGGACATCGAGGCATTGTGTGCAGTAAATATGTCAGAGAGAGAAAACAAGTACCATTTTCTCTCACTTATATGTGGAATCTTAACAAACAAAAAACTAAGCAGATAGATACAGAGAACAGCTTGGTGGTAGGCAGCAGTAGGGTATGCGGGTTAGAGAAAATGGCTGACAGGCATCAAAAAATACAAACTTCTAGTTATAAAAGAAGTAAGTCATGAGACTATAATGTATAGCAAGGTAACTATAGTTAATAATAGTTTGTTGAATATTTGAAAGTTGCTAAGAAAGATCTTCAAAGTTCTCATCACAAGAAAAAACATTAACTATGTATGGTGACACATAACTAGACTAACTGCATGAATAACTGCAATATTTACAAATATCAACTCATTACTTGTGTGTTGTATATATATAATTAAACTTTTTAAAAATCCACATTTTATTATTGCTGCCACTTATGAACTTTGTTGATTATAGAGTGTGTATAAACTTGTTTGAAGACATTATTTCATTGATGAAAAATAGTTCCAAAACTTTATTGTATATTAAACAAATGTAACACATTTGACTATTCTTTTCTCTTTTTATGCAAATCTCATCTTGGTGACTGCCTCCAAGTGGCACCAACAAATTCATGCTCATTTATTCTAACTTACTTATTATTGATACTAGAAGGGCTGAGAAGAAATAATAGTGTACTGGATATGTCTGCAATCCATTCATTCACTAACTCATTTATTGATTCATTTTCTCAAGGAACATGTATTGAAACACTATTTTTGATACAGATTTACATTGCTTTTATTATTTAAAATTATTAAATTATAAATATTTCCAAGGTAATGCCTGGTATTCAAACCCATAGTATATCATGACTAATCACAATTCTACCAAATCTATATATAGAAGTTTTCTTAATCATTCTATTGTTGGCTATTTTTGTTACTTCTGGAGTTTTTACAACTCTGGAACTATAATAAACTTCTGCATATAAATAATTTTGCATGTTTAGGATTATTTCCTTTGAACTTTTTATCAGGATTAGAATTACTGGGTCAAGTAGAATTAACATTTTTAAGGCTTTTGATATGCTACCAAATTGCTTTACAAACTAGCCATGTCAATGGTCATTACCAGCAGCAAGATAACAATTTAGCTTTATAAATAAAAATTGCTTCTTTCATTATGTACAGCACAAATAAAAGTAGCAATAAAATTTGAATATAGGGCATTAGTAATCAACTTTTATTCTTGAAGATTTTAAACACACATCTTTTTTCAAGATGAAAAATAATCTTTCCTCTTAGTTTTCCAAAATGGAAACTTGTTCCTTTTAAATATGTTTTGATGACTGGTCAAGATAGTGGAGTAGGTAAAAGTTGTTTTTGCTTTCTTCTACGACCATATCAAAATTACAACTAAATTAGAGAACAACCATCATCGGGAACCACCTGAAGGCTAGCTGAATGGAAGTCCTATAACTAAGGCTATAAATAAAAAAACCATGTTGAAACAGGTAGGGAGGGCTCAATGTGAAATAAGCAGCTGCAAGGGTCACCCCTGGGGAGTAAGTCTCCCAGCCCCTTACTACACCCCTCAGCCCAGGGACCTAGTGCCTGGAAGAGGGGTGCCCTTAACATCTGGCTGTAAAAACCAGCCAGGATTGTGTCTAAAACAGAAGGCTACTAGAGGTCTAGGTATTGAACATATTAAAGAGACCACACACAGACTCTCACTCACAACTCACTTGGTCTGGGCTTTAGTGCAGAGTCAGCAACTCAAAAAGCACGAGAGACACAGGCAAATACCTAAATTACTAACCTCAGGGAAAGGGCTGGAGGGGTAGGGATCAACGCAGCTCTCTAAGGACAGAAGTGCTGGCAGAAAAGACCATTCCTTTGCTGAGCCCTCCCCTGGCCCAGCTTGCCAGTGGGCAACAAATATACTTTTTCAAACACTGTTAGCCCTACCCTGGTGTTTCCCGTAGACAACACTCAACCTCGTCCAGTGGCCCCTCCACACAAGCAGCCTTGCCTTAGCTCATGCTGAAGACTTTCCTAAAATTTCTCAAAGATTTATAAAGGCCCAAAACAAGGAGCAGCTAGCCTTGGTGTGCCCTGTACCTCTTGTTAAACTTCCCGAAACCTAGCAGGAGTGGTAACCAGTCACAACTGGCATTGTATCTCCCACCAGGAAGTTCTTATTCTGGCATAACCATCAGCCAGTCTTGGCTTAAAACACAGCTTCCACTAAACAATCATGAAACCAGCACAAGTGGCAGCTGGCCTCAGCTCACAACATTGTGCCTCCCAAGTATCCCAAGCCCAACAGAACAGCACCAGCCTGTGTGCTAAATAGCTTTTCCCAAGTACCTCCAAGCTCGGTAAAAGTGGCAACCATATGCAGATCATTTTGTAGCTCCTAGAAGATGACCCTAGGCCAGGCACTAGTGATGGCTGATCTTGATCTGAACCAGAGCCCCTCTGAAGAGGCTCCTGAACCATACACTTAGTGGCCAGTTTCAGACCATACCAGAGTACCACCCAACCAACTGCACAAACAAGGACAGATTCAGCTAGCATTAGAGCACTTTTAAAGTGAATGACACCACTCTTGGGATCAGCCACTCAGCAGTTCACCAGCTGTAGTCACAGCAGGCCTTCACAGCCAGTTGACCTGAAGGTCAATCCTACCCATTGATGTGCTAATAGCAGTCAAGGATCAACTGCAACAGAAGGGTACACACAATCCACACAATAACATCCCTGGATGCTGGAGCATTAAACTCAGGTGATTAGGAAGACTATACCACTATACCCCACAGGACACCTACAACTTATAGAGCCATCTGCCAAGACCAGAGACAGAGATGATCTACTTAAAACACAGAAACAAACACAAGGTGTTAGCCAAAATCAGGAGACAAAGAGACATGTCCCAAAAGACAGAAAACTCCCCCCCGCACAAAAAAAAAGAACTGAACAAAATGGAGACAAGCAATCTACCAGACCTAGAACTTAAAACACTGGTCCTAGAATGCTCAATGAACTTAGGGTAAGAGTAGATGAATTCACTAAGGATATCAACAAAGATAAAAAACATAACAATGAATATACAAAATCTAAAAAAAAGACCCAGTCAGGAATGAAGAATACAAACACTAAAATTAGGATTTAGAATCAACAGCATATTACATAAAACAGAAGATAAAATCAGCAATATAGAAGAAAACGTTGTAAAAAAACATCCAAAGGATCAGCAAAAAGAAAGGAGTCCTTCCAGAAGAGGATAGTTTAAGTGACATCTGAGACAACATCAAGCATAGCAACATTTGCATCATAGGGTTACTAGAAAAAGAGAGAGAGGCAGGGGATTGAAAATCTCTTTAAAGAAAGAATAGAAAACTTTCCCTAACATGGTGAAGGAAATAAACATACAAGTCTAGGAAGTATGGAAAGTTCCAAACAGGATGAATCCAAAGAGGCCCACACCAAGACACACCGTAATTAAAAGCCTAAAGTTTAAAGACAAAGAAAGAATCTTAAAAGTAGGAAGAGAAAAGCAGTTATATACACTTGGATTACCATAAGATCATAAGCTGATTTCTTAGCAAAAATTATGAAGTCCAGAAGATGCTGGCATGGAGGGAAAGACCTACAACCAAGATTGCTCTATCCAGCAAGCCTACCATCAGAATGGAAGGAGAGATAAAAGAGCTTCCCAGAAACAAAAAAGCTAAAGGAGTTTATCACCATTAAATCAGTGTCTCAAGACATGAGACGGACTTTTTTAAGAAGATAAAAATATAAGAAAATATAATAAAGGCCATGCATATATGACAAACACACAGCTAACATTATACTCTTTTGTGAAAAGCTAAAATCTTTTTCTTTAGGATCAGTAAGAAGAGGAGTATGTCCACTTTTACCACTTGTAATCAATTTAATATGGAAAGTTCTTGCCACTGAAATCAGATAAGAAAAAGAAAATGCATCCAGATTAAAAAGAAGTAAAATTGTAATTATTTACAAATGACATGATACTACATAGAGATAAGCCTCAAGAACCCACCTAAACTATTAAAATTAATAAATTTAAATAGTAGAATGAAAATTAATATTCATAAATAGATTTCATTTTTATATACCAGTAATAATTATCAGAAGTAAAAATTTAAAAAACAACCCCTCTTACAATCACATAAAAAATGAAATACCTAGGAATAAATTTATCCAAGGAAGTAAAAGACCTGTAAGACTCAAAAAAACTGTAAGACCCTGAGGAAAGAAATTGAAGAATCAAATAAATGGAAAAATATACTGTGCTCAGGGGTTGAAAAATTTACATTGTTAAAATGTTCCTACTACCAAAAGCAATCTATTTATTCAATGTAATTTCTATCAAAATATCAATGAAATTTTTTCATACAAATAGAGCAAGAAATCCTAAAATTTATATGGAACCGCAAAAGATCCCAAATAGCCACAGCTACCTGATATCACACTATACTTTAAGACTATAGTAACCCAAACAGAATGGTATGGCATGGAAACACACACAGATCAGTAGAACAGAATAAAGAGCCCAGAAAGAAAACCTTGCCTATAAGGTCGGTTAATGTATGACAAAGGAGACACAAATATGCAATGGGGTAAAGACAGTCTCTTCAATGGTGCTGGAAAAAGTGTAAAGACACTTTCAGAGAAGTAAAACTAGATCACTTTTTTACACAATATAAAAAAAAACTGCTCAAAATGGATTAAATATTTAAATGTGAGACCTGAAACCAGAAGACCTCTGGAAAGAAAACATCAGCAAAGAACACTTTGACATTGCTCTTAGTAATATTTTTTATGTATGTCTCTTTATGCAAGGGACACACAGACAAAAACAAATGGGCTGCATCAAATTAAAAAGTTTCTGCACAGCTAAGGATAACATCAACAAAATAGAAAGACAACCTACTAAATGGGAGAATATATTCACCAATTATACATCTGGTAAGGGATTAATATCCAAAATATACAAGGAACTCACACAAAACCAAAACATACAAACAATACAATTAAAACATGGTCAGAGGAACTGAACAGACACTTCTCCAAAGAGGACATACAGATGATCAACAGACTTGTGAAAAAATGCTCAACATCAATAATCATCAGGAAAATGCAAGTCAAAACCACGATAAGGTATCACTTCACACCTGTCAGAATGGCTGTCATGAGAAATTGACAAATAACAAATGTTAGCAAGGATGTGGAGAAAAGGGAACTCTTGTGCACTGTTGGTGGGAATGAAGACTGGTGCAGCCACTGTGGAAAGCAGTATGGAGTTACCTCAAAAATTAAAAATGAAGCTACCATATGACCCAGTGGTTCCACTTCTGGGGCTTTACCCAAGGAAATTAAAAACACTATTTCAAAAAATTGTGCATCCCTATGCTCATTGCAACATTATTTATAATAGCCCAGATCATACACACACAGAATATCATTCATCATAAGAAAGAATTTTTGACAACATGCTTTGACCTAGAGGGTATTATACTAAATGAAATAAGTCAGATAGAGAAAGACAAATACCATATGATGTCACTTATATGTGGAATCTAAAATACAAAATAAATGAACAAATTCATAGATACAAAGAAAACAAATTGGTGTTTGCCAGATAGGAAGGGAATTAAGAGGATTAGAGGCCTGGGTGGAAAAAGTGAGTGGATTAAGAAGTACAAATTGCTATTTTTAAAAATAGTCAAAGGGATGAAAAATACAGCATAGGGAATGTAGTAAACAATATTGTAAATAAATGTGATGTCAGATGGGCACTAGACTTACCAATCACTTTGTAAGTTATATAAATGCCTAATAACTATGTTGTACACATGGCAATAATATATTGTTTGTCCACTATAATAAAATATATATAAAAATGAGTTTTATCTTTGAATTTATAAAATAAAAGGAAAAATTAATTATAGTTTATAATATACAATAGAATACCTGACTTTAGGTAAGGGATTCACACTATGATTCTAAAAGTATAGTTTTATTTGTAAAAACAAAAAACAGGTGGGCAGTAATATTGTATGTGAATCTCAGATACTTGTAGTCTAACTTCTCCAAATTTATTTATAAAAGTAGAAAGATTGACATTAATCAGCTAGTAAATTCAGAAGCATATAATGGGTTTACTCCATAATGAATAACTTATTAATTTGGGTATATCTATCTATCTTTCACCCAAACTAACTAGAATCCAGTTTTATCCCAGTCTGTATTTAGACTATTTTCCATACTGAAGACAGTGATATTCATTAAATATCCCATACTAATTTCACTGAAGTGGCAATTCTGGTCAGTGTACTGTTCTTTTTGTTGTTGTTGTTAAAGTACAGTTGTCTCCATCTGCCCCCTTACTGCTCTTGCCCATCCCACCAACCCCCACCTCCCACCCTCAATCTTACCACACTTTGCCTTTGTCCATGGGTCCTTTATACATGTTCCTTGATGACCCTTACCCTTCTTTCTCCCCTTAACCCCCTCTCCACTCCCCTCAGGTTATCATCAGTTTGTTCATTTCAATGTCTCTGGTTATATTTTGCTCACTTGTTTGTTTTGTTGATTAGGTTTCACTTTTATGTGAAATCATATGGTATTTGTCTTTCACTGCCTGGTTTACTTCACTTAGCAAAAGGCTCTCCAGTTCCATCTATGCTGTTGCAAAGGGTAGGAGTTCTTTCTTCCTTTTGTTGGGTAGTATTCCATTGTGTAAATGTACCACAGTTTTTTGATCTACTTATTTACTGATGGGCATATAGGCTGTTTCCAGTACTTGGCTATTGTAAATTGTGCTGCTATGAACATTGGGGTGCATAGGTACTTTTGAATTCGTATTTCAGGGTTGTTAGGGTATAACCCCAGCAATGGAATTGCTGGGTCAAAAGACAGTTCCATTTTTAGTTTTTTTGGAGTAAATTCCATACTGTTTTCCATAGTGCCTGAACCAGTCTGCAATCCCACCAACTGTGCACTAGGGTACCCTTTTCTTCACAACCTTGCCAGCACTTCTTTGTTGATTTGCTTGTGATAGCCATTCTCACCAGTGTGAAGTGGTGTCTCATTGTGGTTTCAACTTGCATCTGTCTGATGGCTGAGCATCCTTTCATGTTTCTGGGCCCTCTGTATGTCCTCCTTGGAGAAGTGTCTGTTCAGTTCTTTTGCCCATTTTTTAATTGGGTTGTTTGTCTTCCTGGAATGGAGTCATGTGAGTTCTTTATATGTTTTGAAGATCAAACCCTTGTCTAAGGTATCACTGGCAAATATATTTTCACATACATTTGGTTCCCTTTTCAATTTTGCTGATGTTTTCTTTAGCCATAAGGAAGCTTTTTATTTTGATGAAGTCCCATTTCTTTATTCTTTTCTTTATGTCCCTTGCTCTAGGGGGCATATCAGTGAAAATATTGCTGCATGGAATATCTTAAATTTTCCTGGCTATCTTCTCTTCTAGGACTTTCATGGTGTTGCAACTTATATTTAAGTATTTTATCCATCTTGAGTTTAATTTTGTGTGTGGCATAAGTTAGTGGTCGAGTTTCATTTTTTTTGCATATAATTTGTCCAGATCCTCCAACACAATTTGTTGAAGAGGCTATTTTTACTCATTTTTTTGCTTCACCCCCCTTTGTCAGATATTAACCATAAAGATATGGGTTTATTTCTGGACTCTGTATTCTGTTCCATTGATCTATGTGCCTGTTCTTATGCCAGTACCAGACTGTTTTGATTACAGTGGCCTTGTAATATAGTTTGATATCAGGTAATGTGATCCCTCCTACTTTGTCTTCTTTCTCAAAATTGCTGCAGCTATTTGGGATGGTTTATGGTTTGATATAAATTTTTGAAATGTTTGTTCTATATCTGTGTAATATGTCATTGCTTTTTTAATAGTGATTGTGTTGAATTTATAAATTGCAGTAAACTGTTCTTACAATGAATATTTAGTGTGCTGAATAATAATCTAACATCACTTGGCTTCCTGATATGGTCTTTGATGTTCTCAAAGTTTTATCTCACATCTGTATTATTATTTATAGCAACATAATTCTGGTAAAACTTATTAAGGAACCCCTCTTCCTCAAAACATACACACACAAAAACATATTAATAAGTTGAGTGCAAAACAAGCATTTTTTTTAATAATGAGGAAAGGAGTCTCAAATGTTTATTGGAAAGATCTTTTTACCAATAAGAACATTGCTAACATATTCTAATATCTAACACACACAGACACTGATATCATATTTTCATTATAAGCAAATTATAGTCAAAATTGCCTTAGCAAAAGCTAAAATATATAAAGCTTTCCATACTATCACTGCAAAGTAAGTTATCTAAAATTATAGCTCTCGTTTGTTGGTAATTAATTACATTAAATGTTTGAAATTATAATATCAAATTTCCTAAATTTATTCAGAAAAAATGTATTAATATATCAAGATCAAGATAATTTGATTGCTTACATGTAAATACTTCATAGACTTCACAATACAAAACTTGTGCTGAATGTTGGGATGATTGATTGATCATGAGTAATTGTTGGGCAGACTTAATTATTTTATGTGTAAGCAATGTATTTAATAAATCTTATTGTATTTATACAGGATACAAAGAATGAACAGTCTTCAACAAAAGAAGCTTACATTATATTTATGGTCTATTGTTTGGAAACCAATGATTTTTTCTTCTGGGTACTTGACATTGCATTCCAGTCCCGATTTCCATGATATATTATTCTCTTGACCTTAAGTCTCTGAATGCTATTCTCTGGTTACTCTTTGCCCTCAGAGTTGGTAACTCATAAGCATACTTACAAAATTCCTGGTTTTTTTGCTTTAGGGAATTCATATACTCAGAAAAGAAAACTCTACCTGCTTCATTTTGTCGTCTCTTGGTTTGATAACATATCCTCTTGCAGCTATGAAGCAGCAGTTGTCTCCTGAAAAGTATCATGTACATTAACTATTGAAACCTAAAAGTGGACTTGTCAGAAACTGAGCTGGCATTTTTTTCTCCCTCACCATTTGCCATTTGTCCTTAATCTTCTATTATTTTCTATGTTGTTTTTCCTTGAACCCTGGCATTCATTTTCTGTTCTCATTCTTATGATTGCCTGTGTACTAGATGTAACAAAGAGATCCACATCTTCTTTCTGCTTCCAAATAGTGCAACATAAGCTAGACTCTAATCGTTATCCAAATGCAGATCATTACACAGCTTTCACTTTAGAAAATGTTTCTGGAACTGCCTCACTCCATGGACTTTTTTCTGTAATACTAAGTCTAAATTAGTCTGGCCTTACCAAAGTGTTTTTACTCCTTCAGGTGAGTTATGTCATTCAATACACACATTTCTGTGTTTCTTTTGTATACACACATTTTCTTTTTACCCCAAATATGCACCTTCTCTTACCAATTCCAAGTCAGTCTTTAATTAACCACTTCCATTCTTGGTTTGCTTTATTTAGGTTTCATTCAGCTTTTACATGACATCATGAACTTAAACTTCCCAATGGGACTGGTAACTCTTATATTTCTCTTCCACAAAGATAGAGAAATGCTTGCCAGGTTTAGTACCTACTCTTTATTCAACCAATACTTTTGTTGACTAAACTATGTCATGAGATATATATATATATATATTTATATATATATATATGTTTATATATTTACATTGATTTTATAATATGGAGAGGAAGTTTTTTAAGAGCGTAACAGATAAGACCAGAAGAATATTTAAATCTATAAGAACCTCTAACCCCCTGTAAGAACTAGAAATATGAGAGAGAAATGAGAAAAATCAAAAATTTATAATAGCAATCTGCAGAAAATCACCCAAAAGACTTTGTGATATGTGGCTGAGGAGCCTTGAGAATGCCCAAGTCCCATGTAGTTAATGAGAATACAACCTCAAATTTAGAAATGTAATGAACTTAGAAACCATAAAAGTATCAATTGTGTTGAGGCCAGTCTAAAGAATGATGTGTGAACCAAAATGGGTGGGTCTGAAAGAAGTCTAAACACAATGGGTTAGAGAATACGACCATTTGTGAGCACTGTCAGAGGGAGAGGGATGCTGAATATGGGAGGGCAGGAGTTTTCTTAGGAAGGAACCTGTTTCTGTACTTTGCCACATCACTGATAAAATTTCCCTTAGGATTTCCAAGGGCTTTAACTCCACGAACTGAAAAGTTTTCATTTGCCCCTATAGATCCAGTCTCTAAACTTCTCTGACTTGTTCTATGGCCCCAGGCTTCCCTCCTCAGCCTGTATGTCAGTGGCCTTTTAACTCAAACTTCCAACAAACTTCATCCAA
Organism: Phyllostomus hastatus; assembly: GCF_019186645.2. Lineage (NCBI taxonomy): Eukaryota > Metazoa > Chordata > Mammalia > Chiroptera > Phyllostomidae > Phyllostomus > Phyllostomus hastatus. The sequence continues at coordinate 4,795,797 of NW_025334033.1, read as the reverse complement.
ACTTCATCTCAACCAACGAAGTGGGGGTTGAAGTGCACCAACACAAGATTGAAGAGCAGGAGGAGAGTTCAGAGTACAGTCCTCTACCTAAAGCCATGAGTTCTGTCAACTGCTCTCTCTTCAAAGACTGCTGCTCTCACCACGTTATGGTTGCCATTAGCACCCCTTACCCTTATGCCCTAGTATATAACCAGGGATACTTAACATTGTGTTGAGACTCCTTGGGTGCTTTTTAATCCCATCATCCCTAAACTCTGGTCCTGTGTATCTAATAAACTTTTAACTATACAAAACTCATACATTCTTTAATGTCCACTTTGTATGTGCCATTTACTTCTTCCTGGGACTCTGACTGATATACAACTTGATCACCTATTGACTGCTTATTAGCTTTGGAACTCTGATAATGAAATCGGTGATGAAAAGAAGCACATTCTGTTAAATGATTTTATATTTAAGTATAAAAATTGCCGTGTGTTTGTATGTGTTCCTCATTGTAAAAAACTGAGCTTTTAGCCCTGGCTAATGTGTCTCAATGGATTGAGTGCTTGCCTCCAAACCAAAGGGTCACTGGTTCGATTCCCAGTCAGGGTGCATGCCTGGGATGTGGGCTAGGTCCCCAGTAGGGGTGCACAAGAGACAACCACACATCAATGTTTCACTCCCTGTCTTTCTCCCTCCCTTCCCCTCTCTAAAAATAAATAAAATCTTAAAAAAATAAGCTTTTGTTCTAATTTAAAAACTTGCCTTGAAAATGCAAGCATTTCCTGAAATGTTTGGCTTTCCTGAGTCAGTCTTTGAGAATGTGCCCTACTTAGGGTACACTGACATATTTGAATGTGGGGTCAGTGGACCTTATGAAATCTTAGGTTGAGTGAGAAACAAGCACAAGAATCTTAACTAATTTGAGAATTTTCTAGGAAAATGTCAAAGTTGAAGAAGCCTTTGAAGTCAGAAACAAGTTTAGATTTAAATCAAATGGTGGAAATATTATGATGGAATTGAGCCAAATTTGGTTTCCTCTTTGGAGAATTACTGGAACAGTCCTATATTGGAATATGTTCTTTAGTTGAATGATCTTTATGTACCCTTCAACTATTGAGTCTTTTTTAGATCTCTTATGGGAACATTCTCTTTCAGCTTAGGATCAAAAAGCTACATTTTAATGGCCTGCCTAGATATGATAAAAACAATTCTCTATATTACCAAAAAAATTAAAAATAAAGGATCAACAACTATATGGTGAAAAAAATTTAAATATGAACAGGCAATTCACATAAATGATATGCAAATTACTTAAACATATGAAAAGTTGCTCAAATTTGTTCATAAAAGAGATATTAGGGCTGAGTGACAGAATATATAATCTGAGCCTAAAATATTTAATCACTTCAAAAAATAAGAAAATTGTCAATGATTGCTAGGTTCATGTTAAAACAAAACCCAACCTCGGAAACTAATTTAAAGAAGCTTCCACTGGCCTGCGCAGAACAAGTTAAGCATCAATAAAGAATGCTATGTGAATACAACTAGAGCATAAAAATAGATTTAAGTCCATGAGATCATCATGGCATTAAAACAATTCATTTGTAATAGTTGAAAGATGCCAAGAAAGCAACTCATTATTCTGAAAACTAATAAAAAATGGAAACAATAATTTATTCTGTATTTCCTGTACAAAGTTATTTAACTGGACAAAGAAAGTTTCCCTCAATAGAAGAATCCATCAATAAATTAAGAAGGAATGATAGATTTAGAATATCACTATTTTCAAACCCTAATGCAAACATTAACAAAATAAAAAAAATAGATATGTGGTTCCTGACAGAAATAAACATTACCACTTATGAACTATTCTTACTGAAAAAAAAAAATCAAAATCAAACCTCAATTTAGTCAAGGCTCTAGATCTAGCTACCAGTAGTCAGGAAATACCTCCTAGAGTTGTCTACACCAAAGATTTTCAACCAATATGCCACACAGCAGGCATACTGGTGTGCTGCAAGAATTTTTAAGATACGCAATACTTGACTGTTTAGTCAAGGGCACTGACCTCTTTTTCCTTAGATTGTCAAATAAGAAGATGACAACAGCCAATACAACAATATTCATCTGTTGTAAATGAATCAAATTATACCTGTTTGTGTGTGTGTCACACTGAAAAAAATACAATGTAGTTTTTGGTGTGCCATAGAATTTTAGTTATTAGTTTATGTGTGTCACAAGATGATAAAGGTGGAAAATCACTGCTCTACACTGAACCTCCAGCAATTCAATTACAGTTCAGATTTTCCTACCCAGCACTGGTTCTCAGAGTGGTTTCCAGCTCTGAGTCACTGCTTCCATAAATTGTTATAATCTCTATTCACCAGCTCATGTCTCCAATCTTGGGGACAGCTGTTTGCCCTAGTGTCTTTAGCTCTCTTGAAGATCCTAGAGACATCGGTTTTTCAGTGTGTTCAGCTCTGTTTGTTAGGACAGAGTGGTGACTTCCAAGCTCCTCACATGTGGAACTGGGAACCCTGGTTCTAGTTTGTTTCATAGTGTGATATCTGCTGACTCTGACCTCAAGTTTAGTTGGGAAAAGAAGTGACCCCTTCAGACTAGATTGCTGAAAAGAGAAAATAATACAAAGTAATCTGAAGTTGGGATAACCAGAAAATTGAGATTCCAGTAGCTTCCATGCTCACTTTAGGACAAAGTGATTTGGAGGTGTTAATATTCATGTGAACGTGCCTCTCAGGCCATTGGGATGATGCATATGGAAGCCTATCCTCAGTCATGCTCTATGTGTGACGGTCCAGAACTGCAGATCTATTACATGCCACGTAGAGGGAAAACCAAGTGTAGTTTAACTACTTATTTGAAAAAGAAAAATTACCAATCCAAATGAATTACTGGCACATGAATTGCGGATGAAAACTTAAATATCTGTTTATCTACTTGGTGGCTTGTCTATAGCAGGTTATTAATGCATGGTGCACCTTGCAAGGACACCTTGCTTCACAGTGGAGTACTTGTCCAGTGTCCTACTATCCATGGGATGTTTTATAGGCAATGCTAATTAATATTTATGTACTCCTAAGCAAAATAAAATCGAGTAGTGTGTTTTTAATAAAACAACATAGCACTTATAAACTAAAAGCAAATGACGTTGTCATTATTTTTCCTTCTACTTTTTCCCCTTTGGCAGAAACAAGAGAATGAGTTTATGAGCTGTGTGCAAGAGAGAGGAGGGATGACAGAAGCTGGAATTAATTAATGATAAAGACAGCTAATACCAATGAGGAAGGGTACATAAACAGAAAAGAAATAGAAGATAGGACCAAAGGAGCAAAGAAGAGCCCCTTCAGCCTAGATAGCTGAAAAGAGAAAAATAATACAAAGTAATCTAAAATTTGGATAACCAGAAAAATTGAGATTCTGGTAGCTTCCATGGTCACTTTAGGACAAGGTGGTTTTGAGGTGTTAATATTCATCAGGTATTTTCCTTCAGGCTCCTAGGGTAACACTCTTGCCCTGTGGACACCCGTTCAGGAAGGAGAGCAGTGAGGAGAAGTTAACTACGGATTTTTACTAAGCTAAAGTTTCACTTCTGCTGTATCATTAAGAATGACAGAGATATTCCAAGGATTTCAGATGGGTACCAATTGTGGTTCATGAATAAAAATGAGGAAGATCAATTAAGAATATTTGCTTGAGAGAAAAAATCATCTCAGAATGGAGGAGACTGTTCCTATGTCCAGACAGTTCAGTGCTGTCTAACTAAGCACCCAATTTATGTGTTGAATTCTAACATGAGTTTTCATTTAGTCAAGTATTGCAGGTTAAAAGGTATCCTATGACCTGAAGAAATTCAATTCAAGGCATTCTAATGGAGTAAGGCCAGATGTACAGAACCCTGAGTTTATGGAAAATGTTCCATGTACATGAGCCACTTTGTCCATCTCACCATCATTTTTCTCAACTTCCTACAACCTGAGGCTTAAACCCTCAATCCTACTTTTTGGATAAGGCCTGAGCAGTTGCCTAGCAGGCAAAACTGTCCATAATCTTGAATTTTATCTTTGCTTCTGTATCTTCCATTTATAAATTTTCAACGTTAGCCAAATTCAACTATGCAAGTCACTTGATTTTCAACTTCACTCTTTGGTCAAGTAGCTTCAGCTGCAATGCTCATTACCGGGGGCGCCCATCCGTGTTATCCACTTCTGGCATGAAGCCTTTCCTGGTTCTCCAACTGGATATAACATCTTCCTCCTCTGCAAACAGTTTTTGGGTATCTGGATTTTCTGTCATACATCTTCCCTTTCTCTTAATACCAGTTAGTTTTGTGAATGTTTGTAATGTGCCCCTCAGACTATATCATTGTGTCTCCTGGCAACAAATATTTATTACAGGGCATCCTACTAAGGCACTCAAGCTCTAAGAAAAGGTCTAACTTGGGCATGGGTTGGTGATGGCTCCTGTTTTCAAGTTTGATTTTTGTAATGTACAGTCCTAGGGGCAATATCTTCTTTATGCCAGGCAGGCGCTTGGATCTGTGACTCTATTATTTCTAATCTTCACACTTCTAAGTGGGGGGTGGTCTTCCATGTTTATGAATCACAAAACTTAGAAGTCAAATAAGTTACTCAAGGTCATGTGCACATACATGTCTGAGCCTGGTCTCTATCTCAGCCCCAAGAGCTTCCATATTCTACTTGCTTTCCATTGTGCCCTGATATTTTTTTTCAATATCCATAAGTGGTCATTTGTGTTTAAAAAACAAAATTTCTTTCTATAAAATTTTATTTTTATTCTTCTTTAAAGGTTTCATTTATTTATTTTTAGAAAGAGGGGAAGGGGGGAAGAGAGGGAGAGAAACAATGTGTTGTTGCCTCTCATGTGGCCCCCACTGGGGACCTGGCCCCCAACCCAGGCATATGCCCTGACTGAGAATCGAACCAGTGGCTCTTTGGTTCACAACCTGTGCTCAATCCACTGAGCTACACCAGCCAGAGATATAAAATTTTATTTTTAACTACAGTTTTCATTCAATGTTATTTTGTATTAGTTTCAGGTCTATAGCATAGTGGTTAGAGAATCATATACTTTACCAAGCATTCCCACCAATATTTCTAGTACCTATCTGGTGCCATACATAGTTATTAAAATATTATGGACTATATTCCCTATGCTATATTTAACATCCCTGTGACTATTTTTTAACTACTAATTTGTGCTTCTCAGTCCCTTCACCTTGTACACCCAGCCTCCCAACCCCTCTCACCTAAGGCAACCATCAGTCTGTTCTCTGCTTCTATTAGTCTGTTCCTATTTTGTTTGTTCACAGAATAATTTCTTTATACAGAATTATATCTAAATTTTTCTCTTTTAAATGCAGAAGGCCAACTTCTCTCTGCTTACCACATGTCCCAACTCTCTCTTTTGCTCGCTCGCTCTGATGTACATGTCTGTTTTGCATGTGGTGGATTTTCTGTTTACTTAATACAAATTCTGGAAGTTCTGCCTGCTGACTCCAGAGACTTTGTAGGTAAAACAGTAAGACCCATGACTACAATCTTTCCTACAATAATCCCTTAGACTAAAATGACCGAGACCCTCAAATCCATTGGTCAAAGGTCACTCACACCAAGGATCTGCACCAAGGGGAGGGGCTCCCTCTAAGAGGTGACAAAATTTTTGTACACAAATTGCTCCAAAGATGTTTTAATGACAAAAAGGAGTGAACTTAGCAAATACTTACCAAATCACTACATCTATTCCTCAATCTCTGACCCAAACCTTAAGACTTTGTGTCATGACTGTGTGAGAAAATACTAAAATATACACAGGCAGAGTCTCACTATCTCCCTTTTCCAGGAGGAGAGTGTTATAAAAAATGTTAATGCAGTTTTTTCTTAGTCTGTGTTCTACTACTTAATATCTGATCTTTCCTCAATGTTACTGTATATAAAATGTGAATGATATTATTACCTACCTAGGATAATTGGAATTGAATTAAAACAAAAAAATTATCACTCAGAATAAGTACCCCAAATATTAACCATCATCATTATTACTGCTTTCCAAGACTTTATGGTGATGGTTGAATTATGATGAGAACAAGAGGATGAAAAAGCTAGGAGAGGCTAAGCTGATTTATATTACTTATAGTTGGGTAAAATTCATACAATATAAAATTCACCACTTTAACTATTTTGAAATATATAATTCAGTGGGTTTCAGTATATTTACAATGTTGTACAACCATCAGAACTTTTGAACCACCGCAAAATGAAACCCATACCCATTAAGCAGTCAGGTCCCACTCTTCCCCCAGCCCCAGGCCCTGGCAACCACTGGTCTGCTTTCTGTCTCTATTGATGTGCCTAATTTTGTCTATTTCATTCTAATGAAATCATGCAATATGTGACCCTTTCTGTCTGGCATCTTTTAATTAGTAAAATGTTTTTAAGATTTGTTCATATTGTAGCATGTATCAGTAATTCATTCCCTTTTATGGCTGAATAATATTTCATTATATGGATACATGATATTTTGTCTATCCATCCATCAATTAATAGACATAGAGTTATTCCCACCCAAGTGTCAGCTTTGCCTTAAAAACATTGACTAAATAGTGGGACAATGGAACAAGTAAATTGCATTTTACTATTGTGATTTTTCCATCCTTTCACCTGCAATCTACTTGTGGCCTTAGGTCTAATGTGAGTCAATTACAGACACCACATAATTGGATACTGTTTTTTACCCACTCTACTGGGGAGTCAACGATGGTTGCAGGTAAGTTAAACACCACAGAGCTCTCTTCCTGAGATTAAGCTATTCCTTATTGAGCATTACTCTGGTTGTAGTAAGTTTTTTATTAGATTCCAGAGATCCTATAATTGCTTTTGTGGAAGGATAGTTTGGAACTCCATAGCCACCATTTTTGCTGATGCCATATTGTCAATCAATTTGTATTTTAGAAGGAGTACAGAATTTAAAGAGCACAGCCAGAAGTTCCAAAGGAAAATAAGAAAAGAGAGAGTGGAGCATGTGCCAGGGGACCCCAAGGCTACTTCTGGCTTGCTGATTTTCTAGGAGGACTCAGCATGTGGTTGTACTCGAAGTGATGATTTTCACAGTGGAAATACAAAAGGCAAATCAGGAAAAAGAAAAGGCACATGGGAGAAGTCCAGAGGAAACAAGGAATAAGCTGTAAAGAAGAGTCCTGCCTGAATGGAATCAAACAGGGTGCACTAATTCCTCCACCAACAAATCATGGCAATACATGAATAGTGACAAGATCATTAGGAATTTGGTGCCTGGAGTTTTTACTGGGGACTAGTTACATAGGAACGCTCTGCCTGGCATATAATAAAAGCCTAGACTAGCCCCCCCCCCAAAAAAAAAGTAAATGTTCAGTATAACTTACATTGTTTGTACAAACACTTTAGGCATAGTGAATGAACAATTCTTATGATTAATGGTGGTGGGAATACTTCTGAAATCCAAGGTTACAAATATTAGCCAACCTTGCAAGCAGGTCTTTCTAAAATAGCAGTCTAAGGCCTATTATGTCAAGTATTTTTTAAACAGGGCACTTGCAACATGGTATTAAACTCTGGGACAAAGTGAGTAAAAGAGATTATTTGAAAATTTTGTAGTATATATTGTGACATAATTTTCCTTCTTTTCTTATCTCTTTACCAGGAGATTATGATAAAGACTTATAAGTTCACAGTAACCATAGTAAAACCAACAGTAGATACAGAAAAGATAAAGAGAAATAAATCTAAGGAAACCCCTAAAGAAGGTCATTAAACTACAAAGATAAAGAGCAAGAGAAGAAGAAAGAAACAGAGGAAATACAAAACAGCCAGAAAACAATGCACAACATGGGGATAATACATACCTATCAATTACTTTATATATAAATAAATGCACTAAATTATCCAATACTAAGACATAGAATGGCTGAAAGGATAAAAATAAACAATACCCAACCATATACCACCTATGAGAGAATGACTTCATGCAATGACACAAACAGACTAAAAGTGAAGGGATCCAAAAAAAATATTCCATGCCAATGGAAAAAAAAAAAAGCTAGGGTACCTATACTAATATCAGGATGTTTAGACTATGTAAAAACTGTAAAGACAGAAAAGAATGTCATCACATAATCATAAAGGAGTCAATCCAATGAAAGGATATCACATTGGTAAATCTTTATGCAGCTAACATAGGAATTAATACATAAAGCAAATATTACCAGGATTACATAGAGAAAGAGACAGTGATACAATAATAGTAGGGGGCTTTAATACCTCACTTTCACCAATGGATAGATCCTCTAAACAGAATATAAAAACATTAGTTTTAACCAATGCATTAAACTAGATGGATTTAATAGATCTATACAGAAGAGTCCATCCAAAAGAAACAGAATACATATTCTCAAACACACATGGAACACTCTCTACGACAGATCATATGACAGGCCCCAAACAAGTCTTAATAAATTTAAGAAGGTTAAAATCATTTTAAACAAAATTTCCAAACACAATGGCATAAAACTAGAAATCAGTTATAAAAAGAAAACTGGAAAGCTTACAAATATGTAGAAATTAAAATCATGCTACTAAATAACCAATGAGCCACAGAAGGACACAAAAAGAAGATAAAAATATTTTGAAATACATGAAAATGGAAATACAATATACCCAACTCAGAAGATGCAATAAAAATAGTTCTCACAGGGAAGTTGATAGTGATAAATGCCTGAATAAGAAACAAGAAAAATCTCACATAATTAACCTAACCTGACTCCTCAAAAAACAATAAAAGAACAAAAGAAGCCCATAGTTGATACAAAAAAAAGAAATTAACAAAAATCAGAGTGGTGTTAAATTAAATAGACTAAAATGATAATAGAAAATATCAATGAAACTAAAAATTGGCTTTTTGAAAAAATGAAGGTGAAAAAGCTTTAGCTAGACTCAAAGTAAAAGAGAGAACTCAAAATCAGAAATTAGAAGTTACTAATGATATTACAGAATAGAAACAATTATAAGATACTATGAAACATTATATGCCCAAAATTGGACAACCTAGAAGAAATGAAAAATTCCTAAGAATATAACCTACCAAGACTGAAAATGAAGTGGAAAATCTGAACAGACCAATTACCAGTAATCAAATACCTCCCACGAAACAAAAGTCTGGCACCAGAGCCCTTTACTGGGGAATTCAACCAGACACATATAGAAGAATTAACACCAACCCTTCTCAAATTAAAAAAAAAAAATCAAAGAGGAAGGAATACTTCCAAATTCATGTTATGAGGCCAGCATTACTCTGACACCAAAACCAGATAAGAAGGCCACAAAGAACATCACAGGCCAATATCCCTGAAGGACATAGATGAAAAATTTTTGTAAAATATTAGCAAACCAAATTCAATAATACCTTAAAGGGATTATACATCAAAATCAAGTGGGTTTAATTCCAGGGGTACAGAGAAGGTTCAACAACCACAAACCAATCATTGTGATGCAGTGCAACAAAATGAAGGCTAGAATTCATATGATCATCTCAATGGATACATAAAAAGCATTTGAGAAAATTCAATATCTATCTTTAATATAAATTCTCAGTGAAGTAGGTAAAGATGGAATGTACCCTCAACACAATAAAGGCTATATATCATAAACCCATCACTAACATCATACTCAAATGTGAAAAGCTGAAAGGTTTTACTCTAAGATCAGGAACAAACTAGGATGCACAATGTGCCATTTTTATTTAATATAGTATTGTAAGTCCTAGATAGAGCAATTAGGGAAAAAAAAGAATTAAATATATTCAAATCAGAAAGAAGTAAAATTGTTGCTAAATGTAGATGTCATGATATTACACATGGAAAACCATAAGGACACCACCGAAATCTGTTAGAACTAGTCAATAAATTCAGTGAAGTTGTTTCTTGTACAATACAAGAAACCTGTTACATTACTATAATTTAATAACAAACTAGCAGAAAGAAAAAAATAAAACAATACCATTTACAATTTTATCAAAAAGAATAAACTAGATGGCTTCACATGTGAATTTTACCAAACATTTTGAGAATAGCTAACATCTCTCCTCAAACTACTTCAAAAATTTCAAGAGACCCCTAAGCTCATTTTATGAGTCCAGCATTATTCTAATTCCAAAAACTGATAGACACTACAAAAAAAGAAAATTATAGGCTGATATCCCTGATGAACATAGATGCTAAAATCTTCAACAAAGTATTAGCAAACTGAATACAGGAATATATCAAAAAGATCATACACCATGATCAAATAGGATTAAATCTACTTGCAAGGTTGGTACAACATTGGAAATTCAGTAAATGTGATTCACCACGTAAACAAAATGAAAGATAATAACCACATTGATCATATCAATAGATGCAGAAAAACATTTGATAAAATCCAGATCACATTTATAATAAAAAGTCACAGCAAAGTGGGAATAGAGGGAACATACCTAAACATAATAAATGCCATATATGACACACCCACTGTCAGCATCATACTCAATGGGCAAAAACTACAAGTGTTCCCCTTAAAATCAGGTACAGGACAGGAATGTCTTTGTTCACCTTTTATTTAACATAGTACTGGAAGTCCTAGCCATAGCAACCAGACAAATAGAAAAAAATAAAGGCACCCTAATTGGAAATGAAGAAGTAAAACTATCTTCATTTGCAGATAAGATGATACTGTACAGAGAGAACCCTAAGGATTCCACCAAGAAACTACTACAGCTGAATTCAGTAAAATAGCAGGATACAAAATTAATATCCAGAACTCAGCTGCATTTTTATATGCCCATAATGAACTATCAGAAAAGGAAATTAAGAAAACAATCCCATTCACAATTGCTTCAAAAATAATAAAATACCTAGGAATCAATCTAACCAAGGATGTAGAAGAACTATACTTGGAAAATAGTCAGATACTGAAGAAAGACATTGAAGAAAACACAAATAAGTGGAAGCATACACTGTGTTCATGGATAGGAAGAATTAACATCATTAAAATTCCCATACTACCCAAAGCAATTTATAGATTCAATACAATTAGTATCAAGATACCAATGACATTTCACATAATTAGAGTGCATATTTCAAAAATTTATATGGAATGACAAAAGGCCCCATATAACATCAGTGATCTTGAGAAAGAACAAATTTGGAGGAATCGTGCTACCTAATATCAAACTATACTATAATGCCATAGTAATCAAAACAGCATGGTACTAGCATAAAAACAGACATATAGATCAATGGACCAGAATAGAGAGACCAGGAATAAACCCACACCTTTATAGTCAATTAATATTTAACAGAGGATGCAAGTACATACAATGGGCTAAAGATAGTTTATTCAATAAGTGGTGTTGGGGAAATTGGACAGATATGTGCAGAAAAATGAAACTAGACCACATTCTTATGCTACACCCAAGAATAAATTCAAAATGGATTAAAGATTTAAATGTTAGATCTGAAACCATAAAAATCCTGGAAGAAAACATAGGCAGTAAAATTTCGGGCATTGTTCATAGCAATATTTTTTCTGACATATATCCTCAGGCAAGGGAAATGAAAGAAAAAATAAATTGGACTATATCAAACTAAAAAATTTTTGCACAGCAAAGAAAACCATCAACAAAATAAAAAAGACAACTCACAGAATGGGAGAACATTTTTGCTGATACATCTGATAAGGGGTTAATATCCAAAATTTATAAAGAACTTATAAATCTCAAGACTAAAAGCACAAACAATCCAATTAAAAAATGGGCAAAGGACCTGAACTGAAATTTCACCAAAGTTGGCCAATAGACATATGAAAAGATGCTCAACATCACTAATAATTAGAGAAATGCAAATTAAAACCATAATGATATATTACCTTACACCAGTCAGAATGGGTATCATGAATAAGTCAACAAACAAGTGCTAGTGAGGACATGGAAAAAGGGGAACCCTTCTGCACTGTTGGTGGGAAAGCAGACTGGTGCAGCCACTGTGGAAAGCAGTGTGGGCATACCTCAAAAAATTAAAAATGGAACTGCACTGTGGCCCAACGATTCTACTTCTGGGAATTCAAGAAAACCTGAAACACTAATTTGAAAGAATGTAAGCATCCAAATGTTCATTGCAGCATTATTTGCAATTGCCAAGCTATGGAAGCATCCCAAGTGTCCATCAATAGGTGAGTGGATATAACAACTATGGGACATTTACACAATGGAATACTATTCAAACATAAAAAAAGAAGAAAATTTTACCATTTGCAATAACATGGATGAACCTGGAGAGCATTATGCTAAGTGAAATAAGCCAGTCAGAGAAAGACAAATACCATATGATTTCACTCATATGTGGAATCTAATGAAAAAACTAAACTAACAGGCTAAACAGAGACAAACGTATAGATAGAGAGTAGGCTGATATCTCTGTGGTGGGGTGGGGGGCTGGAGGGGGTTTGGAGGTGGATGGATAGAGCAAAATGGGAAAAGGACACATAGACATGGACAATTGTGTTGTGATTGTGGGGTAGGAGTATAAGGGTGATAAATGGTAACAGGAAAATAAAATTTAAGAAAAAGAAAATATAAAAAATATTTTAGTCCTGGCTGGTGTGACTCAGTAGCTTGAGTGCCAGTCTGCAAACCAAGGGGTCTCTGGTTTGACTCCCAGTCAGAACACCTTCCTGGGTTATGGGACAAGTCCCCTGGGAGGGGTGCTTGAAAGGCAACCACAAATTAATGTTTCTCTCCCTCTCTATCTCCCTCCCTTCCTTCAATAAAAATAAATACAATCTTTTAAAAAAAAAGTATCTTCAAGGTAAAAAATAACAAAACACTTGGCAGTCAAAAATAAAGGAATAAAATACCTAAGATTAAACTTAACCAAAGAAATGAAAGAAACACCTCTACACTGAAAACTGTAAGTCCTTGACAAAAGGAAGTAAAGAATATACAAATAAATGGAAGGTATTCTGTGCTTATGGTATGGAGGAATCAATATTTAAGATATCTATATTACTCAAAGTAATCTGCAGATTTAATGCAATCCCTATTATAATTCAAGTGGCATTTTTCACAGAAATAGAACAATCATAAAATTTGTATGGAACCACAAAAGAGCCCCAAGAGCCAAAGCAATTTTGAGAAAGAAGAACAAAGTTATAGGCATCATGCTATCTGATTTTAAACTCTATTACAAAGCTACAATAATCAAAATAGGTTGACATTGGCATAAAAACAAACAAATGAATAGAGAGCTCAGAAATAAACCCACACACATATGGTCAATTATTTTATGACAAATCAAAAATATACAATGGGGAAAGAACAGCCTTGAATAAATGTTGGAAATACTGGATATGCAAAAGAATAAAAAGATAACTATCTTATACCATACATAAATATTAACTCAAAATGGAATAAAACTTGAACATAAGACTTGATACTGTAAAACCCCGGGTAGAAACATGGGTGATAAAATCCTTGACATCAGTCTGGGCAATGATATTTTTGGATTTGACACCAAAACCAAAGGCAACAAAAGCAAAAATAGACAAATGAAAATAAACATTTTCTTTGCTGAACAGAAAAGAATTATCAAAAGGATGAAAGGCAACCTACAGGGAAAATATTTGCAAATTGTGTATTTGATAAGAGACTAATATCTAAAATATATAAATAACTCATAATTTCAGAAAAACATTCCAATTAAAACTTAGCAAAATAATGTGAGTTGACATTTTTCTAAAGAAGACATACAAATGGCCAACATGTATGTGAAAAGCTGCTCAATATCACTAGTCATCAGGGAAATATAAATCAAAAGCCCCTTACACCTATTAGAGGCTATTATCAAAAGACATCAGTGTTGGTGAGGATGAAGAGAAAAGGCCACTATTGGTGGGAATGTGCACTATAGGTGTGAATGTAAACTGTGTAGCCACTATGGAAATCAGTATGGACCTTTCTTTAAAAAATTAAAATAGATCCAGCAATTCCACTTCTGGGTATATACGTGAAGAAAATGAAAATACTAACTTGAAATGTGTACTCTGCCCCTGTTCATTGCAGCATTGTTTACAGCAGCCAAGGTAGGAAAATAACCTCAGTGTCCATGAATCAATGAATAAAAGAGAAATTATGTAATATCACAATGGCATACTATTCAGACTTAAAAAATAAGGAAATCCTGCCACTTGTGATACTATGAATAGAATTTCAGGCATTATGCTAAGTGAAATGTCAGACAGAGAAAAACAAATATTGCATGATATCACTTACATGTGGAATCTAAAAAAAAAGGTGGAGGCTGGGCAAAACTGGGGAACGGGGACAAGAACAAAAAAAACTTCCAGTTATAAAATAAGCAAGTCATGAGGATGTAATGTACAGCATGGTGACTGTAGTTAATATTTACTGTATATTTAAAAGTTGATCTGTGTAAGACCTTAAAAGTTCTCATCACTATTAAAAAGTTATAACTATGTATATGGTGACAAATGTTACCTAGACTTATTGTTGTGATCATTTCTCAATATAGAATCCTCAAATCATTATGTTGTATACCAAATACAGTCACAATGGGGTCTGGACACCAACACTGGAATTTTGAAGGGGCACGATTCCGTTTGTAACACCATGCCACATCTTCCTGTAGGATCCATTTCATTCATACCCTCAAGACCTGCAGAAGGTTGCTTTCTAGTGGGTGGGGTTAACTATTGTTATTATTCATCTTATGTTATACTTTGTCTCTAATAATTGTTCCTGAACTTGCCTTCATGGTAATTTGAATATCTGAAAGTGATTAAGTGAGCCACCAGCTCTTTTCAAAATTCTGAAAAAAGAAGCAACACCATAAAGTCTTATTATTTGTTTTCATTAGAATTGTCATTGTGCAACCAGATCATGTTTTATTATTTTTTTAATCCTCACCTGAGGATTTTTTATTACTGATATTAAGGAGAAAAGAAGGGGGAGAGGGAGCGAGAGTTAGAGAACATCCATCAGCTGAGTCCCTTAGGTGCCCCAACTGGGGATCGAACCTGGAACCTAAGTATGTGCCCTGACCAGGAATCAAACCTGCAACCTTTTGGTGTACAGGATGATGCTCCAACCAACTGAGCCACCCAGCCAGGGCTGATCATCTCATTTTAAAAGAATTTATAAAAGTCTTCAAGTTTCACACATTATTTTATACATAAGTGAATGAACAAATAATACAGTAGTCCCCCCTTATCTGATGGGGTTATGTTCTAAAATACCAGTGGATGGCTTCATCTATGGACAGTACTAAGCTTCATATATACCGTATTTTTTCCTGCATTTATATATGTTCTATTGCTTCTCTTTGGCATATTTGAAAGCATCACTTTTCTTGTTCTTTGGAGGCATTATTAGATAAAATAAGAGTTACTTGAACACAAACACTGTGATACTTCGAAAGCTAACCTGATAACTAAGACAGCTGAGTGACTAGCAAACAGGTAGACTTCACAATGTGGAGCTGCTGGATAAAGAGATGATCCACGTCCCAGGCAGGATGGAGCCAGACAGCACAAGATGTCATCATACCACTCAAAATAGCCTGCAACTAAAATTTATGAACTGTGCATTTCTGAAATTTTTTATTTAATATTTTCAGACAATAGTTTATCACTGGTAACTGGAACAATGGAAAAACAACACCATATTTCTCTTTCTTGCAATGCAACCTAAATCCAGTTATGCTCATGGAAAGAGAAAGAAAAGAATTTCAAATTCATGTAAAATGCTCATATCCAAAGTAACCATTGGTATTTTCAGGTGGTTTTAGATGAGAGCCAGAGTGAGCTCTTAGAGTGTCAGGACTTCCAGATGAGAGGGAAGATGTGCTGTGCAGTATGGTGGTCTCAGGCCCGAGCTCCATGCCTCTACCCATTCCTGGGATGTGCCCAGATGCTTGCTGGTTTTGTTATATAACAAAGTTAGTTAGCACTCTAGACGATTTTAACCGGCTTTGTTTCTCTCATGTAGTTTTCTGTTGAGTTTCAGCATGACAAATGTTTCAGAAGTGCAGTAAACTGTCACTGGGGCTGCTCAGCTCTGCAGCACACTATTTGAGGGCACCATAGCTCCTGGAGTTGAGCACTGTACACTTTGTTTGCTTTATTTTCATTTTAAAGAATTTTATTACAAGCTGTTAACATTCAGGGCATTTCAGAGCACCTTGTACTTCCTACTAGATTTTTGATAACTGATTTTAAAGTGTTGAATTGTGTGTTTTTTTCCTCATAGTGCCTTTCAGGCAAAAGTATTACATGGTGATTGTTTAAGGTGTTAATATGATGAAAGAGTTTATCCTCAAGAACCTGAGACACCAATCCATGGATATCTCCTAGGGCAGTTTTGCAGCAGAGCGAGTAGCTTTGGCAAGCTTTTCTTCTGATTTTGGTCATGTGTTTATAAGCCTGGCATTAAACTCCCTCATCCCAGCTGGGCTTCTGACTGATCTAACTTTACAGACAAACTAAGACCTAACCAGTGGTGTAGTCCGCATTAACAAGTGAGCTAGAGGCACTCAACATATTCATTCCAGTATTTATTCCACAATAGCTCAAGCAATTTGTAATCTAAAGAGGATTTGAAATATGAGACTTCTAAGATAAAATATTGTTTGCAGTGTACACCAAAGTCTTCTATTTTATTAAGTGGGATAATCTGTTACTCTGGTTCTTCAAGAGGTTTATAGCCCTTTGTGTATGTCCTAAACGAGACAAGATTCACTTTCATTGCAGATATTCTTCTTCTTAGGTATAAACAAGCCCTGGGTATAAACCTCCTGAGAATCCCTGGGACCGTCTAGACTAGGCACGCCCAAACTTCTTCCCCAGGAAGTTTTCCAAACCTAATGAACACTGTAGGCAGAAGTGACGATCATTCTCTACCCTCTGATATTTCCCGTATCTCCCAATGCTAAACTAAGGCAGTGAGTTTTGGTATTATTATGTGTTGAGACTTTTTATTAGCATTCTTACAGAGCATGGATTGACCTAGGCCC
Organism: Phyllostomus hastatus; assembly: GCF_019186645.2. Taxonomy (NCBI): domain Eukaryota; kingdom Metazoa; phylum Chordata; class Mammalia; order Chiroptera; family Phyllostomidae; genus Phyllostomus; species Phyllostomus hastatus. The sequence goes on along the minus strand of NW_025334033.1, from coordinate 4,778,681 downwards.
ACTTAATTATCTAAAGCCTCAGTTTAGATTTATTACTAATCATAATAAATATGATTGATATAGTATTTAAGATAAGTGGCTCTGGGCAGCCTCCCCAGTGATTGTGGAATGTGTTAAGATTCCGTCTTTCATGTCCACATAAGAGAAGAAAAAGGAAAGCTTAAGGGAAAGGACTCATTAAAAGTCCTTTGTCTAAAAACCTTGGGAAGTTTGACATCCTATTCTTCCTGACCTCTGAAGGATCACAACTACAGCCAGGGGGAATGTTTTTTAATGTCACAGTTTGAACATGGCCCAATGTTTTAAAGTGAATCCACAGATTAAGCTGCCTTATAAATTTCCTGGTTCCGCTGCCTTACATTATTGGATATATTTCTGTTTCCTTTGCTTTCATAGGCCTAAATAATGAAAACTCTTTATAGTTCATCCAAAGCTCACTGACTCTGACATGTGGTATTCACATTTTTGTGAGTAATTTCCAGGGTACTTCCTACTTTTCTGCTGAGCTGCATGCCAAGATAACTTTTGGAAGGTACAGCGGCATGGGCAATTGGCAGTTTTCCAGAGTTGTGTTGGATATGTTATGAAGGTGTTTCTATAAATTAGGGATCAATGCACGCAGGTGAATTTTATTATCTAATAATTCTTATTGGCATATTCCCTTATTTTATTTCCCTTTTAATATATTTATAAGAAATGGCCTCCAATGATGCTTTCTTTCTCCTTGGAAAGAGCCCATCAATAGATATCCAAAGACAGCTGTAATTAGGTAAGCTGGCCAATTAAATGCGGAAACACAATGTCTTGTTAGCAATTGGAATCAACAGTTGGGTGACATTTTGATAAACTGCTTCAATATAGATAGCATTTTGGTGCCTTTTCACTTCTTAAAAAGGTCACAGTCTCTGAAAAGTAACATTGAGAAAGCTGATATTTAAAGGGTATAGGAAAATTCAAATAAATAGCCTGTTCTACTTCTACATACCTCTTCTCACAATATAGTCCCTTTCAGTCTACTTGGCCTTTTTATTCTACTTGTTGGGGTTCCCATTGTTGTAAGGGGGAGATGATACATCATTTTTCCTCTAGTCCAGTTTTGATATCACTGAAAGTCTCACTCCATATTTTCAATAAGAAATATAACAGTTGACTCACTTGGTAAGATCTGCGTGAATACAAGTGCCTACCTCCTAAGAGACACCTAGTGAGACTTTCAGAAGCATTCTTCCAATCGCTGTGAGGACTGTGCACCACATTGCTCTTGGGTGCAAATCAAGGTGAACGCCACTAAGACTCTAGGTTAGTGTTTCTTAAAATATGGTTCACATCTATCTACCTTAAAACAGCACCTGAAGTATTTTATAAAAGATGCAGATACTTCAGTCAGAGTCCAGATCAACTGAATCCGAATCTCTGAAGGTAGAGCTGAAGATGCCTCATTGTTAGAAGATCTCCAAGTAATTCTTAGGCACACTTTTGAAAACCACAGCTCTGCACCATAGGGGAAGTTTGAGCTAGATCCTGCCTCTCTTTCTCCATATGTATTAAGCTTCCCACATTCTTATCCACAGGAAAATTGCTTCATTCTTATCCACAGGAAAATCACAAAAAAATTGCCTTTTGCCAAATATCTCCTTTTCCCAAAATGACCCATCCTTGACTTTGTGTCCAGCTTGAGGCAAAGGATCTGCCCTTGAACACTGTGTGCTGCTTGTGGACATTTGGGGGATGAGCATCACATCAGTGGATTATGAGTGGGTAACCTTTCTTTTCAGTTGTCCTATGTAGCATATGAAGCGCCACATAAACTTCTTTTACAGCCTCGTTACAAAGGTCTGAGAGCTGGAGAAATGCATGGCTCTGTGTGAGGAGAACAGAATCAGGGGTTTGCTGAGCACTAATTAGTGGAACCAGCCAGTGGTTCACAATCACAAGAGTGCAGGTAGCAGCGTAACTGCTCTTTCAAAGAAGAGAAGACAGACTATACCTCTGTTATCCTTTTCCTAGTACTAGTATTGATTTTAAATAAATATCTGACATACAATTCAACAGATTTTGTAGTTTAAAGGTTCCCAAAAGAAATCTTTCCATGACAAAATAGTTAAAAATACATTGTACATCAGGCAAATTGCAGGAGGTTAACAAGGGTGGAACATGTTCATATCAAGTCTCCTCATTCTTGTGCACCTGCCCTGAAGGTTCATGGAGAGGCCAGAGCTCAAACAAACCCTCATACACATGAGGCCCAGGTGGTGGCCACCTCACACGTGCTATGGAAGAGCCTTCATTCACCTTTGAGAAAGGCAATGAGGCATATCCTTCTAGCCTTAAAATATGGTTCACATCTATCATACCCATTGGCCTACATATTTGTTCAAAAGGAAGAAATGTTTGATGGGTTTCAGCTATAACCTCTAGCCCTGCTTCTTAAAATCTATTCTCTGGGGTCATATCTCTTACTCCCCCACCTTTCCTATGCTTTACTAGGTCTGAAAAACTTGGTAGGAAGATTTTATCTTTTCCTTGATCATTTCTTCAGGTTCCGGTGCTTGTGCCAGACTGGCTTGTTAATGCCAATTCATAATTCGCATTTGCCTTGGATCTCCTGATAAGTTCTTTGCTTCCATCTTACCCCTTTCTGGTGCAACAAAAAGCTAGACTGAGTACTTGGTGGCAACCACTGGTCTTTCCCATTCTTACCTGTCTGTAGCCCTTTCTCTTGAGGACCTGACTGCTAGTAGATACCATTTGCCAAGTTCTGGTAATCAAGTGACTCTGGGGTCTGGTCATTCAGATCTATCTGTTCCATGGTTCCCATGACTTAGTACTGACAGCAAAAGTAAAGAACTATTGACTGTATGTGAAAACAACCCCACTTTCCGAAATCACCTGAAATCTGACTGAATGGAAATCCTACAGCTAAGAAATTAAAGAAGCCACATTGAGACTGGTAGGAGTGGTGAAGACACTGAATGAACAGGCCCCACACCTATGTGTGGCAGATAAAAATGGAGAAGCATATCTCAGCTACAGAGGTCCTCCTGAGGAGAGAGGTTTCCCATTTCCATACCAAACCTCTCAACCGAGGGTTCCAGTGCCAAGAAGAGAAGTCTCCATAACTTCTGGCTGCAAAACCCAGCAGGAATTGAGGCTGAGAGAGATGGAGGTCTTCTGGAGTTCCAGGCAGTTCCTCTTAAAGATCCTTCTCATGGACTTATTCTGACTCACTTGCTGTGAGCTCCAACGCTGGGGCAGCAGCTCAAAAAGTACAGAGACATGGAGGAACTGAAGTGTCCAGCATCAGGGCGAGAGCTGAGGGGCAGCTTTCTCCCAGACAGAAGTTCTGGCAGAGGCCACTGTTCCTTTGATGAGTCCTCCCCAACAGAGCCCAACAGGTACCACCATATCTCAAATGCCATCTACATGACTCACACAGTTTGTCCCACCCTGGTGATTCCCCAAGACACTCCTTCCCAGCTTTAGAGCTCACCCAAGTGGTTTCCAGTGACTTTTCCATACAAATGGCCTATCTTGGCTCGTGCTTCATATTTTCCTAAAATCTCTCAAAATTTCCTAAAATCTGGCCTCAGGGTGATCCACGTCCAACACTAGTAGCAGTCAGCCTTGGTTCACAGCTTGGCCTCTCCTGGGCACCTCAAAGCCCTGCACAAATAGATGGATCACTTTATAGCTCCTGCTGGGCAGCCCTGGACAGAACACAGATAGTGGCTGACCTTGACCTGAACCTCCCAGGGGGCCCCAGAGCCAGCACAACCAGCAGACAGCTTCAGATGTTGTTGAAGCACCACCACCCAATCACCTCCACAAGTGACACACTCAAGGAACAGGCTCAGCAGGTACCAGAAGTAAGTCCCTCCTGAAGTAAGTCCTACTCTGTAGGGAGGGCACCAGCACATCTGATCTTCCATGGTGGTTGGAGGTCAGTGATTTGTGATCACAGCCAGTCTTTGAAACTGACTAAATGGGGTAAATCCCTCCCATTGAAATACCAACAGAAATCAAGTCTCAATTACAAGAGAAGGGTGTACTCAGCCCTCATGATGGGATGTACCTTGAGTACCCAGCTTGGGTGACAGGGGAGGCTGTACCACTGGACCCTACAGAACACCTACTATATAAGGCCACTCTACCAAGCCTGGGAGATGTAGAAGCTCTACATAATACATAGAAACAAACACAGGGAAGATGACAAAATGAAGAGACAAAGATATATGTTCCACATGATAGAACAGAACACCAAAAAAAAAAAAAACCCAAAACTTAAACAAAACAATGACAAGCAATCTATTATATGCAGATTTCAAAAGACAAGTTGTAAGGATGCTCAATGAACTTAGAACCTTAACAGCATAAACAAGGACCCATCAGAAATAAGGATACACTAACTAAAATAAATAATAATTTTCAGGTAATCAACAGTAGAGTAGATGAAGCTAACAATCAAATCAGATCAGCAATTTTGAGGATAAGGAAGCAAAAACACCCAATCAGAACAGCAAGAAGAAAAAAGAATCCAAAAAAGTGAGCATAATGTAAGGAGTCTGTGGGACAATATCAAGGGTAGCAATATTTTCGTTACGGGGGTACCAGAAGGAGAAAAGAGAGAACAAGAAATTGAAAACCTATTTAAAAAAATGATGACCAAAAAAATCTCCTAACTCGGTGGAGGAAATTCAAGGGAGCTCAGAGACTTACAAAGAAGATGAACCCAAAGAAGCTCACAACAAGACGCATCATAATTAAAATGAAAAAAGTTAAAAACATAGAGAGTATCTTAGAAGCAACAAGAGAAATACAGTTAGTCACCTACAGGGTAGCTCCCATAAGATTGTCAGCTGATTTTTCAATAGAAACTTTTCAGCAGAAGGGATTGGCAAGAAATATTCAGTGATGAAAACCAAGGACCTGGGCCTCAGATAACTCTACCCAGCAAAGCTGACATTTAGAATTGAAGGACAAATAAGGAGTTTCCCAGACAAGAAAACACTAAAGCAGTTCATCACCACCAAACCATTATTATATGAAATGTTAAAAGGTTTTCTTTAAGAAAAAGAAAAAGATAAAAAAATATGAACAATAAGATGGCAATAAATAAGTACCTATCAACAACTGAAACTAAAAACCAAAATGAATGAACAAGCAGAACAGAAAGATTCACAGATACTGAGAACATTTTCACAGTTGCCAGATGGGGGTGGTTAGGGGCTTGAGTGAAAGGGTGAGGGGATTAAGAAGTATAACTTGGATGTTACAGAATAGATGTGGAGATGTAAAGTACAGCACAGGGAGTATAGTCAATAATATTCTTATAACTATTTATAGTGTCAGATGGGTATGAGATTTGCCCAGATGATCATTTAGTAAGTTATGTAATGTATAATCACTGGGGTGCACACCTGAAACTAATAATAATGTATGCCAACTATAATTGAAAAATATGAATATGATTTAAAATAAAAATGATACAACTGAAAGAAAAAATTATAAAAATACCACTTCCCAGCTGCCTTTAATAGTCCTTCATTGAATTCTGTAAAGCACAGGAGGAATTAAAAGACCAGTAGTCCCTATTGAGGATGCAATAGAGAAATTAATATGTATTGAGTACATGCTGAAGGCTGGATGTATTATATTTCCTGTGGTCAGAAAATGCTTACTGGGGATGAGAAAAGGAAAGTTGAGCATATACATGAGTACCAACTAGAAAAAGTGATATAAATTACTTTCAGAGCAAAAGTATGAAAGCACATCATTTTTAAGAAACACTGGACATAAGAAAGTGAAACATGAAAATAGTCAAAGGGCTCATAAAAATTAAATATTAAAAATAATGCCTCAGAGGAAAATTTAGAAATCATATTCAGAAATTGGAAAGTTCATACTTTAACACAATGAACATAACCATGCCTGTTATGTTTATTACTGTATTCTCTGCTTAACTTGTGTTTTTGGGGGGCACATGATAGGAATGCCAAAATATTTCTTTAAAAAGACCATAAGTGAATGAATGCAATCAATTTTGATCAGCAAAGTAAATATTATATAGTCAAAATATATACAATGACATAAAGTAACTTGAGTGCCTGTTCCAAAAGCAAATGTGGGTTTATAAAATAGTACCTTTCATTTTCTACTAGATATTATTCCAATAAAAGTTAAATATCTTATTCATCTGCCTATTTTCCTCTAATGTTAAATACTTTACTGTTTTTAATGCATAAATTTACTATTCCTTAGCATGGTTATTTTTCCATTATTTAGAGAAAATTTGTCTTCCTGCTAGAAAATTTTGCATTGTATATACAGTGTTACTTATTGCTTGGATAATGCCCTATTAATTTCAATGGATTCTTTTTGACATAAAAATGGATTTTCACTGAAGGGCAAACACTACCTCCATATGTATCTAGGCTACATTACAATTGAATCCATCACATTATACATTTATAGGTGTCTATCCCTGTTACACTGCTGAAATGGTCTGCCATAAAAAATGGCCATGTGAAAAGCTGGTTTAAATTTCATGCATTTTTACTTGCAAAGTATCTGGTTAGATGAACAGAAGCCTCCAAGATGAAATCCTTTCCAACATGAATATGCTAACATGACTCCCTGGAAGCAACACCTCAGCACTTCATCCAGTGCCTTTTCTTTAGATTCCAATGACAGATTTGTTTTAGGGTCAGCGTGTTGAAATGCACTAAGAATTTATTTTTTCAAGCTCACAGTGGTAAATGGTACATTGAGAGAGGAAAATGTATATAAGAGCCCCTTCTTGGTCTGCAAAAGCCCAATTTAGCACTTAGGGCCTTTCGGGTAATACCTTTAGAAGCAATTGTTTGACATATCTTTTAAATTAAATGTTTTAGATAATTAAAATGTCTTCCTTTCTCTCACTGAGCATGGAAAACCATGCCTATGAAACTGACTTAAGGTATGAAGGCGAAACATGCTCTTCAGTGATAAGCTTGGAAACAAGACTTAGAAATCTTTCTGTTGGGGGTCCTTCTTACAAGTGAGGGTCAAAAGGGTAGAAGAAAAAGTTTTGGTTCATATTTTGAGGTTTTACTTCTAGCATAAAGAAAATAAAATAGAACAGAAACTGACAATAATAACACTAGATTGGAATCAGAACATTTAGGTTTATGTTCTGGTTCCATCCTTTTTAGATGTTTGAGTTCAGAAAGTCAATGGTCTTCTATTGTTGCTTTATATATAAAATTGGGGCCTTCCAAAACTAGGAGTTGCTTCACATATTATAAAAAAAATTAAAGCCAACATTTTAAAATCACATATTTCACATAAAAATATAGGTGTCTGGTCTCAGCTGTTTTCTATGAAAAATGGGGGTAAATACTACTCTGTGTCCTCAGGTAGATTAAATAACATACTATGTTATAGAATTTAAAATTAATATTATTTGCCATTTAATAAAATCATTTTCCTTAACTGGCTTTTTTGTCTTTTCTAATTTTCTTAGTTGCTTTTTTTAATGACCCCAAGAATTAACCACAATATTTCATTTTCAATGCTTTAAAGACTATAGGTTCTTTAGTTAGGCTTGGCCCATGAAGTCTGACTCAATCTTTCCAGTCAAATTATTACAAGATAGCTTTATTTATATAACAGGTGAGAATGCAATATAAATGAGGCATCATGTACACTAGCATCTTTATGTGAATACATATGGGTCTAGGATGTGGATAAGGGAACAAAGAGTAAATTTTGAGATGATGAAGATGTAGGTAGGGTTCAGTTTCATCTCCCATTTCTTCTATCAACAAAAGCTATTAAATACCCCTATATAGAAGTAATACATACTAATGCAGATTGAACTGGCTTATTGTGAGTTTTTAAACATAGAGCCCATGCTATGCCTTCGTCCTCCAATACATTAAAATGTGTTTTGTAAAATTGTATGACTACCCTGGAATTATTCCAATCTTATTTTAAAAGCCCTTTTACAGAAGTTGGTAGACCAAATGTAAGGTTGAAAATTCACAGTACCTTGAGTTACAAAGGATTTGTAGAATAATTCTTCCTGTAGCTGGGAGTTTGAGAACTGACCATTAATCATGTTATAACTTAAAAAGATATAAATGTGTATCAGGAAGAAAGAATTCAGTTCAGGTCTGCTGGTCCAAATACAATGGGCTGAATAGCAAAGTCCTGAGATTTCTTAGATGCATAATGTTCTTACAAATGGTCCATGCTATGCTAATAAAACTATTGTGACTAGGAGCTTTTGCAGTGGAAACTGACAGATGAGGCAGAGTTAAGTACTTTTTCAGACAAGCTACTACAGTAAATCATTAAGGCGCACAAACAATCATCCTTCATCAGTGTGCAATTTGTTTCATAGCAATTGCAAATCGAAAACAATGTAAACAAACAAATCGACAACTAATGAACATCCCCCACCGCTCACTGTAAATAGATCTACAACTTTAGAAGAACACTTTATCCAACACATTGTCAACTCATTGTAAACACATCTACAACTCATAAACAACTCATTACCCAGTATGTTGTCACCTCATTGCAATTAAAGTTGAATGTTAACTGTACTGTATGTTCCTGTTCTGAATCAGATTATACTCTGGGAAGAAAATGGCTAAGAAGAGCCAGTTCAGAAATAAGAACACTTATGTGCTACTTTCCCCCCATGTCAGTTTGATTTTTAAAGTTATTTGAACAGGCTCACATAAAAATTAAACTGAATTTTACCCTTTCCTCAGGTATCTCACATTTTGTATTTGCATAGAGAAGGCAGCAGTTTCTCAGCACAAGTTCCTTTCATGGAGGAAAAGTAAATGTGTAAAGTATTCCCCAAGCAGTAGTAAAACTCACAGCTTTTACTGTAATTGCTTTGTGTGAACTGCATTTGGCATCCCTACCTGGTATATAATCTTTGGTTAGGACCAGTGTTTTTTACAGTCTAGAGGATGGTTATTTTTGGAAAGCAAACATGAACTTATGAACGTCACCGCAATTCTCCCGTACTGTTAACTTTGCTTAAGGATTTAAGTGGTTTATTCACCATTCTCATTTACATAATCTTTTATCCAATACGTAGGAAGCATTCCTAGATTATGCTTATGTGCAATGTACATGCAAATATACATGCAACACAAACAGATGTGACAACAGCCTTTGACCCACTATACAATGATCAATTTATACCATAATGGTTCGATGCTATAGTAATTTTTTTTTACTGAAAGGTCCAACTGTGTGGAACATAGAAGGATTTGAATTGGAATTCTACTAATGTAAATCATTTACACAGATATAAATATAATTTTATACATAGGATTATAATTTAACATGTTTACAAGCATCATATTCATGCTAGCCAACACAATAGGGCTGGGGGTTTAGTGAAAGATCAACCAGCAATTAAGGGACCTCAGTTCTCTATCCAGTTTTGCTTTTTTGTAAAAAAATATTTTTTTTTATTGTCGTTCAATTAAAGTTGTCCTCATTTTCCCTCATTACTCTCTTCTGCCCTACCCACCCCCGCCTCCCACATTCATTCCCCCCCTCCCCAGTTGTCTTTGTCCATGGGTCCTTTATACATTTTTTTAATCCAGTTTTGCTTTTAAAGAAGATATTTCTTAAACTTGTATTCCAAAAAATTAGTCATAGATTCCTTCCTGGAAAAGACAATCTCTAAAGTTCTTTCCAACTATAAGTTTTATTCTGAACATTTTAAAGCATCTATAGTATAGCTAGTGCTGAGATGTTTTGGAAGACATAGAAAAAATGACTTTTATCTTATGAAATAGTGGGATGCTCCTCTCTGAGCCTTAGTTTTTATACCTATAAAATGAAATTACAGAATTATTGTGAGGATTAAAGATTAAGATATTTTTATGTACCTAGAGCAATGCTCGATACTAAATAAGTGTATTATTATTGTTATTATGATTATTATTATTGCCAAAGTAGTTTATAGTCAGTTTCTAGAGAAAACCCAGAAAAATAAATTCATTCATTCACTCATCCCTATGACTTCTTCCATATTCGCTTGCCATTAGAGAGAGGTCATAAAATTATATATCAGGCACATAATATTTTCTTAGGAAAACACTTTCAGGGAGAGTCATGGATTTTCTATCTCTTTCTTCTGTGACATATTCTATGATGAAGGCACTCTGAGTAGTTGTGCAATATTGAAGTATAAGTATCCAGATTTAAATATTTAAAACAATAATATAGTCACTGCAAAGTAAACTTCCGAAATTCTTCACTTGTGTATTACTCTGATAAGTTCAAATCCCTAAAGGAAGGCAGCTTCTTAGAGCATAAAAATCAGTGCACTGTGAATTGAGGAGGTATAGGTTTTAGTCTTCATTCTGCCCTTAAACCAGTATTTGAGCTTGAGTCCTTAACCTATCTAGATGAAATTAAGCATGTGTTTCCTCAGCTGTCTCTCCCATTTCCCACTCCAAATTCTTTTCAGGCCATTTATTTATTCAAATGTTTTTTATTACTTTTATGTGCTGCGGATTCTTCTAGGCACTGGGGATCCATTATGAGCAAGTCCTTGCCCTCATGGAGGTGGTATCTTGGTAGACGAGACAAAGTAAAAAAGTAATGTGCTATCAAGAAAAAGTGCTCTGAAAAATAAAGCTGTGATTGAAGAGTGATGGTGGGAAATGCTACTTTAGATAGAATAGTAAGAGGAGTCTGCTCTGAAGGTGCCATTTGATTACAGACCTGAAAAAGGTAAGAAAGAAGTCATGTATATTTGCAGTAGACTCAATTAATTCTTTTAGAATATAAGAATTTCCTCAAAAAACTAAAAATGGGCCTTTTGACCCAGCAATTCCAGTGCTGGGATTATATCCTAAGAATCCTGAAACATCAATTCAAAAGAACTTATGCACCCCAATGTTCATAGCAGCATAATTTATAATAACCAAATGCTGGAAACAGTCTAAGTGCCCATCAGTGAATGAGTGGATCAAAAGACTGGTACATTTACACAATGGAATTCTATGCAGCAGAAAGAAAGAAGGAACTCCTACCCTGCCCGACAGCATGGATGGAACTGGAGAGTTTATGCTAATGAAATAAGCCAGGCCATAAAAGACAAATACATATGATCTCACCTATAAGTAGAACACAATCAACAAAACAAACAAGGGAGCAAAATAGAAGTGGGGGCATGGACATAAAGAACAAACTGACAGTAACCAAACGGGATGGAGAGGGAAATGACAAGGGAAAGAAGGGGAAGGGGCAGTATAAAGGACCCATGGATGAAGACAACGGGGTGGGGAGGAAATTGAATGTGGGAGGTAGAGGTAGGTGGGGTGGGGAAGAATAATGGAAGGGAAATGGTGACAACTGTAATTGAACAATAAAAAAATAAAATGTATAATTTACCCATAAATAAAAAGGAAAAAAATGAATAAAATGGTGCATCTTTCTGTTTTTCTCTACCTTAAGGCTAGCAGAAACTATTCCCATCCTTTTGTGTGGCTCCTGTCTTTTAAGGTATAGAAACATCATTTCTCTTTTCTCTTATACCCCACCTGGCTCATATTTATCATCCCTGTTCCCTGTCTAATTCTAATATAAGCAATTCAGCCTTTATAACATTTTTCATAGGTTTAGCTTTCAATTCCCATAGCTGAAAATCTAAATATTACTTATAAAAACAAGTATATTAGAATGGACACAAAAGGACAGTAACTTGTAAGATAGAGCTGCAGGAGGTGAGGTCAGGGACTTAGCACAACTGGATCGTGTAAAGTTAGGCCGGCATACAGGCATTGGGTATTATTCTGAGAGAAATGGAGTTATTCTGGCACTCTGTGCTGAGATTGTAGGGGACAGTGGCTGAAGCAGAGAGAATAACCAAGAGCCTCTTGCAGTAGTAACTTGATCAAGTGATGATGGAGGCTTGGGCTAGTGTAGTAGTAGTAGGGGTGGTAAAAAGTGACTGCATTTGTGACTTTCAAAAATATGACCACATGGTTCAGTTGTTAGGAGTATTATCCAGTACACCAAAAGGTTGCAGATTTGATTTCTGGTCAGGGCACACACCTGGGTTGCAGGTTTGATCCCTAGTTGGGAGTACATACAGGGGGTAACTGATTAATGTTTCTCTCTCACATCCATGTCTATGTCTCTCTCTCTCTCTCTCTCTCTCTCTCTCTCTCTCTCTCTCCCCCCTCACTCCCCCACCCCTTCTTCTCTCTCCAACATCAATAAAAAATCTTCTAAAAAATGTGGATGTAGGACTTGATGATGGGTTGGATGGCAGTAGGAAAATTGAGATAAAAACAGAAGCTGAAGACCTGAACTGCTTGACTGGCTATGAGGTGAAAACCTTAGGAAAGTCAGTTAATCTCTCTGATACTGAGTTCCCTCATCAGGTTATTGTGAAGATTAAATGGGATAGATAGTCACCCTTCAGTAAATGTTCGCTTCTATCTATTCATTCTTCCTTTATAGTACCAAACATGCTAGAAATAGTATATTATGCCCTGAAATGATGACACACGTCATTTTATCTTGTGATTGCTCTCAGACAAGATGCTAAAATTAAATTCTAAGATAATGAAAACAATAATGCTCTGTCCTAAAAGATATCAGATATTCCAAAGCAGGCAAATTTTAGAAACCACTTTTCTTAACCAAAATCTGTAGATAGCCAGCGGTAACGGTTATGGCTTCACAGTTGTGAACCGCCAGCAAAGAGGCTTCCCTGTGAAGGGGACCATGTGCTGGTGGCAGCCTCAGCTGCCCTGAGACTGGATGCCATCTGAAAGTATTGGGCCTGGGTTCCAAATGGCTGCCAGCTTCCCCTGAGGCCATATGCATGCCAAATGTCTTCCTTGGGACTTCTGACCTAATCAATTGTTTTCTTCTTCCTTCCCCAAAGATTTCTACTTGATTGTCTTTAAGCAAAGCAAAGCAGTATGAGAATGTCAACAATCTACTCATTGGTAGGTTAACTGGTGCTCAGATCAACCAGAAAGACAAAGTGCTCATTGAAAGAGGCTTTCTAGAAAGACGAAACTCTTGTGGCCACAGACTGCATTTCTAAACCTTATGAATATTATCTTCATAAAAGGGAATAGGGGAGTGAATGAAAAACACAGTAACATGATGATAATAGCCAGCGTTTATTGAGGACTATCATGTATCATTCACTGTTCCAATCACTTTACATTTAAAAGCTCATTTGGTCAATACCCCCATAAAATATGTAGCACCCTTGTAATTCCCATTTCCATAAGTAAACTGGGGCATGGAGAAGCTATTTGTCTTTTTGGTCCAAATACAGCTAAGAAGTGGCCATGTCAGAATTTGAACCCAGGTCATCTGGCCCTGAGGCTACACTTTGAAACATTACTCAATACTGTCTCTATTGTCATATTTACAAAAAATAAATCAAAGAACATATCGACTTATACCAAGCTGTTAGAAACATTTCTCTCTGCTTATGAACAGCATCTCATTAATACTAGTGTAAAGAGAGAAGGTGAGCTGAAAGGAAAAATGGAAGTCTGAAAGCTTATTTACCTTCCTTCCCACGTGTGGTAATCTTTACCATTTAAACAACCCAACTCCCTAACGCTGCAGTATAAACCGTGTTGTTTCAGGGGTCTCTGAGACAGTCTTTAAATCAGGTGTGCTCTCCATTGCCAGCCAGGTCACAGCTTCTGGGTGGCCTTCAAAGGAAAACTCAACTAGAGTAGACTGGAGAGTTTATGAAGTAAAAAGAAAGGATGACAAGATCTCAGCAGGAAAATAATATTATACCTTCCATGTGAAAATTCCCAGAGAAAATATGTTCATTCTTACCTCTCAACTCTCTCTCCCTTTCCCCCTTCCTCCACCCATTCTGTCTTTGTCCTATATACCCAGATTCTTCTTGAAGCCTATCAGATTTCCAGATGAAAATATGTGCTGGAAGTGTGCTAATGTTTTACATGTGTATAAAACAGATGTATGCACATTATGCTCTAGGCACTAGGCATTTAAATCACATCACATAGTTGCTAAGGTTTGAGACCTAGAAGTTTTATTCAACCAGGTTACTATGTAGAATGTTGTTCAGTGTCATAACTGCTTCCAAGTAAAGAGGGTTACCAATGATTTAGAACCTCTATAAAAATAAAATGTAAATGATTTTAATAAAGGTTCTACTTTATTTTTCCTTTCCAGTTACTTTATTTTATTTTATATTTTTTTTTAAGATTTAGGCTTCTTAATGATATGCATTCATTCAGTGAATCATGTTACTTATAAAATTTAGAGTTTACCTGTAGTTTGATGCTTATATTATTATTACTGTTAAATACCAGACTTATTCCTGGAAGCAATAGGAAGGAACTGTTTCACAAATTCAAGTAAACGTTGCACTGCCAATATGGATGGAGCTCACCAAAGCCAGTGAAAGTTCAGGTTATACATTGTATTTAAAACAAGTGAATTCTGCCAACCTCCACACCATCTGCTTAATTTTTCTTCACTCTTCCATAACTCATCCTGTTCTCTCCTTCTGTACTTTTCTTGTTCTGCTTCTTTTCAAGTCCCGTCTGAATTTGCCTATTTTACCACTCAGCCGAGACTATCTCAAGGCATTCCTCTAAGTCTTGGCCGACTTCAGGCTAAATCCAGATAACCATTAGCTGGGGTTGAAATATGTATGTAGAGAAATTTTATATGGAACATCTGCTGTACAAATGGAGATGCTTTTTAACAAACACCTAGTCTTTGTTTGATCTAAATAGATCTTGTTTTTCTTTTGATTTTCTACATGAGATTATAGCCATAGGCCTGCTTCTACCCCTTACTCTCAAAATTGAACCCCCCAATCATACGGCAATAAAGATTAATTGTTAGTACTGTGGTTTAATACCTACCCACAATGCTTTTTTCTGCCCTTTGCCAAAAATTTAGAGAATGCAAAAAAATAAAATAAAATAAAAATTACTGATATTAAATTTCCTTTGAAAACATAAAATGTTCAAAGTGTTGGACATTTGGATTATTTTCTATATTTTACTCTTACAAATTGAAGTGATGAAAATTCTTATTCATAGTAGGTGTTAATTGTGATTATTTTTTAAAAAATGTATCTTCTACCATTAACCATCAAATTTCCATAACCCATAGGGATTTCTCAGAAAGCAGTTTAACTGCACTTTCATAGCTCTTAGGATTTAGCTTCTTTCTTATAGTCTTACTGTCTAAAATGTCTAAAAGAACTAAGTTGTACAGTCATATGTAACAGTAAGTACTATATAATAAAATATATATTTAAAATAAATTTTCAATCTACTAATTAAATTTTAAGAAAGGGGACTAATTATGGAACACTTTATAAATAAACACCTTTATATACTTAGCATGAAAAATGTATGTATGTCTTATAGGAAATTGCAAGTGGATGATGTATTCTACTTATTATAAATGTTGAAAATGAATATCAAACACATAGAACTTACCTTATAAAAATAAGTGTGTATGAATTTGATATTTTTTAATACATGGGTTTTTGAGTCACCATATACAGTTTTATATTTATTTTAATTGTAATTTTTACAAAAAGTTTCTTAAACTATCAAGGAAATGACATCTTTAACAAAAATTCCTTAACCAGAAAGGAGTTGGAAGTCTGAATGAGGTGTTTCAGCTGTCAAAGTTGTAGCTTACGTGGTCAGTGAGTGACGGATTAGGAGGGAAAGGGTTAAGTTGTGTGTGTGTTGGTGCATGATAGCCAGGAAGTAAGTTCAGGACACGGGGTCAGATAGGTCAATGCCTAGTAGAGTCAAAGGTCAGAGAAACCAAAGGTTCAGAGAGCAGGGTCCCTGGAGAGGCATATGCTGGGGAATTTCAAGGGATCAGGCTCTAAGAACCCCACTTGGAGCTTGGGGCTAGGGTATTTTGCTATCCCGGGCGTAGGACAGAGATTTACGCTATAATCCTGAACCACCGTCTCCAGCATGGTGCTCTCTGTCATTGAAAGGCTGGAACAGGCCACAGGGAAAGATAAAAGGCCCCTTTCCTTGAATGTCTATGACCTGGTTAATCAGAGTTATTAGGGCACAAGATTCAGAAGTTGGTAAGAGAACATTAAAGCAAAGGAAACAATCCAGTCACGGGCTGTCAGGAGGGTTGAGAAACATACAAGATGAGGACAGAGACACCAATAGACCTTGACCTGCCTGAACCTTGGCCTCCTGGCTGTAGTCCAGCAACACACACACAGCACACACACAGCTTAAAACAGTCAGCAACAATGTGTACTGGAATCAGGTCCTTAAACCTGATTAAAAATCAGTAAAACTGTGTGAGAGAAGCCTAATTGTCAGAGAGGCGATGCGGTATATAGTGAGAAAAGCACAGGCTGTCAGCCAGAATAGCCAAGCCTAGATCTTACCCCTGTACCTATTACTACATGTGACATTGATTAATTGATCAGGCTCTTTGAATTTTAATTTCCTTTTTCATAAGATACTAATAATGAGTAAGAGTACTACCTCCCTGAAGGTTCTACCATGTGTTACAGACAATCTAAACAAAAGGTAATGTTACAGGGTGCAGCCAAGAGGGGGAACCCCAAATAGGCATTTGAAACGGAGTCCAGAACTTAAGGCGTCCAGGAGATTTTAAGATGTCTCCATCCCCCCCACCCAGGGTGTGGGTTGGGGGAAGAGACAAATGGAGCAGGGCCATTGAGAGCTGTTTTGCATAGCAACAGCCTTGCAGCTACCCTCTGGCGTGGTCATTTAACATACCTATAGCCTTTGGCTGGTCGCTTAGATATGTTAAATAGCTGTGATCATCTCTGAGCCATGGGAATGGAAGTAAATTCCCCACCAAGATGTGACTGGGGGCAGATCCCCCAAGCTACAGCGCCTGCGTGGGAGCTCGGAGAAGATTGGCTCCTGGACATGGGGCCACACCTGCCCAGACTCAAGATGGCAGCCCAGTAAAGCTGGAAGGATATGAATTCTGGCATGTGAAGCTGAGTGTGGGAGGAGTCGGAAATGAGGCTGCAGAGGAAGATTGGCCACGGGGATTTAAAACCCAGACTTGGCGGCCATTGAGAGGAAGGAGAACCATGCTGCCTTGAGAAGGAGAGCCATGCGCAGCCCTGAGAGGGGGGAGAACCACGCGGCTTTGGCAGAGTGAGGACTCTCCCTTCCCGCAGCCCTGAGAGGGAGAACCACGAGGCCTGGACAGAGTGGGGACCCCCACAGCTTTAGAAGGGGAACCACCACCTGGTTTTAGCAGAGATCCCGGTGACTCAGCGGAGGGTGCCGGGAACCCAGGGAGGTCTCCCAGTCAAGAGGGAGGACTAACAACCAGAGGACTGCCTGAGCCATGGACTTCTATTTCCTTTCCTGAGATACGGTACTCTGGACTGGGCAAAGGGGGAAGGAAGGAAGGACTGTGACTGTGTTTGTGGGTGTTTTAAGGGACTTCGGGATTTTTGATAAAGACATTAGGTCACTACTTTAAGTTTGTATAGAATTAAATAAACATTTCCTTTCCTTTTCACAAATCTCTGGCATTGAGAGACGTCTTTCCTCTGGCGGCGGACATAACGGACCTGGGGCCTTCTTTCAATAATAGTATATTGTCCCAGGCCCCCCCCCTTGTCTGTTCTGTAACAGTAACATGCATAAAATGTGCCCTGAAGGAGAGGGTATTATTACTATCATCATTATTATTATTACTATTATTTAAAATTCTAGACCAGAAATAGAGGATAAAAAGAAGCCTTAAAGTTCTTAAATGACCAGCAAAGTCCAGTGGTATCTCACCTTCCACTTCACCTTAGTTTGTCTAATTAACCAGCTTCCCCCAAAAGCCTGGTAAGTTTTACTCCATTCTGAAGTTCTTAAGGATATGTTATAGTTGGGACTCATTTTGTTGTCTAAAGTCCAAGGCATCAGCATTCCATAGGTGAAATCTTGTAAGGACCATAAATGATATTTCGAGAACCTGCTTGATTACTAGTACTGTGTTAGGTGAACTCCACAAATAACTTCTCCTTTTATATTTAAAAAGCTCTATGAGTTAGGTATTATTATCCATTTTTTTACAGATAAGCAAACTGAGACTGAAAATGACGTTAGAGATTTTGTCTATGTTGTTCAATAATGTATCCTTCAGCACTGATTCCATGCCAGGAACATAATAAGAATTCAACAAATAATGTTGAATGAAAAATCACAGGTGGCAAACACAAGGCCCATGGGCCGAACCCGGCCCTCCATCTTGTTTTATCCGGCCTGGCACCTTGTTTCTACCCAATGGCAGCGCTGAGCTCCTTGCCCCTAGTTAAGGAGTAGTTACAGTTATACGGTCCTAAAATTACATTCAGCCCCTTGAAGGCAACCATGAAGCTGATGTGGCCCTCAGTGAAAATGAGTTTGACACCCTGCTATAGATGAAGGACTTCATCTGTGGTCACCTAACTGGCAAGAAGTGGAACTGGGAAGTGACATATGTTTAAATGCAAGACAGTGGAATATGAATTTACATGCTTATTTGAGGGCTTATTTAATCATAACTAAACACTTATTTACATGCTTTGCCCCTCTCTTTTTCAGAGGTATGCATTTTCTTATGATTTTGAGTTTTTTGGAATTCCTGGGAAGATTCAGAGAAAATTCACTAATTCTTTCAGTAGTCAATCACTGCTTCGTTATTCTGTGTGCCTATATCTATGAAAGGGCCCTTTTTCTGGGATGTTATGAATAGGATGATTTAGAGCTCACTGACACACAGAGAGTGTTCAATAGAGTTGGGCAAAAGATTTACAGTTGTTTGTATGGAAAATACAATAATTAATAAATAACGATATAAGAACAAATTCTGTAATTCACTTACAACTGCACACCTACTTTTGCCCCACCCTGTATGTTTTTGGAATCAGTTAGTTCATTAAACTACAGAAATGAATGAGTTCCCTGAAGAGTGGCTTAAAGAATGAGAAGACAAGAAGGAATAAACAGAGATTGAGGAGCACATAATGATGTGCAGAAGACATCATAAGACATATTGAAATGGAGAAGCAGAAGTGGGAGGAAACACTGAGTGGTCATGGAGACCAAAGGAAGCGTGATCTCCAAGAACCAAGTGACTAATTTTCTCCTATTTAATCATGCTTTGATTGAGCAACTATTGAAAAGCATGCACTGTACTTAGCAAGATTGTGAGGCTACTATTTTTTGAGGGGTGGGGGAGGAACTAGTGGTATAAGAAACTATGTTGCAATGTGTCTCAGGAATAAACAGATGGTAAGTGGGGTGGGCAAAAGAAAACCTGGAATTACTTTCTGGAGGGTGGACCCCTTTGTAGTACAGTCTTCCGCTGCTAGGGAACCCATCTGGGTCAGTGCACCAGGGGGCATTATTATGAGAGGCTGCCTTGGCTTTTGTGATTTTTTCTTGAAGACTCTCAACATGATTGCCCATTTTGTGATGGGTGATTTACAAGTGCACCTGTACACACTGCACAGAGTGTTCAGCAGTTTCTAACCAAAAATGGCATGACCCCCATGCCCTACCCTCCTTATTCACCAGACTTGTCCCAAGTGACTTATTTTTGTTTCCCCAGATGAATAAAGTCCTCAAAGGGAAATGTTTTGTCAATGTGGAAGAGGTGAAATAAACAAACGAACAAAAAATAGCAGAAGCACTGAAAGGCTTCAAAATTGATGAGCTCAAAAACTGTTCTGAGCAGTGGAAGAAAACATCTCAATAGATGTACTGGATCAAATGGAGAGTACTTGGAAGATGGTGGAAGTTTAAACATGTAAGAATAAATACACAATTTTTATAAATAAATTCCATTTTGGGGGGTCCTCCCTTGTATGTGAAGTAGTAGACACTATTTTTTTAAAATACCTCAGCTGTGAAGGTACATAGAGCAGTAAGGTAATGTAGTAGGTAGAGGCCTTTTAAAGTTAGAAGGAAGTCAAAACATCAGTACACTGGTGGGGAAGTTGAGGCTGAAGATAAATGTTTAAATGGGACTCAAATGTGCGAGTTAGGGATAGGGTGATGCTAATCACAGGATCTACAGTGTTGCCATTTCTGCTTTGGGCAAGAAGATGGAAACTCTTTACATGAAGATAAGAGAAGTAAAGGAATAAGATGCCCATACACTCAGCAGAATCAAAAACTGGGCACATTCTTTTTGTGAAGAGAGGCTGTTAAGACTAGGTTTGAGGAAATTAGTGGAACTCTGAATAAATTATATTCCAAATAAGACAGAGCTGGCAAGCATGTTAATACCTGATAAAGTTCAGACCACCCCTACCATGCCTTTTAAAAACTAATCGCCCTAAATTCTCAAATTTCTTTATAACTTTAAGGTCATCAGTCACAGTCGAAGGTCAAATGAGCTACACCAGGATATTTTGTTAGAAGGAAGACTTAAGTTCTAACTAACTTTGTGGCTAACTACAATGCAACTTTGGGTAAAGCGTGGTTCTTAGATAAATAGCAATGAAATATTTGTTTTGATGAAAATAGTAAAAAATATTCCAGGATGCTACAAGTAAAATTCTTGCCATTTTTTTTCAATTTGCAGTAAATATAGAGGAGAACTGGAGGGAAGTATTCTATATATAATGTATTGCAAACAAAAGTATGATTGTATCTACATGAATATTGCAAATTTCTAAAAATTTTCAGTTACTTAACAGTTCTAAAAACCAGGCCAATACCGGGTTCTTTCATGTGATAGTGCTCTATGTATGACTTTAAAGTCAGCTCCAAAATTAGTGAAAAATTTTTTTTCAGTTTTGGTTAAAAATAAGATTTTCAGTTACAGTGGATAAATAAACTATAAAATAGGAAAAATTAATGTGGGATATTAATATGGGGTGGGGAAGAGATTTGTTGTATTCTAAATATTACTCAATTTGAATTTCACAGAGCCAGTATAATTTCTCCAAGATTTATTCAGCCAATCATAAAGAACTCTCACCTGGCCATTAATGTTCCCTGGTAGGTCCTCGGCTCATGTAGGGATTTATTTTACAAAGGAGGATAAAAGTTCCTCTAATTACTTTAACATGCCATATGTAGTAATTTTTTAAAAAGAAAGGTATTTGGAAATATTCAGGATTCTTGCTCCTAACCCTACTTAAAAGGGACTTTTAAAGGAAATATTAAGATTCATTACTTTTAACCTTACTTGAGGGAAAAGATAATTAGATGAAGCCATAATGAAAGAGCTGATATGAAATCTCAGCATTGTATTTTTGCTTTTTATGCCACACATTCAGCTTAATACCATTACATATTCATCAATCATCTATAGATTTGTCAATTCATAAAACATTTATTTTGAGTAAGACACAGTTCTAGGTTTCACAGACAATTATTGACCTCACAGTGTTCCTAGTAAAATACAGGAACTCAACAGGTAAACAGCAAAATACAATAGAGGATGATACATGCAACAGTTGATGGATGCAAAAAGTGAAGAAAGAGTACTCAAGGGGAGAAGATTCCCTCTATTAAAGGGTCAGCAATGCCTTTTGGAAAGTACCACACAGACTGGTATTGAACGAGTGCATTTTAGCTCACTGTATATAATTAAATGAGACTTTCCCTTTTACAAACACCTGCCATGGCAACAAAGAGAGATCACGAGACCACAATGTTCAAATCAGAAGTTTCTATCCTCTAAGTTTCCCTGACTCACTTTTTTGATCATTCTGTATTTTGTTTCTACTGTACTCACAAATGGGTACTCATTTCTATGTTCATGTTTCATTCATCAATGCTTAAACTGCATTATGTTTTTCTCATTAAAACTTCTTATCTTCTTTCCCAAACGGGACTATCCTGTGCATAATGACCTTACATGCTAGTTGAATGAAACTCCATTCATAATAACCCGTGTGTTGTATTTTATCACTCAAGTAAAAAACAGAGCACAGGCATGAGGTTCAAATATGTACCTCAGTAAAGTAAAAAAATCTGCTGTAAATTATTTCTAGATATTAAAACATCCAGAGTGAAATGATTCACCATCAGATTAGTCTCAAACAGAAAGAGTTGCTCCATTCAAAGCATAAAATAATTAGAAGAAAACTGTATTTTAAGCTCTACAGTCTTTTTTGGGGGGAGCCATGGAATATGTTCAAAGTTATTTGTTGACTTACTTTGATGTTTAAAATATTTGTGGCATATATTTACTGATTTAAATAATCTCTTCATCAAAAAAAGATATATTTTAAATCAATTTTCATATTCTATTACAGTTGTCCCAATATTTCCTCCCTTTTCCTCCTTTGCACACCCCCCCCACTCCTACAGTCAATTCCCACACTATTGTCCATATTGATGGGTCATTCATACATGTCCTTTGTCTAGTCCCTTCCCCTTCTTTCCACCATTACCCCCCCTCCCACCTTCCTTCTGGTCACTTTCAGTTTTTTTCCATTCCTGTGGTTCTATTTGTTTGTTAGTTTATTTTGTTCATTAGATTCCTCTTATGGGTAAAATCATAGGGTATTTGTCTTTTACTGACTGGCTTATTTCACTTAGCATAATATTCTCCAGCTCCATCCATGTTGTTGTAGGAGTTCCTTCCTTCTTCCTACTGTGCAGTATAGAAAGACAAGTATCATATGATTTAACTTTTATGTGGAATCTAATGAGCAAAAGTAAACTAAGAAACAAAATAGAAACAGAGAATAGACTGACACCTGTCAGAGGGGAGCGGGTTGGGGGGCTGGGTGAAGAAGACATAGAGATTAGGAAAAAACAAAACAAAACTCAGACACAGACAAGAGTGTGATGATTACTAGAGGAAAAGGGAGGGTGGTGGTGGGAGGAGGTAGAAGAAGGTAAAGGGGCATAAATGGTGATGGAAGGAGACTTGACTTGGGCTGGTGAACACACAATGCAAGAAACAGATGATGTATTATAGAATTGTGCACCTGAAACTTATATAATTTTATTAACCAATGTCATCCCAATAAATTCAATTTAAAAAGATATATTTTAGATATTTTCCATTTTCTGGTCCTAACCTATTCCTACATTTTTTTTTTCATTTAAAGTATACATTTCTGCCTCAGTGCACAGTTGTCTCAGGCACTTTTTGAATAAAAATTCTCCTAGAGAAAATCCTGGCTTCATTACAATTCTCTTTTTAATCTGTTAACATCCATCCAATTTTGTGTTCTAATTACATAGGAGATTTAGAGAAACATCCAAGAATCTCCAGGACTTGTACCTTCTTATTCCTTCACTTATTTCAAAACTGCATCTGTGTTGTCAGACAAAATATTGATATAGTTTACTTAGCTAGATTTAGTAGAATCTAGGACAGTGATTTATAGAGTAGAGGGAAATCCATGTTAAACCTTCAGGTCTGGAAATATAAGGCTTATGTTGATATCTATTTGGATTGGTATTTCCTTTCCTTGCTTATAAAAATAAAATGATGTGTGAATGGGTAACCCAGAAACACAAAGCATAATGTTTAACGTTATGCCACTCGTGTGTCAGAAGGTGCGTTAGCACTTTAAAGATTCCCAAAGTGAAACCATGTCAACACAATACAGAAGAGTAGAGTTGTGCTCTGAGGGTACATTGAAAAGTGAGCAACATCCTTCTAGACTGAGAGCGACCAAAAGTAAGATTGGAGGCATATGAAGTTCATATTAGACTAGAAATAGGAAGTTTATAGCACATCTGAAATCTGAGTATTCATATATAAACATCTGTGTGTGTATGTATACAAACACACAACAAAACTGAGTTCATGGCATATATGGAATGATTATTACATGTGTGTTTATATACACATGCACACACAGAGTATGTGTGTATTTCTAAATATATACACATATACTATTATCATTATCCTCAGGATATTGGCTTGTCAACCCAGCTGCTGAGGAACAGGGCAGATTGGCCTTTTGCCTCCAGCAGGAGGTCCCAAGGCAGAATTTTGTGTGTGGCAGGCAGCCAGTACAATGTATCACTACAGCTGGATTAGGAGGATAACACCCACAAGGCCACCAGGAATAGGAATAAATCCTTTCAGTGGAATTGTGTAGGGAGTTTGAAGTTGACTTGTCTTTTGTTTTGTTTTTTTTTTAATCCAAAATACCCATTTCCACAGCCAAACAGAAGGAAACAGTTGTCATCCAGAAAAAGGTGAAGAAAAGGACAGTGGGGCTCTTGAACTAGGGCATGAACTTACATGAAGCTGCGACTTGAACTCCAGCCGGCAGTCAAAGGGATTGGGGGAGGGGGTGACTGTACTGAAGATATGGCAAGCCAGGGTTCAAAGGTGACTGAAAAGGGCCTCGTGAGTCAGGATCCTGGATTCAAGTTTCCTGGCCATATTTACTGAGCTTTTCCCCAGGAAGTTGCTGGGATTTAAAAATAGCTTCAGTATAGAGTGCAGGTTTGTACAAGTACCTTGGTATTTTCAAACATGAGTTAATAGCACATGCCATAAATGAACAGAGGTTGTTCCAGCCAATTGATGATATTTAATCTGTAGTTTGACTTTTTAACTGAGTCTCAAGGATCTGCTTAAATAAGTCATCTTCTTCAAGAAGACTTAGAGTTTATTTTGCCAGAATATACTTTGGTTACTATTTTAACAACTTGAGAAATCTCAGAAATAATTTTAAATAATAAGCTCATAACAATACATGAACATTTTGCTTATTAGCATAACCTTTTACCAACCACATCTACTCCTCATACAAAATAATAAGAATGCAGAATTTGCACTTGGCAGCCATCTGTTTTTTTCTCTGAGCATTACTTTTAAGTCCCTTTCATTGGGTTGTTATTAAGATATTTTAAAATCGTGATGTTCCTGCACAGCATGTCAGATAGAAATAATGATAATAAAATAAGTGTGTATAGCAATTTACTCAGAAAAAAGGAGAGAGCAAAAGAAATTAACAAATGTTTAGTTCTAGGCAGAGGGCCAAATATCCTAAACCTCCTCCTCCATCTGCCCTTGCCATATTTTTAAAAACCCACCTTCGAGAAGTGTAAATTTCTTTGTCTATGGCAGCATTTTCCATAAAGTCAGGTGTAATAGAAGGGTTTAGTGCAGGGCTCTAGAACCACACAGACTAGGTTCAAATCCCAGATCTCTACGTATTTGCTACGTGAACTTTGTAAGGTTATTTAACCTTGCTGTGTCCTATCTGTAAAATGGGGGTGATATTTTTCAACTCATAGGTTCATTCTGGGGATTACTCCAGGTAATGTGGGTAATGCATTCAAAACAGTGATTTACCTTTTGTGACAGCATGGATGGACCTAGAGATTATTATGCTAAATTAAATAATCCAGTCAGAGAAAGACAAATACCATATAATCTCACTTATATATGGAATCTAATGAACAAAATAAGCTGACAGACAAAATAGAAACAGAAGCATAGACACATGGAACAGACTGACAACTGTCAGAGGGGAGACAGGAGAAGGGGGACTGGATGAAAGAAGGTGAAGGGATTAGCCAAAGAACATGTATGCATGACCTGCAGACACAGACAACAGTATGGTGATGGCCAGAGGGAAGGGGATTGGGGGCTGGGTGGAGGTGGGCAAAGTGGGGGGGGATGGGGACATCAGTAATACTGCCAACAATAAAGAAAAACACAGTGTAAGACCTTCAACTTGGCTATTATTTTTTTAAGAATATTGATAATTATAGTCATTTGGTTTATTGAGCTGTCTTTAGTCAAGGCTTCTCCTTGATGTAGTCTTTAAAATCTTTATAGGTGACCACTTCTAGTTGCATCTGTATTCATGAAAATGCTATTTCCTGCTACATCTGGATAAAATTTAGCTGCTCATCTTTAAATCCTGAATCAACTATTCTTAATAGGAGCAAAGGGATTTTCTGTGGAGTCAGCAGAGTGTCACGTCCCAGGTTCTCTGTGGTTAGTGTACATCTGGACTGTGGCCAAATCTCCATTAAACTTTATTTCAATCATGTTCATTAGATTCCAGTGGAAAACATTGATAAAGGAACTGAGGAGGGAAGTATCTTCATAAAAACTCAGTGTGTGCTATTTCTAAAAAGTGAACATTTAGGAACTAAGTGAGCTTCTATATTAGAAATACTTGCATCTTAATGTAATGTAATTGCATTAGAAGCCATATTGTTTTGGATCCAGCTCCAGCACCTCTAAAACATGCTGGTGTATGGCTAGCCAGGTGCATTTTTATTGCACATTCTCAGGGCAGGAGGTGTGCTACAGCTGCTTGTATAAGCACAGCTAAGCTGGGCCTGACTGTAGCTCGAGAGCCTCACTTACTGGGCAGATGAACATGATTCGAAGTTTCCCAACAGTTTCTTTTCCATTATAGTATTTAACTTTTTATTTTTGTGTTCTCTTGATCCCTAAAATAATTATGAAAATCTATTTTAAGTGAATAGCTAAAGTTTTCATAATGTTAAATAGTTAAAAATATAAAATTTCTTGATTGTTGTGAATATTAACATTTAAAAAACAAAACCCCTAAATACTGTCAACAAAATTTTAATCTACATCATCTGTTTTTTAAAGATTTTATTTATTTATTTATTTATCTATTTTTAGAGAGGGGAAAGGGAAGGAGAGGAGGGAGAGAAACATCAGTGAATGGTTGCCACCCACATGCCCCCCACTGGGGACCTGGCCTGCAACCCAGGCATTGGCCCTGACTGGGAATCAAACCAGCAACCCTTTGGTTCTCAGGCCCATGCTCAATCCACTGAACTACACCAGCCTGGGCTACATCATCTATTTTTTAAAAAGGGAGATTGTCTTTAACAATTTGACAATTTTCCTTTTCCTCCACAAATGTATGTCTGTTCATACTTCCCAACCAAATTCTATCCTCATACATATATGCTTATTCTTGAAGGTTTTGTATTGATTTCCCTATGTTACTGCTCTGTAATAAAAATGTTAGTTAAAATCTTATTTTTCTTTGGTGTAAGGACCTACAGTTAAAAAATTAATAGTGATTTATTATTATACTTATTAACAGTAGTAAACAAGTGATAACTTATAAATCTGGATAAAAATTTCATTCAATAAATTTTATTAGGGATGCTTTTCTTGATGAAATGAATAGGTCTGGTTCCATTTTCAGTAGCTTTGTATATTTATGGGTGAGTATTACTGCCAGAATAAAACAGTTGAGCATCGATTTTATTCCTTCCCTCACTTACATGTATAAACACTGAAAAATATCCTTGTCCACATCAATACATGAATGGAAATGGGAGGGATTTTGTTATAGCATTGGCATTCAATTATTGGTATTTTTTTAGTTAAATACCAAAATATCTAATAGTGAATTATCATCAAAAATCATTTCTAGTACTCTATCAGCTAATTTGACTATGTGCTTCTTCAATTTTACTAAAGGCAAAGAATTATAAACAACCTGACTTGAGAAAGGCTTGTTACCCAGACATTAAACGTACATTGCCCCAGTTGCTGGGACATATACCAAAGAAAAGATTAGTCGAAGAACATATATGCCCATAGACACAGACAGCAATGTGGGGGTGGCAGCAGGAGGGGGAGGGGGAGCATGGGTGAAGGCAAGCAAAAAGGGTCGGGGGAAGAGGGACATCTGTAATAGTGTCAATAATAAATTAATGTTTTAAAAGGAGACATTACCAGTACCTCAAACAACTACTAATAATTCCTCCTACTCTTTTATTTTGAAGCACTTTGAGTCCTGATACACTAAAAAAAGGGTGGAAAAATAAAAATATTATTAATTTCAACATATCTTTGCCAATATGTTTTTAAATAAAGTGCTTTCATGTTATCACATGCTTTGAATATATTTTATGTCAAAACTTGGAGCTAAATATTCACTTCATTTCATTTTTGGAAGATGTTCATTATTTAACCTACTTGGCAAAGCCAGTTCTCATCGTCTAATCAATCAAATCAAATTTACTTTTCAATAGGAAAAAGTCTGATGTTATTTTTCAAATCAAACACATGTTATTTATTATGCACCTCTGACAACACCTCACTTCTGAAATCTAGCTCTAAGATACGTTAGGTAGGTAGGTAGTTATAATGATAGATCAGGTAGGGAGACGTGTCATAAATTTGTCACCTGCTGACACTCCACGTTTCTCTCTTTGCTTTGTTCCCAAGGGTCTCTCTAATAAGAATCACTCATTTTTTTTGACAATTAGCAAAGGGAAAGGACAAGTTTCTTGGAAGAAATTATAATGTCTGTCACCTACCATAAATATGCTTGAATTAGAATAGTGTATCATCTTGGGTCCAACTGCCCCTCTCTGTTCATTATGAATAAAGATATGTTTAGTAAGAGAAAGATCTTAAATTTATGGCTCTTTAGTTACAGTTGGCTTCACAGACAACAGTATTAATTATCCCTTGTTTTGGTATGCTAAGTTCCTTACACCTGGGGGCCAGACTGGTGAGCGGTATGACTTTCATTCATAAAGTAGGAGGACACTTGTTAAAGAGGAAATATGGAAGAACCAGAATGATGCTTCAGCCACAGACTTGTTATCAGACAGAAGTTCACATGAATGTTGAAGGCCAGAAAACTGACCTTTTTAAAAGTACTGCTGCCACACAGACCTCAGAAGGGTATACATTCCAAGTACGTGTGTCTTCCATGAATATTGCCAGATTGTTGAACTCTAAGACCCTCTGAATGGGATCCTACCAATGGAGCCATACAGACCCCATGCACAAGTAGAGTAAGGGACCAGCTAACTTGGTATGTTGTCAAGGGCTTGAGGTGTTTCTCTCTCAGTTCTACTGCTACAGCTATTGATGCCTGAAATTCACTATCAAAGATTCATTTTACTTTCATCACCCATAAAAGTGCTCTTTATACCCTTGGAAAGATATCGTTGAACCTTATGAGACACTTATATCTTCATACCTTACTGTAAATGAGATTTTAATCCTTGTCTAAAAAATATGATAGTGGAGCACACATAAAGATTGATGGAGGTGGAGAGCGATAATGACATAGAAAGGGCTCATTGAACCCAGGCTGTTTCATTCCATCTAGAGTGAGTATGTGCTGCGGCCTGCAGTGCCAAGGGTCTCTTCACATCAATCTGTGAGTTTCTGTGACCTGTTAATCCAGATGAGTTTAGTTGCATCAATAATTATAGCCATGATTTATTGAATGCAGTAGGGTCCCAATCTTAGTCTAGATTCCATATATACTTTACCATGACTTTAAACCCTGAAATGATCCTATGTGTTAGGTGTCATTATCCCAGTTTAGAAAACAGACATCTCCTTATTCACACAGCTAGTATGTTTGTCTGGTTTCAAAATCTATGATCTTTAATACTGTACATAAATTGTCTTACTGTATAAGACTATGTTATGGTACCCAAATACCACATATCCTTTCATTCTTATTTTTAGCTTCCACAAACAATTAACAGTGAGAAATGTGAAGATAACTTAAGGAGCACAGCAAGGTTCACATTCTGAACCTACCAACCTAAGACATAGCTCTTGTTCCCATCTCTATTGGGCCAGAGATGAGAATGGTTTTTTTTTTTTCCATGAGATCTAGTCTTACTGACTCTTGTTTCTTCTTTCCCAGACATGCTAATCTCCAACCTTGAATGTCTTTGCCTTCTATTATACAGAGAAATGCATCTAGACAAAAATTCTATCCTGAAACTGAAACTACGTGTCTTTGTTTATTCAGATGAAAACCCTGACAATTATCAGACCCTACTAATTTCTAAATTGTTTGCCAAGACTAGTTCTTATACTTTGAGCATGCTCTTTAGGAGTCTCAGACTCATCTTAAGGAATTCTTCATGGAAGTATTTTAATGAATGTAGGTTTCTCCTTTGAAGGAAATCTCAGACCAACTGCTAAAAAAAATAAAATATTCTACATTGTTCACATTATAATTCTATGTTAAATATATGATAAAGTAGGCAATGAGGCAAGAGATGGCATGGTATTTGTATTTTTGCTTGCTATATGGAATCAGAAGGCAACTTAAGTTCTCCATTTTTTTTCTTTGTAATTGTGACACCTTCCCTAGCTATCTTTTTCACAAAGTTGCTGTGAAGATCAAAATAAATCACTTATTTTTTCTTTGAGTACTGCTTGTTCTGAAAGGTATAAAGTACTATGCAAATATAAATTATATTTACAATCACTATTCTAACAGGTTCTATTTTTAATAAATCAGAACATCTGGCAGATGAGTTACATGAAAATAAACTCTCTAAGTCTGAAAAGAGATCGGTGTTTAAGTATTTACTATGTAAATAAACACAGCTAAGTCAAGTGTGCATCCAGGGTTGAAACCACTGGTTTACAGGAAAATTGTGAGTAAAGTATTATCTAAGCTTTTGTTATAGCATAGAACATCCTTCAGAGTTTGGGCCATAATTCTTTTTTCCCAGTTTTACATACATATAATTGATCTATAACAATGTATAAGTTTATGATGCACAAGGTGCTCATTTGATACACATACACTGCAATATAATCACCACTGTAGCATTAGCTAACATCTCCATCATATCACATAATTACCATTTTTTTCTGTAGCGAGCATATCTCTCTTAGTAATGTTCAAGTATATAACACAGTATTACTAGATATAATCACCATGCTGTACATCAGATCCCCAATAGTTTTTCATCTTATAACTGGAAGTTTGTACCCTTTTATCAACATCTCTCCAGGCCTTCTCCCACCAACCTGCCTCTGGTCACCATCATCCTCTACTTCAATGAGTTCAGCTCTTTTAGATTCACATATAAGGGATATCCTATAGCGTGGGTCTTTCTCTGACTTATTTCACTTATCATAATACTCACAAGGCTCATCAATGTTGTTGCAAACAGCAGGATTTCCTTCTTTCTCATGGCTAAAGAATATTCCTGTGTGTGTACTGTGTATCTGTGTGTATGTGTATCTCATCTCCTTCATTCATCCATCCATCGAAGGACACTTAGGTCATTGCCATACCTAAGCTACTGTGAACAGTTCTGCAATGAACATGGGAGAGCAGATCTCTTAGAGATCCTGTTTTCATTTCCTTTGGATATTTACCCAGAAGTGGATTCACTGGATCATGTGGTACTTCTAGTTTTAATTTTTTGAGGAAACTCCATACTTTTTTACACAGTGGCTGTACCAATTTACATTCCTACCAACAGTGCACAAGAATTCCCTTTTCTTCACATCTTACCAAAACTTCTCTTTTGTCTTTTGAGAATACCTATTTGAACAGACATGAGGTGATCTCATCATGGTGCTTTTGATTTGCATTTCCCAGATGATTAGTGATGATGAGCACTTTTCATGTACCTGTGGACCACGTGAATGTCTTTGTCTTTGTTTCCTGACTCCTTTTCAAGTTTTATCTCCTCTCTCTCTCTCTCTACACCTCACACCTACCCTCCTGAAGATCATATACTTTCTTATCTCCATGTCTTAGTACTTGCTGTCTACCAAGTCTGGGATTTCCTTTCTGGTCTGTTTGATGAACTCCTCTTTAAGAGAGCTACCTTCCCTAGACACAGGGAATACAGGGTAGGGCAAAGTAGGTTTATAGTTGTGAATGTGCAAAATACAGAATTTATTCTTGAATTATTATTTATTATATTATTTTCCATATGAACAACTATACATGTACTTTTGCCACATCCTGTATATGTTCCTCACTATTCATACATTTTTACATGCACATCTATTGTTCTGATTATAGCTGCTTACAATCGAATTCATTGTCTATCTGCTGTTTGTTAAGCAACTTATTAGCTATATTTTACATCAACTGTATCACATTGTCATGAGTAAAATGTAATTGTTTGTTGATTTGTTATTTCAAGTTAATAGCAACTAACTTTGTAGTTGTAATGTACTTTGCAGCAATTGTCACATGTCAGCTTTTGAATAAATAAGCTGAAATCCCAGTTGGTGGAAAGCCTGATACTTGGCACAGAGATAGAGTAAATGGCAGTCTCCATCTCAGAGAAGGTCGTCACTTAATGAGGATGCAGGCATTTGATCAATAAGTTAGAAAGGCTCAATATCAAGCAGAAGATTCCTGACACCACCTAAGAGTACATGTAGGACTTCGGCTATATAGCTGCTACCAGGTGAAAAGGGAAACATAGGATGGGGTGAAAGTTCAATGAGGTTTACACTATGCTTACACAAGGAAGAATTTGGATCACGTAGCAAACTTTGGGTTGCTTTGTAAAACAAAGACAAATGTTACAAGGTCATATAGCATTTGACAAAATATTTGTCAAAATCAGTAATATTGCCAGTAACTTCTCGAATTCCCAGAATTCAACAAGGAAACCATCGTGCTGCAGGGTTCACCTGCCTTCTAAATGGGAGCTGCAAATATAGACAACATATTTGGGGTCACTGTGACTGCCTGAGTTCCTTCCCCTGTCAGTGAGCGTTTCCATCATTACTCAGGTGGAAATCTGTTTTAGGTTTTAACCTAGGAATTACGAGACAGCAGACATTTGTACCTTTCTGCCTATTTTCAACTCCAAAAGAAATTATTTGGTAAAATAAACATTGAGTATGAGAAGTAACCACAACACACTCTCTACCCAAATCATAATATATTAGCATTGATAGAAACCAAAGAAATGGAATTTATTTGTTGAATACGAGGAAAAAAATATAAAAAAACCCATCATAACAAATAAGACAACATTTTAATTAGATATACCAAAACTTTGTATAAATTAATGTAGGATGTATCCAAACACATTATTAAGCATAACTGTACTGCCACCAGGAAAATTGGAGCTGGGGGTTTTATAAATACAAACATCTTTTCAGATGCTGAAGCCATGGAGACAGGTGTTTGTCTAAGCTATTTTGTTTTGTTGGCTGGTAGGTAGGAGGGAGAGAAAAGAGTCTTGGCAAAAAATATACAATTATAGTATACATTGTATTTAATATGTACTAAAGAGTATAATCCCTGTTAATTGGCTCAGAATTAGTGTTTGACATTTGCTAGAAAGGTTCTATTTTCATACAACTAGCACAGCTTGTTACTAACTTAAATTAACAAATAAACTAATGATTATACTTTAATCATGAGCTTGAGATGATCAATGTAAAATGACTACTATGGAGCTTAGCAACAAGAGGACAGGAGATGCTTATAACTGTTAGTAGCAGGAGTAGTCAGAACAGTAGATTCACAAGCGAAACTCTGCAGTAGAGAAGAACAGACAATTCACTTCACCTAAGGAAGCTGAATTTGGGTCTTAGAAGATGAATGGGAGTTCATCAAACAGCCCCCAAAGGAAATCCCAGGCTTTGGGAGGCAGTGTGTGCAAAGACATAGAGATAAGAAAGTAAATGGCATTTAGGAGAATAAGTGCATCTGTAGAGAGAGGATGTCAGACTTGGAAAGGAGGCAAAGGCCAACATTTGAAGGCCCTTATATGCTATGAAAAGAGATTTAGATGTTATTCTATTTATAATTTTTCCTACAAGCCAGTGGTTTCCACCCTTGACGTATACATGACTTACCTGGGGAAATTTTTTTAAATGCTTACACTCAGCTCCCTCACAAAATGCACAAACATATAGCAAGATTTTGCCAATAAAAATGACAGGCAGTTAAATCAGAATTTTTAGGTAAATACTTTTTAGTACAATTATGTCCAATGTAATTTTATAATAAAAGTATTTCTTGTGTACTTGAAATTCAAACTTAACTGTCATCTGTATTTTTTCCTATCACTTTGGAAAAATCAATTGGAATCCCTGAGGTAGGGCTTGCCCACTGGTGTTTCTTAGAGTGCTCCAAGCAATTTCCATGTGCAGGCAGGGCTAAGAACCACACTGGTCTAAGTAACAGGCAGTCAAATAATTTCAAACAAGGGAGCAATGTGTTTAGAAGACCATGGGGAAGAATGTTCTGACCATTTTGTGGAGTAAAGAATGAACAGGGAGAGGCTAGTGGTGTGGAATCTGCTAAGAGTTATTGTCAGCATCTGGTTAAGAGCCAGAATTGTCTTGAACTAAGTAGTGGTGAAAGAGAAAAAAATGAGATTCTCCACCAGTGACAGGATGTGTTGACTAGGAACTTGAGCAGGAGCTGGGGATGACCCCTCGACCCCTGCCAATGTCAGCATTCCTTAGTTCCTCCTCTTCCCTTCCTCCTTCTTCAGCTTGGGTTTGAGCACAGCTGCATTTTGTTATCTAGGTGACCCTGGACAAGATACTTAACCTTCATAAGACTCAATAATTCTTCCATCAAATGGGGAGGAGGTAGTAGTAACTTATTTTGGAACATTATTTGTGGGGATTAAATGAAATGATACATTTAAACCCTAATTATTCTGCCAGGCATGCTAAAGTATTCAATATATTTTGGCCATTACTGGGATGTTGTTGTGACTATAAAATGAATCATCCTGATTCTGGTTGCCTTTTTCTCTTTTTCACATCCTCTCCCTAGTTCTCTCCCATTTCTGGTTTCTTACTCCTTTTTCTCCCCTTCCTTCCTCAATAATAACGTTCAAATCTCAGAGTGTCAGGAGTTACTTTTACGAACAGATTTACTAAGGCCTGTTTAGACTTATTTTGGCAACAAGATAGAGTGAGGCTGAATATGGTAGCCAAAACTAATTCTGAGATGAAACGACTCTAAAATGGCCTAAAGAAACACTGAACACTTTCATTATTTCACTCTTTAGATAGCCAGAGTGAAAGAATCACAGGTTGCAAGAATGTCAGAGCAGAAAGAGACTTTAGAAGGTACAGACCTATTATGATAGTATACACATCAATACAATAGATGCACTTAGGCACACAGTCTTTATGTAATTCAGACCATCTCGCTCTATACCAAGTACAGTAAGTCTTCACTGAACACTATCAATAGGTTCTACAACTTTAAGTGAAATGACATACAACAAAACCGATTTTACCACAGGCTAAGTGATGTGAACATGAGTTAAAATCCTACAGCATCTCATCAACATTATTACAAAATGACATAATTCAAAGGACCTGGTATATTCTGGAAAGGCTGCAGGTGGAAGGGTCAAGAGGGAAGGCTCTTCCATAATTGGACCTTCGGTCAAAAATAAATAGGTAAAAGGAATAAAAGTCATTTGGAGGCAGGCTGGGAACTTTGTATATGGACTGTATAGTAGATGACATAACTGGATTAATGATTTTTTTGGTGTGACAATGGCATTTTGGTTAAATGGGAGGATATTTGTATTATTGGGGTAAAGCATAATAGTTAAGTTACTTTAAGATGGCTTAGCAGAAACCATTAGAAATAAATACACACAGACATTTATATACATCTAGGGGGAGAAAACAAATATGACAACATTGATGAATCTGGCTAAAAGCTGTGTGTGTGTTATATTACAAGTTAAATAAATTTAAACAGTAAAATAAAGAAAAGTAAATTTTAAATACTTAACAGTAAATGCCTACTGTTTTTTGTTTTGTTTTGTTTTGTTTTTTCAAAAAAAGGGGGATGTGCAGGTTCTGAAATCAGATAGACCTGAGTTCCAATGCAATTGAGCCACCTATTTATCGACTAGGTAACACTGGGCAAGTTAGAAAACCTCCCCAAGCCTCAGTTCCCTCATGTACAGAAAGAGGTTAATAACAACAACAAGAATACCTAGTGACCGTCACCCCACCGTGACTGTGGGAACAGCTGAGCCAGGTGAAGTGCTCAGCATCAGGGCCCCGTGCATGCCGAGGGCCCACTTGGAGTTCTCTCTCACCATTGTAACCTCAGAGCACAGGGGAATAAACTTTTTAAAAAAATGCCCTATGTTCAATCTGTGATTTCTGACAGGCTACTTTTTCTTAGACTTTTTTAAATGCATCTGTCTGCAAGAAACTGGGACATTGGTCAAAAGCTGGACCGCTCTTTTATGTGATGACTGAGCACACACAGAAGCCCTTTTCCACAAAGGAGGGAGCATGAAGGTGGTATCCCCCCTCACTGTCATCTCGAAAGCCAGCAATAAACAAATCACAAGAAATGTGCTTGGAAATTTCAGCTCCACGGTAATAGCTGAAACAAAGGCGGAAAATTGCAGCTCTCTGTGTAATAACTAAGCCTCTCGTTATGTGCTGCTCTATTAAATATAAAACATTTTCATTTCCTTTGTATAAGAAATTCAATAGGACCTGGAAAGGGGGTCAACCAAGTACTGTGGCTCCCACAATAAAATGTGAGTGGTGCTAATATTCCTTTTCCAACTCTGGAGACGGCAAGTAACCAAAGAGATAAAATGTAGCTTTCATAAAACTAGAGGTTTGGTAGAGAATTAGCATGAGACTTGTGTTTGAGACTTGCTAACGGAAGGTTGGCCAAGAGCTCAGATTTATGCCATGAAATTTAAATGGTTTTCTCCTGAGGTTTTCTTGACAATATCATTGTATGCGGCTGAGTTAGTTTATTGGCACTTTTGTATGGGGATTGTTTTTGGAGGAGTGGGAGCGTAGGGGGTAGGGGTGAGGGTAACCTATTTCTTTAAGAAACCCAGCACTTATGGGACTCTAGGGAATTTTAAAGCCGGGAATTTGGAAGAGTAACACATGCAAGAGTCTCCAAATGGCGAGGCAGAATCAACAACATTTACAAAATTACATTGGGGGAAGAAAATAACATGGTAAGATCACAGTTCTTTTGTTGGGGTGTTTATAACATAACACATGGCTTCATCTCACCAGGCTTCTGAAATTAGAATGATATTGCTAGAAGACTTTTATGGATCAGGCTTTGAATTTACATGCAAGCTTGCAGAGAATGTTGTACAAAGATGAAACCTCAAATTGTATTCAGAGCCAGGTATCTAAGCAGCTGGGGAAGGTTATTCCTGGTGTGCCTGGTACAATGTCACTAACTAACTTAGAGACAGGAGGTCACACGTTGAAGTTAAAGAGGGAGGTTAGGCCTATAAGCAATTCAAGCAGAATTTAATTACAAAAAGGGTAGCTGAATAATGGCACACATTGCTACAGGCAGCAATAGATGCAGGAATTGTAAATCAGTTCAAGGAAGCCGAGAGTAAAAGGATATAAAAGAAGAAAACAAATCAACTTTCTTAAAAATATCCTAAGGTTAGCTGAGCAAGCCTCGGTGGATCAGAGAGTCAAGACTTTATCCTTTCAACGCCCCTGTGCTTTGAAAAAGACACCTAAACAGCAGTTCATTGATTTCCACAAAGGCCAGAGACCTGTGTCATCCACCCAATTGAATTCTTTTGTGCTGTACATGTGCTTACCCTATATTGTCTGCCCCCTTACAATTTTATCTCTCCATGTATACATTTCTCACACCCTGGGTGAGACACAATTATTTCATTCTCGCCAACATGCACTATATAATCACCTAGGGAACTGACATTTCATCCGTGCCCTTGCAATACACAAGAGGAATTAAAGGTCCATGTCCTCTGTGTCTCTAATGTTTTATTCTTCCCATGCATTTCGAGGATTGTGGCTAAATATCAATGCAAGAAAGAATTCATCTCAAGCTGTAAGTGTACAAAAAATGCACATCCTATAATAATTATGCTGCTTTTAAAATGACTACTTCCGGACAAGGAAATAAAAGGAAGGAAGGCCAATGCTAAAGTGCCAAAATAGCAGAGGATGCCTGTGAAATAGAGCTTACAATGGGACTGCCAGCAAGCTTGAGCTAACATTAGAAGCCTGCGAGAGTTGGCAACCGGGGCTCACGTGGAGCTACAGAAGCAGTGTTTTTGTATATCCCAGTTCCTGTTGGTTCTGCTCCCTTGAATGTTGCATGGGGTATTACACTCCCAATTCCAAACAAATTTTAGCTAAACCTCAAAATATTTTCAACTATAAAAAAAACCAAACATGATTTCTACTAAGCATAATAAACCAGCTCATATTTCAGTAAAGCTTTAAGAATCTACTTAGAACCCTGAGGTGCTCCTGAGAAAGAACTAACTACTGTCGTGTCTAATTTTTAGTGGTTTTGTTTCAGCTTTGTGTTTTTTGACTTTATGCATTGAAGAGATTTCACTCCCACTTCCCTGAACCCCTCAACCCACATCCAGTGCTTTTCAATGAGCCTGCTTATTTTTTAAAAAACCACTCAATTGACGTTTATTGGGCAGGTGGTAGCCAGGCATCTTCTCTGAAGGGAGAGAAAATTATTTTAGGTGTTGTCCCCACTCTCCTGCTTTTCTGTCTAAGTGAATTTCAGCACCTGATTCAAATCACAAAGGTCATCCATTAGCGGAAAGCCGAAACTAATTTGGCTTTCCCTGGCACCTCTCATATGCAGCGATTGTCTAATAGTTTGCATAGTGATCAGCCAGAGCCTTGAAGAAGAATGGTTTGTATGCAGGCAGGTTGCAGTAGAATGTCGCTGTGTCTAAGGCCAGCTTCTAACACAACTTCAGACAGGAGAATCTACAGAGAGAGGGTGGCTATTGATTTATTGGCTAGTATGCTTTATATTTACTTGTCTTTTTCTACAAATAAAAAAATCCCAAATAAGTCTTTTGCTCTTTATTAATTATCATAAAACAACAGCTACTATGCAAGTACATTTATGGTGGAGTTTTTTCTCTTTTGTCATACTGTCTTTTCTCCTCTGTCATTAGTTCAACAACTTATCACTATGAAACAGGAGGCCAAGAAGAGACATTTACAGTTTTAAACCAACATTTGATTGGCATCATGTTTGCTGTGACATCCTAGATGTAAATGGAACGTGCAGAGTGGATTTACCCTCTGCCTTCCAATGGCTTCTTTTATAGAAAAAAAAAAAACAGATTGATTAAGAAAACCCAAAAGAATAAATAAAGGTGAAGAATCTGCTGATGCAGCCCTACATGAAGAATTGCATTACTTATTTTTAGATTTATGCTTAGAAGACAAAGAAATCTATATGAGCCCCTGCCAGCCTGTATCTTTCCTCCAAGCGTATGTATATATATATATATATACACATATATATATGTATATATATATATATATATTCAATGCAATTGCTTTGACATTATTCAGAGAAATACTTTTTTCATTCTTTCCTATTGATTTATAACTTCTTACTTTTCTTACCCTTGTCAAAAGTTTTCAACTTATGACCCCAAGAGCTAAAGAAACAAAATCAGTGCTGTCCTGTTTTGAGTGTCATTGTGTGGTGATCCTAAGTGGCCCCTAAACATTTTTGTCAATATTTATTGATGGGATCCACAGGCACTCTGAGCGATCCCACTCTGGAGGGGTATAAACCAATGGCAAGTTGAGCTGGGGAAGGAGGTGGTCCAGCTGTAGGCCAGAGCTGGTGAGGCAGCATCAGGATGCTCAGGGGCCATTGACAAAACGTCAAATACTTCAAATTTCTGACTAGCTCTCTTGCTAATGCCATGCTAAGCAGAAACATGGCTATTTCCTCCAAGGAAGCAACAGACACACAAACACAATAAACCCAGATTCTGTCTCTTTTTTTCCTTCAGTTGCTCTCTCTTGCTTTCTCTCTCTCTGCCTCACATGCAGGCATGCATGCACACACTCACACACACTCACAAATAGTCTACAGGGAAATTAAGTGGTGCCAACGAAACAGTGTACTGAGAAAGTTCTTGGATAAATTAACAACGCAATTACATTACATGACATGCCACAAGATGGATGAGGAAAACTTGGCTGGTATTATGTTCTGTTTTCAAATTGCAATTTATTTGAGGGTTTTAATGGATGCCTTATTAAAACATCTCGGCCCTGGTCAGGTTTCAGCATATGTCACAGTGGCCTGTGATTGATGACACCCTCTGCTGCTTCTCTTGCACATTTGCAGGGAATTTAAGCAAAGAGGGAATGAGCTGAGGCCCAGCTTTGTATTGATCGGGTGGAGGTGCGCTGCCTGGGAGCACAGTCTAATAACATTCTCTTAGCTGCACTGCTTCACATGAAGGCATTTATTACAAGAACTAAAATGTTATATTGCTCAGAATAAAAGAATATTGTACAAACAAAAGAGTTAGCGGTGAGTGGGGGAGACAGAGGGGCTAGGGAACCATTCCTTGTTATCTTTTAGAAGCCACATTTTTTGAGTGTTGATTAAAAAAAAGAAAGCTGCATTTTTAAAAAGATGAAAGAATAAAAGAAAAATGTTGTGAGGTTTATTCTTGCTTATTTCAGCCCGTAATATGTAACAACTCAGTTTCATCAGAAAGAGAATGCTACGAAAGATTTGAGAGAGGAGCAGCCTTAAAGTCGATTGGAAAATAATTAAATATCAAAGTGGACCTGAGGACATTATTTGCAGGGCTATCTGAAATCTTTGTCATTTTATATATGCTGTAGTTAATTTTTTGACAAGTTCCCATCCAAATAGTGAGAGCTATTCATATCTAAAGAGCAATTGCACTCCTATCTACACTACAGAAATTTGATGGAGCTCTGCCATGTTTTAATCTAAATAGTTTTAATTGTAAAAGGGCTGCACTTGAAATTTTACTAATTGGAGTTTTAGAAACACGTGTTTATTGCTAAGAAATGTATTATTTCACATTGTTCAATAAAAAAGCATGATCCCAGTTGTATGTATGTCACATACATGTAAACATTTAGTTAAAGGTTTAGAAAGATACAAAAGGGAAAATGATGAGGAAAATACATAATGATTATCATTTTCTTATTTGTGCTTTTCTGTAGTATATTAACTTTCTACAATAAACACACATTCCTTTAAAATCAAAAGGATAAAAAATCTCAAAGAAATGTGTGATATCTTCCTTCATGTCTTAGAGAGTCATTAGAGAAATAGGTATTCTTTGAAAGAGCCTACAATAAACATAATCTCAAGGAAAATGATCGTTTTATAATAGTATGTGTCTATTTTTCAGTAAGCAGAAACTATACATTGAAAATTTAAAGGAAAAAAGGAAGAGTGGATACAGAATAAAATATCCCCATGCAATAGAAAAGAAAGTTTTTAAAAAAGCAAAAAAATGATAAGAAAAAGGTGTGTTGCATTTCCAAACTCTGATAACATTAGGGTTTGTCAATCTCAATCCAGAGGATTTTTTTTTTTGCTTGACCTGCTGTGATTGCTATTATTTGAACTGCCACATTTATTATTTTGTTAGCCTTTGAGGGCCTATAAAAATCTCACCTAATTATATTGGAATCACCTAGCATCACAGGCAAAGCCCAAGAAGGTGAGAAAATGGCCAACAGCTTTCCTCAAAATGGAAGAAAAAAATAGTTCAAGAATGAACAAACAGCAGAAACCAAAGACACTCAGGAAAGTCAGCTTTATGAGTCTCCCAAGAAATGGATACAGAAAACATTTTTTAAATGTTGACAGAAATTGTTAAGTTGTAAAAATGGATTTCCTGGCATTGTCAGTTGAATGTACCTTCTAATGTACGAAATATCAAATTTACAGTCTTTGACTAGATTGTGATAGCTTTGGTGGAGTGATGCAAGGGAGAAAAAGAGGGAAATGTTATTTAACCTTTAAGGCCTCTTTTTTCCCCCTTGGATTTTAGATTTCATATCTCCATTCCATATCTTCTTATGGTCCCTCATTTATTTTGTGACTGAATGCATATCTATCAAGAGAATAACTTTCTTTTCCTTTTACTTTGGGAGTTGTTATATAATATCAGAAACCCTAGGTTTCTTTATTCTAGAATGAATGAGGACCAATTCTGTAATCTTTGAGAATTATGTCATTTAATTCCAAATCCATGAACATTTGTTAAACATAGTTTACCTATAAAGCAGTGTACATAGCAGCAACACCAGGATACTTTACCTCTTTGTGCTGATCACCAGCTTTAAGAGCTAGGATCGTCTCACTATAAAATGCAGACACCCAGGCAACCACAATTTAACCACCACTGGGTTAGATTCCCAGGTTAGAGTTGAAGAACTGATGCAATAAAATGACAGTGAGATACAGCCTCTGCCCTTAAAGTGGTGAAAACAAACATTTATCAGTA
The DNA here is from genome assembly GCF_019186645.2 of Phyllostomus hastatus. Lineage (NCBI taxonomy): Eukaryota > Metazoa > Chordata > Mammalia > Chiroptera > Phyllostomidae > Phyllostomus > Phyllostomus hastatus. The sequence continues at coordinate 4,736,661 of NW_025334033.1, read as the reverse complement.
ATTATGGTCTTCAGGCTGTGAGAAGAGGTACGGATGAAAAAATAACGGATATGCTGTATCTTTTAGGATAATTTGCATATTATATTAATATATGGACTTCGTGTGAAATTTCCAAGAATACAAAGCAGATGAGTTCAAGTAATAAAAAATGGAAACTCAGATTACTCTCCAGAAGTGGTTAAGTTAGTATCACTATATAGCTCAAAAAATGTCCTATCAACTGCACCCTGGTAAGGAATGAGAATTCACTCATAATTTAACTTCTAAGTGAATATATGTAAGAATGTTCATGGTGTTTTTGTGTTACTATCAAGTAATCCCTTTGCATTTTCCAAATCCCAATTGAAGAACCTATGTTATTTGGGGCCTTGGTTGCAATAGCAACCAATTTTGGCTAGACTAGTCAAAGGTAAATTTCTTGGAAAACTGTCAGGAAGCTCAGAGAGCCAGTGACAGGTTAGGTAACAGAACATAAGGACAGGCTCATCAGCTGAGGACTGATGGGTCTGGCAGTTAATTTTGCGAGGAAGCCATGGGTTCTGGGTCTCTCACTTCGGAGCCTGCACTTTCCATACTGTGTCTGTGTTCTGAAAGCGTCAAGCAAGAGAGGAGAGCAAAGGTGCAAGCTCTTTTCAAGCCTCTCCTTGCATCATGTTTGCTTACATCCTGTAGGCCCAAATAAGTCACATGGTCAAGCCCAGCATCCATGAGGCATGGAGACAATGCCAGGGATACAAGACGGTGTAAGTTGTTGGGAGCTGTTACAGTAACTATTTACACATGCAGCTTCTGGCCTCCAAAATAGAAAGGAGATGTTGGAATTTTCCTCCCACAAGCCTATTCATAATGAAGAAATGGAATAAAAAGGGAAAAAGTGTGATATTAGGAAGAATAATGGAAGATAGTGGCAAACTAAATGATAAATGGCTTTTGTGGAATCCCAGTTAGATTTTTGAAATGGAATTAACTGAATTCAGAAAAATGCTATTTTATTCCTCTGAAAATTCTGGGCCGTGGACAGGTATCATCTACAGGGATTCATGACTTTCCCAGATGACCAGTCCCCCCACTAAATGCACATGAACTTTCAAGCTGGCCAAGAATACTATGAATTATAATGTCGGTCTAACTTTTTTGAGCAGCTATAATAAATATTCCTCATTTGACTTAGGTTACCTCTGTTCACATTTCAGTTCTTGCATCCAAATGAAAAATAATAGAACCCAAATACAAAATGTATATTCTAAAAGAGTCTCGCTGCTCTAGAAACTTGTTCTTTTGTGTTGCACACTTTTTTTTTCAGTTTGCTTGGTAAATAAACGTTACTATACATAACCACACTACAAAAAGTACATCGAGAAATGAAAATAAGTAGATATTCTCTAGTATTTTAGTGCACAAATACAACCTCTTAACCTGCAGCATCCAAAGGTTAAGTCTCAAAACTGAGTCCATTAACCTTTCTAAATGGTTGTGATATTAAAAACTGACTCTTAATAGCTTTGGGTCATCATCTAATGCAGTAACCATCAGCAATAAAGAATTATGGATTAAGAACATTATCTATCTATAAAATGGTCATTTATGACACTCGTTTATGTGCAGGGACCATCTCTAAGATGCACAGATGCCCATGGCCAAGAGTTCAGACCTAGTCATCTACATTATGCTTTTATTAGTATAATTATAATAGTAGTGAGTTTTAAGAGAAAATCATTACATGTATAAAAGGTTCAGGGTATTTACTTCAAACATGAAACAGAAAAATCCTCAGAATTCTCTTTTATTGAGCTATATAAGTCAGCCAGGTGGAGCTAATTGACTGAGAAGGTCAAATAGAAAGGAAAATAAACATGTTTTTAAGTTGTCTAGTAACCATGTTGCAGGACAAATTTGGACTCATCTACATAATTGAAGAATAGCCATGAAAGCTTCTGTGTCTTTTATCAAGCTTTTAGAATTTTTCATTTCAGTTGAGCTATTTTTGTTTTATAACATAATTAATATGTATTTATGAAATAGACTATGTACCATCAGCAAGGAAATGCTGTGTTTGAGTTCCATAAATATGAATAAAAGAACCTTTGATTTTCTAATAGGGACTTAACCTCAGTCAATACTTTTTTTGGTTTATTCATTTTATTATTTTTTATTGTTCAAATACAGTTGCCTCCATTTCCCACCAGCACTCCCCCCCCCAACACCCAACCCATCCCCACCTTCCACCCTCAATCCCTCTCACCTTTGGCTTCATCCATGGGTCCTTTATACATGTTCCTTGATGACCCTTCCCTTTCTTTACCCCATTATCCCCTCCCCACTCCCCTCCAGCTACTGTCAGTTTGTTCTTCATTTCAATGTCTGATTATATTTTGCTAACTTGTTTGTTTTGTTGATTAGGTTCCACTTGTAGATGAGATCACATGGTATTTGACTTTTACCTCCTGACGTACTTCACTTAGCATAATGCTCTCCAGTTCCATCCATACTGTCGTGAAGGGTAGGAGCTCCTTTCTTTCTGCTGCACAGAACTCCATTGGGTAAATGTACCAATAGTTTTTTGATCCACTCATTTACTGATGGGTGCTAAGGTTGCTTTCATCACTTGGCTATTGCAAATTGTGCTGCTATGAACATTGGGGTGCATAGGTTCTTTTCAATTGGTGTTTCAGGATTCTGAGGGTATAATCCCTGTAGTGGAATTGCTGGGTCAAAAGTCAGTTCCATTTTTAGTTTTTTGGAGGAAATCCCATATTGTTTTCAACAGTGGCTGTACCAGTCTGCATTCCCACCAACAGTGCACTAGGGTTCCCTTTTCTCCACATGTTAGCCAGCACTTGTTTGTTGATTTGTTTATAATGGCCATTCTGATGGGTATGAAGTGGTGTCTCATTGTAGTTTTAATTTGAATCTCTCTGACGGTTAGTGATGCTAAGCATCCTTTCATATGTCTCAGGGCCTTCTGTATGTCCTCCTTGGAGAAGTGTCTGTTCAGGTCCTTTTCCCATTTTTTAATTGGGTTGTTCGTCTTCCTAGAGGAGAGTCATGCCAGTTCTTTATATATTTTGGAGATCAAACCCTTGTCCAAAGTATCATTGGCAAATATTTTCCTATAGGGTTGGTTCCCTTTTCATTTTGCTGATTTTTTTAGCCGTGCAAAAGCTTTTTATTTTGATGAAGTCCCATTTCTTTATTCTTTCCTTTATGTCCCTTGTTCTAGGATACATATCAGTGAAAATATTGCTGCATGGAATACCTGAGATTTTCCTGGCTATGTTCTCTTCTAGGACTTTTATGGTGTCATGACTTATATTTAAGTCCTTTATCCATCTTGAGTTTATTTTTATGTATGGTATAAGTTGGTGGTCGAGTGGTTTTTTGTTGTTTTTTTTTTTTTTTGCATGTAGTTGTCCAGATCTCCAAACACCATGTATTGAAGATGCTATTTTTACTCCATTTTATGCTTCTGCCCCCTCTGTCAAATATTAATTGACCATAGAGACTCAGGTTTATAGACTCTAGGCTCTGCATTCTGTTCCATTGGTCTATGTGTCTGTTCTTATGCCAGTATCAGGCTGTTTTGATTACAGTGGTTTATAATACAGTTTGATATCACATATTATGATCCCTCCTGTTTTGTTCTTTCTCAAAATTGCTGAGACTATTTGGGGTCATTAATGATTCCATATAAATTTTTGAAATGTTTGTTCTATTTCTGTGAAATATGTCATTGGTATTTTAATAGCAATGGCATTGAATCTATAAATTGCTTTGAGTAGCATGGACATTTTGATTATGTTAATTCTTCTAATTCATGAACATGGTATATGCTTCCATTTATTTGTGTCTTCTTTAATTTCTTCCTTCAGTGTTGTATAGTTTTCTGAGTACAGGTCAGTCAATATTCTTAAAGACATAAATTGTCACAAAATACAATCTTACTTCAGAAAAAAACAGAACTATAAAAATAACCTAAATTAGCTCTATTTTCATAACACAATTACTATATTAACTGGTGTTTTCTCCTCATCCTACAAAAGCAGGAGGAAATGTAGTCAGGGCTGAAGTCACACTGGACCTTGTTCTAAGGGAAGGAAGGAAGACAATGGTACATGGAGGAAAAATAGATACAGTGATTCATTTGAGGTGCTTTGCATTTTGCTGATCTTTTAAAAAAATACTTGGTTGAAATATTTAAAATAATACATAGGAATCCACTAATAAAAATTTTTTACTTAGATTTCCCCTTCTACATTTAGGTAATAATTCATATTATTACTAAAACTATAAGACTTTTAGGGTAAAGAATTAATGTTTTATATCATTTTTATTTTATATTCCAAATTAACAATGAAATAAGAAAATGCCAGTGTTCAGAAACATGAGGTATATATTCATTAACAGGGATGTGCTATTTATGCTAGATCTTTCTAACATGTGTTTAAAAACACATTTATAAGCAACTTATAAATATGCATTTTCCATTTCACAAAGCTATAAACAAGTATTCTTTAATTAGAACCCTTTTAATTAGAACTCTTCTAATTCTTTTTAAAAGTTGTATTTGCCCGCCCCTGCTTCTAGGAATTGAAGCTCTGATGACTTTAGTACTTGAGTCTGAGAAAAGAGACAATTACATCTTGCTCAGCATCGGTCGTTGTCTACATGGTCTAACTCAGGTTGCCTGGGCTACAACTTTCATCCCAGAGTCCTTCAAGATACTTATTCCCAGCCTCTTTATAACTACCTGGGCTGGGAACTGATCCAGTAGTAATGCATCATGAGTAAGGCTCAAAAATATTGTCAGTTTGAATTGCTAGAGAGAATGTCCTTTTTATTCCCCTGCCCTGTATTTATGCCCAGCTTTTTGTTAACCCTAATTTCAGGTTAGGTTATTTCAAACCAAAGCCAAACAACTCAAAAAATTCTACAGAGTTAAGCCAGTAGTCATATTAGTAAGTCACATGCCATATTTAAATTGTTAGGTTAATAGAAAAATAATCTCAAGACCCAGCAATTCTCTAATAATCATAGAAGCATAGCTTTCAATTTTTATTTTCTTTCTTAAAAGCCTGTGTTTATTTGGCATGCTAGACTATAAGCTCGTTGGAAGGATTTATGCCTTATTAACCTTTGTATCCAGCATGTCTAAAATGGCAATCAGAGGTCCAAGCATGATATTTGTAAAATGATAATAACAAGTAGTGAGTATGATGTAGTTGATTATGCACTGTATTCTTACAGAGAGATATGATGGTAAAAGCTCTCAAAGTATTTCCAGTCGTTTCTCAATGGGGCCACCAAGTACAAATAGAGTTGAATTGAGAGCAGACAGCTTTCTTCCTTTTGGTAAATTTCCTTTGGATCTGGCCCGTAATGTGGCTAGTTTGCCAGACTGCTTTCACCACAGGATGTTTAAACAACATAATCAACCAAACTATGTTAACCAGGGTCCCCAAAGGCATATATTTCATGGACTAAGTGGAAGCAATGCAGTTTTACAATAAGTATATCAACATTTTAAATTCTGTTGTCAGCATTCCTAATTCTCAATAGTGCCTCATGTATTATCTCTTCATACAAACATCTAGAATCCTCTTCTGTAGTTATCTGTGTAACTTTTATAATAATGCATTGGGATTTAAGAAATAAAGTTATTTTCCTTTTTTTCTGTTTCATCTTCTTCGTCTCCTTCACTCTTCCTTTACATCTTCTCCCATTCCCTCTTCACATTCTCCTGTTGATTTTTGGATACTGCCAATGTAGCATTGTAGATTCGCTATTTCTTCATATTTCATTTTTTCAAATGCTCAGTATCCAACAAGTTTCACTCCAACAACTTTCCACTGGCTCATTAAGCAGGTACTGATACAGAGGGAAAGGGAATTTTGTTTTATATGAGGTGTTATCTTAAATTGGAAATTGAGTTAATCACTTTTTGAGTAATTATATACAAGAATATATAAAATAGTCACCTTAGAAGGCTATTTATTCCAACAATAGACTTAAAAAAAATAAGGAACTTCTCTGAAGTTGTCTTCAGGGCCTATGACACATTTTATTAGACACTCATTTAGATATATAAATTTGAGCATTTTTTTACTTAAAATGGTTCAAAGACTGAGTTGCATAAATAGTAGCTTTATTAAACCTCACCAAAAGTCAGAAGTTTTTTATATAGAAATCTTTTTAAAGTTGAATGTTATTTCAAACAGAAATATGGTTCTGCTTAGACAATCTGGCAGGACGTGCATTCCTTTGATGGAAGGTTGGGTTTCCATATGTCTTAAGGAACTGGATGACTGATGACTATAATATTCACCTAAAAAGGGAGCTGTCTCTGCAATCTTTTATGGCTTGAAGATCTTCTAAGAAAGAATAGGGAACAAAGATCATGAGGACTGTTTCCCCTGGGCATCCCCTCCCTAAGAGCACTTAGTTATGAGAATTAGAACACGGAACTACAGTAAGTTCTCACTGAACATCAGCAATGGGTTTGGTGACTTCAAGCAAAATGTTAAATGAAACGACTTTCACCATAGGCTAATGGATACAAACGAGAGTTAAGTTCCTACAGCATCTCACTGCTGATGTTATAACAAAACTACACTATTCTAGGACCTGCTGTACAACAGAACATGAACCCCTTTCATCTATCTCCAGTTGAGCCTCCTGGAAAAGTAATATATATTAGTGCATTACAGTGCACTGACCTTGGCAGAGCCTGTCTGATTTACTCAGGACTCAGGTCCAGAAGTTCATGTAGAATCTTATTCACTTCCTGATGTTACAATTCTTTCTTCACTCCCACTGTTCCTCACTTAAGCATCTGACACAGCACATAGCACATAGAGGCATTTGGTAACTATTCGCTAAGAAGATGAAGGAATGGACGGTAAACCTGAGCAGATTGCCCGTCTATTGTCTCTCCACAGATGCATTACAAAAGGAACAGGAGTTAGGATATACTTTAGGGTATTAGGCTCTCGAATGAAATATCCAAAACCTTTTGATAATACCCTCTATCTTTTCCTTTCCTCTCTCCAACTTACTTAGTTTTAAAAGGTAAGATTTTCTTCTTTACTTATTTTTAGGGAGAGAGAAAGAAGGAGAGAAACATCAATGTGTGGTTGCCTCTTGTGTGCCCCCCACTGGGGACCTGGCCTGCAACCCAGGCATGTGCCCTGACTGAGAATTGAAAAGGTGACCCTTCGATTCACAGGCCCATGCTCAATCTACTGAGCTACACCAATCAGGGCCCAACCTGTTTTTTAATCACTAAGATTCTGGGAACTCACTATTATTTAGGCTTTGGCATGAAGATTCCTATTTTCCTAGGGAAATAATTTATCCACTTCTCACATTCTTTAAAAAAAGTCTTAACTATAATATATATATATATATATATATATATATACACAAACATATTTATGTGTATATATATAAAACAAGGTTTCTGATATATTTCTATGAGTAAAAAAATAGCTATTGCTCTCAGTGGCCACACCATAACTTCTAGAGTAAGCTCTATAGCTATTTCTTTTCATAAAGCCTTCTTGGGTGCTAGTGTTGTCAATATCTTAGAAGACTCTTCTTATGAAAAAGCTATGATTTGACAGCCAAGCCAGCTGTGCCAGTTACCAGTGTATTGCCTCTCAGCTCCAAAGCCATCCTTCATTGCCTGCTTGAGATAGTGGATCATTACTCCTTGCCAGCTGGCAGGAGGTTCATCTTTGATACTGGGGACTGGGGGATGCTGTGCACTGGAAGAAGGGGCTTCTCCTCCTGATTCCCATGTGCTTTGCTTCTTCCTCTTTCTGCAGCACAGGGTTAGTGTGTGGGACACCTAATGGCACTCACTGCCCTGTGGGTACCCTGACAGCAAAGAAACTATTTTTTGTTGTGGAGCCACTCAGCCAACGTGACTCTGAAAAATCATCATTAATCAGAGGAAAATATTCCATTTCCTTTATCAGTGGTTGGTTTCGGGATTGACACAGGACCAAGCTGTAGATGGTAATATATGATATGTGAGGAGAAGTATTCTAGAGGTACTTCCAGGAAAGTTTTTATTAACAAAAATACACAAGATGTAGGCATTTATATTTTCTGCCTCTGGCACTGGTATATGGAGACATGATGCCTGGAATTGAGTGGCCACCTTGAGAATAGTAGGGGTGAGAGTTGTCATCCTGAAGAAAGCAGAGTGGGAAGAGGAATAGAGTCTAGATCCTGGACGATGCAATTGTGCAGCTGATGGATTACCTGGCCCTCAGAGAGCTCACTTTCAGACTTAGTTCATGACATTTAAAAAAATTTCACTGTTTAGGATTTTTGAGTTTGTTGATGAATTGCATCCTAAAACATCCTAACATTCCTCCAAATAAATTTAAGAAATATTGCTTGCTCCACATCTGTGAACCAGGAAACTGTTTTCACATATGGTGGAAGGCTAATCCTTATTAGAAGCCCTTAAACTGCTATGACTGCTTAGCAAGAGGCTTACGAAATCATCTAAGAACTTTTATTTACTACTGTAATTGAGATGGGATCTAGAGATATTAAGACATGGAAAGAAATTCCTCTCAGAGAGAAGACTCTGGTCTTCTCTCTGCTTTCCATTTTTGTCACTTTAATATCTTAGACTATTAAAATTATATATTCTTCATAGTTTATAAAAAGACAAGACAGCAAAGTAGTTTAAAACATAGGTTCTGGAGTCACAAGACCCCTGTTCAAATCTTACCTCCTCTACCTTGAGCAAATTAGATGATACATGTAATTAATAGGGCCTCTGTTTCCCATCTGTGAATGGATATAATAAAACCTGCTTCATAAGGTTGTGCCTGAACATAGCCCTGATCACAGTGAACTTAATTTATATTCATTTAACACCTCAATTAATCTTACCTTAACAAACAGACCTCCTCTAAATAGACTATGGGAATATCCAGAACAACCCAGATAGGAGACTAGAGGCTTGAAGGAATAATTTTTTATGGAAATACACCTACTTATTTGGGGTCATAGAGTTCTGAGTAGGTGGGGTTTTGTTGTTGTTGTTTGTTTGTTTGTTTTGTTTGATGGAGAAAGGAAAAATAAATTATCATTCCAAAATAGGAGCTAGTGAAGAGTTCCTTCACTTTCACACTGGAAAGGATGCTAGCAGCTGACATGAGAGGAGTAAGTAGAATAGCATCCAGAGCCTCCCCTAAAGGGTGTGTATTTTAAATAATGTGTGTGGAGAATGAAATAGAACATTTTTTCATAGACTTTGAGAAGCAACAAGAAAATGAAAGCCCTGCTTTTTCATTTATTTTATTTTACCATGTCAAATAGTTGCAGCTTGGAAGATGTAACCACAAAATAGTCAAAAGAGTTGCAAAAGAGGACATCTTCTCTGAAATATATTTAGGCCCTTCACATAGTGGCAGAGAATGCAAAAATTAAGCAAATGAAGATAGATACTGTTGTACATTTAAAGCATCATGCAAGTCCTGGAACATTTATAAGTGCTTGTTTGCAAATATGTGATTCAGGCCTTTTACGTATCCAAATTCCAGTTCTGTGTAATTTAAATTCCAGTTATATAGATAACACAAAGTTTACCCAGGAACTCCAAAATATTTATTTATGGCACATAAAGCAATATTTTCTGGTAATAATATGAAAACCTTAAAATTTTAAATTGTTTCCAATAAGAATAATTGCCAGGTTTAGCACAGCAAATGGTTTGACGAGGCCATAAAGCTGTGTGACTTTACAGCCCTGTGTCTAGTTTAAACAGTCCCACCAAGACATTTGGCGACAATCAGGCTTATTTAATCTGGTAGATTGTCTGCACTTGGCTCACTCCCACCCCATACTTACCAACTGTAAAAACAAAGCAAAAAAAAAAAAAGCGAATTTCAGAACATAAGACAAATTCAAGAAGAGTTCCACTGTTCCCTGAGTCCTCATCTCACTATTAAGTATTCAACAGTGCATTCCTGGAAGAGGCAATGGAAGCAATCATGTTGCAGAGTTAATTCCAGGGGATAAGACGATCATAAGTGGAGAAGGAAGCACAGAAAAGCCAACAGCACCTTTTAACTATCTTAGAGTAAGCCCTTAAGATTTATGCTCTACTAATTATTGTTTGGCATACAAGATCATCTGCACCCCTATTATTATTCAATTCTCTTTCACTGAGGAGGAGGCAGTAACATGTTTTGATACCTGCCTGTACCATAAGGCAGCCTTTGACCGGTGCCATGTTAAACAGAAGTGCAAAACAGAGCCCGTGTGTTTTCTGACCTTATGGGAACTTGATATCTCACTACTCATGGGCATGCATTAAATCTCACTCTTGTCTAAATCTCTTGAATTAAGAAACTGTTTCAGGAAGGTGTCTTTTCTTTTTTGTTTCCATGTTTTCTGTTTTTGTTTTTGTTTTAACACTTTGTCTACAGGGGAAACAAACGTCAGACAAAACACTAGGGTCTTGCTCAGGGGAAAATGGTTCAGCAGAAGCATGAGGGAAACCTGGTGATCACCTAACAGCTTTCACGTGTCTCCAGCAGCGCTCTGGCAGCGCTGTCTACTTCATACCTTAATGCTTACCCTTCTATATGATTTTATTTGGATGTGTTTAGGCTGTCTAGAATTTTTATGTGTCCTTTTATTTTTCTGATCATCTCTAAACTGTGCCCTTAAAAATAATAGCCTTTTAGAACCTCTAGAAAACGGCAGCTTATCTTTCTCCCCTTATGTTCATTTTCTTCCAAAACACACATATCTTGTGGGTTTCTTCACATAAAGTAAAATGTAAATCAGCCACTTTCAAATACAAAATGAACCCCTAATAGAGCTATTAATACAAAAAGATTTTATCTGTAGTATGTAGATGGCTAATAAAAGAATATACCTACAAGATATTTTGCCTTCCCAAGAATGCCAATACCTCCAATATTTTTTTTCTAAATTCTCTGTTAAACTAATTCTGTGTGATAGGCAAATATGTCCTCCACATGCTGGTGAATTAAAATTCAGCTTTCAGTGAATAAGATTAATTGCCTCTTCAGACAAAGCTGGATTTGCGCTCCTATTAGAGAGACGGGAGGGGGGAGTAGCAAGGGGCAGGGTGCCAGCTAGACTGCAGTATTCAGTTACACGTGAAATGATTTGTAATTCTGAGTAATCACTTAGGACAAGCCCTTGCACCATTTTATCTATACATGACTCTAGGCCAAAGTCAATACTCATAGTAAAATAATGAGATGAAGCTAACTGAGCCCTTTTATTAATGCTCCAAGGAGCAAATCTGATGCTTGAGTTTCTCCCATTGAAAGTATCCACTTCTTCCTAAAAATGAACAAGTGGGTCAGCATGCCCAGTAGCAGCCAGGGTACCTGCTTCAGCAAAACTATAAACAACTGACCCTTCCTGCCTCCCCCTCTTTCTGTTTGTGCACCAGGCTTCACCCAGCTATAGGTGAAGGCACATAAATTTTGTATTACCTCAAGGCTCATTAAAGAGATCTGGCTCCCTCCTAATAGTTGCCCCTGACTTAAGGGGATGAACACACACACACACACACACACACACACACACACACACACAAAACATCATGAACCTTAAGAGAAACAATGCACAGTATTTTTGCCATCTCTTCCGTATCAGCCTTATAAAAAAAATTAAATGTTCTAACAAATGCACAGCTTGGTGACAGAGTCAGCACGCAACTGTTAGGGAAATGAGATGGATAACCAGCTGTCCCAGTTTCTGAAGACGGGGCATGAGAAAGGAAAGGGTGCTGGTAAGGAGGGGCGAAGAAAAGGTGTAGGGAAATCATTGCTTTGAACTCCCAAATTTTGTTTTCCCTGTGTCACTACTGGTCAGGTAAGCCAATCTGGCAAATAGGTGTTAGCATGAAATGCCTCCTCTCTAAATAATGGGCAATATGTTACTCTTTGTGCTTGTCGAAGACATAAAGACCAGTTAGGAAAAAACTTAAAATATTATCCTTAATGTCATTCTCTGAAACTTAAAGGAACTAATTTATATGGAAGGTAACATTGTCTTTTATTGGAAAAATCACCACAGAATAGTTCTACTGTTCTGAGAAAAAAAACGTCTGAACCAAGTTTTACTTACTGAGACAAAATTTCCATACCCTCGTACTTTAAAATAAGAAAACATACCTATAGTCGAAGAAAGAACATAAAGGTACCTTCATTCAAATGCCACCTGCATTCAGCTTTCCCTGCTAGGTGCCTCTTCCAAGTCTTGTCATCTCTGAGCTCAGTCTTCTCATCTATAAAGATCAGATCACACATTCATAGGTTAAATTGTGAAGAGTAATGCATAGTTCAACATCTAGTGATAAACATGATTACCCATATCCCTCCTCTCCCTGAATTATTTATGAGCGTGACACATCAATATAAACAGAACATATAGAGATTTCAATTAAATTACTCCTTCTGACATACCTCTGATTAGAGCTTTTGGTAGGTGACCAAATAGCTTCTTTGATTTCCATTTCCATTGGTGTACTCATTGGGATAGAGGCCAGCAAATGTGAATTTCTTCTCCAAAAAGATTATGTAAATTGCCAACCAAATAATCAGTCATGAACCACAGAGAAGTTGCTAAAAGCTTCAAGCACCTACATGTGGAGTACATGCCAAGTTCATATTAATTCCATTTTCCTCAGCCATAACTTGGTTTACACACAGCCTGAACTTGAAGCGGTATTTTTTCAAATGGAGATTTCACAACACACAGTTGCCGTGACAGTGTAGCTCACACTGTACTGGGATAAACTTTCAATCTAACCTGGACTCTAGGCATGCAATGCACACGTTCACATGAGCACACACACAGTAACCTGCCACGCACACAGAGAAAGGGGCCTTCGAGGAGTAGACAAAGCATAGACGAAGTCACCCATATTTAAGGAAGCTTGGTACTAGGAGGAACTGCAAAAAGTCAGGCGTACCTGCAAGTGCGAGAGTAGGTGGAGGAGTGGCAAGAATTGAGTGAATGAGCCAGTCAGGTGGTATTTATCAGAAATTCTGAAGTGTTTGCACCTGATCTGGAGGCCAGACGCTCTCAGATTTTACTCTGCAAATGAATCACATAGGAAGTTGTTAAAAATACAGAGTCTAGGTCCTAGCACCTTCAATTCTAACTCAGAATTCCTGGTATGGTTCCAGAGGATGCTTTTTAACAAGCTCTCTAGGTGATTCTGATGGAAAGTGATACACAAAACTCACTCTGAGAAACACTGCTGCAGCACATGGGGAGTCATTAGGGATCTATCTGTGGTGTGCTATAATCAGATGGAAGGTATAAGAAGATAAATGGTTCCTAGAGAATAAATTGGAGGACACCAAGATGAGAAGAAGATGCGTAATGCAGTTGGCAAGCTTTTTCAATAAGGCAGAAGGGAAATAACAGACCATAGAAGTAAGTAACAGTAGGTAAGGATGTAGGGAAGAGGTACAAGCATTTAGCAGGACTCAGTGGCTTACTGCATGGAGGAGGGTGGAATCTAGCACATCAAGTTTTCTGAATTCTGCTGTAAATGATTTTGTCTGTTGAAGTATATAGGATGATGAAAATGTAGGGAATATGAATTAAAGTTTGGATATATCATGTTCAGTAATGTGATTCAAAGAATGGGCTTTGGGATCAGATAAACTGACTTTAAATAATAATTCAGCCACTTAATTTCTGTGTGACATGAGAAATTTGCTTCACCTCTCAGATATAAAAACAATGGGTGGGGGATTCAGGAATTCTGATGAGTAAATCAGTTAATATAAGAAAATACCTTAGCACAGTGCCTGAAAAAAGTGGTTAATAAATGCTAATACAATAAATAATTACTATTAATTTTAATGTCATCATCATTAGCTAGCTGGAGATATTCTATAGACAGATGAAAATATCATACAAATGATTATTAAAACTTAGAGAGGAGGTAATACAGAGAAAGAGAAATATTTAAAGAAACAAAGACTGATAGAATCCAGGACGAAACAAATGCTTTAGTTGATAGATAACTGAATGAAGCTGAGGCATGGTCATGCAGACAGAAAGAAAAGCACATCTTGTCGGTCAAGGGTATAGAGCAGCTTACAATAGAGGAAATTGTCAACAGCATTACATGCTTCAGAAAGTTTAGGTAAAATTAAAGTAAAAAAAATGTCCATTGTATTTGACAAATGGGCAAACATTGGTGACCTTAATTAGAAGGGTTTCAATTCTAATAAAAAAAAGTCATAAAAATAGTGGTAGCAAGAAGAGTTATCTGATAGAAAAATAATTGGGTTTTCTTTTTTTTTCAAAAAATGTTTTAAAATCTTCACCTAAGGGCATATTTATAGATTTTTAGAGAGAGAGGAAGGGGGAGAGAGAGAGAGGAAAGTGGAGAAAGAGAGAGAGAGAGAAACATCAATATGAGAGAAATATTTATCAGTTGTTTTCCATACACGTCCTGACCAGGGACCAACCTAAGTATGTGCCCTGACCAGGAATCAAACCTACAACTTTTTGGTGTATGGGATAATGTTAAAACCAACTGAACCACCTGGCCAGGGCTCAGGTTTCTCTTTTTTAATATGAAAGCACATTTGCAAGCTTAGAGAAATCACCCAGTGCAGAGAAAGTCAGAACCATTGACGGAGGTGATGAAAAAGAGTGAAATTGAGAAAAGAAAAATCAAGAGTAGGTGCTGGCCTTGGACAATGAAGGGAAACTTCTCTTGTGTCTGAGTGTAAAAACATAAAGAAGTGGTCAAATTTCCAGATGCCCAAGGTAGCAGAATATGAAGACAAGTATATCCCTACACAAGAGAATATCAAGTTTCCCTGTAAAATTGGAGTAAAATCTCTGGCAGAAGTGAAGGGGCTGTACTGAGAGATGGGTTGGGCACTAGAGGAGAGAGCTATGAATTTGGAATACGTAATAAGGAACAATGAAGGTGACCTGGACTGTAAAAGCCACCAGGCAGTACTGAGGAACATAACAATCTGTGAATTTATTTGGTTTTCTCCAGCTTTCTTCAAAGCTTGGATGGTTGTAAGATCAAAGAAGATGGATTGTAGATTTAATACAATTTAAATTTTACAGAGCACATGTGGAAGAAGGACAAGGCAATAAAAGGAGATGGTGTTGGAGAGAATAGAGTTAAAGTAATAGACCAAAATTTAATAGAGAAGAAAGTGAAAGCAGAGAAGCTGATAGTCTGAGAGAAAACTCAGACTATCTCAGACTCAAGGGAGTAGGGGGCTCAGTGAGGTGGAAGAAGAAGCAAAGAAGAGCAAAGGAATATGAAAAGTGTAAGCACAGAATTGGGGAATTAGAGTATAAATTGGGGGCATATAATTCTGGGGGGAAGTAGTCTCAGATGTTGATAAATTTGTGTGCATGGCCATGGACAGAACTGACATTCAAAACATTTCAGGCACTGTTGCCCCTAGAGCTGGAGCAGGGTCTTGGTGGTCCACTACACATGACCCTGGGTCTCCCCTTCAGCTGCTGAACTGGGGAGAACTCTGGAGAGGTCCCAACCACAGAGGGAGGCACAGTATCTGGTCAAAAAGTGGTTAGTATCTAGTATACCTATTTTACTATTTTATTAACTACTGTGTACTGGCTGAATACCAGCTCTAGTCATGAAATGGGTGACTGAACAAGAGGAAAGATGAAGATCATCAAGGTAGAAGAACTTAAGAAAGGGTGCTGAATGTGTTATCTATGTGAATGTGGAAATAAATCATGCAGGAAGATGAAGAGCATTGGTATGGAAAACTATCTAGGA
Organism: Phyllostomus hastatus; assembly: GCF_019186645.2. Lineage (NCBI taxonomy): Eukaryota > Metazoa > Chordata > Mammalia > Chiroptera > Phyllostomidae > Phyllostomus > Phyllostomus hastatus. The sequence goes on along the minus strand of NW_025334033.1, from coordinate 4,720,850 downwards.
GAGCAATTAATTCTTCAGTGAATGTGGGACAGTGTCCTGAAGATTGGTAGAAAACATTCATGTGGAAAATATAAAGTGAAATAAGACAAAACAAAATAAAAAATAAAATAAAAACAGGATAATCTAATGTGTGACAATCCCTCAAAATAGGAATTCTCAAATAAATGTAGCAAATCAATGATCTAGAAACCACAACTTAAAATTTAGGAAGTTGACTTCCATTATGCTTAGAAATGTGGGAATCAGGAGAGACTATTCAAGGTATTGGATTTTGTTTCTCCGTCTCCAATTCCTCCAATGCATGGACCCAATACTAAGGTTTACTTAGCCTCCCAACCTGGGATATCTGGGTTGTTTGTGTTAGCTACCATGTTAAGTGATTTTTAACTCCTGGCCTTTGTCTATATAGGCAGACATTGTTATTATTGTCATTAGTTTCTGTCACTCCAGATAAAGCAGGCTGTTTTTTAATACCAGTTTGTTTGATTGTCATCAGGAGACTTTCCACCGACTTTTCCCTAAAATGGGACCTTGTGAGCAGGGTCTGAGCTAGGTTGTGGAGGTGATCCTCGGAATCCTACAAACCCAACAACCATGGATAGCTCTTTTCCCTTGCATTTTCTCTTCTCTTTCTACCTGTCATCCTAATTTCCTACTCCCTTTTGTCTTTGTTTTTTAACATTTCCTCCCTTATTCCTATTTAAATCTAAATGCATTCTTCGATACTCTGAAGCCCCACAGATGCACCTTCTTCCTCATCTCTAAACATAGAATCTCTTAAAGTTGGGGGAAACACAGACTGACACGTAAATAAAAATCTATTTCTTTGGACACCAGGGCATCCAAATGTATTTGTGCTGTTACTTTGCCTTTGTGTCTTAAAAACCCAAACTAGCTATTTAGTTTCCAAATGTTGGCAATGGCCTCTGATAAATCAAATGGTCTCCTTCAATTTCCTTATGTGGAAAAGACCCATCACTTACCCTATCATTCTCCTAAAACTGTTAACAGATTTAATAGTTTAAGCTACTATGTTAAAAAGGAAATATATTTTTAAAGTCAAAATGAAGCTGATGTGACTGTAAGATTGGCATTATTAAAAGCATGTTATCCAAATGTCTAAAATATATGCTAAATATAAGTGGTTAAAATAATTTAAAATGAGTTTTTATTGTAAATGAGAATATATAAACATTTAAACCCTATCTTTGAAAGAAAATTGGCCTATTTGAAGGATTTTCACATTTAGCAAATGTCTCATATTCTATAATAGGAAGATAAAAGGAAGTATTTGTATTTAGTCTGTGTTAACACTAAGGATATATAGATCTGATGCATACAAATATGCTTACTAAAATCTGAGCCTTTTCTGTGTGAAATAACATAAAACAACTAATAATTCTTGATATTCTGCTTAAAAGTAAGTTATTAGAAAAAAATCTCAACCCCCTTAATTTGTTTTCCCCTTCTTTGATTAACTCGGGCAGGAAACCTCAACATTTTGATTATTTAAGAGTTTCCTTTGGAGTGGAAGTAGATAGAGTTTGATATCATGATGTATAAATAAATAATTTGAAGGTGTCTGTGTCCAGATAAAATTCTAAAATCAGATAAGTGGGTTTCATTTTATCTTTTGTTATTTTCGTGGTAGAAAGCCTAGTTTCTCCCTTCCCTCAGTGGCCTGTAGTCTTCCCAATATTACTCCCTTGGGCTCTCCGAAGGCTTGAGGGATGTACTTAGGATCTCATCAACCTTTTAATCTCATTGCCATTCTGCATTTTAATCTCCACTCCCCTGTTCTCTCATAAAGAGAAAGTACTACCTAGTTTCTCCTTCCTCTCCACCTGCTAAATCACACTCAGTCCACAATAGCACAGGACTTACAAATGCCAGATTATGGACATGCTTCAGTATGGAAACATGTTCTGTGACACTTTCCTCCTGAGAGTCAACAATGCAAGAATCAGTAAACAAGCTTATAACTGTGTGTGCTGTTTAATATCATGATGGTTGCTAGGGACAGCTGCATGCTTTAAAAGAGGTAAATGGAATTTATCAGTTTATTTCTTATGTTTTAAACAAATATTTGCTTAACACCTAAATATACCAGAAACTGGACTAAGAACTAAGAATCCAAAGGCCAAGTAAAAAGATAATCATGTAAATATATTATTACAATAGAGTATGACAAAAAGTAAGTTATGGAATTCTATTCTGGCACAGATGATGGGTACACTAACAATACTGAGAGGAAGGCCAAAAATGGTCAAGCAGGGTATTACACAGGAGATAATATTTGAAAGGGTTTTGAAGGAAGAATATGATATAATAGAAGGAAGCCAGTTCAGGCAATTGACACATGCAAAGTCTCAGGAAAAAAAAATAATAAAACATGGCATTGTTCCATACCTGTCAATAGTTTGGTATATGAAGCACCTAAGGTGACAATTGTTACATTGTTGAAATTGGACAATATAAATTTCTGTGAGAAAGTAATGCCATTTGTGTTTGATATCAGGATTTCTTTAGCTTAGTTTGTCCCTGAAGTCCCATGGTAAAGCAGAAGGGGACAGATATGGCTCCCAGACTCTTAGAAAACCACAGCAGATTTGTACTGCCTTCTAGAACAGGTAACGTGAATGCCTTAGACAAATAGGGGAAATGTAAAGGCAATTTTTCTAAAACAAAGTAAAATGTAAGCTATCCCTGTGTATCCCTATCACCACTTAGAACTGAATCTGTAAGAATTCTGAGAAATGTGTATACCTAACAGGATTCATCACCAAAAACCATACCACAAGCAAATTCATTCCATTAAAGCACAGGTGGCAAACACAAGGCCCTCAGGCCGAATCCGGCCCTCCACCTTGTTTTATCCAGCTCAGCACCTTGTTTCTACCCAGCAGCAGAGCCGAACTCTCACTTGGCTGTTAAGAAGTAGTTACACTTATACAGTCCTAAAATTATTTCGGCCCTTTGAAGGCAACCTTGAGGCTGACGTGGCCCCCAGTGAAAATGAGTTTGATACCCCTCCTTTAAAGATCTTTCCTTATCCCACCTTGTACTCTTCTGGAGCATTTCCACTGTGACAATTCTTTGACCTTGTAGGGGACTGCAGTCCTTTATCCTTATTGTTTCATTACTATCTACCATCCCCTTCAGGAATTCACTTCCCTCCTTCACTAGGTCTTGTTTCAGAGCCTTTCTAATAATGACTCTTTGGCAAATACCCTGAATGCCCCGGGCTCTTTTCTTTCCCATCACAATCACTTTGCAAACCCCAGTGATGAATACAACAATGCATTTTCTCTGGGCCAGAATCCATGGAGCTGAGCACAGCTGGAGAAAAACCTTAGACCAGAGAAGATTGGGATGATGGTTCATATGACCACTAGCCTCAAGTGGTCATTTAACATGGAGAGACTAAGATGATTCCTCTCCCCATCACAGTGGCTACTCAGGACTTTCTCCATGCTCCTTCAACTGTCCCATCCTGTTAGTTCTCGGCACATAATCTGACCTCATAGTTCACTGAGAATATAGAAACCACATAATATACTCCCTTATGTTCTTCTTACCCAATCTGCATCTGCACTCATGTGTCTAGTTATCTCCTTCTTTCCTCTTATTACAAAGCAGGAAGTAACCCTCTTTCAAAAATCAGCCTTTTGTAGTGTTTCAAATAACATTTTTTTAAAAATTACCTTTCCTATTTCTTCCATGTCTCTCTAGTGGATCATTCTCATCCGTTTTCACATAAAATAATGAGAAGCAAAACAAAATGTTCCCTTGATTCCACATTTCCACTCCAACTAGTACCTAATTTCTCAGTTTCCCTTCAAACCCAAATCAACTCCCTCACTTCTTAAGGCAATCTTGCTTTCACTCTCACCTTCCCAGTTCTTTCTTGGACCACCAATGATTTATATCACTAAACCATTTCTTGTGTTGCTCAACCTCTCGGCAGCATTCCCATCTATTCCCATGCCTTCCTTCCTGACACAGCCTTTTTGCGTTTGCAGTAACACACTCTCCTGCTCTTATTTCTATTCCTTTGGTTGTTCCTTCTCAGACCCAAAGCAGAGCTTGAGTCGAGGGTTTGTGTGTAAGTAGTTGATTTGAGAGGTGATCCCAGGGAATGGGTGTGTGGCATTTTGTAGAGTAAAATAGGCAAAGAGGATAAAACAAGAGAAGTGTGCTATCAAAGTCAACACAGCAAGCAAAAGGGGTAAAGAGACTAATTCCCATGAGGCTTCCTGAGAAGTGTACAGAATGCTTCCCCTTTATTGTTCGAAAGATGTTGTTTCTTCTTTCTTTGCCTATCACTTAACATTTGTGGCCCTCTTGACCCAGTCCTGGGCTGTCTTCTCTTATTATATTAATATTCCTTCCCAGTAATGTCAGACATTCCCATACTGCAAAACCTAACTCTTCACAGGCCCTAAGTTTCTTTGTCCACTGCGTAAAGTGATATTCCAGGTAGAAATTTCTACATGACATCTCCATTTGTAAGTTCATCAGGCATCTCATATTTAAAATCCCCCAAATAATTTCTTGATTTTTCCCACTTCTGCCCCAAATTTGTTGCATCTTTAATTGTTCACATACTAATAAATCCCATTCACTCAGTTGCACTACTGGAAACCTTATAGTCACTTGACATCCCCCTTTCTCTCCCTATCTACATCTACTCCATCCCCAAGTTCTATTAACTTTATGGCCAAATTATATCTCAAATTTGTTCACTTTTTATCTCTTATTTCTCATCTAGACTATTGTAAGAGTCTGCTTCAATTTTTGCTTTCCTCCAATCCACTCTGCATACAGTAGCCAGGATGCTATTTCAAAAACATATGACAAATTTTATTAATTCCTGGCCCAAGGTTTTAAATTGTCTTTATATTATCTTTAAATATATAACAATTTGTCACATTTGGACAGGGGCAGGGACAAGTCCTGGTTTATGTCTATTGTCAGCTTAATCATTAGCAGTGTCTACTTTCATTCTCCGAAGTGCCCCATTTTGGACAATAAATTATATTGTCCAAATCACCCTACTTTTAAATAAATAAATAACTTTTGCATGACTTCCTACAAACTCATCTAAAGAAGTTCAGGGCTTGGTGCCATATTTTTACATACTAGCCAACTTGAAAGACCCAACCACTCTCTGCCTCAGAGTCCCCACCCATGCTGTTCCCCCCTGAGTATAATGCATTCCCTCTGAACCTTCTACCTGGCCAACTCCTACTCCTTCAGCAAGAGTCCACTCAAAACCAAGCATTTGTCAATAACACAGTATAAATCATTTCCACGGAGGCATTGTTTTTGTATCTTCTCTCTTTCGTTCTTAATATAATCATAAATTTATTAATACATACCTTCCCCACTATATAATAAGCACAAGGGCAAAACACACACCCTCCACTTAGTTATGGGTATTCTAGCACAGTACTGGACCCCACTGTGGGTGTTTACTTTGTGGAAAAAAATGGAGAACAGAAGAGAGAGAAATACCAGTCAAGGCCTTTTAGTACATTCATTTTCTAAATCTGAATGAATACAAAATCTCTCATCACTCTGACCCACTGGAATGCAATGAAGATATTGAAAGGAAATGCCAACATAAAAGGTGTACATGAAATTTTCTAGTACTTTGTGAAAGTGAACAAAAGTCCCCTAAACAGAATGGAGACAGATTTCACAGATGCAGTATTCTAAAATGCTTTGGTAAAGGGGGGAGCTTTATTAGCTCTGTCAAAACAATAAACTAAATAAAAGATCAAATACTTTTTTTATTTAATCTTTTTTTAGCAAGTTGTAATCATTTTTTTTAAGATTTTATTTATTTATTTTAGAGAGATGGGGAAGGGAGGGAGAAAAAGAGGGAGTGAAACATCAATGTATGGTTGCCTCTAGCACACCCCATACTGGGGATGTGGCCCACAACCCAGGCATGTACCCTAATTGGGAATCAAACCAACAATGCTTTGGTTCTCAGGCCTGCGCTCAATCCACTGAGCTACACCAGCCAGGGCAAGAATCAAACACTTAATGAAAAAATTCAGCTTAGAACAAAAAAGCATTCATGTGAGAATATTTACTGAATTAGTTCTCTGATTATGGATCATAAATTGATAAAATTTTCAAGTTAGAAAGACCCTGGACATGAGCTAGTTTAGTTCTATCATCTTCAAGGAAGGAAGCTGAGACACAGGAGTGAAGGTAAAGTTAGAAAGTCCACGGTAATGAATGGTCTCCCATATTTCTGCATAATGAGACAGGTCTATTTCAAAAAAACATTTTATTTGTGAATAATAAAAAATCTAGTTAACATTTTTAGAGACTTTAGACAACCTTTTACACTAAAAACTATCTTCTATACCCCATGATCTCATATGAGGAAGGAATTAGAATGTTGTGGTAAAAAAATAAAAATAAATATATATGTATATGTATATGAGTGTATGTATACACACGCACACACACACACACACACACACACACACACACACACATTGGGGTTTGTAGAACAAAGTTGCAAAGTTGAATTGTTAAATTACATTTCAAGGCAATCTTTAAATGAAATAAAGTATCCAATATTGTCATATAGTTAATAAATTATTTTCTGTAATTAAATTGTGTTCTCCATTGATAGATTTTATTTTTATTTTATGAAAACAACATCCCTGTGTAAGTGATTCTGACAATGAACTGGTAAATCCCTTACTAAGTTTCAAGCCCTCAAAAACTGACACGTTTCACAAAGAGGCATTTGCTTTAAAGAGTGTGGTTCTAGCATACTAGAGTATCAGTATATGCACTGGATACTTTCTTTACCCGGTCAAAATCACATATCCTTTGACAGAAAGCTCACAGCATTTGTTTTCCAAAGGAAAAAAAAAGCCTCCTGTCTATGTCCCCACACCAAAGAGAAAGGTCACATTGTAGGAACTGTGCCTTCCATACATGAGCCACATCACTGGCGCATGGCCACACAAAAGGCTACAATGGCAGGATTAACACAAAGGCCTAAATAACACTGCTCTACGCCAAGATAAATATTCCAGTGTGACTTCTGAGAGTGAGAGCTGAACATTTTCCATACAGACATTCTATGCCCTCACAAATTCCTCCCCAAATTCTTCTGACCAAGTCCAGATTTAGTGACCCACAGACCTTACGCAAGCATATTTGTCTAACTCCAGAATGTTCAAGAAATATGTGTGCTAACTTTTATGCTGTAGCTTAGTTTTAATAAATATTCAAATTATTTTACATCTTTAAATGTGAATATTAAACAATAAAAGCCCTTTTCATGCATATTAAACACAACATAATGTTCTATTCAACAGAAATACTAGCCGAAGAACTTCAATAATACAACAAATAAATAAAATAGAGAGACAGGAGAAATTATTTGCTCATCAAGACTCTCCAAAATATGACAATTTTCCAAACTGAAAAACTTACCATGGAGAATATACTTCACCCCAGAAATGTAAGCCAGTATTTAGCAGTTATGTGAACAATGACTTTGAAGGCTGCTAAGAGCCCCATGTGAGGTTTTCATTACACCAGCCTTATTTCAGATATGTCAGGTCTAACTTGCACATTATAATTACTTCTATAGAAGTTCAGGGCTTGGCTTCTTTTCTTGGGTATTTTGGCTCCCCTGGTTTGGGAGAGAAAAGTGACTAATGACGCCCTGGAAACGATTAACTTAAAAAGAAACAGCTAAGAGTATTTGATCCTCTTTTGACAAAGTGTGAACACTAGGTCTTTTTACCCCCAAAGTGGAACTGGACTAAGAAAAAGAGTGTTAAGTAGAGGGAATGGGAAGAATGCATATGTTACTGTGACTTTATCTCAGAGAAGCTATTTCAAGTGATCACTGGTGGAAACTGCTGATAGTCAATCTCAGATTTTCACTCCACGTTTGACATCAATGTTGTCAATACGACATAATCATCTCTGTCAGAAGCATCATTCATTTCCAAACTGCAGAGTTATTTACAGTCGTGTCTTCACTCAATGTAACACTACCACTCAACACTCAGCTGTCCCTTCTCTGTTTTAAGTAAACATTCGGGCAGACTTTTTAAGAAGCTCTATTTTAGGTTAGGCTAACAACCTGAAAATGAACCCAAAGAGAAAAACTTCTCCCCTTGTCCAAATACCATTTGGACAAATGGATAAAGTTGTTCACAAAAACTAGCATTTCAAATTGAGTTCTGTTTGGTAATAGACATGGTGCTGAAAAGTGACATTTATAATGACAGCAATATGGATCCCCAATAAAGAAGACTGAGTTATACTCTGCTCTAATTATAGCTGTTTTAAATGTGTTTTTTTAAATTTGGAAATAAATTATAATAATGTAGCTTCTAGTTAAGCACCTACTTTAAGTCTCTGTTAATCTCTGTTTACAAAAACATGGCTGATATGGGTCTTTGAATACAATTAAGTAGAAAATACTGTGAGGGAAACTTAGTCTTATGGTTCTAAGCACCTGGAAGGAAGTATTTCCTTCATGGCTTTAATAGCATTAAGAGTATGATGGTAAAATTAAGGAAATAAAGCTAATGGAAATCAGGAAGTATTTAAAAAATAAATTTAATTTGTCACTTTCAACTAGCCTTTCAGAGAACACATCTTGACACTGGTGGTATCTCCAGAACTTTCTATATCCCAGAGGCAACTACTTTTGTCTTTTTACTGGCAGAAGACATGATAATGGCTAAGAAGATATGGATGAAATTTTAAAAATTAAAAGCAGGTTTAGAGCTAATTTGACAAACAAACAATTTTTGGTGGTCTAATAACTTTTAGAAGTTATTATCCTCAGTACTTTTCCTAAGAAAAGTATAAATATCACTACCAACCTGTGTCAGATTCTTTCCTTTCGATATAAAATACATCAAGTACATAAACTAAAAAAAAAATCAGGAATTATAAATACACTTTTGTTATCTGAACAAACTGAAATGGGCTATTTTGGAGCCAGTGCACTTTAAAGTACTACTAACCAATATTTCCTGTGAGCCTGCAGTGGGCCACACTTTGCATCGATGATTTCATTTCTGCTTCCCTCCAGACCATCAGTTTGTTCTCATCATCTCCATGTTACATATTAGAAGTTTTTCCAACTAAGATGCACAGAGCTTCAGGGATTGCTTAAGGTCCTTCGGTTAATATAAATAGTGCTGTTGCTAACATTATCATAAGCATAAATACTATGATTTTTCATGGATTTCTTCATTTAATTCTCAATAATTTGGAGGTAAGGACTATTAATATTCTCATTTTATAGAAGAAAAACAAAGAAATCTTAGACTTTCAATAATTTGTATTGTAGAAGGTTTTATCTAGCTAGGGCTGGAATTGAAATATGGTTCTTCTTGTTGTGTATTTGTTTCTTTACTCCAAAGCCAGCACTTGTACCAATGAGCCATACCCATCCCTCTAAGACCGAAATTGGAATTTGAATCCATACCCTTTGCTTGCAGTGTGTGCATAAATTCCTATTTACCTCACTGTCCTAAGTTAAGTTTATGAACATCAAAATGGTTGCTTATTGGTTGTATTTTCCTGTCTTATAATTTCCTTTTGCCTCCCTCTTCCCCACTGCATGTGTATGCAAGTTTACCCAAGACCCCTGAACCCTCATTTTCATAGGAATCCTTCCTTTTCCTTTGATTATCAGATGTGTCTGGGGCCAATGTTAATATTTTCCTTTCATCGTCTTCTTCCATAGTTTTCCTGCTTTTCCTGTAGTACCTCTAATACCAGGAGACCAGGCTTCTAAAAATGTAGACCTTGCTGAATGCCACACTGTCATTTTCCCCAATTCATCTGTATCTTGTTTGTTGATTATTGTCAAAGCACAGTAGTCCCAGATATTCTCTGTATCTGGTTATTTCTGTATCTAGGAGCCTCAAACCCTCCTTCATTGTCAAAGTAGGTTGCATCGACCAATAGCCCCATCTTTTGTCCTCTCAGTCTGTTTCCTACTAACCCTCAATTTTCCATGTGTTTTTCTGTATTTCATTTTCTTTTTTATTTCTGCATGTGCATTGTCCCTACTGCAGTCTATTTTGTTCAGTCCCCACCCATCCTTTCCATGCACTCCCATGACCACTATTTTCTTGCTCTGTCAGATTTTGAGTCTTATTTTTTGTTATGTATGAGTAGCTAAGAAACAAAATTAGAAACAAAATCTTCAACTACAGAACAACTCATACATAATGACAGTTGTGAGGTGTTTTTAATGAACACATCTTTTACCATGATTATTACTGTCTTTGTGCAGGTTTCTGTAATTATATGGGTTATGCTTCTGACTCATCTTCCTACTTATGTTCTTGATTCTCATTTGAAAAATAAAAAGTTCCATTAATAAGCATGAGTTACTGAACTGTCACCTCCCCAATAATTTGGAAATGGCAAATATCTTGTCTGATTTTTAGGCCATCCATTTACCGTGACCTTGGGCCACTTCTAAGTGATTAATGTGTGAGCTTGTTGTGATATTAAAAACAGCCACCTGAAACTTAATTCTAATCATAAGAATGTCTTTAGAGACAACAATTATGCTCGTGTTTTTTATTTCTAGATATGTATAATCAAATAAGTAAACCTCTATCACTCCTTAACTTTGAAACGTAGGCTTAAATAATTTGTCTAAAATTCAATATCTATAGTTATTATAAAAATCTGTATGTTTTCTGAAATTTGTTAGCCAGTGATGAGCAGCCTGGGAAACACACACACACACACACACACACAAAAAAAAAAATTCTAAAGGACAAAATGAAAGAATCCATTTGGGGGATGTTTTACTTCCAGATATCATAATTCTATGGGATATTTCAAGACTGTTCCTGAGTTATAATTTTCATTTGAATAGTAATTGATTGTCTACAATATATTTTTAATACTTATTATATCTCACTTATTTCCTATAAGGTAAGTGGGGCAAGTAATGCTAAAAATGGAATTAAGGGGTATTAGTTTTCTTAAAGGTTATGTTCTGATTTGGAGCTAGATTCCAGGTCCTATGACTCCTAGCTCATGGTTCTTTCTATTCTATCATTGTTACCTAAGTGTTAGATCATACATGTACTATTAAAGTATAAATTTAACTTTAATTCTTTAAAAAACAGTTTTAAAAATTTATTCAATCATACATAATCTATTTGATTTAGTGTGACAAAGGAAAAGAATATTCTGATTAATTTTATTTTCTGGTTTCCTATTTCCAAGATTTCAAACCTAGAAAAATATATTCAACATCATGAGAGAATCTAAACTTTAATCCAAAGTACACTTAAAAATCTTATACTACTTTAGGGTTAAATATTTCCACTAATTTCTATTGTTTCATACAGTTTCAGCTAAAAGATTTCCAACTGAAACAGCACACCAAAGTACCTTTTTTTATGGTATTACTTTCTGGCTGTGTCAACACAAATAAACCACAAAGTAGTAAGTTTTTCCCCCTCAGAGCAGAAACATTTTTAAGGTATGTGCATTTTAACACAATTAGCTTTTAATTCTGTGACAGTATTTAATTTTTCTAAGTAGGAGCTTCTTTCTCATTAAAATAATGGTTGCAAATTCATTTTACTTTACTTTGATTCACTTTACTATGATTTCATATAAAAATAAATATTTTAGACATATGAAGTAATCATCAGTTCCATTTTAGACATCAAGACCTTAAATACTTTATACACTTTTTCTCTCTCAATGCTCCTATGCTTAGTAAAGAAGATGAGAAGGATGAGGAAAATGGAAGCTAAAATAAATCATAAAAGAGAGGAATGAATCTAATGTCAAAGTATGTTTTGCATGTGTATAAGTTTCCTATGGATAGTCACTAAATTACCACAGACTTTGTGGCTTAAAACAGCACAAATTTACTTACTTACAGTGCAGGGGGTCAAAAGTCTAAAATAAGGCTTGTGGGGGAGCCTTCTAGGAGTGATCAAGGCAAGGTGTCAAAAGAGCTGTGTGCCCCTGGGGCTCTAGCAGAGACTCCACCCCTTGCCTTTGGAAAAGCTGCTTTAGTTTCTGGCTGCATCTCTAGGCCGCCGCTCCCGTTGTCACATCTTCTCTGACTCCAGCCTGCCTGCCTCCCACTTATTAGGAGCTTTGTGATTATGCTAGGCCCACTCAAATAATCCAGGATAAACTCCCAAGCTCAAGCTTCTAACTTCATCACATTCACAAAGTTTCTTTTTCCATGTTGCATTTGGGGATTAGGACATGGGCATCTTCTGGGGGTCATTCTGTCCGTCACAGTGTGCATAAAATATTAAAACTTCTAAATTAACATAGAAATGATGGCCTATTGAAATTGATTCCTTTAAATGCATATGGGGATATGTGTAGGAAAGGTATGGGATATTAATGCTACCTGTTGGCTGTTTTAAAATATACTTCATATTTGATTACCAAACCTAATACCTGAAAGCAGTCTTCCAATGAGGGTGTGTGCATTTCCCCTTACAGAGTAGCATATACAAATTTAAATTGTGAAAAAGTATTTTAAGTTAATTATGCAGTGGGGAATATATTTAAAAAATTAAGTTTTCAATTAAAATAGGCACTTACGAATCTCTCCCTAGCAGCTGCTGTTATTATCAGCTGTGATCTCATTAGCAAAATAAATAGTAAGGAAGGCAAGAGTGTATAGTTAAACTGGTTTCCAACTTAATGGTGTCTTAGTGAGAGGACTTAAGAAAATACTGTGCCACTAAAATCAATTGAGGTAACCCAGAGGGTGTTTTTCTGCCTCTTGTTCAAGCACTATTTCATCCTATGTTTTCGAAGTTACTTTTAATAATATTTAGAAATTGGACAACTTAAAATGATACTTTTAAAGTTTTAAGTCAAGTAACTTCAAGGCGTTGAGGCAAAGATAACAGGTATTATTTCACCTTAATTCTTAATTATGACTCAGGATTACAGTATTTGCCTTTTATGGTAATTCTATTCTTGAATATTTTAAATTTGTCTTGCCTCTATGTGCATGTCCCTTATTAACTGCAGCCTAGAATCAAGAAAATGCCTTACATAAATACACATTATTCCAGTGGGGAGTTGGAAGCTGCTGGCGCCAGCCCTGGAAGTTGATTTTGTGCACATCTCTCCCCAGTTCTGAGTTCAGTGACATAATGTTAATAGCATGAAATGGGCCACAGTAGGAGTATTTATACCACAGAATCAGCAAAAGTGAAAAATAATGGCTTTTCTGTCCAACAAAGCTAATTGTTAAACATTTACTAGCATTTCTCTGCACACACAGACTCAGTGCTAACTGGGTGAAGGATTTGAAGCATCTTCTAACTAATCATGGCTACTTGGATGCCAGTGTGATTTCTATTAAATGATGTAATATGGCATATTTTTGAACTGTTTAATCTTTCTTACCAGCGAGATCTGAGATGCTGGATTATAGTTTAATATTATTATTAATTATAAGGCAAATATAGAAAAGTAAATTTCTACTCTGTAATTCATAGTATTGATATTATGTACCTTCTGTGCAATTCTCTGAGAAGGACACATCACTTTTGGAGTATTCTTGCCAAAAATGCATAACCTCAACCATGAGAAAACACCACACAAACCCACACTGCAGGATGTTCTACCAAACAAATGATCAGTAATCTTTAAAAGTGTCAAGGCACTGAAAGACAAGAACTGAACTGTCATATTATGGACAAGATTGAACAGACATTACAACAAATGCAAGGTGGGATTCTGAATTGGAACATGAACCAGAAAAAGATATTAGTGAGAAAAGAGGCAAAATTTGAATAAGGTCTGTAGATTAATAAATAGTATTGCATGAATATTAATTTTGTAGTTGTAGTTAATCTAAATGTATGTGAGCAAATAACATTAGAGGAAACTGGTGAAAAGATAGACAAAACTTTCTATACTACTTTTGCCACTTTTTAAGCCTAAAATTGTCTGAGTACAAAGTTTAAAAAACTTTATATAGTTTATTTAAAAGAATACATGCGTTGGAAGTAGGCAAATCTGGATTTGAATCTTGGTTTGACAAAACTGCATGACTTTGTACAGAGCATTTAAAGTACTTACATTTAATTCTGCTTTTCTCATCTTATGAGACCTAGATAATTGTGTTTATTTTACAGAGTGGTAGCAATCAAATGATATAATAATTATAAAGTAATAATTGTGTTTATTTTACAGGGTGTAGCAATTAAATATGATAATGCTTTCTAAACCTCTAACACAATGCCTGACACAGTATGCATTGAATAAATAATAGTTAATGAGGCTTTACTGACATTGCAAAAATATAAGAAAACTGTCATTACATATATATGTGTATATACATATACATGGATATATATTTTGGGGAGATAATTATATGGTTCTGAATGCCCTTGCAAAGAATCAAAAGTATGCATTTTCAGAAGATGAGTTAAAGCTTGCCATAGAACTTTCGTTGCATAAGGGCCACAGTCTTGAGCCTAAAAGAAGGGAGCCTGAGGGCTCAGTTGAACTGACCTAACAGAGCACAAGCTGCACCTGTGACCTGGTAACATCAACAGAGTGGCATGGCTTGTCACTAAACTCCGGGGACACGGACTTCATGGTTTCTGAATTGGATGATGACACAGTTGCCTCCCAACTCCTCTGTGCACTCTCCCAGTGTTAGACAATCATACCTTCCTGCACAAATACCCACTATATGGCAGCTTAATTTTAATCACCTAAATCTTTGAGATATATTTCTAGGTTTACCAGAGGTTTTCCCTGGTGACAAATAATTTAAAGATTTTATTTATTTACTTATGAGAGAGAGGAAAGGAGGAAGAAAGAGAGGGAAACATCAATGTGTGGTGGCCTCTTGCACACCCTAAACTGGGGACCTGGCCTGCAACCCAGGCATGTGCCCTGATTGGGAATTGAACCAGGAGCCCATTGATTCACAGGCTAGCACTCAACCATGAGCCACACCAGCTAGAGCAAGGTGACAAATAATTTATACTTCCTAGTAAGTTTTACCCTTGTAGGCTAAAGGCCCAATGTTCTAAGAAATGCTGCCCAAGATGTGTGTGTGTGTGTTCACTGTTGATCTTACTGTTTGCATACACACATACTCATGCACATATATATGTACATATATATGCATACATAAAAGATCTGTATATGCACTTTTATACACACACATATACAGATCATGCTTCTTGGTCTTGTCCAAATATAAACAGCCCTTAGGATAATTAAGCCAAAGCCACATTAAAAGAGAATATCATTGACACACATGTCAAAACTTCTCCTGTAATTAATAAAAGTATTAATTTAAAAAATTAGGAAAGTTCATCTTTGTTTTATTATTCTAAGTTCTCCATACCATATTTAGTTTTATTTATTTAGGTTGATCACAACTTCTGGATATTATTACTAACCACTTGAAGACATGCACTGCTCTTGAAATGTATAAATTATTTTAATAAAATATTCACCTATAAACAACACCAGCTACTTCCATTCTGTGTAACCTCATTCTTAAAGCAAATTTTACATCATTTAGATACTAATCTAAAGACAGAAAAACAATGAAAAGATCCAACAACAAGGGTTTGATCTCCAAAATATATAAAGAACTCACACGATTCCACACCAGGAAGACAAACACCCCAATTAAAAAATTGGCAAAGGACCTGAACAGACACTTCTCCAAGGAGGACATACAGAGAGCCCAGAGACATATGAAAGGATGCTCAGCATCACTAGCCATCAGAGAGATGCAAATTAAAACCACAAGATACCACTTCATATTGGTCAGAACGGCCATCATTAACAAATCAACAAACAAGTGCTGGCAAAGTTGTGGAGAAAAGGGAACCCTAGTACACTGTTGGTGGGAATGCAGACTGGTGCAGCCACTGTGGAAAACAGTATGGAATTTTCTTAAAAAACTAAAAATGGAACTGCCTTTTGACCTGGCAATGCCACTGCTGGGATTATATCCTAAGAATCCTGAAACACCAATTCAAAAGAACCTATGCACCCCAATGTTCATAGCAGTGCTATTTACAATAGCAAAGTGCTTGGAATCAACTTAAGTACCCATCAGTAAATGAGTGGATCAGAAAACTGGTCCATTTACACAATGGAATACTATGCAGCAGAAAGAATGAAGAAACTCCTACCCTTCATGGCAGCATGGATGGAACTGGAGAGCATTATGCTAAGTGAAATAAGCCAGGTGGTGAAAGACAAATACCATATGATCTCACCTATAAGTGGAACCTAATCAACAAAACAAACAAGCAAGCAAAATATATAACCAGAGACACTGAAATAAAGAACAAACTGACAGTAACCAGATGGGTGGAGGGGAGAGGAATAATTGGGGAAAAATAGGGAAAGAGTCATCAGGGAACATGTATAAAGGACATATGGACACAGCCAAAGGGGATAGGATTGAGGGTGGGAGGCAGGGAAGGGTGGAGAGGGATAGTGGGGGAAAAATGGAGATAACTGTACTTGAACCACAGTAAAAAATAAATAATTTTTAAAAGACCCAAGAACAACCATAATATGAAAATATAAAAATCATAAAAATTCTTTTCACAGCTGTCAGGAGGAAACTGAGAAGCAACAGTGAATGAGTGATCTTACTTCTTTCAGAAAGGCCCATGCATGTGGTTAGGTCTAAAAACACCAGTTTCTAATTCTCAGTTCAAATTTTTTCACCCAGGCATATGGAAAGCACTCTGTGAAGGGAGCAGCAGGTTTCAAGAACAGCTTTCAGCTATATAGTACAAACTTTACTATTCATCTTTGTGGCTAGGAAGAAAAAAAAATTCTTGAGTTCCTTCAGGGCCTTTATAGGCACTCTTGCTTTCACTTAGTGTTCCCAGACTTTGTAAAACAAGAACACCGAGGATGACATAGTGAAGTAGTCAGCTTATTCCAAATGCTGAAGTGCTTACTCTACCTTACATTTTACAAGTTTACAATTTTGGAGTCATTTGAACTACTCGTTGGCTCAGTGGTGCAATATTTTTTTAAAGTTATTTCTGATCGTAATAGACACTTTTAGACCCGTAGTGATGAGCAAGCCCCAGAGGCAAAATACAATAAAGATTTAAGGGGCTGTTCAGTGCAGCACTGTAGCTTCTTTGTGGAGGAGAAGAACAGAGGTGGGAGGGCTGGGCTGGTGTGGGATTATTTCTGAAAATGCCGCAGTTTGTTTAATTTTCGGTTTATGCCAGCATTTTGAGACACAGGAAAGTATGATCCAAAGAAAGATAAGCTTTCATCTAAGACGTAAAAGTTGTTTTTTTTTTTTTTTTGGCTGTTGTCCTTTTTAGATTTGGTGAACACATTGTGTTGGGAGCCGATAAACCATTCAGAAACAGAACTAAAATTACTTTCATTATGCCTACACCAGCCCCTTGTGTTTGGTTTTCTCTGCATGTGAAAAAAGATGAGACAGTGCATTCCATGTCTCAGTTTTTTTTCACTGAATAAAGAAAACCCAACTTATTCCATTGTTTACTCTATAAGATAAAGGAAATGTAATCTATTTCTTATCATAAAACTCTGAGCTTACTGAAATATGATCAGAGATATTCTTGCTATCTCTGAAGACACGTCATGGAAGTGTTTGTGTTATCGTTGTTGGGATTTTACTTTATTCATTATATGCACTGGATTATAAACAATTCAGTTTAGCTTTCATTTGAGAACCATAGAATTTTAGTGAGTCATGTGCTCAGTCAAATAGTGTTTTATGGATATGTTTAGCAGATCCCTCTCCTAGTGAAAGCAAGTAATGTGAATTTCTTATAGTCTTCCCTCAAGAGTAATAGTGTTAAAAAAGAAGGAGGGAAGGAGGAAAATGTATTTTTATTTTTTTATACATAAGTACATATTGTTTATAACATATACCCTATTATATATTCATATATATGTATACTCATGCATATATTTGCACACATATACACACACATACATACTAGTTAGCATATTTATTCATATATGTATGAATCAAATATATATAACATATATATAATTTTATCACATTTATTGATGATTGCATGGACTGTGGTATCCTGACAATGGCTACCCATATCAGACTACTGAAGAATTAATTTGTTAACATCACAACTACTGCCAAATATGAATATAGGGACAAGGAGCTGAACAGGCTCTAAAATCAGACCCAGACCTAGCCCACCACATCTTCTCTCTTCTAAACCTTCAGTCTTTCTTCTTCCCCTAGCTCCTTTCACTGGCTAGACCAGAGGAATGAAGTCTGGCTTACCTGCCTTCAAAAAATGATGTATTTTTTACTTGTCATGTTGGTGTCCTACAAATCTTAAGGATTTCTGCCTAGTTTTTCTTCTTATAATCAAGCTTCTGGAAACAACAATTCTCATTTGCTATTCTAATTTCTCACTTTCTTTTTACTCTTAACTTTCTGATTCCATCAGTCTCTAAAACTAGTTAATTTTCAAACTGGCTTCTAGTGTCACATACACACCAATGAATCCTACAAAACTTCACACAAATAAATCCATAGGTCAAGACCGTTCCTCATCTTAGTTGACCTATCAGCAGCCTTTGACATAGGTATCATTTCCTCTTTCTTGGAATACTTCCTCACTCTGTTTTGGGATGTTATAGTGCCCTGGGTTTCCCCTGCCTCTTGTTGTTTCTTCCAGGCCTCTTTGTCAGGTTACTTCTCACCTTCTAGACTTCTCAACCTTCAGGTGTCCAAGGGCTCACTCGATGGACTTTGTCTCTTTTATTACTACACTACCCTTACCAAACTTATCCTGTAAAAGTCTTTAAATATCATCTAAACATGGATCACTATAAATTTATTTCTAGTCTGGATCTCTCACCCTAACTCCAGACTCTTATACTAATTAACTATTAAACATTTCCAATTGGGTATCTAATACTCATGTCAATCAAACACTTCCAAACCCAAATTTATTATCCCTTTACTCCCTCACACCATCTCAGTTAATGGTGACTCTATCTTTCCCTTTGGTCATGCCCAAAATCTTAGAGTCATTGACCTCCTCCATCACTCCCACATTTCATATCTAATCTACTATCAAAAACTACTGGTCCTCCTTCAAAATGTATCCAGCATTTAACCACTTCTTTCTTCTTCTACCCTGACTACCTGTCCAACCACCATCATCTCCCCAGGATCATCACAATCGCCTCCCAACTGATTTTTTCTACTTCCATCTCTTGATGTATTTTCTACACAACAGACAGAGTGAGCTTGTTACAATATGTGTCAGATCATACCATGCCCCTTTTCAAAACTCTGTAATGGTGTTTGATCTCAGAGTAAAAATCAAAGCATTTACAATGGCTTAAAGAGCCTATGTAATATGGCCTGCTCTTCAACTCCTACTAATCTCTCCCTCACTCTAGCCTCACTGTGCTTCCTTTTCCTGAGACATGCTAGGCATATGCCAAGCTTGGGGCATTTGCACTTGTTTCCTCCTCCAATAACACTCTTACTTTGCTATCCACATGACTCACTTCCCTGCCTTCACTATACAAATGTCATCCACTGAGGTCTTTCTTGGCCGCTTATTCAAAACCACAGTGTGACCATCCATATTACCTTACACACATGCATGTTTATACATATAAATATAATCAAATAAATGTTAATATATCCCTTTGTTTCCTCACCCCCCATCTCATCCTATTCCCACTAAAATATAACCTCAATGAAGGAAGGGATTTTGAGTTTTGTCATATGTCTATTTCTGCAACCTCTAGAAAAATTGATCTGCCTAGCATATACATGAATAAACAATTATAGAAATGAGAGCTAAATTACTCAGACATGTAACTTCAACTAAGTATTTTGTATCCCAATATACAACCCACTGCTGCCTCAAATGTAAATCCACAATTAAACTCATCACTTTACCCATGACCTCAAACTTGAGTTCTACCAATAATCCGTTGAGAGACTACTAATCTTCAATATACTTTCCTGTAAAGTAGGGATCAAAATACATTCACTATTTTTTCGTTCTGTGTCTTCAGTCTCTTTTCTGCTTTTCATCCTATCTCCCCAAGTACTTGTTCATAATCTTCTGCTGAATAATACTCATCCTCTGAATGCCCATTAAATGATGGTAATTCCTGTTCATCCTTGAAAATTCTGTTCAGACTTCTTCCCTGGAAATCCTTCCCTGCTAATTTCCCTCTCGCCCTATGATGCGTGGGTCACTGGCCAGCAGTGACCACGGAACACTGCAGATGGCTCGCCAAAAAACACGCGAAAAAAAACACATGCACAGAGACAGACCAGTTTCTGTGGGGAAGTAGGGACGAAATAGCCACCCCCCCTAGTGGGGAGCACGCTGATTTACAGTCCATACCTGCTTTTATTGGGCTCATTTTGCATAATAATTCAGGTAAAGTACAGTACTCATTAGGGGGAAGTAAGGAACCATAGAAAACAAGGAACTCTGCCGGTCTATTTTGAGTCCGGATCAAAGAGCTGTAAGACTTTGAGGAACATAACTTCCTCCTTGGACCCCTCTCATTCAACTGAGAGCATTCTAAACAAAGAAGGTTTCACAGTAATTTACATGTTCTTTCTTAGGCCTGATCACCCAGGGAATCCGCCCTTTTCAGCACAGAGCTGCACCACCCTGTCATTGTTTCAGGCTTAGGTGGAGCAAGGGAACTAAGGCAACCAAGAGATAAGGAGATTTTCTCCCAGAAGCTGAGAACTCAGGCTATGTCAAAGCCGAGGAGTGAGGGTCCATCACCCCCTTTTGCTGCAGCCCCCCAAGTCCTTCTTTTGGGGGGCCTCCCAAAGTGATGGTGCCTGTCTTAGGTCGTTCCCCCCTTGGGGAATCTTACCCATCTTTGGCTAACTGACCAAGCTTTTTGGGGTTCAGTTATGAATAAAGCAGCAGAAGCAGCATTCCTGCCAGGGAGATAAGCTTTTGTCTCCTTGCTGGCTTATGGTTCCAAGGGCGTTCCCTTAGCCTTAGCCTAGGTGGGGGTTACAGCTTCTGATACCAGTCAGGGCGGTTCCCAACAGCCCTACTACCACACTCCTACATATCCACACAAACAACTAAGTACCCTGGGTAAGCACGGATGTGATATTTACATTGCATCAAGAGTACCTTCTTACCTCTCAGGTTTCCCCAGGAACTCTAAACTATGTAAGGGTAATAATAACTATATCTTAATCATCTTTGGAGTCCAAAGACCCTACCAGAGGACCAGGCTCTTGTTAGGTGCCCAATAAATTATTACTGAATGACAAATGAATGAGTGAATGAATGAAGAAATAAATGAGTTAGGTGAAATCACAAAGAATGTTTGAAGGAATGGATTCATGTTTCCTTGCATATACTGCGAGCTTTGCATGGTTTTATTGGAGCATTCAGTAATACAAATTACAAATGAAAGTCAAAGATTCATGATCACATACAACATTTTTTCACTACGTAAGCTAGCTAGAACATGAATAGAATTATTTGTCCTGAAATTATCCGGTGAAATTCTTAAGTATATTTTCTCAATTTTCTGGATAAAGTGGCCATGGTTTTCAGAGAAAATTTATAGTGAATGTAGAAATGTAATGCAAGTCAAGTTGGAGTCTTTTGTGTTTCATTGTTAAAAGGAGTTAAAGGTGGTCTTGAATTCTGGCCAATACTGTAGAATTATTTCCTTTTGTTTTTCCACTTGCTTTCCCCCCCTCTAAATTTCACATGAAAAGCCAAGTATTTAATCAAATTACCTTCATTAACTGTATTTTCATTGAAATGACACAGAGATTAAAACAGACAATAGTTCTAGAAATATGCTGCTCTACCATAATCCATATTGCCACCTGTGGAAATTTTACAGAAAACTAATAATGTTACAGGGTGCAGCCAAGACGGGGGACCCCAAATGGGCATTTGGAATGGGGTCCAGAACTTAAGGTGTCCAGGAGATTTTAAGATGTCTCCACCGCCCCCCAGGGTGTGGGTTGGGGGAAGGGACAAATGGAGCAGGGCCATTGAGAGCTGTTTTGCATAGCAACAGCCTTGCAGCTACCCTCTGGCATGGTCATTTAACATATTTATAGCCTTTGGCTGGTCGCTTAGATATGTTAAATAGCTGTGATCATCTCTGAGCCATGGGAATGGAAATAAATTCCCCACCAAGATGTGACTGGGGGCAGATCCCCCAAGCTACAGCGCCTGCGTGGGAGCTCGGAGAAGATTGGCTCCTGGACATGGGGCCACACCTGCCCAGACTCATGATGGCAGCCCAGTAAAGCTGGAAGGATACAAATTCTGGCATGTGAAGCCGAGTGTGGGAGGAGTCAGAAATGAGGCTGCAGAGGAAGATTGGCCGCGGGGATTTAAAACCCAGACTTGGCGGCCATTGGAGAGGGAGAACCATGTGTCTTTAGCAGAGTGGAGACTCCCACATCCCAGAGAGGGAGAACCATGCGGCTTTAGCAGAATGGGGAGGACCTCAGCCATTGAGGGAGAACCGTGCTGCTTTAGGAGAGAGAACCACGCGGCCTTGACAGAGTGGAGACTCCCGCAGCTTTAGAAGGGGAACCACCACCTGGTTTTAGCAGAGATCCCGGCGACTCAGCTGAGGGTGCCAGGAACCCAGGGAGGTCTCCCAGTCGAGATGGAGTACTAACTGGGAAGAACCAGAGGACTGCCTGAGCCATGGACTTCTATTTCCTTTCCTGAGATACGGTACTCTGGACTGGGCAAAGGGGGAAGGAAGGAAGGACTGAGTCTGTTTGTGGGTGTTTTAAGGGACTTTAGGATTTTTGATGAAGACATTAGGTCACTACTTGAAGTCTGTGTAGCATTAAATAAACATTTCCTTTCCTTTTCACGAATCTCTGGCATTGAGAGACATCTTTCCTAGGGCGGCGGACATAACAGACCTGGGGCCTTCTTTCAATAATAGTATATTGTCCCAGGCCCCCCCTTGTTGTGTTCTGTGACAATAATAATTGAGTCTGATACTGTGGAAGTAAAACTCACAGTATACTCTTATTAAGTTTGCTATTCACATTGCTTCCAAGCACTTTCTTCCATTTTCTGTGACTATGACTGTTAACTTTCCTAATGTGAAGCATTGATATATGCATGGTTTTGAAGAGTAATACCAAAATGTAGGTGCTACACGCCAAGGGCAAAAAGGAAAGTTACTTGGAACCCCATTGTCTTTGAAGAGGATAAAAGAAAGTAAAATTTTCCATTATTTTATATAACTAGCATAACAGTGTGATTTAGGTAATGGTTACACTTACTGACCATGCTTATCATTGATTAAATAGGTGCAAGTGTGATCATATACATTCACCCCTCCCTGGTCTGAGATGCATAGGTTTTTGCCTTGACTTTGTTCTTTTGCTTTTAGGTTTTGTTTTACTGTGTTGGCTTTAAGAAATTCTTCTGAGGAAAAAAAACACAGACTAAAGAATCTTAATGTGATGCTATCTAATAGTGGTTTGAAATATCAAGAGTAAGTTGCCATAAGACTCTGAAGATGTCCTTTAACTTTTATCTGTATCACATACAAAAGGTTAGGAGTTGTGTGAAAAATAAAGTAAACATAATGTGTCATGTAGAGTATGATAAGAATTATTCCCAAAGATAATTTGTCTAATTGTTGAGTGGCATCATCTGCCTAGGCAGGGCCAAAGGCATTAATTATAGAGAAGATGCTAGGCAGGAATACTGATATACCTTTCATTGCCATACGACCTCATTTGGGAGTTAATATCAGTGCTGTCTCCAATACCATTCATCTGACGCTTGGTAAATGAGTTGTCAGCAAAGGTGAAAATATATTAATAGTGAATATCACTTGAAATGGGTGCTCTTATGTGTTTTACCAGAAAACTCTCCTTTCTGTTAACTCAATATCCTTTCTGACACATTTTTGTTGTACTAAAGTGTCTTTTATAGTGTGTCAGAGTTATGAATACTGATAGACCTTCTCCTAAAGTGCCCCTCAAGTTCACTGCCATTTGCTCATTAGGTTTGCTTTTTATTGCATGTCAGAAAGTGCCTCCTTTTAAGCACCTACTAATAAATGGGAATTGATGAGACCCATATCTCCAAAGCAAGCGGTAAATTCAAAGGTCTTAAATGAGGAAGTCTGTGAGGCATCTAGGACCACGGCATGTGCCCGTGGATCCTGATCTTGCTTATAGAGGATAGTTTATTTGATGTCAAGAGTGAAGAGGCACACATTTCTCAGCAACACTTGGAGGTTCTGAAATGGAAACTGGTCATTTCCCCATTGATAAAAGGACATAATATTATCTTTTCAAAGATGTCTTCAGGATTATTTTCTATTGCAATTTATCTATATAAGTCATGTGAATTGTAACCTTACAGGAAGTGTTAATACACTACTTCCAGCTCTAACCTAAAATGTATAAGGTGAAGGTGGCAGGGGGAGAAAAACATATAGAGACAAAGCAAATGGTGGTGGTTAGTGAATGGTGGTGGAGGCAGGGGTCATTGTATATGATCACTAGTTCATCTAAAGAATCTGAGGATAAGGCTATAGCAGGGGTGGAAAGGGGATGGCAGAGGAGAGTGATATCTCTGTCTCAGGTATAGACTCTCTTGAGCTGAACATAGTCTGGAAGACTAACCATATGCTACATAGCTATGGGATACTTCAGAAAAGCAAGAGCACATCTAGAAAACAGCTCTTCATAGAAATATTGCCGAGCTGGTCTTGGTGAGCACCTATTAAACAGAAAAAAATTGTGAACTAAGCTTGCTGATGAAATTAGATATAGAAGAAATGTTGGCTATATGAGTTCCAAGTGTGGCAGGTAATACCTTGCTGACTCAAGAAGAGGCAGAAAATCAATGAGCCAGAAACTACTCAGCAACAAATCACTAGTAAGAGAAAGGGAACCTTGAATCTTGAGGGTTTTTCAAAAATTCCAAATCAGTATTTCTCATTTATTTATCACCTTCATGGTTAAGCCATATCCATAAAGTATTTTTAAATATTTTTATTGTTATTTATTTTTTATTGTTGTTCAAGTATAGTTGTCTTCATTTGTTGGGGTTACATTCAGTTAAATAGGTTTCAAGTGTACAATTCTATAATACATCATCTGCATATTGTATTGTGTGCTCACCACTCATAGTCAAGTCTCTTTTGTCACCAGTTATCCCCACTTTACCATCTTCTACCTGCTCCCAACCCCCTTCCCTCAGGTAATCATCATACTGATGTGTCTATGAGGGATTTGGGGTTTTTGTTTTTGTTTTTGGCTTAATCCCTTCACCTATTTTACCCAGACCCCCTCCCCAACAGCTATCAGTCCATTCTCTGTATCTATGAGTCTGCTTCTATTTTGTTTGTTTATTTTGTTCATTAGATTCCACACATAAGTGAAATCACATTGTATCTGTCTTTCTCTGACTGGCTTATTTTACTTAGCATAATATCTTCTAGGCCCATCCATGCTGTTGCAAAACATAAGATTTCCTTCTTTTTATGGCTGAGTAGTATTCCATTATATATAGATTGGTGCAGCCACTGTGGAAAACAGTATGGCATTTACTCAAAAAATTAAAAATAGAACTACCTTATGACCCAGCAATTCTACTGCTGGGACTATTTCTGAAGAAACCTGAAACATTGACTCAAAAGAATATATGCACCCCTATGTTCACTGCAGCACTATTTGCAATAGCCAAAATTCAGAAGCAGCCACAATGCCCATCAGCAGATGAATTGATCAAAAACTGTGATACATTTCCACAAATTATTTTTGAATTAAAATTTTTATTTAAATCTAATCACTTATTTACTTAGCCTTGTTCAGTACAGTAATATGTATAATATATTAGTTTTATCTTTCCAGTATATATTAAAATAAGTACATAACTATTAACATTAAAAATGTAGGAATTCCTGGTCTACATTAAAACTCTTCATGTTTTGCGATGGGTATGAGTCCTGTGTTTGGGAAACTCTATTGGACTATTCTAAGTGAAAAGAGTGAAGTGTGTGTCATAGATTTTGGAGAGAACTTCACCAGCAAGGACCAGGGAAGGGTCTTAACATTTTTTGTTTGTAATTTAGATCCTGCCTGCTTTTAGGAGGACTTAGAGGTGGCTTAAAATTAAGACATGCATGCAATAAGACTGTTTAGCTAAAAAATATATATATATGTATCATCTGTGTATTGCATATATATATATACACACATTGTATATATGTATGTATATATGTGTTTATATATTGTATATATGTATATGTGTGTGTGTGTGTGTGTGTATATATATGTGTGTGTATATATGTGTGTGTGTGTGTGTGTGTGTGTGTGTATATATATATATATATATATATATATATATATACATACACATATATATCTCAGAACCTTGTGGAAGAAGGAAGCAAAAATACTGTCCCTTCAGCCTAAAGTAGTTACTATGTTGAATATTAAATTCAGCTCGTGCTTTCTGGGAAGGTCAACATTATAGCCAACTTGCTTATGGGCTCTGTGACCTGTGTTGACCCTTGTTACCTAAGGGAAATAACTCATATGGAAAAATAGAGTATTCTTTTTGTATGTTAAGAAACTTTGAAGTTTCCTAGAGCTTCTTTTGAAAATCCACATACCCAGCCATCAGCTTCAAACTTGGCAGCTCTCACTAACAGGAAGAGCGGGAGAGCTGGACTTGTCAAGCTGAGCAGTATGCATGCAGGCATCAGTGAGGCTTGAACAGGAGCTTGCCTGGCAGAGGTAAGAGTGCACCTGAGGTCTGATGCCCTGAATCTGTGGGCAGCCAGGGCTGCTGACATATATGCAGACCATTCCAGTGGCCTACCCCTGTATAACAAATCACCTCAAAACTGAACGGATTAGTCTCTGTGTCATTTAATTCTGCTCTGATCTTGGTTATTTCCTTCCTTCACTTGCTTTGGGCTGTCTTTGTTGTTGTTCCTCCAATTCCTGTAGATGTAGGGTTAGGTTGTTTATTTGAAATGTTTCTATCTTTTTTAGGTAGGCCTGTATCACTATGAACTTTCCTCTCAGACTGCCTTCATTGTGTTCCATGAGTTTTGGACTGTTATGAGTTCATTGTCATTTGTTTACAGAAATATTTTGATTTCTTCCTTGATCTCATTCTTCACCCACTCATCATTTAATAGCATGCTATTCAATCTTCATGAATTTTAGTGTTTTTGAGTTTTTTCCTTGAGGTTGGTTTCTAGTTTTAGTCCCTTATGGTTGGAGAAAATGCTTGATATGATTTTAATATTCTTCAATTTGTTGAGGCTTGTTTTGTATACTATCATGTGGTCTATCTTTGAAAATATTCCATGTACATTTGAAAAGAATATGTATTTTGCTTCTTTTATTCTAAGGATCAATAAATCCAGGAGCTGGTTCTTTGAAAAGATAAATAAAATTGACAAGCCTTTAAGCAGTCTCATCAAGAAAAAAAGAGAGAGGAGCCAAATAAACACAATCAGAAATGAAAAAGGAGAGATTACAACTGATACCACAGAAATACAAAGGATTGTAAGAAATTACTACAAAGAACTATATGCCAAGAAATTTGAAAACCTAGGTGAAATGGACAAATTTCTAGAAAAAATATAATCTTCCAAAACTCAGTGAAGAAGCAGAAAGTCTGAACAGACAAATAGCAGCTGACAAAATCGAAGCAGTAATCAAAAAACTCTCCACATACAAAAGCCCTGGACCTGACAGTTTCACAGGAGAATTTTACAGAACATTTAAGAGCTGTCCTTCACAGACTGCTCCAAAAAATCCATGAAGATGGAAGACTCCCAAACTCTTTTTGTGAAGCCAGCATAATCCTAATCCCAAAACTAGATAAGGACACAACAAAGAAAGAAAACTAAAGGCCAATATCGCTGATGAATATAGATGCTTAAAATCCTCAACAAAATATTGGTAAACTCCACCCAGATACATTAAAAAGATCATACACCATGATCAAATGGGATTCATCCCAGGAATGCAAGAATGGTATTAATATTTGTAAATTAATAAATATAACACATCACATATCAAAAGGAGAGACAAAAATCACATGATCATATCAATAGATGCAGAAAAAGCATTTGATAAGGTATAGTACCCATTTATGATAGAAACACTCAGCAAAGTGGGAGTGGAGGGAGCATTCCTCAACATAATAAAGGCCATCTATGAGAAACCTACAGCCAGCATCATACTCAATGGGCAAAAACTAAAAGCTTTTCCACTAATATCAGAAACAAGACAAGGATGTCCACTTTTACCACTTCTATTCAAGATAGTATTGGAAGTCCTAGCTACAACAATAAGACAAGAAAAAGAAATAAAAGACATACAAATTAGAAAGGAGAAAGCAAAACTGTCATTGTTTGCAGATGACATGATAGTGTACATAGAAAATCCTATACACTCCACCAAAAAACTACTTGATCTAATAAGTAAATTTGGCAAAACAGCAGGATACAAAGTCAATATCCATAAATCAAAGGCATTTTTGTACACAAACAATGAAATATCAGAAACAGAAATCAGGAAAAATATCCCATTTGATATAGCAACAAAAAAAATATGTACCTAGGAATAAACCTAACCAAGGAGGTAAAAGAGCTATACTCAGAAAACTACACAACTCTGAAGAGAGAAATTAAAGAAGACGCAAACAAATGGAAGCATGTACCATGTTCATGGATTGGAAGAATTAACATCTTCAAAATGTCCATACTACCCAAAGCAATTTATAGATTCAATGCAATCCCTATTAGAGTACCAATGACATATTTCATAGATATAGAACAAACATTTCAAAAATTTATATTGAACCATAAATGACCCCAAATAGCTGCAGCAATTTTTATAAAGAAGAACAAAATAGGAGGGATTACAATACCTGATATCAAACTGTATTACAAGGCCACTGTAACCAAAACAGCCTGGTACTGGCATAAGAACAGACACATAGATCAATGGAACAGAACAGAGAGACTAGAAATGAACCCAAGTCTCTAGGGTCAATTAATATTCAACAAAATGGGCAGAAGCGTAAAATGGAGTAAAAATAGCCTCTTCAAGAAATGGTGTTGGGAGATCTGGACAGCCACATACAAAAAAAAAAATGAAACTGAATCACCAACTTACTCCATACACAAAAATAAATTTAAGGTGGATAAAAGACTGAAATATCAGTCATGACACCATAAAAGTCCTAGAGAACATAGGCAGGAAAATCTCAGATATTCCATGCAGCAATATTTTCACTGATATGTATCCTAGAGCAAGGGACATAAAGGAAAGAATAAATAAATGGGACCTCATCAAAATAAAATGCTTCTGCATGGCTAAAGAAAACATCAT
The DNA here is from genome assembly GCF_019186645.2 of Phyllostomus hastatus. Lineage (NCBI taxonomy): Eukaryota > Metazoa > Chordata > Mammalia > Chiroptera > Phyllostomidae > Phyllostomus > Phyllostomus hastatus. The sequence goes on along the minus strand of NW_025334033.1, from coordinate 4,691,413 downwards.
TAAAATGAAAAGAGAACAAACTGTATGGGAAAATATATTTGCAATGATACCTCAGACAAGGATTTGACCTCCAAAATATATAAAGAACTCACAGGACTCCACTTCAGGAAGACAAAAAAAGCAATAAAAAATGGGCAAAGGACTTGAAGAGACACTTCTCCTAGGAGACATACAAAGGGTCCAGAGACAAAAGAAAAGATGCTCAGCATCACTAGCCATCAGAGAGATGCAAATTAAAAACACAGTGGGATACCACTTCACCCCAGTCAGAACCATCATCTTAAACAAATCAACAAATAATAAATGCTGGAGAGGATGTGGAGAAAAGGAAACCCTAGTACACTGTTGGTAGGAATGCAGACTGGTACAGCCACTGTGGAAAACAGTATGGAATTTCCTCAGAAAACTACAAATGGAACTGCCTTTTGACCCAGCAATTCCTTTGCTGGGATGATACCCTAAGAGCCCTGAAACACCAATCCAAAAGAACCTATGCACCCCAATGTTCATAGCAGCACAATTTACAATAGCCAAGTGGTGGAAAAAACCTAAGTTCCCATCAGTAAATGAATGGATCAAAAAACTATTGTACATTTTACCTGATGGAATGCTACACAGCAGAAAGAAAGAAGGAGTTCCCAGCCATCACAACAGTATGAATGGAATTAGAGAACATTATGTTGAGTGAAATAATCCAGATGATGAATGGCAAATATCTGACCTAAAAGTGGAAACTAATCAATAAAACAAACAAGTGAGCAAAACAGAACCAGAGACATTGAAATGAAGAACAATCTGACAGTAACCAGAGGGGAGATGGGAGGGGATAATGAGGGGGGAAGGGGAAAAGATTGTCAGGAACATGTATAAAGGACACATGGACAAAACCAAAGGTGGGTAGGATCAAGGGTGGGAAGTGGGGATGACTAGGGTGGGTGGGACTGGTGGGGGAAAATGGAGACAACTGTACTTGAACAACAATAAAAAATGTAAAAAAAAGCAATGAAAAAAATGTTCTTGGGTGAGGATAAAAATAATAAATTTAAAAAATACTAAATGGAATTAAAACAAAAATTAATATTTCTTAAGGGCTGTGAGTTGACTGGGCTCATCTGGGCAATGTTCCCTCTGGGTCTCTGATGCACTTACAGGCAGCTGTCATTTGAAACATAAATGGGCTGATGTTCTATCTTGACGGTGCACTGACATTATCTTGCTGTTGATAATGGCCGTCAGCTGGAAGCTTAGCTGGGCTAGAGCATTGAGATATTTTTGTCCTGTGGCTTCAGCTTTTCTCAGCGTGTTAACTGAGTTTTGGGAGGAACTGTCCCAACACAATTGCTCCAAAAAGCAGGAAGCAGAAACTGTCAGGCTACCTAAGGGTTATGCTCACAACTAGATCATCCTCACTTCTGTGTTCTATTCACTTGAACAATCACAGGACCTTCTCAGATTCAAAAGGGTTGGAGAAATAAACTCTTAATGCAGAAATGGCAAGGTCACAATGTAGGTGTGTGAAATGGGAAATATTGTGACCTTTGGAAAATATCTACCACATCCTCCAATACCCTTCTGCTGTCTGGAATCAAGGCAGATAAAATAAAAACACAAACCTAAGAGTAATCTGAGTTTGGGGATAGTATTCTAGGCATGGTATAAAGTCATGTCGGCAATGAACTCTAAGGTTGTGGTGACTTTGGCATTAAAAGAAATTCATTATATAATGTGATGACAGGAAAGAGCCCTACACTAAATTCTACTCCTGGCTCTGCACTATATTAGCTGTGTAGCCATTAGATAAAAAGTAAGACTTACATTTTCACATCTACAAAAATAAGAAGAATTTGATGATCTATGAAAGCTCTTTCCATTCTTAATAATTTGGAAAGTATAAACCTAATGCCCATTCACCTGCTGTGGGTCAGGGGGAATAATATGTTGAATTAATTGCTCATAAATTAAAAGAACACATTTGGACAATGGTTGGCTTTTCTGGGAATCAATAGTTGGCATTAAATACTGTAGAGAAAATTATTGATGGCATTGATTGTTAGATTAGTCCTTTGGCTCTAGAGTTCTAGAAAGGCATTTTTTAATGACCTTCTATAACATAAAAGCTCCTAAGTTTCTTTTTATTCTTTTCTATGTTTTTCACTCTAATAGGAACTCTGGTAAGTAGTATCTGGCTTACTAACAGGTGTGAAAGTTAATTATTTGTAGTCAAAATAATCACTTCTTAATATTGTTTTTTTTTTAATTCCATAGTTACATTTATCGAACATCTTTAAGTAGGAACAGGATAAAACCAAGTTTATGACTGAGAATGGCTATATGTGAATCCCTAGTCAATATTAAATTAGATAATGCATACCTGTGACAAACTAATATGTAATAGTTGAGTCTAATTGCATATAAAAGAGGGCCAAGCCAGTTCATATTCTCTCTGCTTTCAAGAAAAAGATGTGAATGGCACAGAGACACATATCCTGTGTTCCATGCAAGCACAAGTTCTATGGGAACTTGGAGTTGCAGTGAATGAGATGTTCTGTCCAGTGGGCAACCCAAGCAAGTGGAAAAACGAATGTAAAACAGTCAGGCAACTTTTAGATGGAAGTTGGAGAGAAGTTTAGCATAGGGTATAAGTCTTGCTAGCTTTTTGCATAATGGCTAGTTTAAACAATAGGACCAACTTGCATTTTATATAAACAGTAACCACTTCCTGGTCTTCGGGGGCTTCCCACATAAAATTCCTGAAGGTCAATTCATTTTATTCCAGTCATGGAAACTTGCCCCCTCTCTGAAAACTGCCCCTCATTCATCTTAAGGAAAATGGCAGAACAGCTTGTGGCATATTCCAAATTCTCTATTTAAATCATACAGAAATACAGCTGTGCACTATCAACCAAACATTCACTGAGTGACTATTAGATATGGGCACTGTACTTGAAGGCTATCAGAAATTTTATTTATTTTTTATTAATGTCTATTCAACAAATATTTTGAGTACTTAGTGCCAAGCTGTGTTCACTGTGATAAAGTCATTGGTTTTCTGTCTAATAGAAATGTTAGACATGTTTCTCTCTCTCCCTCCCTCCCTCTCACACATGCATGCACCCTTCCAAAGAGGTAGCCTAGGATTAAATTTAAGAGCACCAACTCTGGGGGCAGACCACCTGGATTATAGTTCTGGTGTCATTACTGGCTAATTGTGTGACCTTATTTAAGTTATTTAATGTCTCCATAAATTATAGATAATAATGGCAACTGCCCCATATGCTTGTGATAATTAAATTAGTTAATATACAGTAGCTAGTGTCTTCCATATTTTAAATGCTATATAGGAGTTAGCTATTACTACTACTGCTGCTGCTGCTGCTGCTACTAGTACTACTACATGGATTTTTCAAATGGTATTAAGAAAATGACATTTCTTTTTTACTTCCTTTTTTCCTTTTTTTATTGTTGTTCAATTACAGTTATACCCATTTTCTTCCCATCACTCTACCCCTGCCCAACCTACCCCCACCTCCCATATTCAATCCTCCCCCCACCATTATCTTTTTCCATGGGTCCTTTATACATATTCCTTGATGACCTACCCTCTTCGTTCCTTCATTATCCCCCTTTCTCCTCCCCTCTGATTACTGTCAGTTTGTTCTTTATTTCCGTGTTTCTGGTTCTATTTTGCTCTCTTGTTTGTTTTGTTGATTAGGTTCCACTTGCAGGTGAGATCATATGGTGTTTGTCTTTCACCGCCTGACTTATTCACTTAGCATAATGTTCTCCAGTTCCATCCATGCTGTTGCAAAGGGTAGGGATTGCTTCTTTCTTTCTGTGGCGAACTATTTCATTGTGTAAATGCACCATGGTTTTTTGATTCATCATTTACTGATGAGCACTTAGGCTGTATCCAGCACTTGGCTTATTGTAAATAAGCACTGCTATGAACATTGGGGTGCATAGGTTCTTTTGAATTGGTGTTTCGGGATTTTAGGGTATACTCTCAGAGGTAGAATAGCTGGGTGAAATGATAGTTTCATTTATTTTTAAAGAAAATTCCATACTGTTTTCTACAGTGGCTGCACCAGTCTGCATTCCCACCAACAGTGTACTAGGGTTCCCTTTTCTCCACAACCTTGCCAGCACTTGTTGTTTGTTTATTTGTTTATGATGGCCATTCTGACCGGTGTGAGTGATATCTCATTGTGATTTTAATTTGCATCTCTCTGACATCTAGTGATGCTGAGCATCCTTTCATATGTCTCTGGACCCTCTGTATAGCCTCCTTGGAGAAGTGTCTGTTCAGGTCGTTTTCCCATTTTTTGATTGGATTATTTGTCTTCCTGGTGTGGAATCATGTGGGTTCTTATATATTTTGGGATCAAACCCTTGTCTGAGGTATCATAGGCAAATATATTTTCCCACACAGTTGGTTCCCTTTTCATTTTGCTAATGTTTTCTTTATATGTGCAGAGGCTTCATTTTTATTTCTTAAAGCAAATAAAAAAAGAGCTGGAAGATGAAGAGGAAAGGATTTCTAGAATATTTCTGTATGTTACCGGGCTAACTAACATAAATAGCCTAGTCCTTTCAGCCAAAGATTAGACATCCTCTTGTAGAGTTTGCATCTATCCTGAGATATAACAAAATTGTGAGCTGACATTGAGGCTTTAAATTTTGACTAACGTCCTTTGCTTTTGTTATTGTTCATGCTGTCTTAAGTTTCAAAGATATAATTGGAAGATATGTCTCTAAAGCTTTTGATCTTGGAATTCCAAACAAATATAAGAAAATTGCTTTATCATTCCTGGGGAACAGGAGTAACACTGATGCATACACTGTGAATGAAATAATTTATGGATAAAATATTGTAAACATAAGAAATTTTATTTCTTCTTCTAAGAGTAATGTCTATGTGATGACAATATTTTTCAAAACATGAGTGTTTCGAGCTTTGTTTTGCTGGTACATGAATATGTGTCTACACAAGCAGAGGGCAGGGGGCAGGTGATAATGCAAAGAGGGTCTGTTGATTAAAGGATCATGTCTCTACCAAATGACCACTGCACCTGATTTTTCCCATCTGCTCCCAAAACTCCAAATTAACCAGTTGTCATGTCATTGGCAGACATAGCTCAAGATTATCAAAGGTTTCCCATTGTTCTACCACTATGTTGGGTTTAGAATTCAGGTCTGTCTATATACATTCAACAGCCCACATGAAGACAAAAAAAATATAAAGTTATACTGCTATTTGAAAAAAATTCCACTAAATGAATAAAACTTAACAATATTGCTCTAACCTATAGTACAGAGGACTCTAAGTGAAGGCAGCTATGATAAGCGTAGCACAACACTCCGGGCCTACCAATTACACACACATGGCTTGCCAGCCTATTAGGTGTTTGCTGATCCTGGGAAGGAGACACACATATGCCACAACTGGTGGGCAGATCAGAATCAAAGGCAGAGATCTGAAACTCAGATTTCGTTCAAGAGGAATGTTTCCCAAAGCACATTTACTTCTTAGGCTTGTATCAGGTCTTTACATTTTATAAGGCAAAATTTGAAATTTTCTGGCACACTCAAATATGGGACCAGAAGACAAAGAAGCTATTCATTACTTCTGCCATAATTCCCTCTGTTTTAGAAGAATCGTAAGTTGTAATTGATTTTAAACATTTTCAGCTTAAAAAACTCAGACATCTCTGTAAGTCAATGCATTCATTTTGCATTTCTGTATTCTGTTCCAAACTCAGCCACAAAAGTAAACTTTTGGCAAACATGGTTCAGGTTCAGCAAACTACCTAAGAGGATTTGCCAAAAGTTATTTTCCTTTACATTTTAAGACCTTGCCCATCCTGGGGAAAACGCAACCCACGTGTCTCTAATTTGTTTATACTTAATGAAGTGAAATATATTTTGTCAGCAGTCTGCTGTCCAAAGGGGCTTTGGAGATTCTTCAATAATTTCCTTTTCTCTTGTCTTACATGTCAACACTGATTGGATCCAAAAGACGCACTGTTTAACAAGTGATGTTTAAATAGTAAGAAATTTCCTTTTACTTTGAAATCGGGTAAAATGTGCACTTCTGTTTCTCACTTTTTCATTACTTTTTATTGAATTTATTGGGGTGACACTGGTTAGCAAAATTATATAGGTTTCAGGGGTACAATTCTGTAACACATCATCTGTACACTGTATTGCATGTTCGCCACTGTCAAGCCTCCTTCCTTCACCCTTTATCCCCCATACCCTCCTCTACCTCCCTCCACTTGTTTCTCATTTTTTAACAAAGAATTTATGGTATGATCATTTGAATGTAATTTTCAAATACTTAATAAAATCTTACTGAGTTATATGGTTTTCTTTTTATGTTAAAAGAGGGTAAAAACCCTCTGAATATGATAAAGCACTTCCAGGTTTGCCAGTTACTGTCAGAATAAAGATTAAATAATCACCATATTTTTCTTTTTGCTAGTTGACTCTACTTTAGATAACTTAATGTAAATTAACACAGTCTGCTCTGTAAGTAGCATCCAAACCCTGATGTGCCTTTTCTCATACTAAATTAATATATATGATTTAATGTGGAAGATTTAACTTTTCCTGACCACTCCTCCCTTCGCAATCATACACACCCACTCCCTATTACCCAGATATGATTTTCTTTTGAAAATAATGTAACACATCTGCTGCAATCTTGGGGAGAAAAAGATGTAAATTCCAATGAAAGTCAGGCATGTTGATGACAGTCTGCAGCCCAAACACTCAAAAATACTGTTCAAGATACAAAAGAAATTTTGTGAAATGGTAACCCAAAGAGCTCTATATAGGAAGAACAGCCATGGAGCTATAAAGTTGGAGTGCGCCAGCATGATGATGGAGACTGTTTTCCAGGCAACTAGACTCCCTAACATCGGCCTATATGTCAAATGGACTGACCCATGTCAAAAAAAGTTTTTCTCTCTAAACTGAATTTCTCACATTATTAAATTATTTTATTTCACCATATTATCTACAAATATTCATTCAGCTGGATTCAAAGCTCTCCTATAGTAATGTATTAGGTTTTTGAAAACTGTCAGTAAACCATGGGACCTAAGAAAGGAATCTGTAGAAGTGAGACAGTGAGAACTACTTTGTAATGAAATTGACTAAGGAGCAAAGCACACTACTGGATGATTACATGGATGCTGGGGCCAGATGGTGTGGGATGAAAAACTTACTCTCTCATTTATTACACATTCTCTTTGGGTAAGTCACCTAACTTCTTGTGCCTCAGTTTACTCAAATAAAGGAGAGATTATAAATAGTACTTACTTGATAGAACTGTTATAGAATTTAATAAATTGCTTTCCGGTATGTAGGTGTATCCCTCTCACAAATAGTTTATCTATTCATTCACTGCATCTTTCCAGAGCACACCACCTGCTGCTCTGTCAATACTCACCCAGCTGAGTCTTCAAGGCCAAGCTACGTATTGAACTCATCCTGGAAGAGCATATTGAGGAAATAACAAGATTGGTGTGGCTGGACATAGATCATGTGGTGGGAACAAGAGACTGAAACCCTAGGTAGAGCACAAATTTCAGTCTGATTGTGAAAAGACAACGGATGACAAGATAAGAGTTCAAAATTTAATTTCCAGGCAAAGGAGCTCCAAGAGCAGTCTGTTAGCAAAGAATGCTGATTTGCATTGCTTCTGGGGAGATTAAGAGTGGGAAGTGGGGAAGGTCTTGCCAGATAAAGTAAATAAGAAGCCACTGAAAAAGTGCAGGCAAGAGATAATGAGGGCCATCTTTTTATTTAGCAATTTTTGGTAAAAGGGACTACTAAGAAGGGTTTGGAGGCATAATACCAGACACTGAACCCTTGCCTTTCATTTATTAACTGTCACTTCACTTCCCTGAGCTTTAGAATCCTATCTATTATTGTTCATAAAATAATACCCACAGAATTATGAGTATTGAGCAAAGTGATGCATATGAATGTGCTTTGTAAACTGCCAGCATTCTGTGAAAAGTAAAATAATATCAATATTATCTTTATATACTCATCAACCTGATAACTTATTCAAAACAGTGCATTATTTTAAATGTATTTTCCAACTAACAAGGTATTCTATTTTCACTAATAACACAAGGTTGAATAAATCAAACCTCATTAAACAGAAGTCAATTTTCCCGTCTCTTGCATTTAAAATTAATGATGTAAAATAGTGTGCTAGAAAAGAAAATGGAGCTGACTAATCATTTCTGATCTACTTGAATTCATTTTTGTTCATGTTTTCTCCAAGTTACATGACCCTGACTATCAGTGAAGACTGGAAATTTTGGATGTGCATATAACCCCAAAAAAGTTCTTCTTGTGTAACCTCAGTTTTCTGAGCCACACACACACCCAAAAGATGGAAATATGGAACATTTGTCAAGATGATTTGATATCGTGCAGATAGGCATTATATAAATGCAGATACTGTTGGGATATTTAAAGTACTATGGATGCGAAGGAGGACATTTTAGTTTCGAACTGACATAGACTCTCGACACAATGATGATAATAGGAGTTAGCAAGACTGTCCATTTATTCCATGCATTAGCAGCCCTGAGTTGTACATTTCCCAGCTACACCATGAGAGGAAGGCAAAGCAGCCCTTGAAGGTTTTTTCCCCCGTGAGAAGAGATAGAAAGAAAATAGCAATTATTTTTTGAAACTAGAATAAATTTGCTAAGAATTTGACTTGGAAAAGTAAAAATGGGATTGTGACTATTCTTCCTCTCATATGTGAGGAGTTGAGGAGTCAGGAGGATAATCGTTAGAATGATTTGGAGGGAAATTTTTAACTAAGCAAAAGGATTACATGTCAGTCAGAAAATAAGTAATAAGTTGTTTGCATTGATTGGGTCATATGTCAATATTTTTGGCACATACAGTTTGAACAAAGCAGTAATCCTTGATATATGGGGTAAATTGCTTGGCATTTCAAATACACCTTCAATTTTGGGTAGTGAGAGGTACTGAAGTTCAAAAGGTGGCATATTCAGATATGGCTGCAAGTGTGTGTACTTGAGGGTCTACTGTTAGCACCCTGGATTAATTTCTTTCACTGGCTCAATCTGGTTTAGTAGATCTGCCACCCAAGTATGCCATCTGCTGTGAATCAAAAACCTCTGCCTGAGATTTCTTTACCATAACAGTATTGGTTTTACTTTCAAACACTGTAAGTTAATTATTTTTACTTCCAAAAACTAGTTGGAATTTTATTTATAGTGTATACTCCTGCTACTTCCAGAATGATCTGAGTCAGAATTGCAGAAATATTTTAGTGCCTATGTTAGTAAATATTTGCACATATTCTGACTGCTTTCTCTCTCAATATCTACCTATCTATGAAGACATATTTCCTTCCTGTCTCCTACCCTACCATTGACTACATCAAGTTGGTTCCTCTGGCTAGAAAAAACTAACAATGATGTAAATACCCTTTTTACCACAACACCATTTGGTTGAATAAATCCCATATCCCTATGTGAATAAATCCCTATTCACATAGTTTTTCCAAAGCTGTAAATTATCAATAAAATGGGACTATAACTAGCCAGTAGAGAAGTCAAGCTCAAGCAAACCTTACAACTCAGTCACAGCCAGTGGGGAAAGGAAAAAGAAACAAGACACTGTGTATAGTAGCTGCTGCCACAAGTCAGGGCATCAACAACAACTTGATCCCAAGAGACACCAAAATGAATAGATGAATGGATGAATGGATGAATGAATGCATGCATGCTAAGTGACCTTGGGGAATCTAGAAGTTGATCAACAGAGAAAACAACAAAAACATCAATGTGTTTTCTTTACACCCTGCCATACTCCCAAAAATTTCAAATTCCTTAATTGGTTTATTATTTTCCATAGTAGATAAAACCACCTGGCTGATACACAGAAACAGAGAGAAACAATGTAGTTTGTGAATGTGTTTTGCTTTGTGTTAAAGGGGCCATATATTCAAACTATTCCCTTATATGTTCCCATTTCTTAGGCACAGATGAGAAGAGCATAGATTGTGGTACCACAATTAGAGTAAGAGGCATGGTCACCTGTAGGGAGAGGCTGTTTCCCAGACAGGCATGGGAGTATATGCTTCTGTCATTTTTTCCTGCATAGGCTCCAAACCCATTTGAAACTTCCTTGGGAGAGCAGTCCCTTCTACATGTGTGATTGTGGTAGGAGCTGGTGCCCACCACCTTCTGTAGGAGCTAAGGGGTCAAGACCATCCTCTCCCTGCTTCAGCATGGTCAGGGAGATACACCTGATTCAGGCTCAGTATAAACCCACCATGGAAGGTGAACTTGAAGGGTTACAATGAGGCTCATCAGTCTGTTCCTGCTACAGAATTTTTGCTTCAGTTTCTATTCTCAGTCTTCTAGAGTTTTTCTCTTCTTGCCCACTTTCCTGCCTGATCCTTCAGATTCCCACAGATTGGGTGGCCCCCAAGCTTTCTAGACAATTAGAAAATTCACTTTGGGTTCCAGATAGACAGAGTTGTTTCTGATGCTTACAGCCATGAACCCTGGCTGATATTAATGCAGTTAACTGATATGAATCATACTTGTAGTGGTATTTGGCTACTCAAATTCCTTATTCTCAGTGCAGTGCTTGAATTCAGCTTAGGAGAATTAGATCTGACAATTGGGAAATAAGTGCTGGAGGTCACAGACATAACACCAGGACACAACACTGCAGGAAATGATAAAATGAAAAGCAGATTCTACTGTTAACTCTGTGGACAGAATGACCTACTGTTAACCTCTCCACTAGACAGGATAGACATGCAGATGACTTTTAAACTTCAGGATGCATAAGAATCACTTTGGAAGCTTTCTTTAAAATTCAGCATCCCAATCATTCTTCCAGAAATACTAGCCTAGGTGGTATGATTTGAGTCCTACTTGACTCAAAGAACATTCCTGTCCCACTTTTCAATTTCCCTGAAATTTATTTTTTAGACGTTATGTAAAAAGGTGAATATTGTTTATAAAAGAACTCTGTTACTTAAGAAATATAATAAATCAGCATACAGCAGTATTACATCCAAAGTATACTTAATCTGCTAAAATTCAATTATGTAAGCTTTGAAAAAGGAAAGAAACTGAGTGGAGAGAAACACTAAAAACAATGCAAGCCATTCTGCAAGCCCTCTGTAGAAGAGGACCTGTGCCTTTGGTCAGCCTCAGTACCATTCTGCTGCTCAGAGTGACCATCTCACCAGGCTGCAGGCAGTTCTAGTGTCTGTAGATGTGTGCCTTTCAAACAACACAGCCCCAACATATGAAGCAATTACTTTATCCAAACAAGCAGCAACCTGTTCCAAGCTGTAAGAAAAAAAAAAGTTGCCACAATGGATTTATTAAGATTTCTTAAGATTCTTCCAAGATTATGTTGGAAACAGTGATTTGCAGCAACATACTATTATCAGAACTTGATCTCCTAGTAAGATGATTCTGCTCTTACAAATCCCAGCACTGAGAGAGACAATACAGTGTAAGGCAGGGGTTAAATGCTGTAACTGACATTTATTAATTGTGTGACTTTGGGTAAGTTGCTTACCCCTAACCTCAGCTTCCTTATCTGTAAAATAATAATCTCTCCTTCAGAAAGAAGACTCCAGGTTACAGAGTGTCAAAACCACATGACATTTTGGTGTAGATGAAGAAAGATAGAATCCCTGCCCCACCACCCTCCATTTCCTAAGGTCAGAGTCCTGCAATATTCAGTGCACTTGACCAATGTTGCTGCACCAAAACTGAAGCAAAGTAAAAGAAATGAGGATGCCTCCCTTTCACGTTGGCACCCTCAGTGGCTATCAGCAAAGTCATAGTCACAGGATTCTATGTGTGGGCTGAAAATGCAGCCAAATCTTTTAATTACTAGGAATTATACCAGGAACCATGACTTGGTTAAAACTGGAAGCCTTCTCTGACCAACAGCCTAGGTTGGGTCCCCTAGTCTTATAAGCTGAAGGCATCCTGTAATTCTCCATAATGATGATTATCACAATTTTATTTAAATAACTATTTAGTGTCCGTAACCTCTCTATCCCTGCCCTTATTCAGCCCTGATGCACCAGAATGTGAACTCCACAAGGACTCATGCAGTCCTACATCACCGATGTTTCACACAGTACTTAGAGCTACGCAGGCACTCGATAAACATTTACTAAATGAATCAATGTGAGAATGCCAGTCATATACATGTATAAATTTTAGATATTTTCTATTTTTAAGGTGAAGGCAATGAGTAAGGAATGGGACCAATATCCATTTCTATATTGTCAGTTTTAAAGTCAGCCATATGCTTCACCATACCAAGTGTTCATCCAATTCATCTGAATTCAGCAAACACTTCTTGAGCTCTACCATGTGCTACAGTGCTCAGGATACAGAGATGCTCTCAATGAGTTCATCCTCCCCCACCTCCCCTTTTCCCATCCAAACACACAGGTGGGGAACCTTCATATTATTTTTCCCTAATATAACATTTGTCATTGGTCTGTGCTCTGCTAAGTATCTCTAGCTCTGTATTTCTTCCTGTGTCTTCTCTCAGTGTTATAGATGGGGAATCATGCTCTCTGTTACGTATTCTGGCTTTGCCTGTAAACAATGACAGTTGACCCCTTAAACAACAAGTGTTTGAACTGCACGGTTCTACTTATACAGGGATTTTAAAAATAAGTACAGCAAATATATTTTCTCTTCTTTGTGATTTTCTTAACATTTGCTTTTTCCTGGCTCAGTGTATTATAAGAATACATTACAAAAAATACATGTAATATACAAAACATTTGTAGTCAACTCTTTACGTTATCAATAAAGTCAACATTGGCTATTAGTGGTTAAGTTTTTAAGGAATCAAAAGTTATATGCAGATTTGGGACTATATGGCAGGGTTGTCACCCCTAACCCTCATGTTGTTCAGGGATCACCTGTATTCATTTGATACATGAGTGTACATGGGTCTCGGGTGAGCCACCTGGGTCTGGGCAATGATGTGTTTTTCTTGTCGACAAACCTGGCGACAGAGCAATGAAAAACCTTGAAAGCTCAGTTGCTCAAATGCATTTCTTACTCTCCCAGGTTAGTTACAAGTTTAATGGCTCTCCAGGGAAGTTCTCTTCCAAGTATTATGGATCCAATCATTTCCATCTTGTGTCTCTGCCATCTCAATCAACATTTAGCTTGCAGTGTTGCCACAGGAGAGGAATAGTGACAATGAAGAACTCACATTGCTCTTCTATTCTTTGGCTCAGAGAGACATTAAATCTATAGTCCACAGAATAGAGTCACATGACCGTACCTAACTATAATAGATCCAGAAAGGAGTAGGAGAACTAGATATGGTTAAGCACTGAACGTCTCTTCCATGCTATTATATTATACTCTTATCAGAAGCAATCCCAAACAGTGGCGTAATTTATGAGACAATCATAAACCACAGAAGCTGAACTAGACATGCAAGAGTATCTCCCATTTCCCAATTTTCTACTGGAGGAGACTAAGGCTAAAAGAGCACCCAAGATTTCAGAACTAGTTAGAGGAAATACAGAAACTGGAAATTAGATGTCAAGAATCCCTACCCAGTATAGTCTTCCCAGCATATGCTGCATTTCACAACACACTTGCTAGCATTCCACATGGTCTCCCATCAGTAGGAGGCAGCAGAATCAAATAAAAACAGAGCCTTTATGGATCAACCAGGGCTGACTGTCTCCTGTCAGTTGATTAAATGGAGTAAGAGCTTCCTATCGAATTTGAGCAGAAATACTGGTTTCTTGGACTTTCGATTTTAAATGCAGTATGTTATTTTCAATGAGAGTTCAGTAGTCAGGGGCTAAATTTGTTGAGCCCTAAGGCCTGAATTTTAAATTTTTATTAAGTATGTATGTTGCCCGCCACATATCAAACACAGATAGTTAAATCTGGTTTGGGAAATGGCTGGCATTTACTGGATATATATGAACTGGATTGTATTTTGTAGCATAGTGAGCTTGATTTAGAAGTTATTCTTCTCTATTTGCAATTTTTCATGACATTGAAGACAGATTTAAAATTTGGTAGTTAATTTCCCATAATAGCTGAAAGCATATTTAGTAGAGGGAAAATTTTTAAAGAGAACATACTTTAAATTACCTGAGCTGGGGTTCAGTTTGTAGGAGGCCGAAATATATAAAATTGTCTGTCTCTCTTACTTCTTCATAGTCCCTTCTTTTCATACATCCATACCAAACATGCTTCTCTATTCTAGGGACTTTTGCACCATGACACCAGAGGTGACAAAGAAGGTGATGGTGGCAAACATATTCTTGGCAAAAGAAAAGAACTCATGACCTCCAACTGACGTGTATGTGCACTCTGATGTGACTAGAGAGCCCTTTTCAGGGAGCGGCAGCCAGAAGCACACCTTCAGACCATTTCAAGTTGTAGTCAACAACCAGTCAGGACATTTCCCAGGAAACTTACTCCTGTCCTTAGGAGTTCCTGCAGCACAGTCTGTCACACCCTGTCTAGCAGCCTGAATAATTCTGACATACTCCATTTTCTCTAAGTCACCTCCAGATTAGCACAGAGAGAGAGAGAGAGAGAGAGAGAGAGAGAGGGAGGGAGGGAGGGAGGCAGGGAGGAAAAACAAAACAAAACAAAATTAAATTAAAAATAGGATTAAGCTTCTGTTTCCTTCTCCTTTTTAAATTCTGCTTTTTTTAGCCCAATGCCCTCCAGCTGTGCATGGAGATCAGTGACTTTTTTATATCCAGCACCAACATCAGCCTGCAGATTGGCTGACTCAGTGACAAGTGGCCAGGCAATTGGCCGGTGCCCTCTGATAGATGTATACTTTGTCTTTCCTTCTCTGTAAACCAATTAGCTTGGCTTGACATGATTCTTCCCAGTCACAGCCAATGTCCCAAGTGGGCATTCTAGCATGCAATTCAATATACTCCTGCTTATCAATAGAACAGCTAATGATAGACTCTCATTACAATGTTATGTAAATTAATGGGAAGTAGAACAGGTAAGGTTTGTCAAAGTAATTAGACCACATTCAAGAGAATGTTTCTTCATGTAGCCTCACCAGAGAACAGCTTTTGCAGGTGAGAAACCATATTCACCTTTGATATCTTTACTCGTCACCAGGTACTTAATTCCTGAGACCTTGATCAAGCCATTGAATCTTCCTGGGCTCTACCCTTCTGAGCTACAGAGCAAAGATTCTAACAATCTTGTTTTCTTTTGCACATGGCATTGTGAGGATAAAAGTGAGAGGTTATTATAAAGATGTTTTAAACAATTACAAATAATGTGTAACAATTACAGGCTAATTCACTGCTTGTGGAGGTATTAAATGGTACAATGGAAACCAATTTGGAGTATTACTGCCTTAAAATTATATCTGATTGGCTGTGGCAAAAAACTTAAACAACAAGATTCATCCAAGAAATAAGTTTATATTCCTCTAATAAAGTCTCAAAGATTGAAGTCTATTACTAGTAAGTTAGCTCCAAGATGGCACCCAGGTTCTTTCTAGTTTTGATACCTGTACAATGGGGACCTTCGATATTCAGAGTCTAAAATGGCCCCTAGAATTCTAGTCATCAAATCTATAATTGCCATAGCAGTACAGAGGAAAGGAAAAGTCAAAAGATATATGCCAGCTAACTTTTAAGACAATTGACTAAAAATTGTTATCTACAACATTTCTACTTACCTATCATTGGCCATATCATTGCACTTAGCAGCAAGGTAGGTTGAAAAATGTCTCCAGACATCTGTGTGTTTTCCTGAAAATCGACAGAGAATGAATTTTAGGATTGACAACTAGCAGTATCTGCTCTACCTAATAAAACTGAACATTCCCATGCCTTATGACTTAGCAAATCCATACAGGTATATGCCTTAGAGAAACTCATTTATATGGCTGGGCAGAAAAATGTAGAGGGGTGTCACTGTGGCACCATTTTAAGTAATGACACTCCCCATGAAGAGGGGAATGAATCAATAAACTGTGCTTTATTCTTACTATAGAGCCCCGTATATCAACCTACACAATTTTAAGTAATTAATCTTATTTACTTAAATCAAATGACTTTGAGGGGAAAACAGTAATTAAATATATATATATATGAAATATGATACAATTTATGCAAATTTAAAAATACATGGAGCAATACTATTTTATTAACAACAAAAATATTTACAGAAAATGTTTAAAATATGTTTGGAAATGGTGCATACTAACTTCAGAAAAGTAAGTACCTCAGGAGAGAAGGGTAGGGGGAAGGGATGGGAGAGTGGGCTACAGCTGAATTACATAACATCTAATTTAAAAACAAGCAAAAACAAAGAAAGCTCTGAAACAAAGCAGTGAGTTGTTAACTTCTATTAAATCTGGGCTGTGAGTACTTTGATATTCACTTGTTATTTTCATCATGTTTAAAACATTTCATTATTAGGAACAAAATATTTAGTTATAGAATATTAGGCAAAATACAGGTAGTCTTATGGATGATAGTTGCTCTTTCTTATTGCATTATTTCTGTGACCATGAGGTAGGTGCCAGCTGAATATATAGAATGGAGAGCATAGATCCACTCAGATGAGTGGTATATGTATACTGACTTCCAAAGTCTTTTAAGGAACTTTGGAACAACTTCTGTCTTCCAGAAGCTTCACTGGATGAAAGGAAACGGCAGCAGTAGGACCCGGTGCTGGCCGATTGCTCCAATTTCTTCTGCTTCTCACTCTTCATTCTCCACAGTCCATGCTACATGCTTCATCATAGCACTGACAGTCTTTTTGAAACCTCAGCCATTCCAAGTACATTCTCACTCGTGGGCTTTAAACTCTGTTACTCCTGCATAGTATACTGTTTCCCATGTGGCCTCCTTTTCAATATTTAAGGCTTAGTTTGAAAGATATCTTCTCAAGGAGGCCACCCAATATCAGCCTAACTAAATTTCATCCCTCAATTCCTATCCTCATCACTCTCTCTTCTATTACTATGCTTTTTATTTTTAAATGTTTTCACATTGATCATCACTATCTGGAATTATTCTAATGATTTGTTCATATATTTGTCTTTCCCCACAAAGTGTAAGCTCCATGGGAGCAGGTGCTTGATCCATTCTGTTTACTGCTATAGGTCCAGGATGTAGAACAGCTGGGCACTATTGACTCTCAGTAAGTAGCTGTTGAATGAATGATAGATGTCAGCAGATGTTATGACCTCTAAAAGTCCAGGAAGGGAAGCTTAAAGGAGTTTTTCTAGTTGGAAAGGGGAATTAATGTGCCCAAAAGGCAACAACAATAGCAAAAAAGCATAGCTTTTGTTCTGTATTTAATTTTATTATTTTCCTGTATTCTTCTACTAATTTATTTTCTAATATTATTTTTCAATTACAGTTGACATTTAACATTATTTTATATTTGTTTCAGGTATATAGCACAGTGATAAGATAGTCATATACTTTACAAAGTAATCCCCCTGATATTTCAAATACCCAACTGGCATACATAGTTATTACAATATTTTTTGCTATATTCCCTATGCCATACTTTACAGCCCTGTGATTTGTTTTTTATTTTAAGAGTCTATTTTTAGAGCAGCTTTAGGTTTACAGAAAAATTTCTATTCTTATAGAAAGAACTGAGAGTTCCTCTATACTTTGTACCCTCTGCCCCCACACACATTTTCCCCAACTGTTAACATCTTGCATCAGTGTGGTACTGTTGTTATAATTGATGAACCCACACTAGTACATTATTACTAAGTAAACTCTATAATTCACATTGAGGTCTCACTCTTGGTATGCATTCTGTGGGTTTTTACAAGAGCACAACATATTGTATTCACCATTATAATATCATACAAAATAGTTTTGTCACCCCCAAATATTCTGTGTTCCACCTATTCATTCCTCCTCCCCTTTCCCAGAATCCTTGGCAACCACTGATCTTTCTATTGTCTTCATAGTTTGTCTTTTCCAGAATGTCAAATATTTGAAATCATACAATATGTAACCCTTTGAGACTGGGTTCTTTCACTTGGCAATATGCAACAAGGATCCACCCATGTATTTTCTTATCTTGATAGTTCATATATTTCTATCATTATCACATTACAGGGTTCAGCACAAATAATGCCTCTTTTTTATAACAAACTCACATGCATATAATTCTGTAACATAACAATATCACACTCAGGCATACCATATGACATTTTAAATGAAATGTTCAAATTGCTGTCTATCTCGTGTGAGACATTCACATACCCTAACAACACTCAAGCAAGCCTTACTTGTGCCAGACCTTGTATGTTGATATTTATATATAAACATATATATTTACACCTATATATATTTATTTTAGCATAACAAACAATAGTGTGTATGTGTGCATATTTTATGTCTATATCTATATCTATATATATGTGTGTATATATATCTCACAGGTTATGCACCATTCACCTACTGAAGGGCATCTTTGTTGCTTCCAATTTTTTTTCAATAAGAAATAAAACTACTATAAGCATGCATGTACAAGTTTTGTGTGTATATAAATTTTCAACTTTTTGGATGAATATGTAGGATAGGAGCATGATTACTGGACCAAAAGGTAAGTCTATGTTTGTAGGAAACTGCCAAACTGTCTTCCAGAGTAGCTGTAATATTTTAAATTTCCACTAGCAATAAGCGAGAATCCCTGTTGCTCCATGTCCTTGTCAGCATTTGGTGTCATTAGTGTTTTGGATTTTAGCAATTTTAGTAGGTATATTGTGGTAAGTGTATAAATTCCAGAATGACATACGATATTGAGTATATTTCATATGCTTATTTTTTTTGCATCTTCTTTGGTGAAGTGCTAGTTCAAATATTTTACTCATTTTTTTAATTGGATTATTTGTTCTGTATTGTTGAGTCTTAAGAATTTTTATTTATTTTTAGATACAAGTCCTTTATCAGATATGTATTTTGCAAATATTGTCTCTCAGTCTGTGGCTCATCTTTATATTCTCTTAAGAAAGCATTAGTTTTTATAGAAACAGCTCCCTTAATAACTTTATCTAGTGTGTTTGTAATGTCCTCTGAGAGTCTGAGTGTGCCTGATACTTTGATTGTTTGCAATGCCTGACTTCTGCTGCCACTACCCATTTTGCTTCATGACAGTGACACTGGAAGAGTCATCAGTCTCTGTGAATGCATCGTATGAAAGACATCCATTTAAAATGGCCTAGTTGTCAACGGAAGGCTCTGTGCTCACCTCTATTCCAGGAACGGAGCAAAGACCTGTACCTAATGATTTGTTCATATATTTGTCTTTCCCCAGAAAGTGTAAACTCCACGGGAGCAGGTGCTTGATCCATTCTGTGTGTTCTTGTAATGTTGAGTCTTAAGAATTTTTATTTATATCTGTATACAAGTCCTTTATCAGATATGTATTTTGCAAATATTGTCTCCCAGTCTGTGGCTCATCTTTTTATTCTCTTAAGATAGCGTTAGTTTGTAGAGAGACAGTTGCCTTAATAACTTTACCTGTGTGTAGATAAATAAGGTACAGCTTATTAGCTTCTCTCTTTTGTACTGTGCAAAAGTTTCTGAGTCCACTGCTCAAGAGCCTTCCCTTTGGCAATTCTGGGCCACCCCTTCCTACCCTTCAGAAAGGGGGGAAATTCGGGGAGACAATGCAGCTCCAGGTACTTTTCACTAGGAGAATGCAAATTAAAGTTAGAAATAGTTCATAGGGAAACTTCACCAGTAACTACTGTTAAAGAAAACTTTTCTTCCCATTTTATCTTGGGATTATTGAGATCTACAATAATCATTTATTAACACCAAGGCCCATAAATAAATTGGTCCTTTTGTAAAGTTTTGGCCATCAACTACCTACTGACTGAATCCTAAATTACAAACTTGCCCACTGATTATGAAACTGCTTGTGAATTTTAGCTTGTAAACAGCACCATGTTCTTAGCCTCCTGTGTATTGCTCCTCCCATCAGGTTCCTATAGGTACAAAAAGGGTTTACACAAGTTTAGAGGCTCCCTTACAGATCTGCAAATAGGATCTCTTTCCCCTCAGTTTTTTCTTGGTTTCTGGCACAGTGAACTAGGGTTCACAAAGGAAATCCCAGTCATTTGAAATGGTAGTTTTTATTATTCAATAACTTAACATCAGTTAATTTCAAAGGGAAAGATGCTAAGTGTTATGTTTAAAAGGGAAAGAAACCTGTGAAAAAAATACATAAATGTTGCTCAGTTTCCAATTCTTGAGGGAGTGGTATCCAGGCAAAACAAAATGCCTCACTTGTATGTCATTTAAATGTCCAAAGTTTGACACTTTTCACAGATGGAGTAGATAGCCTCATGTCTTGCTTAGAAAATTTTAAGAATAGCCTCCAAAGTACAATTATTAATATTTTCTCCACCAACTTTCCTCTGTGCCTGAAACCTCTACCAGTTACTTTTGTTCTTCTGTGCCTCTGCATTCCTTATAAGAATATCCCAACTCCCTGCTTCTGCACACAAAGCAGCAAAGTTGGTAATGTACAAACAAATTATAATATTTTGGCAAGTAATATTAAATATATCAGATTATCAATAGGTTTTTTATTTCTAAGTAGTATGCCATTGTATGTGTGGTCTACAATTTGTTTATCCACTGACATTTGGGCTTTTTCCACTTTGGGACTCTTATACAAGTAGATGGAACTGCTATGCACATTTGTATACACGTCTTCATGTGAACGTATGCTTTCATGTCTCTTGGATAAATGCCTAGAAGTGAGCATGCCAGATCATATAGTAAAAGTGTCTAATTTTATAGGAAATAGCCAAATTGCATTCCAAATTGTTTTACCATTGTACATTCCCACCAGCAATAGCTGAAGGTTCTAGTTGAGCCCCACTGTCAAGGCAGGTGCTTTTAAAGGGGGATAGAAATGAGTGACAGGAATAGGCAGAGCAGCTGATACAAAATAAACCTCTTGTCAGGATCTTCCTGTTTTGGGAGATGTGTCCCATCAGTTGCCTGTCTCTCTTGTCTACCTTCACTCACCTCTATGCTCAAAAATGCTCAAAAATGGGAATTGCCCTAATAGGAATTATATCTATCTCCTTAGCTGAGGCAGTGGTCTGTTTAAGATGATCAAAGTTTGTTGCAGCTTTTTAAAACATCTTCACCCAAGGATGTGTATATTGATTTTAGACAGAAAACATCAATGTGAAAGAGAAGCATCCATCAGTTGTCTCGCATATGTCCCTGCCTGGGCATGGAAGCTGCAAGCGAGGTATGTGCCCTGACTGGGGTTCGAACTAGTAACCTTTCGGTGTATACAATGACATTTGAACCAACTGAGCCACTCAGCCAGGGCTTTTTGCAGCCTTTACAGATTCCTCAATCCTTCTGACTTTTACCTCCTTTGATCTCAGTTAGCTGGGACCTCCTTGTTTGCTATCTGCATAGTGGACCTGTTTTTACCTCTTTATTCATGAGTTTATGGACCTGAGCTGACTTGTTTTGTTCAGACTGAAGGATTTACTCTTTGACCTTATTGAAAACTGTACTAAGTCAGTTTAGTGACATCTCTTTTGACCTTTTTGCTATATAATTATAGCTACCATATATTATCACAATAATAGCCTCTTCAGTGAGAGGAAGTTTCTGACCAAAGTCTCCCAAATATACTGATATTTGTTAAATAAATTTTTACTAGCTGGCTGGCACAGAACAGTTTGTACAGGCTGTCCTGTAAGTTCTGTGAAGCTCTAATTCTGTCCTCTGAAGTGTGCCTACCATGCCTTCCTTGCACAAAAGACTCACTAGATGGAGATAGGTCATATTCTAGCAGCAGGATATCACAGCCCTGAAACCTACATTAACACCAATATCTAGATAGATAAAGGATAGAGCCACAGGCACCATGCCTCCCTGAGGGTACAGGATACAGAGGACCTGCTAGGTTCTTAATAACTATTTATGGAAGTGAGAGAAGTATCTCTAAAATATCCCATTCATTAAACATATACCAAGAATACTACTCATTTCACCAGTGAAAACATACTTCTACAGTCCATTATGCTAATTAATGAACCACAAATTTCACCAATGGAAACTCATTTCTAGCTTTCATTTTAGCATCGGGTAGTAGTCAAAGATAAATATAACTGAAACACTTATAGTATGCACATTTTAGACTATGGACTTTTAATAAGATATCATCTGATCACCTCTGAAAATTGAATTTCTGTTTAGTATGCAATTGAAACTAAGCAATACCAACATATATTACACATGTTGCTTTTTATTCAGAAGCATTTTAAAGTAAATTATAAACATCATAACAACTCTCAAATCCTGCCTTGGAAATAACATTAATGAAGTACCCACTACATTCTAAGCACTATGCTAGGTGTTTTAGAATTACATTTATATTTCTTACCTAGAAAATAATAACTCAGAGAAGTAGGCACCATTGTGTATTCCTGTTTTACAAAGAACGCTAATTCACCCAAAGTTACTTGAAGCAACAGAACTGTAGTTCAAAGCTAAGTCTACCTAGCTCTGAAGCGGTATTTCAACCATCTTTCAGTTTAAGTTATAGAAACACTTCTTTTTGCATCCACTTGAAGATATAAAGATATAATTAAGTCACTGTTCATTGATCTTTCCTATACTTTTCAGTTAATAGATATATACCTTGGAGAATATGATAAAAGCACTCGACTCTGTTGCCATCAAAATGGACCTAGACAGTCAATTTTGCCAAGAAACTCAAGATTTGTGAAAACTTTCCTTTTCCACCCTATGGCCAGCATGAATCTCAGATTAATAATCCCTAAGGTAAGGAATGTTAAATGTTTTTTCTAATTTAAGATAGTAATCTACATTACTTGCTCTGGTTCCTCCATTTACAAATCTGAGTATGTTACTTTTGCTAAGGAAGATAAGCTACTCATTCTCTCTCTAGTGGTGCTTCCTATGTCTTTATTTTAAAATAACCCCAGACATAGGCAATTTGCAGAGATCAGCAGTAGAAACTCCTCAGAGACTCCTTCTTGGTGACTACACTTAGTAACTATACTTGCAAGATACAGTTTTCCCTGAATTCATAGCCAGAAACTGTATTTAATGGCTTGCCCAAAACCACTGTGGAAATAAGGTCTTTACCCAAAGGCTATCTCCTGCCCAGTTAGGAGTCAAAAGTCTTTTGTCCAACAGGTCATGTCAGAGCACTTGCCATAAAATAGCCTCGTTTTCATCACCTGAGCACAATAGCACACCTGTATTTTTCTGTCTCTTTCCAAGTTCTTCGATACTTTTGACATTATATGAACTTTCCCTGGGTTGGCATGCTGCCAGAGTTCTGTGTCATGCAACTGAGGGCATTCTTTATAGAGAATGCCTGAGCCACTCATTAACATAATTTAAACATTAATTATGAAAATGGTCCCCCAAATGCTATGAAAACAAATACACCACTGAGCCACTACTGAGCAAACTACCTTACTGCTGAGGCTCAGACAAACAATAGAATGATTAGCAAAAATGCATTACTAGGCTTAGTTATATTTCAAACAGTATTTGACAATCCATAGGGCCTATTTCAGCTTCCCCATAAATAAGATATACAATTTAATGGTTCTCTTTTATCTTACACATCATAGTGAATCTGGTAGAACATCACTTAACCTCTTCAATTCATCTTTCAACTGCTGTATACTTACAGAAAAGAATGAACAGAAATGTAACAGTTTTGATTTAATTCTATGAATATGTACTTTTGCACAGCCCCTGGTAAAGTGAAAAATATATATTCAAATGTAAAAAAATTGCTATTGTCATACATTAAAAATAACTCTGAAGCTTATAACTCTGAAGCTTTCTAAAATACAGCCACAACAGAATTTGGCATTTTTGGTATATGTTGAATCTATTCCAAGTTATTTCATTATTTGGGATTATTAGAAGAACCTTATCATCGCCTAGGTTTTCCAGTAATTCAATCCTGAGGCATGTGTAGGGATTATTGTAACATGAAAATGAAGCTCAAATGCAAGCTGAACATATGTGAATTTTATCCTATGCAGAAATGAAAGAAAAGTAAACTAGTATTATAACTATTCTCTATTAAGAAAAAAATGAACTTCCTTTTTAATCATTCAACACTGATTCTTGAAAGAAACTATTAGCTGTAAGGTGATGATGAAGTATGTTTTGGCAAAACCAGATATAGGCAATTCTTTGAGAGCTTGAATTTTCCTAATAAAGTATCTTTTTCCCTCTAATATTTCAAAGCATTTTGATCTTCATTTTTAATTGCAATTACAAAATTTAAGATTCAATATATCAAGTGGTTTTTCTCATATATAAAGCAGGGGCAATAATGGTGACTATTCAAATGACTTGTTGAAGAAATTAGATACAATTAATACATGTAAAGATCCTGGCATGGAGGACATCCAGTTTCAGCTCCAACATGGAAAGAGCTTGGAAGTTGTCTCTCCTGTCTTTGTAACAAGAAAAATGTGGAAAAACTAAAAGCCAACAGCTTTTTTGGACCCGATAGAGTACTGAAGTCCCAAAGCAAACCAAAACCAATGATCTGGAGAAACAGGTACACATAGGGAGACAGAGGCAAGAGATGCTTACACAGAACAGAAGCAGCTGAAGCCATAAGCTGGTAAAAACACTTAAATGGTCATTTTGATGAATTGTTGAAGGCTGAGTTGGGACTGACATGAGAGTGAGAAACTCTTGGGGTCTGGAGTCTTAGGGAGGACCACAAACCCTCGGGCTTTATCCTTCCAGAATCACAAAAGGGTCTATGGTGAAGATTAGAAAAAGATCCCCAGTTCATAGCTCTTGCTTAGACAGGGTTTGAAGAAGAGCAGCCACTGTGTAATAAGCCAAGACCTTCCCCATAACAAAAATATACCCTCCAGGAGAGAAGACTTTGCCAGAGCCTTCTATCAGCTGAAGGACACCCTCCAATATCAGTGTCCAATATAGCCTACCTGTCTCACTGGATATTAAAAAATAAAAAAGTGAGCCCTGGCTGGTATAGCTTAGTGGATTGAGTGTGGGCCTGCAAACCAAAAGGTTTCTGGTTCAATTCTCAGTCAGGGCACATGCCTGGGTTGCAGGCCAGGTCCCCAGTGGGGGGCACTCGAGAGGTAACCATACACTGATTTTGCTCTCCCTCTCTTTCTCCCTCCCTTCCCTTCTCTCTAAAAATAAATAAAATCTTTAAAAAATAAAAATAAAAATGTCTACAGAGGCCATGGGAAGTAATGGAGGGAGGGAGATAAAGCTATACCATCAACAAATAACTGTTCACTTTGCAGATATAAGCCCAGGGAAATAGGTCCACTAAAAGACTGAGATTTAATCATAGAGCACTTTCCTGTCCCCATGCCTGACCGCCACACCAACAGGGCTTCTGTTGGCATATAAGAGTGACAGATTACAGCTAAAGAGCTGCAAAATGTAGATTCTCTGTGAGGAGAAGTATTTAGGGACGCCTAAAGTGAAGAAGAGAGATGAAAATTAGGACACTAAAGAAATTTGAAGCCTCTGGCATCTTTAGCTACAGTAAACATTAAACACAGTCCAACTAATAAACATAAATCCTCACACTAAAGTCCTATTTACTTCAGCTCCTATTACTAAATACATGTCCTGCTTTCAATAAAACAATTACAAGGCTAGTGAGAAGGTAAACATCATAGGCCCACTTGTACGTGGTTTCATACAAAGATAAATATGGGCTTACCATGTAATCCAGCAATCACACTTGTATAATAGTATTTATGCAAATGATTGGAAAACTGTATGCACACCTAACCAGGGTATCCTTCAGAGATAAACAGATAAACAAACTGTAGCATATCTATAAAACAGAATACTGTTCTATGAAAATAAAAAAAAGAATGAACTATCAAGCCACAAAAAGACATGGATTACTTAAATGTGCACTTCTAAGTGAAAGAAGCAAGGCTGTAAAGGCTAAATAATTTATAATCCAAATTATACAATGTTCTGCAAACTGTAAAACTACAGAGATTGTAAGCAGATCAGTGCTCACCGGGGAATCAGGGAAGGGATGTTAGTAGATGAGACACAGGGGATTTATTTAGGACAGTCAAACTTTGGAGTTGACACTAACACACATTACCTCAGCCAGGTGGTCAAGGTTAACATAAATAGTGATGTCATTTTGATAGTATATACCCTTGACATAATATGATGAGATTGACACCACCTCTATTGTCTTCCTCCCAAACCCATAACCTCAGTCCTATTATAAAAAAAAATCAGACAAATACCAAGAGAGGAACATTCTACAATCTATACCTGACCATGTTCCTTAAAACTGTTATCATCATCAAAAACAGGGAGAGTCTGATAAAATGTCACAGTCAGGAGTAGCCTAAGGAGACATGAAAAACTAAATACTGTGTGGCATTCAAAAAGGAATCCTGGAACAGAAAAAGTACACAGGTAAAATCTAAGGAAATCTGAATAAATAATGAATTTTAGTTAATGTATCAATATTGACTCACTGATTGTGGCAAATGTACCATATTAATGTACATGTACCAAAGGTATAATTATAATGTACCTATTATTAATTAGTAATAGGAGAAATTGAGTGTGGTATATAGAGGAACTCTATTATCTCCTTAATCTTTCTGTAAACTAAAACTATTCTAAAATTAAAAGTTTATTTTTTAAAAATGTATGAGGCATGATTTCTACCTCATGGAAAGTGCTTTATAAATATCAACTGTTATTTACATGACAAATACAAAATTGGCAGGTATGTCTGTGGTCAAATAGAAGTCAGATAATTATTAGAGGTTTCAATAGAGTATTGAATGTAGTTAACCTAAATAATCCAGAATCTAAAAAGAATTGTTATCTATCCCATGAATTAGCCAGATTACCAGTGTCTCATTTTGCCTGTGAAAGTCAACCACAAAATAAGAGTCAGAATATGAGGTAGGAAAAAAGCAAACTTAAATGATTTACTCTCTTAACACATAAAAGAAAAGTGAACAGTATTGTCTCCTTTACAAAATGCCCTGCATTGCTTTCAGGGTGATGTCATTCCATCTGCTTCTAAAGGCTCCCTGCTCAGTCCTCTCAGGGTCATTTACATTTCAACAGTGAACTCCTAAAGATCTAAAGTCCTCTAAGATATAAGCAGGCATCCAATACTATAGACGCTCAGAGAGGTTCCTGAAAAATATGAGATGATATAAGACATGTGAATAAAAATGATAAAATATTTCATTAAAGAGTAACTGAATTATCTGCTTTTAAAAAAATTACTCCCATTCCTTGGCATTCATCCCTTTTCTCATCTTTCAAATAAACCCTTTGGAGAAATTCTGAGTTGTTGAAGGAATTGTCAATTGATCATTCATTTATAATCAGAGCCATGCAGCAGGAGAAGAAAAGTGTCAAAGCTTTATTTTTCAGTTCACTCTACAAATGAAAGAGAATCATTTAAATTCCCATAACTCTGGGTGAGCCACATAGACGTAATCTCACCTCCACATTCACTAAACTTTACCCTACCTTCACATGTATTCTCTTCTGGATGGGTTACAATTGCTAATATTTGCCTCCCTCATTCTGGTGTCTCTCTGTATGAAGTAGAAATGAACAAATTCATGAGGAGCTCTAGATTTAAAGGTTTCATTGCATTGCAAATAGAAAAATAGCCACACAACCTTCTTTCTGCTATTGCCTACCAAGGTCCATTTTATTTTAAAATTTTATGGATTAACCCAAACTACTATATATGTTTAATTTAAAAAATACTATATTCTTCTACAAAAATGAAGCTCAAGGTATAAAAGGATCTGGTTTTTAATACTCTGAAAAGGAAACTGCTCACCATTAAGCCCTCCTGAATCTTCCTCTCCTACTCATGAGGATGCCCACAAAACAAAATGCACACAGTAGCCACACTGGCCAATAAAATGTTCTTATCAGCCTGAGTTATGAAGCAGTTCAAGTTAGCCATGGGAAGGCTCTACTTGTCAGCACATAGGTCTTCTTCTTAGAAGCACTTGCTTTGACATGATGTCAATGAATCCTTTCCAAAGTGTAAATTTATACTTAAAGTATAAAATTACATTTGCATTCTGCATATTCGCATTTTGAAAGCAATCTTTAAAGACTACCAAAAACCCCCATAAAATTTAAAGGCACCACTCTGGTGGAATTTTAGACTGTCAGATTGTAGCGAGAGAGGGAAAGAGAAAAGAATAAAATGCTTAGAATAGGTTTTTGTTCAAAACTCCTTGAATCATACCAGATTGTTTCTCAATTATTTATCAGTTATTTCTCTCTATAATGGCCTCTTGCTACATGAAATAATTTTACTTTATCTAAATTATATTTATATTAGATTCTTAATCACATTGAATAACATTTTCATAATAAAATTTATAAGCCCTGGCTGAGTGGGTCACTTGGTTGGAGCATCATCCACATGTGCCAAAGTCGTGGGTTTGATTCCCAGTTAGGTAGAGTATATGGAAGAATCAACCAATGAATTCATAGATGGGCAGAACAAACAAATCAATGTCTCTCCCTCTCTCTCATTTTTCTAAAATCAATAAATAAAAAAACTTTGTTTAGAATAAAATTTATATATAATTTCATTTTATGCACATTTTGTTGGAAGTATTTTACATGGCTATGTTCAATGTAATCAGTAAATTTACTTTCTGTAGACAAATTCTACTTGCCAATGGGTTCATCCATTCAACAAATATTTATTAAATGTCTACTATGTTCCAGGTAGCATTCTAAGTATTGGGATATGTCATTGAACAAAACAGACAACATTCCTCATCCCATGGAGCTTATATTCTATTGCAGTAGAGAAAGATATAAACAATAAACATAATGCCCCAAAATGGTACATGCTATTTTTAAAAATAATAAAGCAAGGTAAGAAGTTTTGGCAGTGAAGATTGAGGAGGAGGATAAAACTTACAAGAAACACACTTTAAATATGAGGTTTGTGGGGGAAAAGTCCAGCCATTGTTAATACAATGAGAACTAGCAGCCAAGGAGAGTGGACTGGAATGCACATGTGTGAATAATGATGACTGCAATATACTAGTCAGTGGGGGTGGTAGATGCTTTTGAATGAACATATGTACTGTGTGACCATCACATTCAAAATGACTGAGAGAGTAGAGCAACGAATTTGCCTCAAATTTTGTGTTAAGCTTGAACATTCCTCTGTGGAAACTATTCAGATGATTCAGAAGGCTTTTAGGGATGATGCAATGAGGGAAGCACAAATAAAAGTATAGCACAAATGCTTTAAAGATGATCAAGAATCTGTTGAAAGTGATCCCCACTCTGGAAGGCCTGCAACAAGCAGAACACCTGAGAATGTTGAACATGTCCAGGCTGCAATCAACAAAGACTGGCAACTGACAGTATGAGAACTAGAAGCTGATCTGGGGATTCCAAAAACTAATGTATGTGAGATTTTGATGCAGGATCTTGGCATAAAACGTGCCATGGCAAAATTCATTGTGTAGCTTCTGCTACCAGAGCAGAAGGAACATCGTGCTGCAGTTACTAATAATGACTTGATTCAAACTGCTACCAGTGAACCAGATTTCCTCAAGAAGGTCATAACATGAGATGAATGGTGGGTCTATGGCTATGATCTGGAAACAAAGACCCAGTCATCCCAATGGAAGTTGCCTCCATGCTCAAAGAAGGTGCAGCAAAGTAGTAGCAAGAGCAAGACCATGTTAACTATGTTTGTTTTTTTTTTTTATTGGGAAGGTGTTGTTTACCACCAGCATGCCCCTCCAGGCCAAAACAATGAACAAGTACTGTCTCAATGTTCTTTGTCACTTGAGACATGCAATACAACAAAAACAGCCACAGCTATGGGCAACTGGTGATTGTCAGCTTCAACACGATAATGTGCCTGCTCATGTATCACGTCTCCTGCAGAATTCTTGGTGAAACATTTAATCACCCAGGTGACTCAGTCCCCATACAGCCCAGATTTAGGGCCTTGCAACTTCTGGCTTTTCCCAAAACTAAAATCACCTTTGAAAGGGAAGAGATTTGAGACTGTCAATGAGATTCAGGAAAATACAATAGGACAACTGATGGCAATTCCAACAGAGAATTTTACAGAGCGTTTTGAACAATGGAAGAGACACTGGGAGAACAGTGTGAGGTTCAAGGTCCCTACTTTGAAGGGGACTGAGGTACCATTGTCTTATGTACAATGTTTCTTGTGTCTTGTATTTTCTTTCTTTTTTAAAAATATTTCAGGGGGTTTTTAATGATAGTTTTTTTAATTATTTATTTATTTATTTTTAGAGAGGGAAGGGAGGGAGAAAGAGAGAGAGAGAGACATCAACATGCGGTTGCTGGGGGCCGTGGCCTGCAACCCAGGCATGTGCCCTGACTGGGAATCAAACCTGCGACACTTTGGTTCACAGCCCACACTCAATCCACTGAGCTACGCCAGCCAGGGCTTATTTTCTTAAATAAATGTCTCCATTTTTCATATTACATGGCTGGATATCTTCTGGACAGACCTAGACCTTGTATAAACCACAGAGGAAAGTAAAAGAATGGAAAGAGATAAATCATGCAAATCTAATATAAAGAAAATTGGTATAGCTATATTAATACTAGCCAAAGCAGATTTCAGAGTACATAACATTACTGACATAGAAGATGTAGCACAATGACACAATCCTAAATGCACCTGAACTTAAAAATAGAACTTCAAAATATGGGAATCAAAGTTTATAGCACTGAAAACAGAAATAGACAAATACACAAATGTAGTTAGAGATTTCAACCCCCTCTTCTCAATAACTGAAAGAACAATTAAAGAAGAAATAGGTAAAAAAAAAACTTAAAAAATGTTATATGCCAACTTGACCTAATTCACACTTTTTAAATTCTCCACTCAAAAATAGTAAAATGCATATGTTTCAAACTCACACAAGATAGGTCATATTCAGAACTATAAAACAATCTCAATAAATACAAATGGATTAGAATTGTACAATGTATTTCTCTAACCACAATATAATTATAGGAGAAAGCAGTAATAGATAGATATCTGAAATATTCCCCCAAATATTTGGAAATTATACAGCACATTTTTATGTAACCTTTAACCATGGGTTAAAGGAAAAAGTCACAAGAAAAATTAGAAGTTAATTTAAACTAAATAAAAATAACATATCAAATGTGAAGGCTATACACTGCTTTGAAGAATATCTGTATTATAAAACATTTATAATAGGAAATATATATATCAAATCATATCTAAATGTGCACCTTAGGAAACTAGAAGAAGAAAATTCCAAAGGAATCTAAAGGAAGAAAGTAATAAGGGTTAGAGCAAACATTAATGAAATAAAAAAAGGTATATCCATGAAAGTATAAACTGACTATTTGAAAAGACCAATAAAATGATTAACCTCTAGTGAAACTAATCAGAAAAGAGAAAATTAATTACCAAATCTGAAATGCTATAAAGATCATAGCCGCAGATACTACAGATATTATAATGGTAAGGAAATATTTTGAACAACTTTTTGCTGATAAATTTAACAACTTAAATAACAACTTTGTTGAAAGACACAAGCTTCCAAATCTCACTCAAGAAAAAAAGGTAACCTGAATAATTCAATGTTTTAAGTAAATTGAATTCATAGTCAAAAACCTTCCCACAAAGAATATTCCAAGTCAAGAGGCTGTACTGGTGGATTCTGCCAAACATTTAAGGAAGAAATAATACCAACTCCATACAAACTCTTCCACGGAAATGAAAGAAAAGACAACACATTTATTTTACCTCATTTTATGAGGTCAGAACTGACCTGATATCAAACTGAACAGAGGTATTAGAAAGAAAAAGAAAAAAAAAGAAAGGAAATAAAATTAAAAAAGAGAAAAGAAAACTAGAAAGCAGTATTTCTCACAAATGTTAGGAAATTGAATCTGGTAACACATAAAAAAGGCAATAATACATCAGGACTAAGTAGAATTTATTCCAGCAATACAAGGTAGGTTGAACATTTGAAAAGCAATCATAATTCACCATATAAACAGACTAAAAGAAAAATTATATGATCATCTCAATACATGCAGGAAAAATATTTGACAAAAATCCACAGCCCATTCTTGGTAAAAGTGCTTAGCAGATTAGGAATAGAAGTTCCTCAATTTTTAAAAGGCATGTTTGAAAATCCATGTGCTTATTGGTTAAAGACCTTGTAAGATCAAGAACAAGGCAAGGGTATTCCCTCTCATTATGTCTATTCCCATTACACTTGCCAATAAGGTAAAAAAGAAAGAAATAACAGACAGATTAGAAAGAAAGAAATAAAACTTTCTTTGCAGAAAATATGATCATCTGTGCAGAATATCCTAGTCAATATAAATTTTATCTGTATATACTAGGAACAAATTATTGGGATTTTTAATTTTAAAATACTATTTACAATATCAGGAAAAATATAAAATACTTAGGGATGAATTTTCCAAAAGATATGTAATACTTGTACACTGAAAACTTCAAAATAGTGCTGAGAAAAATTAATGATGATTAATAAACAGAGATATATCATTCTTATGGATTAAGTCTCAATATTTTAGTATGCCAGTCCTCACCAAACTGATGCAATGCAGTTCAAATTAAATTCCAGTAGGAACTTTCACACATCACTGGTAGAAATGCAGAATGGTACAGTCATGTTGAAAGACAATTTGTCAATTTCTTATAAATTTAGCATAAACTTACCACATGACTCAGCAATTACACTCCTAAGTGAACATTCACACAGGTGCCTGTAGCAGCTTTATTTATAATTGCCCAAAGCTGGAAGTAACCAACTCAATAATAAGACAAACATTAAAAGTAGGCCAAAAAAAGAATAGAATTTGACCAAATAATATATATGGATGCCAAATAAGTGTATATAATAACACACTCAACAATATTATTCATTGGGGAAATGTAAATTAAACCCATAATGAGACACTACTACATACTTAATAGAAAAGCTAATATTACAAATACTGACACTGCTAAGTGTTGGCAATGACCTCACATACATGGCTAGTGGAAATGCAAAATGATTAAGCTGCTTTCAAAAACCGTTGGCAATTTCAATGCTGCAATAAATATTTACTACAAGGATTTCTGTAGACATATGTTTTCATTTTTCTTGGGTAAATTCATAGGAGTGGAATATCCAGGAGGACTTTCCAAAATAGTGGGTATGGACCACATGGTAGCAATGTGAAGTAGGAAGTATTTTCCCAAAATTTCCCAGTTAGAAAATAGGAAAGCCAGTTAAAAGCAGGAAAGTGAACAGTGCTCTCTGCAAAACTGGGAACAGTAAAGAAATTGGTGTGGAATGCTGGAAAGGGAACAGCTCCGGAGGTGGAGAAAATAGAGTGTTCTATTTTCTAATATAAACTGGAGAGGTATGGCCCTTGAAAGGGGCTGAGAGGAGGAACTGACATGCAGTTGAGTTCTAAGTCCACACTCTTTCTAAATCAATTCTGAGCCAACAGGCAATCTCTTAAATGTGACAGAAATATCATCAGGATGCATGTCACTCAACAACCACAAAATCTCATGTGGTTCCAAGAGACTCATTACCACAGGACAGCCTTTTAGGCTGAACCAGTCTTACAGACCCAGAGACACTGCGACAGTGGGCTGTGTGACGGATCTGGGCACAGGAGGAAAACAGTGACTGTTTTGGCAGGAGCCTAAGGAATGTGAAGAAGAAAATGAGGCTGGAGAGGTAAACTGAGGCCAGATGAAGAGCTCTGGGTGCCCTCCTTCTGACTCTATTTCTATTGTATATTTGGTGCTTGATGCTAGACATTCATAGTGGGAAGAACAGAGAGAAACATTTTGTTAATAGGTATATGATTTATTAACATCCTATAGAGAAGCAGTTGTTTCTAATCATTTTTGGGACACACATTGCTGTTAGCATCCATTATAATGGAAAGGGTGCGCACTAGACTTTCCTGTGGGGACTGAGCAGGGTAGCTGCATCTTCTGCATGCACTAGACCTAACTTACTATCTATAAATGATTTAGAAGAGAGAACACAGTTGCCTTTGTGCCTTTGCTCATATTGTTTTCTCTGCCAAAAATACCCACGCCTTGTATCCCACCATACCCATACCCTATGGTTTCATGGTCAAGAAAATGAACTTTAGAGTCAGAGAGTGTCTGGCAACATAAAACCTCAGCAAATATCAGCTCTTTCTGTTAATACCCACCCTTCAATCTCACATGTCAATCCCTTGATATTCTCTCTTTCTTGCCTTCAATATCCCCCCCTTCCAAGACATAAGGATTCTTCCCTTCTGAAAATTCGTATCACTTTGCCATTGTCTATCTTTGGTTGGCATTCTAATAATCCATGTATCCTCATTATTCCCCTTGCCGCATGGCGAGCTCCTTGAAAGTGAGGGTCGTATCTCTTTTGCCTTCAGTTTCAAAGGGTGCCTGGGAGGATGTCTCCCAGTAGGTGTCATAGTAAGTAAGCACTTATTGATCAGGAAGTCATAAAAAGGTACTACACCGTTCTTAAAGATATTTTCTACTCTTAGTATAAAAGTTGAAGTCTGGCAACATAGGATAGTTAATCACATTATGAACGTGTTTTTGAATGTACCAGGGTACTACTATTTAAAATAAGCTCTCCTCTCCAAAGGGAAGAACACGGAAAGAAAGCTGCACTTCCATGCAGTGTACAACAGCTATGCTGGTTCTGCAGAGAAGACAAAGAAAAGCCATTTCAGTTTGATTTTGCTGAAGAAACATATGATATTCATCAGCATAATTTTATGAGAAATAATTTAAAGAATCTCACATTCTCAAAGAAAACCCTAGTAATTATTTTTATTTATTTTCAATTATGAGAGAAAAAAATTTATTACTAATTCCTCAATTATTTCATTATGCAGCACTAATAAAAAAGTCTTGACATCTCCATTATGTTTAGCAAAGAATCAATGAATTTAATAAATAATTTTTGACTGAAGTGATTATTTACTTAAAACATAGAATATGCAGAAGGGACCTCAAGTCATATTTTTCTGCTGCCATACAATAAAATAATTGTGCAATTAGTAATAAACAGCATGCAAGAGTGACAAATGTTTTATTTAGAACTTGGGGAACAAAAGCACATGGCTTTGTGCTTTTTCCAAGTGAACAAAATCCTGAGGTATATTAATCAAAGGGGCTTTTTTATGCCTCTGGCAGCAGTGTTTTAAAGTAAACCCTTAATATCAGATCCCAATCCCCAGTTTCAATTTGCTTTCAATGGAAAGGACATTAGAGTTTATAAAATACTCCTTGATTACTTTTTTGAAGGCCTGAAATCTTGACATGTCCATGGCTTGCTCGCACTGCATCAATATACAGTGGTTGAAAGAGCAATACCCATCGCGAACATTGCCACATTGACTTATAGAATCATGCCCTTGAGAAAAAGCCAGAGAGCAAAAAAGGAGCACCAGGCAATGACAAAAATGAAATAGAACTGTCATCTGGCAGTTCTTCATAGTCCGTCAAGGAAACTATTAAAGATGTACAAAGAGCCAGAGAGTGCTTGGGCAAAGGTTGTTAAACCAGCACTTCAAGGGCAGGTCACTGCAGGCTGCCCAGACTTAGTGAAAAGACAAGCCTGCACTTGCTGAGAAGCAGCCTAGGCAAAGGAAATGGAGCTTTCTGTTCCAAGGGAAGTGGAGATGAGGAATTTAGAATAAATTGTAAATTAACTCTTCAGTACATCCTTTTTCTAGTGACAGATCTCACAGAGATTCTTTTGATCTGGTTTAGGGACTATATTAAGAGCCTGCCTCATGTCGGTGAAGCCAGGTACAAACCTCAGTCTGCCTGCGGCCAGTGTGCAGCACCTTCTCCACATTATTTAGCTTCTCTGAGCCTCAGTTTCCTCCTTTGTCACACACAGAAAGTATGAAATCAGAACTTCTCCTTTACCTGTTTCCTCGCTTGTATCTGCTCTATTTTCCTGAGCCAATGGTCCTCACTGTTCCCTGATTTGAGAGTTTCCTAAATCCCTTAGTCAGATATGCTTTGCTGGCTCACAGTTAATTGGTTTAAAAAAGAAAAAGTAGTGGGTCCTTATGGAAATCAAGGAAAGTTCTTCACCTAATCTCTCTCCCTCCCCCTCTCCCTTTCCCAGTCCTCCCACCCCTGCCACACACACTCCCCTTCTTCCCTGAGGTCATTATATCAGTTTTCTGGAGGGAATGTCATTGTTCCTGAGGCCTTTGTTTAGCCTTCAAATTATTCCAAGATTCAGAATCTCAGCCAGGAAAGGACTATCTTCTGACTATCCATGTCCAGGCATGTAGGAGTGAGATTTGGAGAAGCAAAGGCCTTTTCTCCTCTTCGTGCTACCCAACATAGATTCATATCACTCAAAATAGAAATGGGGAAGTTATCTAAAAATGGAATAAGCTCAAATATTACACTATATAAAATACTGATGACAACGATATTGTGTCCCTAAATCTCACTGTGATTTGGGGTTTTAAATAAGTAACAAGACATCTTGACTAGGGAAGGCAGTAGAAAAATATAATTCAACTTACTGAACTTAAATAATTAGATTCAGTCCCATGTCATAATTAAATCCCTCAAATGAGTATGGAAATAATGAAAATTCAAATGTTATTGTATTTTTGTTATAGAAATCATAATTTTTATGTCAATTTAAGCTCAAAATCATGTGTGTGTGTACGTAAAACCACTCTTAACATGTCTTCTCTAGAAGATGTTATGCTTCTGGATGCAATTTAGAATGATCATATAATCTAAGAAAAGGGGGACTTATCAAAGTTATTTTTAAGGGTGGGAAGAAAAGAGCTTATTGTGATTTTTTTTTTACTATCTGTGGTCTTATTGTCATTTTAATTCTAACAGTCATCACAAAGATTTATTTTTTCCAAATATGAGTACCATGTCCAGAATAATTTTTGGCTTTTATTTGAATGGAGTTTTCATCTTCAGCTATACTATAGTTTAGGGGGCTATTATGGAGGTATTTCTTTCATGATCCTTATATCCAAAAAGTATACTTATAGACTTACAATAATGTAAGTATACCACAGATTTATAGCAATAATGATTTTTACAGTTTCACTGATCTCTCATGCAGATGGGATGTATTATTTTGTTCCAGGCTTCCCCCATATTATTTTTTTGGCAAGAACAAACCTACACTATTTCAACACAAAATATTTTATTTCACATAACTTTAGAAGGTATGCTATAGAATTCAATTTACAAACTTGGTTACAGATAGAATTACAACAAATAATATAATACCCAAAACATCATTTACAAAAGCATTACATAAAATGAGTAATTTCCTGCTGAACAGCAGGTATGGAAACCTACTGTAGAATCTAGTTTTCTTGGACAGATCTACAGGGGGATCCACATCTCCAAAACTGTCACTAAATCTTTTACCAGTGACCAAGATCTTGTGCATTTAAGAAAACGGCCTCTTACCAAAAACATTGATTCTGTTTTCTGGAAATGTATTTTTAAATAAATCGTGCCAGCTCTGTGCTGTGCTAGAGATTGTATGTATGTGGAAATAACATGAGCATGAAGAGGAGAAGGAAGATGAGAACTAACAGGCATTATGCAGATATTCTACATGCATAATCAAATTTAATATTTATAAAAACTCTTTCAGAGAGATACTATTATTTTCCCCTTTCTACAAATAAAACTGAAACACAGCAAGTGCCTTTATGAGGTGCTATACCCAGTAAATAGCAGACCTGGACTGTTTGACTCCAGAGCATTTGTTCTGACTCCTACACTTACAAATCGTAGACACAAGATATGCACACACAGGAGAGCTGATGAATATGGCAGCCGAATGCAACGGAGTGAAACGCTCAGCCTTTTTGATTCCATCTTGTCCAGTCTGCTTAGCTCCCATAGCCTTTGGGTTAATAGCTTCTGGCATACAGACATGCTAAACAGCCCCTTACCAGAAAGTGCTTCTCCTGAGTAGATAAGACAAATATGTTTTCTTCATCAATGATCTGCAGGAACCTTGTGACTGGGTTCATATCAACTAGGGTCAAGAGACTAAGCATAATTTTCCTTTGACCCCTGTAGTACCCAGATGTTGACATCAATAACAACTTGTCCCTCCCATTTCCCTGTCCCTTGGTGAAAGTAGCTTGAAATCTGTACTTTCTTAAAACGGATTTAAGGCACTACCAGGTCTCTCATCTTCTTGGTTGATGCCTTCTTGATCAAGAAAACTGTTCTTCTCCCAGGGTTTGATGTTTTGATTTTAGTGTTTTGAAGCCTTGGACACATAGACTTTGGACCAGTAACAAGAACATAGATCAATTCTAAAATGTAGACATGGACTAGAACCAGGAATTTTTATATTGATGGTGTAATGTGGATAGTAACTCTAAAAACGATTTATAAAGGTGTGAATTGGAATAATTGCAAGAAAATTTTTAGAGAAGGTGCATCTGAAGAATGAGCAGCATCTAGATAAACTGAGATTGGAAGGCAGGGTGGGAGACGGTACACAAGGGAACAACGTGGATAGAGGCACCTGGGAGCAAGTTGGACTTATAAGTCTTTGGGGAAAGGACAGCTGCAAAACTGCCTCAAATTTTCTCAGTCCATCTCTATTACATTTTTTAAAAGATTGTATTTATTTATTTTTAGAGAGGAGAAGGGAGGGAGAAAGAGAGGGAGAGAAACATCAATGTGTGGTTACCTCTCATATGGCCCCCAGTGGGGACCTGGCCCGCAACCCAGGCATGTGCCCTAACTGGGAATCGAACCTGCAACCCTTTGGTTCATAGCCTGTGCTCAATCCACTGAGCTATGCCAGCCAGGGCCATCTCTATTACATTTTAATTTAATCCCATATATTACATAGAACACACTTATATATATTTTTGACAGTTCATTTTTATTGTATTTTTTCACTATCATTTATCCCTCCATACCTCAACCACCTCCCTGCTCCCTGATCCCCCCAATCACTACACTGTTGTCCATGTCCATGAGTTCTTTTTGTTTTTTGCTCCATCCCTCCATCCCCAACCCCCTGCCCTGGGAGATATCAGCCTGCTCTCTACCTATGAGTCTGTCTCTGTTTTGCTTGCTTAATGTTATTTATCTGATATTTAAATTTCTTTGGCAAGCTGGTATTTTCATTTGCTAAATCTGGCAACCTTACATTACACTTGAATTTACCTGATTTTTAAAAATTGTCTTTCTTCCCCTACCCTTTTTGCTAGAATATATGCTCCAACCAAGGAGGACCTTGACTTGTCTTGCCCTCCCACCCTATCCTCAATAAGTAGAATAGTTCCTGGCATTTGTAGGTGCTCAATAGATGTTTGTGCATGAAAATGGAAAAGGACTTTTTACTATGTACTTATTTAATTCCAAAGTTACCATGTTTGAAAGCAGAGGGGCAAAACCCCAGAAATTTAATATTGGGTTGGAAAGTGAGAGATGGGATACTGAGAGACAGTGAGTAGGAAAATATAAACAAAAGTAAAGTGGAAAGGAGAAAATGCGCAGCACATATAGAGGGGCTGTGAGGAGGAGGAGGAGGAGGCAGCCGTGGTGGCGACAAGCCCTAATCTGGGATGAATGGGAGGAGAGGGAACAGAGTTTTATTGACAGAGATAGGGAAAGATGATAGGGAACAATATCACTTTGTTTTAATAATCTTAATGAAACTGGCAATGCAAAATTCTTAGAGTTTTGGTCAAGGACTACAATTTTAAAAAGAGAGAGAAAGAGGCCCTCTTAAACTACTATGGAACCTGATGCAGATGAAAAATGACATGAACAGCAACAGATGTTCTCCTTCTAACTCATTTTTTTTTTTCAAAATACCAAGATGGATTAGAAATGTGCAAAACAAAAGAGTCAAACTGACCCAAATTCTTCTAATTCTGTAACTGCAGAAACAGGGCTGTAACCAATTTCATTTTTTTTACTTTAAAAAAGAGGAATAATTTTATCCAGACTAGTACTTCCATCTTTTAGCTTATGAAATATAATATTATAGAGTTGCTCTTAACAAAAATGTCAAATTTCAGTTGGGTACACATTTAGGCTATTTAAACAATGGTTCTGATAGATTTATTTAGAGATCTCACAACTGGAATAAAACATGCAGGCTCCAATTCATGAATTTGAAAAATCAAATTTCTTTAAACTATTTCTCTGATAGTTTTTCTCTTATATATTTGACACATGCCACTCTTCATCTATAGGAGAATCTAGCATAAGATGGCATCTGATTTAGCACAAAATGGTACATTACACAATTTTAGCTTTAAATGTCAACATTTTATGATGTTCAGTAAATACCATCATGATTTCCAGATGTTTCACCACGTGAATCAGATTTAAATCATGGTAAAATCTTTGATACAGATGCTTGAGAAATAGAGAGGCGTATACATGTTCAAATATATCATCTCAGCCCAAACTCAAAGAATACCTGCTCTCTAGCCAGGCTGTCAATTTCAAAATGCACTTGAAATATCCTCCCCAATGGAAAATGTGTCCTACCCTCTCCTGTTTCTGTTAGTGCAGCAACAGTTACCTCCCTTTTCCCTGGAGGCCACCAATGGGATTACTAGTGCTCAATGTCATGAGCATTACTGGTAGATGGAAGTGATGACTCAATTAAACCAAGCCACCAAATAACTACTGAACAACTATTTTTTGCAAGACAGGGTGTTCTGAGGGTTCCAAAGAAGTGATAAATGCAATCACTGTTCTCAATAGATCAGAGCAAAGGTGGCAAAATGCCAGGTAAATATGACCAGGTTAATGTAGTACAATATTTACAAATATGAATTTAAGCACATTGACAATAAACTGAGGCAGTAAGAGACTCAGGGATAAAGGGTAAATATAATGGTAGAAGGAGAAATACAAGAAAAAAGATGAGAAATGGAGGATCATAACCAGCCCCTGCCTTCCAGTGTTCACCAACTAATTACAAATTTTGTTCCTTTCATTAGTTGGTTTATAAATTGACATGCGTTCCTTAGTTTTATTATTGGATTTGGTCAGTACAACTCAGAACTAGTCTATATACCAAAAACATATTTAAAAACTAAATTATAAAGAGTGTCAAGGCTATCTTTGTATCTTTCCCTCTAAACCCAGAAGAGAGTCAGAAACACAGTAGAAGCTCAATAAATGCCACATTCATTATTTAGTTAACTAAATGACCAATAATAATGTTTTTCTTGGTCAGAAATAAAGCTATGATCAAGGTATGTATACATTACATAAAATTTTCCAAAACATATTCTATGAAATAGTAAATCATTTATATGTACCACTGGGGTTAGAGAGGCAGTTTCTGAATTGAACTATATTGGAGAAATATAAGTACTCATACTCTCTCCCTCTCAGATATTCACAATGCATGTTAATGTTTAGAGTTTGAATCATAATTATTCTAGTTCCTAAGTGGAAAAAGTTGTCATGTAGCTAAGATACCTGAAGTGTGTTTGTGTGTGTGTGTGTGTGTGTGTGTGTGTGTAACCTTTGCTATGAATAAAATAGAGAAGAGAAAAATCTAAGAAAACCTCAATCTGATTTATGAATAATTATTTGGTGCAGATTTTATGGGTAAACAGGTCACTCTATGGCATTTAAAGAACATATAAATCATGGATCTCAGGGCCCTAGGAAAGTCATCTCTGGCTTTAAATCATTCTATCTGGTGTCTAAAATAAATTTCTGAGTAAATAAAAAATTTAAAATAGTAACACAAATGTCAAAGGGGAGTTCTCACGTACTATACATATATCTATACTGTACATGCATTTGGGAGAGACCAAGTATGCTACAGTCGCTCAACCCGTCTTGGCACACTTGGGTAATTTGGACAGTAATAATAAAATATCAAATTCACCATGTAGCACCGCTGTATGTAGGGCCATACTCAACATCACAGAATATAAATAATGATGTGCTGCAGATCGTACACAGAAAAGTGCTGATCATAGCGGTAAGAGGTCAAGAAAGTCATTCCTTCTCCTCCTGCCTCACACATTGCATGAGGGAGGTTTTGCACCTAAGCTCTGCTGTTGTAACTAAATGTGCTATTTAGATACTTTCAATTACCTTTCTGATTTTTGGAAACTGGATATATTATAGTCAACATCTATGCACAAGCATTTGAATAAATAACAAATTATTAATTTAATGTTTAATGATAGTGATTGTGAATCGTAGGGTCTGATAGTTCAGTGAATAAGAGCTGAAAAAGATGTAGCATTTGACTATCTGTAGCATTTGAATAGCTGGTGAGAGACTCATATGTTTTCATTTTTGTGACCCCTATTCCCCAGCCTAGTATTTGTCATTAGTTTGTTTGAGTGATTTTTTTAAAACTGTGACTCTATTGATGCATTTATAAAGAAACCATGTCTGTTTTAATTTTGTATTCCCTATGCCCTTGTCAGAGCTATGTACACACTGGGTCCTCAAAAAATAATTGTATTTAACAATGAATGTTAATTTACCAAAGAACTACTTCAGACCACTTATCCTTAATATTAGATAGCAGTAGTAAAAGTGCCTGTGATTGTGCACTTGTGGAAATGTCATCACACAGCTTCCTCAGTTAATTAGGCAACTAGGAGACCCTGTGTTCAAGTGGCACACTTGGTAGACTTAAGAATTACAGGAAATGTCTGTGGAAGTTTCACTGAGAGCACCTACAAGTGCCTTCCTCTGCTTGACCACATAGAAGCATGATACCATGTAACATCCCAGTACCTTAAGACAGTGTTTGTCAAACTTTAATCATTAGTGGACCAACATCATGATCACTCAACTCAAAACTTCAGAGCATCTTATGATGGCAATGGCAATCTTCATGGCCAGTGCTTTGCCACGGCACCGTGGATGACATGCTTATCCTAAGCTCCAGTATCCATAAAGTATATTGAGTTTAACAGAATTATATTAAACAAATATTTTCTACGTGCCAAACCTCATCCATTAAAAGTAACTATAACTAACAGAGCATTTCTTTTGGGGAACTTAGAGTCTGAAGTAGATAAATTTTAAAAATATAATATGTCATCAGGGGATATCGGAGCTATATTTTGCCATAATACAGCATAACAAAGCACTTCAATACTGAGTGCCTTAAAAATAATAAGCATTTATTTCCTCCGTGTTTGTGGATCATTTATTTAAGGCTTGGCTATTCAGCTCTTCTAGTCTCTGCTGAATTTGCTCATCTAGCCAAACGTCAGCCAGCTGTGGGCTGACCTGGAATGCTGTGGCTGGGGATGACGGGGGTGTGTCAGACCCCCGGCACAAAGCTTATCCTCCAGCACTCATTCACGGAAACTGTAGGATGGTAACATTAGAATAGGAATGAGCACTAGCATTTACAAGGGTCTGCCTGAATCAAACCTGCTAACATGCCATGGTCAAAGTCGGCCATATAGCTACCCCCAGCATGTCAGTGAGAGGTCACAAAGTCACATGGCAAAGGGTGGAGACACAGGACAGGATGACAAACAGAGGGCCTCCCTTCGGTGTGCCACAGCGATGGAGAAACACAAAGCAGGGTAAGGGGATACAGAGAATACAGGCCCCAGGGAAGGGGCCACGTCAGGTGGCATTTGAACAGAGACATAATTCAGTGAGAAAGACAGCCATGTGGATGATTTGGAAAAGAGAATTCTAGATAGAGTAAAGAAAAGGAACTCCAAAGGCCCTGAAACATTTTATACTTAACATGACTGAGAAAGAGTGAGGAAGCTGGAGAAGAGAGAAAGGAAAAGAATGATAGGAGGATAGGCCGAAGGGAAGGAAGGGCAGGGCTTGTGAGCCATGGCACAGACACCGACTAAAATTGTGAGTGAGAACAGGAAGCCCACAGAAAATCTGGAGCTGAAAAAATCAGGATATAACTTTGAATTACAGGACTGAACTCAGGTGTTTTAAAGTTTCTCTCTGATTCCTGTGCATGCAGGGGGCCAAGGCTAGAGAGAGATTAGGAGACCATAGTCTTAATGCAGCAGCAGCAGCAGCATGGTGCACCAGTGGTGAATATAGAGTGAAGATGGTGAGGTGGGACACTGGGTATTTCTAAGGTATTGCTAACAGGACTTGCTAAAACTACAAGTTGGTACACTAGTTTACATCACACACACACACTCATATATATATATATATATATATATATATATATGTATATATATATATATTTGATTACTCATTAAAATATGTCCACAGTTAAAACAGAAAGTGCTCTTCCCTGCAGCACATAAAGTCATCTCCCATATACCCAGAAGGTGGTATGTGAGAACCATACCTTCAAAAACAGTCTTGCCTTTAGAATAAAAACATTTACATTAGTCACCCAGATGAAAACTAAAATAATTT
Organism: Phyllostomus hastatus; assembly: GCF_019186645.2. Taxonomy (NCBI): domain Eukaryota; kingdom Metazoa; phylum Chordata; class Mammalia; order Chiroptera; family Phyllostomidae; genus Phyllostomus; species Phyllostomus hastatus. The sequence continues at coordinate 4,646,834 of NW_025334033.1, read as the reverse complement.
AAATGGTCAAGGACATTTGGATTAAAAGGTCACAGGCTCTTACATTTTCCTGGTAAATCAAAATGTAAACTCAAAACAAATGACATTTATTTTACTAGGACCTTGCAAAAGGAAACTTCTCTGTTCTTACTTAGTGAAAAAACAAGTGCTTTCTATGTCTTGATGATTTCCCCATTAGCACAAAAATTCTGGCATTGATTCCTCACACCAGGGAATTTTTCTCAAAGTGTTTAATAATCTAGGTTTTATTTTCTTATTATGTTCATAACTTGTGAAGCTGCCTGGGAGTTCTTTCTCATAGGAATCGAGGCACACACACACGTCTCAAAATTATAAGCACCTACTACTGTCGGCAAAGGTGCTATGTGAATGTGAAAAGAACAGAGTGCAGTCCCTCCCCCTAAAAATTATAAGAATCTAAGTATGTTTTATTCTTGCTGTCACTTTATTTTATTAAAATGAAAAGTAGTTTTCACAGGTATTAAATTTTCATTTTGCCCCTGAAAAAAAGTGAAAATTTCTGCAAAAATTATAAATTTCCACCGCAGCACCTTCATAAAAATGTATGATCTTGCCCTTCAGGATGCCTCCTCACTTGTTTAAAATGAAAAGCTGTTTGCAATCATGGTTGGAAATACACACATCAGGAAAAATTAATCATGCAAATATTTTCAAAGCGGAAACAGTGATGGTGGGGAGCTCTGCAGTGTGCTGGGCACATCACACAGAAAGAAATGCTGGGCGAGGATTCCGCTGGGCGAGGATTCCGCAGGGCATCTCCCTTGAACAAAGCCAGCATGGAGGCCCCGTCTCGGGCACTGAGGATGCCATCGAAAACATCCTGGATAAGCTCCTGAAGGAATGAAGTTTTGACAGTCATATAGCCAAATATTTTCAGAAGTAACATCATCTTCATTAAACATCTGCAAGTGGTACAATGTAAGCAAGATTAAGAAATTAGACCTGTGTGTGTGTGTGTGTGTGTGTGTGTGTGTGTGTGTAGTGTGGCTATCTGCTCTGATGATGTTCTTCCCATCTTTATTTAAGGAACATTATTATGAGGCATCAGATTTATTTTTCTTTATTGTTTGCAAAGGAGAAGGAATACTTTTTTATTTATTTTAAGTAAGTTTAATGTTAATGGGAAGTCTAATTTAAAATAAAATGTAATCGTGTTTACATTACAGGATAAGGCAGTTGGCTGGCCGCGTCAGAAAAAAAAGAAGAGTTTTATAATCAAGGGCAACAGGGAAGGACTTCGGCAATTCCTGCTAGGGCTCTGTGTGTGACGCGGAACATGATGCTGCTTCTTCAGGCTGCTGGACATGAGAGCTGGATGTGAAACCTGCTTAAGACCAAACCACACTCTTTATGCACTTCTGCCTTCAGATTTCTCCTTCTTTCTGCTTACAAGGGATGGAAGGAGGAAGAAAGCAACTTAGTGTGATAACAAATTAGAGGTTCCTGATAAAAATAACCACATAATGTGTGGGGTCCATGGGAGAGGGAAAATGTGGGGCCCTTTGTTCAAAAATGATGAACAATCTCAAGATGGCAACAGCAGATCATTAAGCAAGCTTGGGGCCCTGTCTGACTACACAAAACAGTAACATTCATGAAGTTAGTCTTGATTCCTAATGTAAAAATGGTAGTCCTCAAAGCAAGAATTTCATGGCACCATTTTTTAGATCCACACCTGAGTTAGTGATTTTGGGGGGTGGAGAGAGAGAGATGAGACAGAGAAATATCAATGGGTTGCCTCCCAGGGATCAAGCTCACAACCTAAGTATGTGCCCTGATCAGAAACTGAACCCATGACCTTTTCATGCATGGGACAACACTCTGACCAGCTGAGCCACCTAGCCAGGGCTATGGCATATTTTTGATACTCAGGCCAAACTACTAGTGGGACATCTCCCATCTGTATAGAGGGGACTGAAGGGGCTCATTTATTTAGGTGAGTTCAAGAAATATATTTAATAAGCCTTTCTGAATTGGGTCTTTTGAGAGCTATAGGATTTTTGTTTTGTTCTGCTGTTTCCCCTTTAAAATAGCCCTCTTAGAATAAGACTAAAGCCAACATTAGATTTTCTAAATATTTGAAGTTTTCTGTGTCTTATTTTTTAAAACTTTCTAGGCCACAAACACCTTCTACTTCATCCAACAACCTCAGCTGCACTTTGGGTCATGACAGCATCAATGTCACGCCTAAGGGAACCATGCCAAGACCCTCCCTCCCCTGCTTCCCTCTGACCCTGGTTTTCCTTATGTTCAATAATTACATACATAATCATGTTTGTTTTCATATATAATATGTACTATATATATATTATATTTTAAGGCAGCTGTCCCAAAGAAGGCACAAGAAATGACTAGAAACAAACAATAAAATTTAACTCCTCAAATAGGTAAATAAAATGAAAATAGGCAACAAGAAAGTTATATTTTAGGTGTGAGCTTTTTGTTGTTGTTATTTGGTTAAACATTCATTTTTTTCTGATTTTCTTTTAGTGATGGTCTATGATGATTTCTTGAGCATTCAAACCACTAAACACAATTATACAGCATATTCCAACAATTACAATGATCACTGCTCTCAGTGGTCAAACTTTCTTGATGTGATGGCATCTACCAATTTTTGAGGAAGGAGAGAAAAAAATATTTTGTTCTTTTGTGTTAAGTCAATAGTAAAAAATAACAAGACTATTTCTCAGTCAGGTGGCCCCTTCACACACATACCCAGCTTCTCAGGAAGACCAGTATCCTCACCTATACCAAGATAAAGAGGACCCCTTAGATGCTTTCCTCATCCTCCTACTTGATGCTCAGAGTATCTTCAAGACTGACCACAGGGACCAAGTTGTGCTGTTTTCACCCACATAAAAATATTCATGAAGGAGAGGGAGGAAACAGCATGATTTTGCCCTTACCCTTGCCTCTGGTGACCTTCTGATTGTGGTGTCAAATGGATTCTCAACAGTCAACTCTACATTATCTGCACTGTCAGTCCTCCCATGCAAATCTTGCTTTAATGTTGTGCTGGAATAATTAAGCTTGATCTGCCAATGCAATTAACTATCTTTTGTTTATTTTTTCCTCCTCTTGAAGCCTGCTACCCCAGCAGGAGGACATCAGACTTCAACACTCAATTACCTTCTCCACCCAGGAGAGATATAAGAAGTAAATAGAGTTAAATCAGTGGAGCAAAATTGAGTTTCATTTATGAACTCTCAGTCAACTATAGTTTCTGGCATAGAGTGGGGTATAGGGGAAAACACTGTGTAAGGAGTAGAGCACAGAGGTGCACAACTTTCAGCTCTCCAACCTACATCACTGCATCACGGAGGCTGTTGTATAGGCATAACTCCTGCCAAGAGGACACTAGTTAGGACACTAGTGACCCCAGAAATGACAGGAACAAAAGAAAAGTCCCAATATCTGTGATTCTGTTAATTCCACAAGCATCACTGACAGCGTTAAAGAGAAAACCACAGACCCAAAATTGTGTCACTCATGCTAAGAGACTATGATAGCAAATCTAGATTTAATACCCAATCTATTTGCAGTTTCAGCCTTTCCCAGATATGTAATCTTAATGAACCAGTCTGGAATTTTCTGGTTAAAAACAATGAGGTAATCTCTCATGCAGGCCCTCTCCATCCCCCACAAAAATTAAAGGCAAGCTGTATAAAACACTTCTCATTCTCTTTACCAACCCCCTAAAAAAGATGTCCTAGCCCCAAAATAACCCTTTCTCTTGCCCCACTCTTCTTCCTATAAAAAACTTCCCATTTTGTTCAACCCCTCAGTGTGCCCTTCTACTTGCTAGATGAGATGCTCCCTGATTCATGAATCACTTAATAAAGCCAATTAGATCTTAAATTTCCTCGGTTGAATTTTAGTTTTTAATGTCAGAAGCCTCCAAGACACTGTACAAAAATTTTATGGAATCTGATTTTCACTTGCATTAAACTTGTAGATGATTTCTTTTTTATGAAGATCACTTATTTCAACTTTGTAACTCTTCATAAGATACAGGACTGAGTGGAGAAAACTGAAAGCAAAAGGGCATCAGAAGGAGCAGTCTCAGCCAGCAGCCTCCCTCTGTTTCCACCTTTGTGTGCGTAAACACCATAGAAGCAGCTCCTACTGGTTAAACTACAGAAAGTAGAGGGTGATGGGCCCTTTCTGCAATGATCACTCAGAAGTTTGGAACTTCAGTTTCTATTGCTGATTCAAAGTGTTATGAATTCCCAGAACATCAGAAAAGTTCTTATGATTGAGGACATCTGTGATGTCAAATGCACATTCTTAAAAGGCATGATCTGATCAGCCTTGGCGTCGCTGCCCTCCAATTAGCTGGAGAATCCCCAAGTACACAGATCCACATTGTCTGTCAGAGCTCTGACCCAGGAGGAAAACTGACGGAGCACCATTACAAAGGCCAGACTTTATTCTGACCAATCCACCTGGGAACACCAGCAATCCATTTATATTTTTGATTTATTATTAACTAAATTAATAACTGATTTCTGAAAGCTTTGCTGTCTACAGGGGAATGTCAAATTAGCCCTGAGGAAGGCAGATCAAATCACAAAGAAAAATGTCACTTAGTCCAAAATGGTATACCCATTGCCTTGTTCCTCCCCTGCACCATTACTTATGAGACAATACACTTTTCAAACTGGCTGAAAATGCAGAAACAATGCAAGTCATCCAAACTGGACCCTTCAACTGCCAAGCTGAACTTTTGTACAGGCAATGATTCAGACTTCTGAAAAGTTCAGGGATCTCTCTAATTAACTGTCTAAAGAGAAAAGAGATTTAATGCTTTCCTTTGCCAATCCACAATCACCAGTGGTAGGGCCATAGCTCCTGGTATCACCAGAATCTGCACACCTTGCTAGAACATTTTTGGTTTTTCACATGACAATGACTTGAAATACATAATCAGTGTCTCCTGGTGGGGAGTGAGGTAGAGAGAGAAGGGGGCAAAAAACCCTGGCAATTACTGTGCAATTCTCAAATCTGCCTGTGATTTGTGAGACACATCAAAAGGTGCTGGCAAGATCAATTTGTGGAGATCCCTGTGATAGAGGAATAATGAGTTGACAAAGACCAATGTTCAGTTGGGTGCAAGCCCAATAAGATTACTGTTCAGCATCATCAATATTGTCTGTGTTTGGAACTGACACAATCAGACTGGAATCAATTGTATTTTCCACAATACTGTCACACATGATTTTTAACTTTGGCTCACAACTCTGTAAAGGTGCTTGCAGATGTTGGCAGATTTTTGCTAAGTTACGGGATGTCATTATTAAGTAGGAGTCGCACCCCACAGTAATTTGTGTTTGGCAGTGTTTCTCTGAGGTCTGTATACTTAAGAGAGAAGACAAAGAGTGAGAAAAGGAGAAGAGAGATTAGCAAAAGTGTTTTTTTCTGTTTAACATCCCAGCCCCCACCTCACTTTTTGTTTTGTTTTGTTTTTATTGTAATGACTACACACCATGCGTAAATGGTAAGCTAGTTCTTAGCTTCAACTTAAGTTGAAGATCAAAGAGTTTTAGTGAAACAAAGAAGTTTCTTCTGTGAAGCAACATAATAAAATTTTTTTCACCATCAAAAGGCAGAGGGTACATATGGATGGCTCCATCTAGAATACATTAGAAGTTGTTCAAGGAGGTGGAAAATCTACTTAGCAATCTGATTTTTAAACAATCCCTGCAGTCTCCTCCAGTGTGTTTTATAAGTCATTATTCCTACCACAGAAGGCTATCACCTTTATGTGTCATGAGATCTGTTCATACTTTTGGCCATGCCCATATGGGCATCCTAGACCTCAGACACTAGCTGACTGACCTCGTCATCCAGAAACACTTGTGGTTCATGGCCACATTGCAAAGAGGAAAACATGCAAAAAGGAACAGGGGCTGGATTCCTCTTTCGACACAAGTATTCCTAACAATGGCTCTACTGGATCCTCCCCATTGAGAGTCATGTAAATATAAATTTTGTGAGAAGTAAGTGTTGTGGAAAGACAACTAAATTTGTAGTGCTAAATTCCTCAACTTAAAAGGCTTAGATTTTACTTAATAAAGTTGGGTCTTTAAACCAAATTAAATGTTAGTAATCCTGTCCCACCAAGTCTAATCATAATCACTATAGGGTCTCTCTCCCAAGTCCAGGATGACACCAATATTGTGGGATTGTATGCAAAGCAGACATTTATTGTGGCCTCTCTGGTCTCTGGTTACCCCTGAAATGGCCTTTGATTGAATTCATATAGTGCCTGAGAGGCAAGTCTGTGCTGTCTTCTTAGGCAGCATTATCTTTGTGGAGCTTGAAAACCTTGGTACCTATGGTATAGCTTCCTAAGGTGGATCACACAATCATCCCCTCCTGATTCCTGCTTGTGCCCCAAGGCACTATGAAGAAGTAGGAGCACCAATTTCAAGGCATCCCAAACCATTGCACAGAATTTCTTCTTCCTTTTCAGACTCACTGCAACAATCATTCTCCTCTCCTCCAAGGTTCTCACTTCTCTCTATTGCCCTGATGTAACCCTCTCAGAGTTCAGGTTAGAAAACAAATCAGAAAAGAAACCTGTCTTTCAGTTACTTTGATTTTGACACTCTCACAAAGGCCAGATTAATATCTCAAAATGGGGTTGGAAAAAATGAGAACAGAGCACAAATTAAAATCTTAATAAATTATTCTGTCATACCTGTAGCTAGGTAACCTTGAAAGAAATCCCACCATAATCCCAGATCTAATAAAACTAGGAAAAGAATACTTGTGAGGATCAAAGGAGGGCAGAAATATGGAAATGTTTTCATTGATGCCAAAATCTTAGCAGTTACAGTTATTCTCCATTATTTAATGCTCCGTGCAAAGCAGATAGGAGTTCACAGCTGGGAGATGGGAAAGAAGAGTCCAGTCTTCCATGTATTTAATTTCTGAGGTGGTTTGGATCTGATCTGAATAGACTGCTCTGTTGGGCACCTTGCTGTTGGAAACCCTGGAGACTTTGCAAAGTCATCATGTTCTGCAATCTTCTGAAAGACTAGGAAATGCCAGTTGTTCCATCAGACGAACTTGAAGACATGCGCTATCATTCTCAGGGGAATCCTGACATCAGTTTGGCCTTAAATATTATGAGTATCTAGGGATGCGGTGGGGTGGGGTGGGAATGTCAGCGTGTATATTTGGTTTGAATTTCTGTGCACGTAGCGCTGAAGTTTTCGGTGTCCCTGAAGGGTATTTAAATAAATGTCAATATTGGGGCTGGCGTTATTTATAAGTGGATCAAGCCTCTGCCTATTTTGTTTCAACATAGCAAAGTATCCCTCACTGAAAATGGAACTCCTATAAAGTACTACTACAGCCATGGAAGTACTTCCTTAAGGAAATGCTTAATTTAACTTGAATCAGATATAGCTTGACACCCTATAGACAGATTGAAGCAAGGATTAGTTTATCTGACAATCACACAGCAGGATTTTGTGACTTCAGGGTCCAAGACAGGGGAGAAGTACATTATCATGCAAAAGGGAGAGGAAGTTGAGGCACAGATGAGGAGGGGGAGTTGTGGGTGCTGAGTGGAGCAGGTAGAATACCAGACCCTGAGCATCTAGGGATCAGGTCCTGGGCACCAGGTTGGAGAGCAATAAAGAGAGCAGTGCAACAGAGGACAGAAAAAGTAAAAAGATTTGCTTCTGCCACAAACGCTTGCTAGGATCTTTCCCCATTCTCATTCAATTCAGCAAAAGTTGAGCAGGAGTATCATTGACATATATTTCTATTCATAAAAATATGACAAATATGACCTGAAATAGCTATTCAAACAGAAGGAACTGCATACCTGATCTGTAGCTCAAATCCACCATTAATGTTTACACTATTCACATTTTCTGAGTCTCAGTTTTTTTATTTAGAATTTGAAGATAATATTATCTGTTAAGATAGAGAGAGCAGATCTAAGTACATACGTAAGAGATCCAACTACTTCTTCCACTGACAATATGCAGGCAGCAAAAAAACACAACAGACTCTTTTCTACTGTTCTTCTGGAAATGAGATATAAGAAAATGGGTTAACAAGGGTGGTATACATGATAAACCAAGCCCAGGCTCACTGCTTGGTCTGTCTCCTGTTTAGGGTCCAAAGCAGAAATTACATTTTAGGAACTTCAATTGCCTGTCTAACATGTTTCCATGTTCTTCACATGTTTTTCTTCACAAATTCCATTAATGATCAGATGTGATGAGAGCCCCAGTGATAATACACATGGACTGATATTAACTTCGCACCCTTTTCTGTTTCTCCAAGTTATACCTAGAGTGAAACTAATGATTGAAATTAGGATTATTCAGGGAATCACCTAGTCATTTGCTGGCATGGTAGGCTACCCAGTTACAGAGCAGTTCTTAAACTCTAAGGTTCATAAAAATCACCTTTTTTTAAATACAGATGTTTCGTGAGGCCATTCAAGCTGCAAGGTTTTATTTTCTCCTATGTATTTTCCAGAAAATATTCTTGGATTAAGAACTATTGCCTCTTTACCTTTGTATTGTTGCATTTAATTTTATCATTTCCTATTCAATATGCCAAATGTTATAACATGGGTAGATATAATTTGTGTTATTTTTATGAGAATAAATGGCAAAACATCATTATAGAATTTTTTCTGAAGTATTTTAGGCTTACTGTTACTCCAAATCCCAGCTTTACCACTCAATATAAACATTATGATAGAAAACAGATTTATATATTATATATTTATTTTATGCACAAATAAGGTCACAATAATTATTAACATGTTTATTTATATGCACTTTTATATTTTCCCAAATAACAAAAAGGAATTGAATTTTTTTAGATGTTTTGCTACATATGTCAGCAAACAATTCATCCCCTGTTTTCTTTGTCTGCCATAGCTGGCCTCACTGAATATTGCTGTAACTGAAAAAAGAAAAGAAAAGAAAAGAAATCAACAGAAGATGAGGTGGTATATTTATTTCTTAGCTTGTGATTCTACTTAGTTGGATGATCCTCTGTCAACTCATTTCTCCAAATCTTGGATCTGAGATGACACCATTCAGCCTAAGGATTTCTTGTTAGGTCATGTCTTTCCTATATGGTATCAGCTGCCAACACTGAAGTTAAAAGATTGTGGATTTTCTCATAAGTAACATCCCTGTGCTTCATTTTAGGAAGAGGTAGGATAGTGGAATGGTTAAGATACATATGGCTCAACACCAGGAAGACAAACAATCCAATTAAAAAAATGGGCAAAGGTCCTGAACAGACACTTCTCCAAGGAAGACATAGAGAGAGCCCATAGACTTATGAAAGAATGTTCAACATCACCAGCCTTCAGAGATATGCAAATTAAAACCACAATGAGATACCACCTCACTCCAGTTGGATTGGCCATCATTAACAAATCAACAAACAACAAGTGTTGGAGAGGATGTGGAGAAAAGGGAAACCTAGTATACTGTTGGTGGGAATGCAGACTGGTACAGCCACTGTGGAAAACAGTATAGAACCTCCTCAGAAAACTAAAAGTGGGACTGCCTTTCAACCCAGTAATACCATTGTTAGGATTATACCCCAAGGAACCTGAAACACCAGTTCAAAAGAACCTATGCACCCCAATATTCATAGCAGCACAATTTACAGTAGTGAAGTGCTAGAAGCAACCTAAGTGCACATCAGTAAATGAGTGGGTCAAAAAACTGTGGTACATTTACACAATGGAATACTACCCAGCAGAAAGAAAGAAGGAGCTCTTACCCTTCCCAATAGCATGGGTGGAACTGGAGAGGATTATGCTAAGTGAAATAAGCCAGGCAACAAAAGACAAATATCATATGGTTTTACCTATAAGTGGAACCTAATGAACAAAATAAACAAATAAGCAAAATAGAACCAGAGACAAGGGAATAAGGAACAAACTGACAGTGACCAGAGAAAAGGAAGGAGGGGAGAGGGGGATAATGGGGAAAATAAGGGAAAGGGTCAAGTCAAGGAACATGTATAAAGAACCCATGGACATGAACAACAGAGTGGGGATGGACTATGGGAGTGGGGGTGGGCAGGGCATGGGAGAGCAATGAGGAAAAATTGGGACAACTGTAATTAAACAACAATACAAAATAAAGGAAGAGAAAGAGAAAAGAAGATGATGGTTTTAGAGATAGGCAGTTCCTTTAGAAACCATTACCTTGTCATTTGTTAGCTACAATACTTCTCTTTATCTTAATGCCCTTATTTGTAAAATGAAGATGATAATAGCATATGTCCCACAGGAATTCTATAAAAATTAAGAGAATTAATACATGCAAAGCACTCAGAACAGTGTCTGGGACATGGAGAGCAACAATTAATGTTAGTTATTTTATGAGAAAATATAGGTGCTATGTTAGGAAATTAAATACTTTATATATGGTGAATCCTCATTATGGATATTAAATGTTATTATTTATTAAAATCTAAATTAGGTTTTAAAATTAAAATCACTAACAAATTACATTTAAATAATTTAGAGCCTAATAAAATAGAAAAAGATTTCTAGGAGGAATATAATCAAAACTTTTTTCTAATTCTACAGAAAGAATATTGAGTTATTTCAGTTAATGTGGAAAAAGAATAATAATTGGAAGAAAGGCAAAGCAGACCCAGAACCACAGACTGAGAGGGATTCCAGACCATGAGATAAAACATATCAATTAAAGGGGAAGTCAATAAATAAGCATGAGGACAGGCTTTACAGGATTTAATATCACATAATAAGGAATGCAAGATGGTGACTCAAGACCCATGTAGAGTGAGATAAGAAAATTGAAGTAATGATGATATAGTCACAATTTTAGCTATAGGAACCTTGAGAGAGATCGCTGAGAAGAAAATGGGGAGCAAGAATTCATCTTAGACTTGGGATATAAGCTTGTACTCCTGACACTGGATGGATATCTGGCAAGAATGATCAAAATCTTAAGATGTCAAGGCAGAAACTCAGGACTAGGGAAGAACAGAGATCCATTCATGAGAATCAGAGCAGAAGTTGGTGCTAGTTCCTAAACCAGTGATATGCTTAGATGTTTAACTGGCTCTCCAGAGGAAAGACTTGATTGAGATTTAGAGTTTGCCAATCAATTTCCACAGTGTATATACTCCCAACAGGATGATTTCAAGCTACCTATGTTGTATCCACCAGCTTGCAAAATTCCTAAAACACTAACAAGTAGCTGTCATGAGCTAGTGCAAGTCAGCTCTAGCACACAATGAAAGCCTGGTTTTCAGATCTGAGGGGAAAGGTCAAAGACAGATAAAGAGTTACAATATTGATTCCAAAATGGTGAGGTAGACCTTCTTCATTCTTTCTGCCAAACATCAGGTGTGATCTTGAGAGACTGGGCAAGGCTGAACTTTCAAGTGGCATAATTGGGTACCCCCTGGAAAAGAATAGAATTGAGTAAGCTTGACACAAGCTTGGCCAAACACATTATGGCCACCTCACACTGCTTTATCTGCATGGCCTGAAACAGAAACAGTGAAACTATGTCATCCTGAGTCACAACCCTAGCTGACCAGCCAGCTCAGGTTCAACACAGAAAGTCTGGACCCAGCAGGACAGACTCACCATTAAGCACATCTGTGACAGAGACAGTGAATTGTTAAAACGCTTCTAGGAAAGAATAATTCTTTCATTTCACTTCTCATAAATTATTCTCCTTTTTTTTAGAGTGAAGTATGAAAACAATTGATGACAATAACAACATTAACAGTTAGCATTACTTGAGGATGCTACATATACCTGGAATTGTTGAAGGGCCCTTTACTTTTGTGGCCTCACTAATCCATATCAAGGTGGGTTTCAAACATGATTCCCTGACACCCAGGGCTCCATGAACAGGCCTGAGGAGGGACGGCAAGGCCAGGGCCCAGGGCTCTGCTTTCTCTCCGACACTTCAGCACAGCAGCTCTGCTTACATATCATTAGGTACTGAAGGTTCATGTAAGATTTATTTTCAAAAAGGGACTATGCTGATAAATGTTTAAAAAATTTACCTGGCTGGCATAGCTCAGTGGATTGAGCGCAGACTGTGAACCAAAGTGTCGCAGGTTCGATTCCCAGTCAGGGTACATGCCTGGGTTGCAGGCCATGACCCCCAGCAACCGCACATTAATGTTTCTCTCTCTCTCTCTCTCTCTCTCTCTCTCTCTCTCTCTCTCTCTCTCTCTCTCTCTCCCCCCCACCCTTTCCTCCCTAAAAAAAAAAAAATAAATAAAATCTTAAAAAAAAAAACCAGTGCTTGAATGGAACCCAGTGCTCAAGTCCCCTTATTCCAACCAGCTTCCCAGAAAATAAATAACAAAAAAAATTTTTTTTAATTTAAAAATGACACAACCTTAAAATAACTTTTTAAATTGTTATATGTTTTTCTTGTTATAAAAATATAAAAAATCTATCTAAGGTAGCCCTGGCCAAGTAGCTCAGTTGGCTAGAATGTCGTCCCTATGCACCACGGTTGCAGGTTCAATCTACGGTCAGGACACTTACAAGAAGCAACCAATGAATGCACAACTAAATGGAACAACAAATCACCGTTCTTCTCTCTTTCTGAAATCAATAAATTTTAAAAAAGTTAAATCTATCTAAAGTAAAGGACAAATAAAATCGCTTCCCTAAGATAAGTACTGTTTACTTTTTGTGGTGTACCCTTTCAGAACACTTTTAATGCACACATATTAAAGTAGGTTTTATTTTCTGCTTTTAACAATTGAGGAGATTTATAGTTGCCCAGGGAGGGTAAACATATTTAACACAAATGAGCAGGAATCATGACTCAGGTCTGTCTCCTGTGCTCCTATCAGGAAAAATAGGAAATTACCTCTTATTCTCTTACACAAAGACCATATAAGTTGGTTCCTTTGTCTTTCTATGCAATCCAGTGGTACAACTAATGATGGCATTCACATCTGCTTAGTCTATCACTTATATCTGAGTCAACTGTCCCCAAGAGGAGGAAGCCCTACACTAAATTCTATAACATATAATAAATACATACTTATGGGAAGTGGTTGATCAGATAGATGGTTTATACCCTGGCCCCATGAGTTCATATAGTTATTAAATGTTATCTCTTCCTTAGGCCAGGCTTTTATCATTAAGCATTAAAACCATTTAAAAGAGATAAAGATTATTATAAACTTTGAAATATTTCAAGAGCAAATAAATGCCAGCTTATCAATTTCAGAGTCAAAGAATATTAAAATTAGATTAAAAATATACAATTAGCCTAATACATTTTAAATTTGGACTAATTGTTTGAAATTCAAAAGAACCCCAGGATATTTTTCACTTGAAACACAGAAATAAAAAATTCATACTAAACAGGCAGAGTTTGCCCTCAAGGTTGAAAACATTAATCATCATGCATCTTACTGTTAACTGTAAAAAAATCATTTTTCTTCTGATTTAAAGAGAATTATTTAGTGAGTGTTTTTAACTTCTCCACTTTCTCAAGCAGAGGCAGTAACATGGGGTCGGGTTCTGGGATCCTCTGCCCCTATGTGTCTCCCTTCTCTATGAGGAGCTGCCTTTGATATATGAAGGAGCTCCTGGCCTGAGAATAATACACAAAGCCCAGGAAGAAATGAGAGTCTGCTAGGAATGTAATTGAGATTTAGTTACTAAATTCAGGAAAAGATTCAGCAATTTTTCCACAAAGGTACACATTAATCCCAAGTAAACATAAATGAGGTGGCAGGTGAATCAATAGGATAAGCCATCATAGGATTTTGCAAGTTTTCTGAGAATCTTTCTACTGTATTGAAAGGATCAGCTAGCTAGCTAGAAGTAACCACTTTAAAGAAAATGTTGACTTTCCATAGGCTATGCAAGAATATTTAACATCAGGGAGGAAATAAAATAAATATATTTTATACTCTATTAGTACAGCTCTCTCACAGAGCCAAACCTTTCCAACTACCTGACTGACCTATAATTATGTGTAAGGTCTTCAGTATTGAAATTTCCTTAGGTAGGGTCCAACTCAGCTTTCCTGAGACAAAACTATTTTCCATAAGTAATGTTGGAATAAGACTTTAAAAGATTAATCATCTGTGATTTGGGGGTTGATATTTGACTCACCAGAGATAAGAGAATTTCAGATTCTTTTTAAAATCTGGTTCTGTACAACATCCTTGTGCTATAGTAATGTGGATGACATAATTTCCCTGAATTTTAGTAAAAATGTTCATTGTTAATTAGCTAATTTTTTTGTCTTTGAAACCAAAATATAAAAATTGACTAAAAGCCCTGGTGAGATGGGCCAGGTTCCATGCTCCAGTTCATTGGAGCATGATCCCATACACCAAAAAAGATTGTGGGTTCAATCCCTGGTGAGGGCACATACCTACCTAGTTTGCGGGTTTAGTCCTTGGTCAGGGTACATGTGGGAGGCAACAGATTGATGTTTCTCTCTCACATACATGTCTGCCTCTCTCTCTCTCTCTCTCCTCTCTCTCTCTCTCTCTCTCTCTCTCTCTCTCTCTCTCTCTCTCTCTCTCTCTCTCTCTCTCTCTCTCTTTCTTCCCCACCCTCCCTCCCAAAGCAATAAACATATCCTTGGGTGAGAACTTAAAAATTTACTAGAAGCAGGTTTTCAAATGAGACTACTTCCTTTCTCTGCCTAAATATTTAGAGCCATGAAGTCTGCTATAAAATCCAAGAATTTTAGACAATAAATGTTTAAAATGACTGTCATTCATCCTCTAATCCATTCTTCTCTAGTGACCCCAGAATGAAACTATATGAGAATAATGAAGGAACTTTTTATATATAATTATTGTGAGAGATATACCTCATACTAGTAATGATGACTTTCTACAACATTAGCCCAGTCTCTGGAAGATGCCACCTTCTGGAATGAATCTTCATATCTTTAGTGAAATAGGTTTGTCATTACTATACTCTGAATACTGCACTGCATGATCAAAGATTATTGCAACATGTTTACTTTCTAGCCAAATATTAAAATGTTCACTTTAGAAATGAGACTAATTTTAATATAATATCAATATTCTTTCTTTTGTGTATATATATTTATTTATTTATTTGTTTTTATTTATTTTTAGAGACAGGGAGAGAAACATTGATTTTTGAGAGAAACATGGGTCACCTGCCTCTCACACACCCCCAGCTGAGGACCTAGCCCACAATCCAGGCATGTGCCTTGGCCAAGAATCATACCAGAAACTTTTGCCTTGTGGGACAACGCCTAACCCACTCAGCCACATCAGTCAAGGCTCATATATTTTTTGAAAGTAAAATATATTGAGTTATTTACTTACTTCATGTTAGGTCCTGTGCTACCCATGGAAATACACTATACAGAGACTGCTACTAATACCACTCTCATAATCAAATAAAATATTACATTTCATTAAAAGCTGGTAAAATTATATATACATTTATTTTTTCTTCATGAGAAGGAAAATAATCTCAGATGAAAGGCTGAAAACTAAGGAAAGATTAAAAACCAACAAAACATAAATAGGAATAAAATGAATAAATATTGACAGCACACAAATAACTACATTTTGTTGATTATATATATTCTAAAAAAGGAAGGGTTAAATAAAAGTAAATTATTCAGAAAAAATAAGAGCATCAGTTATTATTAGTCATATGCAAGTTAAGGATTCCTGTTGTGATCTCTAGTATAATCATCAAAAGGACAGTAAGTGAATGGGTAACTTCCATGCTAACAGAATCAGAGTAAAATCATAAAAAGTTATTCTCAAAAACAAAAAATAAAGATGAAAACAGCAAAGAGAAAAAGGGACACAGAACCAATGGCACAAATAGAAACCATTTGAAAACATGGTAAATTTAAGCCAAGTGTATCAATAAATACATTAACTATAAATGAACGTAATGATTCAATTAAGACAAAGATTGTCAGAAGATAACATAATAAAATCCAATGAAATTCTATTTTCAAGATATACTAGATTACATCGATGTCCTGAAAACCACTCATTATATTAATGTTATATGAACAATAGTTTCTGGACAGACCCTGTTACATATCTACAATCTAAGAATACAAAACTTAAAAAATAAAATAACAAAGAACTAAAGGTAGTGTAACCACATTAATATCATATGAATAGATTTTAAGGCAAAAAGCTGCACTAGAAGTAAAGAGATACACTATAATAATGAAGTATAATTCACAGGAAAAATATAACAATTATAAATGTGTATGTATTTAGCATAGCCTCAGACATATAAAATAAAAATTGACAGAGCTAAAGAAATAGAAAATCATAATGGGTCTTCACAATCGATAAAACACAGAGGCAAAATCAGCAATTACATAGAAATATTTAATAATATCATTGAAAAGAAACATAATTAAAATATATAAAGCATCATGGTCATCACTTCAGAACACATTCTTTTCAAGCATGTATAAAAATTTCCCCAACTAACTATATCTTGGTCCATGATGCAATTTTAACAAATTTCAAAAGAATTAAATCAGAAAGAATATATGCTCTGGTCTTAATACAAATAATGTACAAATCAGTAAAAAAAAAAAAAGAAGAAGAAAGAAAGAAAAAAGAGAACCAAGAGAAAATCCCTATATACTTGAAAAGTAAGCAATATACTTCTAAATTACTCATAGATTAAAATAAAATAAAAATAAAAATTAGAAAATATTTTGAACTAAATGACAATGAAACTATGATCTATCAAAACTTATGGAATGCTGATAAAACTATTTGGAAATGGAATTTATAGCTTTAAATACATATATTAGAAAAGATGAAAAGCTGAAACTCAATGAAGTAAGCATCCATCTTTTAAAATTAGAAAAGGAACAGAAATTTAATCCAAAGGGAATAGATGGAAGTACATAAAGGAGAAGAAACTATAAGTTAAATAAGCACACAAGAGAGAACATAAACAAAATAAAATGCTTTTATTGTATTTTTTCATTACTATCTATCCCCCTTTTACTCTCAGCCCCTCTCCCCTTCAATCACCACACTGTTGTCCATGTCCATGAGCCCTTTGTATTTTTTGCTTGATCCCTCCATCCCTAACCTATATCCCTCCATCCCCAACCTATACCCCAGAGCTGCCAGCCTGCTCTCTCTGTTTTTTTTTAATGTATTTTATTTATTTGTTTTTAGAGAGAGGGGAAGGGAGGGAGAAAGGGAAGGAGAGAAACATCACTATGTGGTTGTCTCTTTTTTTTCTTTTTTTTTAAAGATTTTATTTATTTATTTTTAGAGAGGGAAGGGAGAGAGAGAGAGAGAGAGAAGCATCAATGTGTGGTTGCTAGGGGTCATGGCCTGCAACCTAGGCATGTGCCCTGACTGGGAATTGAACCTGTGAGACTTTGGTTCGCAGCCCGTGCTCAATCCACTGAGATACGCCAACCAGGGCTTGGTTGTCTCATGTGCCCTGCAACACAGGCATGTGCCCTGGCTGGGAATTGAACCTGTGATCCTTTGGTTCGTAGGTTGTCACTTAATCCACTAAGCCACACCAGCCAGGGCCTGCTCTCTCTGTTTTTTAAAAGATTATAAAATAAACCCTTATATAACGCATAAAATTAAGAGAATGGTAGGCATAATTAACCATATCAATATCAAAAAGGGAAATCTCCATAGATGCTACACAATTAACAATGTTATGCCAATAAATGGAAAATTTAGATTAAATAGAATATCTAAATTATCTTAACAAAACTGACATATTTTAAAAATTTGAATAGATCACTTGTTAATCACAACACACTACTAATAAGAGGATAAAAAGACAAACCACATAGTGGGGTATCTGGAACACATGACTCAGAAAAATGGTTTCTTTATAGAACATAAAAAATTAAAACTCTGACAAATCAATAAAGGAAAGATAGCCACTCATGAAAGATAGACCAATAAAGGAGTATTCAACTTCATTAAAAATAAGGGAAAAGGAAATCAAAACCACAATGGGACATCACAAGAATTACTAAAAAAAAATCTGATAATGGTGAGGAAGTAGAGAAACGCAGACTCTCCAATCTCCTAAGAGAAATACAAATTGGTATATCCACTTTGAAAAACAGGTGGACATTACCTTTTGAAGATAAACATACATAACACTCTCAGTAATTCCTCTCACTGACATCTACCCAAAAGAGTACATGCTCATGCACACCAGTTTTATGGCAGCATTATTTAAAATAGTTCAAAACTGAAAATACCTAAACATCCTTCCATGCACTGAATACTATTTGGTGCCTAAAACATGATGACTCTCACAAAGAAGCTAGATAAATACACACACACACACACACACACACACACACACACTCACACACATGCATACTGCATGATTCTAGCTATAAAACTAAACTTCCAGTTTAGGTGGTAAGACTACAAAGAAGGGCAAAAAGAAGATGGTGGCTACTGTGGATGGGAGGGAAGAAAAGGCAGTGACTGAAAAGAGGTTTCTAAGATGCTGTAATCGTTATGTCCTGACTTGAGTGGTGGCCCCCTGGGCATTTGTGGAAAGTCATTGAATTATACATGTTTTATATATATAAAACATATATTTATATTTGTATTATATATATATATATATATATGGTCTGGGAAAAGTCCAACTATTATATATATAATGAGAATGGTTTGCATGGCATCAATGTAATCTGGCAACCAAGAAGGCTAGACTGGAATGCACATACATGAACAATGGCTACTTCATTATACTAGTCAGTGGGAGTGGTAGACGCCATTGAGTGAGCATGTGTACCCGTGGCTGTTGAATCAAAATGACTGAGCAAATAAAGCAATGAATCTGCATTCAATTTCGCATTAAGCTTGAGCATTCTTCCACAGAAATTATTCAGATGATTCAGAAGGCCGCAGCATGGGCAACTGGTGATTGGCAGCTTCATCACAACAATGTGCCCACTCATGCATCACATCTGTAGACTTTTTTGGTGACAAATCAAATTACTCAGGTGACTCAGCTCTCTATAGCCCAGATTTGGTGCCCTGTGACTTCTGGCTTTTCCTAAAACTAAAATCACCTTTGAAAGGGAAGAGATTTCAGACCATCAATAAGATTCAGGAAAACATTATGAGGGAGATGTTGGCAATTAGGAGAACTGTATGAGGTCTCAAGGTGCCTACTTTGAAGGGGTCTGAGATGTCGTTGTCTTATGTACAATGTTTCTTGTATCTTGAATAAATGTCATACTATATGGTTGAATACCTTCTGGATAGACCTCATATACATCCTCACCTGAGGATAGGTTTATTGCTTTGAGGGAGAGAGAGGAAGTCAGGGAGAAAGGGGGGAGGAGAGAGAGAAAGAGAGAGAGAGAGAGAGAGTGAGAGAGAGAGAAACATCAATAGGTTGCCCCCCAAATGCATTCTGGCCAGGGACGAACCCACAACCTAGGCATGTGCCCTGACTTCAAACTCACAACCTTTTGGTGTACAAATGATATTCCAACCAACTGGGCCATTGGGCCAGGACTATATATGCTATATTTTTAATAGGAGACTAAAAATAAAATATTTTTAAAGTAAAAGAATAAAATTAATTTTTACCAACTTGGTTAATGTTAATGTTATATAGTCTTTTTTATGTTTGCATAACTAGATCACATTTATAGATAATTTCAGAATATTACAATATTGGACAGCTATAATTAAACTGTCAGTGATACAAAATGCAAAAATTTACCTTGTTTAAGTCCCTTTAGGATCATCTTAGTATACATCAAGGGTCACTGCACTGCTGATGTGTGGGCCACGTAAACATAAGTTTCAGCTGATAGAATTTGAGATAAGGGTATTTCTAGTAAGTGTCTCAATGCTCAGTTGTAGTGTTCTGTTACCTGGAAAACTGAAGCTTCATTTGGACAATGTAAAAAACACACTTTACATTGAACCTCAGTAACAAGAGAATTGTCTTTCTCCTAACCTCTTTTCATTGACATTACCATAACCCACTGGACACTAACTTGTGAAGCCGTATTAGTGTATGAACAAATGTGTGCACACATATGCACACACATGGAGAACAGTTTTGGGTTTACATTTATACACATTTTTCAAGGCTACATCTGTTTTTTATCTCTCCCAAAGACTTCTCAAGATTCCTTCTTAGAGTGCATAGGAGCCATACACAGAAAGATAATGAATACCATAGTATATACACTATATTATATAATAGGTACTATGGTGCTATGAATGCAAAGATATACTATGTGTTCAAGACATTGCAGTCCTAGTAGTAAAGAGTTAAAGGTACTGTAATTTATGCTAGGCATGCAACTGCTTGTATTTTTTTTAAGGATTTTATTTATTTATTTTTAGAGAGGGAAGGGGGGAGAGAGAGAGAGAGAGAGTGAGAGAAACATCAGTGTGTGGTTGCTGGGGGTTATGGCCTGCAACCCAGGCATGTACCCTGGCTGGGAATCGAACCTGTGACACTTTGGTTCGCAGCCTGAGCTCAATCCACTGAGCTACGCCAGCCAGGGCTGCAGGTGCCTGTATTAATAAGCTTTGGTTACTAGTTTTACACAAACTCTAAAATCTGTCTTCTAAGATTTCTAATTTTTTAGAAATTATTGCATAGTTGAAATGTAGTCTTTTTATGCTTTTCTTTCCACTTGGTATCAAAATCAAGGGATTCAAAAATCAATACAGGTTAATCTTTATTTGCCCTAAACTTGGGGCACTGTCCACCTTCCAGCATGGGTGTAGAGCCTCCCCCCTCCACACACAACCTCATCAACCTACTCCCAACCCAACTTACCACATTTTTATTATCACAGCTAAAGTTTACCCAGGACTTTCAGCTATCTTGTAAAATTTCAGTGACAGTCAAAATGAAATAGTTCAAAGACAGGGTGAGCTGACTCACAAAGAGGCCTGCCTCAGAGAACAATAGCAAATGGCATCCTTCTAAGTTCAGAGACCTAGAAAAAGTTTGAGCTAAATCCAGATGATTTAAATTTTTCTCACGGAGAGAAAAGTGAATTTCCTCTACCTGTACTGTTCTATTCCTATAATTAAGTTTGACATGGTTCTAATTTAAATACAATAGAAACAAAGAGAGGAAGTTATGCTTGGTATCCTTTACATTTATGTCTTCAAGGTTGTTTGGAAATCTTTTAGGCAGTTTTCCTTTCTCCAAATGTTCTCTTCCGCTGTTTCTTTAACTGGAAGAGTTTGTTTTTATATTTTTTTCATTTTATATACTGTGCTCTTCCAAAGTATATATGGTTCTGGGCATGGTATTTGCTTTTCTTTGAGATAGGAATCGCTTTTGGTCATTTACCTTCTTTGAAATTCATTTCTAGTAGCTGCAGAGCTGCTGCTCTGAGTGTTAATAGGCTTCTAACATAGCTGTCATTTCAAGTAATAGGTGCCAAGCTTTCAGCAGCTTATTAACACATTATAACAGCAACCCCTATACTAAACAAACAAATTGCACAGAGGAGGACACAAGCAAAATTAGTGTGTATAAATATATACAGTCTTATGTATACATACATATAGTATATACTTAGGACTCATCAACATGTTTGGTTCCATACATGATTAGCCCAGAATTGGCACTTTGTTTTTTATGAATATTCACAGGGAGAAGGAGTGGATCGGATTTGTATTTGGTCCCAAATGTGAGACGAATACAAACTGGTATAATTACTGAAAGATTTCCATCCTCTCAGCCCAGTGACGCTCTCAAGACCAAAAAATTGCAGACTTGTGGTATGTCACATCATGGAACTGTGTTAACGTGATCTTTCAGCGCCACTTCATGGGGGATGCTGCAGAGGAAGAAAAAGTGGAAATAAGCAAAGAAATACACCAACTGGCAAAACTACTGAGAAAGGAGGAGATGCAAATATGAAATGTGCTTCAAAGAGTCAAAATTTGCATTTGGATATGAACACTGGACCAACTCTCTACAAACACAAATATATTCTTCCAGATGCAAGGGCAGACATATGTACAGATAAATGTGAGAATGTATATTCACGCATGCTTATATAAATATGTATAAACATACACATACACACATACACATACATATGTATGTATATAGAGATACACTATCCTTTACAAGTGTTTATGTATTTAATGGTTGCAGAAAACTTCTTAGCAGCTTTCTCGAAGACATATTTCAATAAAGGCTATAATTATACATTGTAGTAAAGGCTGACCTTTTTTGGGTATAAAAACATCCCAAAGCAACTTATAATCATATAAAATATTTGGAGGTTATACATATGATAAATTAAACTTTTAAATAGCTGGATAATTTTTTTTTAATTACTAAAATTTGTAGTATTAAGGATAACTTGATATCCTCTATCTGTCTTGCAGGATTTAATATGTGTTATTCATTGTTACTCATAGTGGCAGGTGACTTATTCATTGTTCAATAAGTACCAGTGCTGAGCTATTAACTTTACAAATTGTGCGTATTACCCCAAATGTTTCTACTCTCTCTAGACAACTTTCAAATCTGGGTAAGAGAAATTCAAAAGAAATAAACAAACAAAGCCACATTTAATAACAGAATTTAAGTTAATTGAATAATGATTTTTTACAATGTAAACAATTCTGTCCCAATATTATTCCTGCTGGACTAGATATTTGATCGCTTAGTTAGAAGGCAAATAATTTTGAGCCTTGTAATAAAAAACAATAATTGATTTGAAGGAACTCCATTACAGAAAGTATCCAGATCATAAAACTCAAACCCAGGAAGGACAGTAGAAGCCTCTCAGCGTTGACTTACCCTATGGCACAATTCATAGAAATAATTAATGACATTTCACAAGCCACATGTTTAGGTGGATATAACAATATGGAGGTAACAAAGTCTCAAATTTTGAGATCTATTTTAAGCTTCTTTCAACCACATTCTTCACATTAGCTTCCATCTAATCCCTGGCTAGCAAGGAGTTTTTAATGCATTCCTCTTATTTTTTGAACTTCGAGTTGTTTATACCTAAAGAGCCTTTGAAAACTAAAGCATTCCTTTTCTTTGATAGTCTGGAAGCCTGCTAGTGAATTATACTCTGCACTACTTCACTCATTTCTAGACAGCTAAGATCACACACGTTATTCACAGTATTATGTAATAAGCTCCTGTGCCAAGTATAGGACCTTGTGCATAAGAGCTGTTTCATAAATGTTGAATTAATGAACAAATAAATGAATAAATCCAGTTCTACTCTATATATTCTAATCTGTTTTAGCTCTCACTGCTTTGTCAAATTCAATCCCATTTTTCCATAAATATCTGCTTCTAGTTCTAACAACAATCTATACCTTAAGTTAGAGCCAGCAAAAGGAGTGTCCCTCTCTGAGAACTTCTCCTGTTTCTTTGCTGGAGTAAACTGATGTCTACAAAAAATAAAAAAGCTGCAGGGTCAGGGCCAAGGGTCCTTTTTGTATGATTTTAGTAAAAACATATTTTTCTATAGAAAAATATCTGCAATAGCCTCCCAAGAGTTTGGTCAAATCACACCAGAATTTGGTTTCCAATGACAGTTATATGATATATATGTGAAAATAATGGGCAGTGATTTCAGATTATGAATGTTATTTTGGTTGACATTCCCAGCAGCTACCACAATTTTAAATGCGAGAGCAAAAGTAAATAAATAAATAAAAAAGAGAAAAGGAAAGAAAACAAAAACAAAACAACAAAAAATTCTGGCTATATTTTTTACAGAAACTAGTCAAGCCAGTTTGGAAAGGCAGTATGCCACATAACTAATAAAATAGGAACTCTCAGTTTCCAATCAAACTACAAGAGGAGGCTGCTTTGTGTATTTTTAATAATGTCCCCTATAAATATCCACATGCTTGGACTCTATGATTATAAAACAATAATAAAGGTTTGTACCAAAACCTGTTTTCCACCGCAACATTGTTTGTGCTATTTTAATAAGTTGAATAAACTTGGAAGACTAAGAAAATGCCACTTTTCCAACTCTGCTGGGAAGAAACCTGACAACTTTGACATAATCACTGAAATGCAGAAATTTGTTAAAATGCTCTTAACAATTTCTCCCTGACTTTTATTCAAAGGCTAAAGTATGACATTGAGAGAGAGAAAGAATTAGGCTAATGTTGATTAACATATTGCAGGAGGAAAGGTTATCATGATGTTTAATTTCAAAGTCAAAATGCTAGGGAGTTGGAGCCTTCACAGAATCTCTGATTATGGTGGGGGAGCAGGAGCTTGAAAAGAGTGCAGAAAAACATAGCCTTTAAAATAATAAACAGCTTCCCCAAGCCTTGCCCTATCACAAAAACTCCCATTTACCACACATGCATACAACTCCCAGGGGCTCATAAATTAATTTTGTGACAAAAGATTATACCCTGAGTGATAAAGGTCCAGCACTACGATTATCTTTATGGATAATTGGGGCCATAAAATAGTTCCAAAGCATCTTTTATTTGTCATTTGTTGACAATTCAACCAACTCTCCTGTCTGCCATCCTCCATTTTTAACAGGTCCCTATCGAAGTATGTAACACACTCGTTTGTATGGGAAGAATGTCTTCATATTGTTATGCTGTTGCATATCCTTTACTTCCTTATGTTGTTCATCAGTCTACCTCCTGCTCTTTTTTTTCTATGACACCTCTGAGATGGTACCCATAGCAACACCCCTGAGAAGAAGGTGAAAGTGAAGATGCCGCAGTCATCCCCAGCACACAGTGCTGACAATGCCCGTCATTAATGCTGCAGCTTCTGCTTGCTCAGATCTCCCTCGCTCTTCTCTGGTCTTGTTTCCCTGCAGTAGCAACCACAGAGCTCTCTCACAGAGATTCAGAAACTTGCTGTTAATGATTTGTCACTTGTTTAGAACACCTCAGGATGGCAGCTCTGTATAATCTGCCCTCAATGGCACTGCCAGGTTGCATTAGGAAACAATTACCTAGTTTATGACTAGTAGAGTAGGCGCCTGAATTTCCAATTAAACTCACATGTTTCTAAAGCAGCCTGGGCACCCCTATATTTGAGGAAAGAAAGAGGCACCACCATTAGGGATAGTTCTACTCACTCCTACTTCTAGATTAATAAACTGAGAGCAGCAGAAAATAGGGAATAATTTTATGCAAATTCAACCATTGCCACTTATTGGATTCTCACCATTTGTTAGGATCTTGGTAAAATGAAACTAGAACACATTTGCCTAAATGCTTTTTCAGTAGATAACAAAAAAAGGCTAAATGTAACTTTGTTATTTTAGTCACCACCCCCATTCTGTGTGAGATTGTATACAGAAGTGCATGTGTGTGCAAACACATGAATTGGAAAAAAAAACTTTGAAATTGTTTCCTCCTCTTACATTCTTAATAAATGCTAGAATCTATAGATCTTTTTCAAAATTAAAAGTATATTTTACTGTAAAAACGCCAACTATTGAATGTTTAATATGTAATATAAGTTGGTATAAACTGACTAATTTAAAATGTTATTACACTGAACGGATCTTGACTGAAATATACCCTATGGATTTTAAATCACTATATTTACTGAGACTGAATAAAGTTGTTTGCATAGCTAGGAAAGGTCAGAATGTTTTTGAACTCCAAAGGGTAAGTCTGGAGGTCCCATCTGATAGCTCTCATAATATCATATAATAACAATAACAGTAATAATAATAGTTTAGAATCTTATTTAAGAATCCAAAAAAAAGACAGTAGAGATATTTAATCAAAGGTTTATGTATGCAAATATTGCATACTCCTATATCTTTATTCTGGTCCCTCAAAAAAAAGGAAGAAAACTAACCATTTATCAGTAGTAGTGTGAAAGGAGAAGATTTATCATTTCAAATTTTCATTGCAGATGGTTTTCATTTTAAAAGGCAGGGAAGCAATTTTTTTGAAATCATTTTTTTTCTTTAATGCAATTGAGCCAGACGTCTCTCGTAAATCTTGTTGCTTTAGTAGACAATACTCAATTCTCTAAACTTTCTATGCAATAGCCAGTTTTTTTTTAATATGCCCATCTTGTAGGCATAAAAATGAAAGCCACCTGAAAGGTGGCACCATATCCAAAGTGTGCCGGCAGGGCTACCCTCTTCTCCTTAGCTCATGGTTTATCTAAGATACTCATCTTTGTGCCCAAACAAAATGATACATTTTAACAAATTTATAAGTGATTTCTTTCTTTGTTGCTTCTTCATTTTTTTTAAAAGGAAGAAAATAAATGAGTCTGTCAGTCAGTACATCTTTTGAGTCAACTAGTAAAAAGCACCCGGTGATTCACTGAGTTCATCGAGTCAAGGATTCAAAATAAAAAGTGAACCATAAGGGGAAAAGTGGTACGGGGCGCAGGGTAGCTGCCATTGTATTAGTTTAAAACTAAAAGAAAAACAAAAAGTGAATCCATTAATACTGGATATGAATTTCCTGCATGATGTCACCTTCTTTAAGGAAGAGCGATACTGCAGGTGGGGTATAGCACTGCACTTTCCCACTGAGAAAATGGCAGGGTGGTTCTGTGCTGACCAGATTCACCGTTATTCATAAAGTGCATTTGTTGTCAGTGTTTGAGACTGCAGCGTGCCTAAAATCAAAATGCTCATTAAATACTATGAATCAAAGAAATGCCATCCATCATCTTCATCTTTTTTACATAAAAAGTTTAGTCTGAGGTGTATATGTACATAATCTTCTAATAAGAGATTCCTTTTCATTTGCCCCAACTAAAACATGTTGCCTTTTTAGAGTCTGAGGTTAATGCTCTTGTGACCATTTATGTTCCCACCCTTGAAAATATCAGAGATTAAATAAAATACGGTCACTAGTTAGCATGTGTTTTATCAGCTCCAAGTAGGCAGACCAAAAGACGAATTCTGCATAAGATTTTATTAAATCAATATCCATATTTGCAAATATTTCAAAAAGATGCAACCTAAAATCAACATAGATTTATGGGAAATCTTTCCTTTTAGAATCAACCAGGGTGGCAAATGGTGGCTAAGTTCCCCCCGGGTGGGGAGCGATAGGAAGGAAAGTGGATCCACAGTTTCCCGATGCCCAGTTCAGTGCTCCTAGTGGTACAGTCTGTGGTTTCTGTCAGAAATGAGTGAATATTGAAGATGATAGAAATGCAGAGAATGATCTTTTATCAACTGAAGAACTTCTTATAATAACTGTATTTAAGTTGATTCCAAAGGGCATCTGTCTTGACATGTGTTCACTATAGCATAATATACATCTCATTCTGCCATTTCAGTCCCCTTTACACATTTATGGTTTTCTGTTATTAAAATATGAAAATTACTGGGAAAAAATAATTCCACGTTAAGGCCTCTATATCCCTATAGCTCAAAATTATAATATTTATTTGAAAGAAGTATTTTTAAAATTCTGGAAGCTATGCCAAAATGATAAGCTGAGATATAAAAATTTTTTAATATAATGCTAACAAATGTAAACAGAAAAATGAAAATCACCCATAATCTCATTACTAAGATGTTATATGTCCTGTATGATAACATATTTTTCTGAATCAAATCACATTTGATGTAGAAACCCACCCCTAGAGTTTGATAAAAATCCAGTTTAAGTCACCTTTCATTTTTTCCTCCTTAAGAATCTTTCCCAGAACCTAGAATTTACACAGTCCAGAAAATTTTGGAAGAGGGGCTTCTGTCCTTCAGTCAGCTGTAGTCATCACAATAATCATGGTCAACTCAAAGGTAGGTTCCTGGTGTCACCTCTGATGCGTATACCCACTGCAGTAGCTCAACACCAGGTTAAATATTCTCTGAAAGTATGAGTTTTATATTTGTATGATGTTCCATCCCATCACTGTGCCATGGTTTCTTCAGCCATTCCTGTATTGCTTGATGTTTGGATTTTTTCAAGATGACTTATTATTATTAATAACTCTGTACAACACTACATTCATATACCTTTGGCCACACTATTTCATAAGAATAGATTCTTAGCAGTAAGATTCCTGTATAGAGGAATATAGAGATTTAAGGATCTTTATTCAAACTTCAAAATTAATTTTCAAAAATAATATTAACACAATTTTGTCCTTTTGACGAGGGAACTTACAAGTTGGAAAATTTTTAGTTTTATAGTTAATAAGCTGAGTAATTAATGCATGTAGAAAGTTATTGTTCTAGGAATTGGGGTGACTGGACTCACCCTGACTCCAGGAGAGCCACAGGCAATTTGAGCTTTGTGCCCCAGGAGGACTGCAAGTGATCAAGATGGTATCTGAGCCCTTGTGCTCCAGGGAGAGATGTCCATCACCCAGGATGCAGATAAAGAATCAGATGTCAACAGATGAAAAGGTGCTAGATCCATGAGTCTTTTTTCTTTTTTACTCAATCCTTTCACCCCCTAAAACTCCCTCTGCCAAACTGTGATTCTACTCTCTATGAGCCTGTCTCTACATTGCTGTTAGTTTAGTTTGCTCATTAGATGCCACATATGAGTGAAATCTTATGGTGTTTGTCTTTCTCTGATGGGCTTATTTCACTTAACATAATGTTCACCAGGTCCATCCATGCTGAAACAAAGGGTAAAATTTTCTTTTCTTTTCTAGACATGTAGTATTCCATCGTGTAAATGTACCACTGCTTTTTTCTACTTACCTACTGAAGGACACTTGGACTGCTTCCAAATCTTGGCTATTGTAAATAATGCTTCAATGAACCCAGGGGAGCTTGCTTATATTCTTTCAAATGGGTGTTCTGGGTGTCTTCGGGAAAATTCCCAGAAGTGGAATTGCTGGGTCATAAGGCAGTTCCATTTTTAACTTTTTGAGGTAACTCCATACTGCTTTCCATAGTGGCTGCACCAATCTGCATTCCCACCAGTAGTGTGGTGATTGAAGGGGACAAGGGGTTGGGTAGAGGTGGAAGAGGATATAAAAGGGATAAATGGTAATAAAGAAAATATAATAAAAATAAACTATTAGAGATACCAAAAAAAGAGATATTCATCCTTCTTTTTTTATACAATATATATGTTTTTTTTTTTAATATTGAAAAAAGATGCTAGGAAAATTGTTGGACAGCAGCTTTTATCTGATTAACCTTTTTCTTGAATTCTAAACCCCTTACCCCTTACCTACATTTTTCTTCTCCTTATAAAAAGTATCAGTTTGAGATAATGTGTAAGACAGTCTTTTAGGGTACATAACCCACCATCTTCTCAGATCGCCAGCCATCTGAATAAAGTGCCAATAAAGATTCAGTCCTTGTTTCTATTTATTGGTTCTGGTAGTGACAGGTAGAATGAATGCTGACTTTTCTGGTTTCACTTTCAAAATACTTGTTACAAATTTCCTTATTGTCTACCTTTCAAGTTTCTTAAAATATATAGAAATTTTAAGTTTTTATATAGTTAAATCTATGCATATTTTTGTAGTGTTTTCCTTTTATTTTATGCTTAGGAATTCCTTCTGTATCCTGAGGTCTAATATCATTTTATATTTTAACTTTATTTATTTAACACTTTAATCATACTAAAATGTATTTGTTACAAAGATGAACTTAAGATTTTTTTATTCCAAATAGCTAAATCAATACTTTCATTACTATATTTCCTTTCCCTAGTAACTTATGATACTATCTTGCAATATGGTATGACCCAAAGAGACCTTGCCACTAAGACTGGGGAGAGATGAGTGAGGGACCGACATTTGGGACAAAATTTAAGTGGGCACCAAGAAAACCTCAATAAATAAGATAAATAATATTTTGATCAATTACTTTTAAAAATCAAAACTAATTCAAAAATTCATTATCAGCAATATATCAAAATTTTGTAAAGATAGAATCAAGTTGCAAAGCTTTCTGGAATTATTCTTTGAAATAAAATCTTAAAAAAGTAACACAATTACTGGCAGCCTCCCCAGTAATCTCTAGACCTAGGGATTCTTGTGGAGCCTTACATTCTCTGAGACCTCACCTCCCATAACAAACCCTTACTCAGTTGTCAAAGACTTCTAGCCATCTCATCACCACTCTAAATAACTTCATTCTTAACATGGACACAGAGCCTTCATCTTTATTTCTCCAGACACTGCTAATCCAAGACTGTTAGGCATAAAAAAAAGTTGGGAAATAATTGAGGGAGAGTGTAACAGGGAAGGGGAAACACTCTAAGATTCATTATGAAAAATCATTGTGTTAAAATTCTACAATAGTAACATCAGAAAAGTCAGCATTCATGCTGCCTGTCACTACCAGAACCAATAAGTAGAGCCAAGGACTGAATCTTTATGGATGCTTTATTCTGATGGCCAGTGATCTGAGAAGAAAACAAGCAGAAAGGGTTTCTAAGAAGAAAAGCCCTTAAAAACCATTTTATCTCATCTTCAATCAACCATTTTCAGAAGGAGAAGTGTAGCTAAGGGGTTTAGAATTGAGGAAAAGTAGGTAAGGGGATTTGTTTGGAATTCAGGGAAAAAATTAATCAGATAAAAGATGCAGTCAGGCAATTACCCTAGCATTCATTCATCTGTTGGCTGGTGATTCTTTATCTGCATCCTGGGTGATGGACATCTCTCCCTGGAGCACAAGGGCTCAGATACCATCTTGATCACTTGCAGTCCTCCTGGGGCACAAAGCTCAAATTGCCTGTGGCTCTCCTGGAGTCAGGGTGAATCCAGTCACCCCAATTCCTAGAACAATAACTTTCTACATACATTAATTACTCAGCTTATTAACTATAACTTAAAATTAAAATTTTCCAACTCTTGGGTTCCCCCTATCAATAGCAGCCACCAATCACAATAATTTCTTCTTAGATTGTCCAGTTGCCAAGTTGCTTCTTCCTACTGAGCTTTCTTACCTGTCACATGTCTTTCCTGAGCTCAGCATTTATTAACTTTCCTTCTCCAACTTTTTTCCGTTTATCATAGAAAAACTAAAAAGCCTTACTTCTTTGCTATGCAAAGTGTTGGGTTGGTCAAAAAG
This sequence comes from Phyllostomus hastatus, assembly GCF_019186645.2. NCBI lineage: Eukaryota > Metazoa > Chordata > Mammalia > Chiroptera > Phyllostomidae > Phyllostomus > Phyllostomus hastatus. Next base: position 4,615,803 of record NW_025334033.1, on the reverse strand, counting down.
TTAGTTAGGTTTTTTTCCTGTAAGATGTCTCTAGTAGTGTCACTGTGCAGACTGTGCTTGTCACCTTTCTACTGACCCAATGACGTTTTGAAAGAAACATGTATTTATTAACAGGGTTCCAATTTTTGGGGGGGTGGGAAGCTGAATGCACTTCTGCTATGAACCCTTCTCTCCCATTAGAACCAGAAATTCTCTTGCTTCCCAAAATACTACAAGCCAAAATGATGCCCAAAAGTTCCCCATTTCCTTATCTGTCCTTCAGCTGGTTATGCAAACAGATCTCCATCCTCTCTGGCCTGTGTACTCGTGAGTTTCAGCGTTGCCATCTTCTTACAGCAGTTCTCTCCTTCAGGATCTGGGTGTGCTGCTCCCAGTTTCCATGTAGTCGTCCAAGACCACACGCAGTGTATAGGGTCCCAGAAACTGGAGCCAGGGAGGCAAATGTCCCAGCGCGGGACCCTGCCTTTAAGACTGGGCTCCATCCTCTGTGGGGTCTAAGCCCCTGGTAGGCCCAGCATCTCCTGTACCCACGAGCACTCCTGTCTGTCTCAGAGCATGGACAGAGGCTAGAACATCCAAATACTAAAAGCCCAGAGAGAGAGCTTTCACCAAGTTCCAAAGCAAGAGAGACAGCAATTTCTCCATCCCAAGCACCTGTACCAAGAGCACAAATGAGAGTGAGAGTGAGAATGAGAGAGAAGAGAGTGAGAGCATGCCTTTCACCCTTTACTTTAAAAGGCTCTCCCAAAATCCCACATAAGCAGGAAGCCATTGGAAGTATCTAGCTTTTCCTATGATATATCAGTGTTCAGCATTATTGTCAGCTTCTCAGTGTCTTTTGGCTGTCAGCTTTAGTCAGGACAAATGTTTCCCAGCCACACACAGGCGCACAGGCATCTTTTTGTCTGCCCCAAGCTCACACAGGTGCTGTATGAGCTTCCCCAGCCCTGGCTCTGTCAGGGCTCAGTCCTGAGGAACTCTACTGGCACAAATTGCATAGCCACATTGTCTTTGTTTACCGAAACAGCCTCCTTCCAGAGCCCCTCCCTTCAGGAAGGCAGGGGCTGCAGTAATTTGCCTTTGTTATGCAAATATACCCTAAGCACTGTGCCTTCCGCTCCTTGGGCTCCTCCCTGCCTTGAAGAACTCACAGTATTTTTAATCTGCTGTCCTGGCAGCCCACAACCCACCACCCCCTCACTACCCCCTATCACCCCTCCCCAGCCTCCTTCCAGGATTGGGGGGATTTCTGCTAGACCTGGGCTCTCTGTTTTCCAGGCACCTCTGGTCTGACCTACCCTGATATAGCAGCGGTTAGTTGCTTTTAACTTCTTTCTAAACAATTTTGTTAAGTTGTATTGTGACAGCTGTCATATCAGCATACTTTTAAAACAAACATCAAAATTGGTGAATTTTTGTGTAGCCACTTTAATACTGAAGATAGAAGAAAATATACATTGTCAACATATTAGGCCTTATTATTTCAAAAAAATAAAAATGCAATTGAAATGCAAAAAAAAAAAAAAGCTTTCTGCAGTGTATGGAGAAGGTGCTGGGACTGCTCGAACCTGTCAAGGTGGCTTGAAAAGGTTCATGCTGGAGATTTCTCATTGGACGGGTGCTTCACAGTCAGGTAGACCAGTTGAAGTTGACAGCAATCAAATCAGGACATTGAGAACAATCAGCATTCTACCACTCATGAGACAGTCAACACATTCAAATACCCAAATCAATAGTTACTGGTGAAAATAAGAAGTGTGTCTTTTATTTTACGGAAAAAACTAAATGGACTTTTTGGCCAAGGCAATAAACACCCAGAATACTGGCTTTTTTTTTTTTAATCAGATACTGCGAATTCTTCCCTCATCTGTATCTCCTTGCCCCTAGCGCTTCAGAGGTTGCTGGCCTGATTTCCAAATGCCAACACCTCCATTCACACCTGAGGCATTATCTGGCTACAGAAGTGTGTTTGGTCCATGGAAACAGCAAATTGGAATTGCCCATAGATTAATGCCTGCCTCTCTCCCAAGCCAGTACCTCTCAAACAGTAACCAAAAGAATTTGTTGTGTAAATTCCCAAACTCTGTTAACCTTAGTGGCTTGCAGTGGATGAGTCCAGCTGCATGTTATGCACCAGCTTGCAGATTACCAGCATGATCACGCTCCACTGACCACTGCAGTAAAGTGCCTGAGAAGAGAAACTTCCCTGGCTATCCTTTCTCCCAAACTTATTTTGCTATAACCCTGCTAATATTCCCTAGGATTACCTCCCAAATCAACTAACTGCATGTACTCAGTACTCAAAGCCCTGTTTCAGAGAACACTTCCTAAAACAGCATTTATACCCCAAAGAGCATCTAACCTGACCCTAAGGCTACAGCTTTACGAAGAACAGACAGAGCTTTGGAATCAGTTTGTCTTTATAATCGCTTCAGTATTGGTGGGTTAAATCTCACGTTAGATTAATTTTCCGCCCACATTACCATAAGCAGAAGGAGAGAAGAGGTTGGGAAGGGTCTGAAAGAGGATTTCTTCTCCTGCTATCCAAAGAAAATTCCAAAGGATGCGGCTCTTTTTATCTTTTTCATTTCACTTAAATTTCAGAATGGATATACCAGAGTCTTTTCCCCCGTGTTTTCCCATTTCTACTTTCATTGATCCATATGCTACTAACATATTTTTTATTATCACTTTTATCATGTGTTTAGAAATTGTATATAATTTACAATTTTACCTCTGATTTCTGTCCCAACCACCATTATATTTTCTTGTTTAGTCTTATATTTTTAAGGTGAACTGAAAAATAATTGTAAAATTTAAGAAAAAAACGACTGCTAGGATCTGCAATAAAATTGAATTAAACATAGAAATTAGGAAGAATTTAGTCTTTGAAAATTCTTTTTCCTCTTTGGAACATGGTGTGTCACTCCATTAATTTTAGTCTCCTTTTATGTCTCTCAGTAAAACATGGGTTATTGTTTCAAATAATAAAACACATTTTTCTTATTGCAAATATGAAGTTCATTTGGCTGCAAATATGAAGCACATATTTCTTAAAGTGAAATTAGACCTAGAGCTAAAAATAAATAAAGGTTGAAAAAAAGTTGTTTCTTTTTATAGACAATTCAATCCCAACATGGTACAATGAAATAGATACTTGCTCCAAGTGCAGTGATCTATTTTAGTTTACAGATAAAAGTTCAAAAAGTTTTAATTCAAAAAAGGCTTCCAGCATGCAGGCAGTTTTTACATCTTCAATGCATTTGAATAATACTAAAGGTCTGCAACCTTTGATTTCAGACTGCAGCAGTGTGGACAATATAGCACAAATGCTGTGACTGATAGTTTTGATTTTTGAAAATTTGTATTTCCATATACCCCCTTCCCCAAAATGACTTGAAAAGCTTGCAACAAAGAATATGCATGTTAAGGTTAATTAAATGAGAATCAAGAAAAGAAGAAAGAAGCATTTGTCTCCTTTCTCACAGACATATCTATTTAGGCCCAGCCGTATTTTGTTTAGGTACTTTTAGATTCTGAGGCAAATACTAAGTGAGTTGACTGTTTTGAGCACAAAACTGCACTATACTTCACAGAGATCTCCAACTCTAGAAGACTTATGGACCCTGGGAAACAGAGGGTGATGCAGTGAACACATGAGAACTTCAAGTGGCAAGTGTTGCTCTCATCTGTTAAGGGAAATGGACTTCAAAAGCTGCCTTTGCCTTTAACTCACTGTAAGATGTTGGCCAAATGACTCAGCCTCTCTGGGCCTCTAGTTTTTGCAACCACAAGTTATAAATTCTCTTCCAGCTCTCAGATCTTCTGTCTGAAATTTCACTCTGACTAGCTAAATCTGGGTGACTTTCTAAACCATTTATGTTTACTCACTTATGTTTACTGGCTTACAGCAATCCAGAAACTGTACTTATTTTTAACACCTTTATTGAAATATGATTTATATAGCATATATTCATATTACCCATTTAAGTGTACAATTCAATGGTACTTTTAGTTAAAATTCTTAATCACTTCCTCAATTTGGGTAAAGTAGAAGGGATTGCTTAGACCATAAATTCCTTCTATTAAATAGGCAGCAAGTTGAGTTTAATGAACCTGTTGGTAGATGAGAAGTTCCCTCAAGTCACATTTTCTCATTGTCTTTTCAACCTTTCTTTCCTTCTTTCTTTCTTTTTTTGTCGTGCACCATTGCTGGAAGTACTGCAATACCAGGTCGAAGCATGGAGTGGACAGAGCAAGCCCCTATTCCATCTCCTAATACCAAAAATCCATTTAATATATTGTCCTTGGATAAAAGATGTATCAGATATTAAACTGATAAGAACAGATACTACACTTGATCTTAGCCAAAAGGCTGAGAAGCAATCAACATTTTTAAAATTTGTTTCTTATTGAATTTTGGGGGGTGAATTTTTGGGGGTGACATTGGTTAACAAAATTATATAGGTTTCAGGTATACAATGCTACATTATATCTTCAGTATATTGTATTGTGTGTTTACTGACTCAGATAACTCCTTTCATCACATGATGAAAGGAGTTCATCATGACATCCCATGATGTCAGATATAATACTCAAGTATAAATCTAAAAGCCTTTTAGAGACAAACAAAACATACTTGGGGGATTCACAGTCTGCTCAAAACACTGCGACTGGTGAACGACTTTCAGGGAACAGAGACTCACAGACAGGTCTTAGGGCTCAACATCAAACCACAAAGGACAGAGATGTACCTCTGACCTGGTGCTACCCCGGCTTCACTATGCAGTCTTTGGAAAATTCTCTGTGCCTTCGTTTTCCCATGTTAGACAAAATGCAAATAATTATAACACAACCTCTATCATTTACCTTAATAGATATTTTTATTAATTATCATGTGAAATTAATATTAACCACCCTCCAAAGTTAAATTATGAACTTCAGATAACATAAAATGTATGTGTTGTGATGAAAGCCAGTGGCCATAGTTTGACTTTTATGCTACTACAATCATAGAAAAGGGATAGAAAAATAAGGTGCTTGGTGGCTAAATTACAATCAAAGCCAAAGATTCATATTCTTAATTTCAGAGTAATTTATAAGCAAATGCTTCCAGGTATTTCTGTGGTAATTTTGCATAGTATTTATTTAAAACCCCCATGTAGAAGATGGCTCTGACATACTGTATACAGTGGAACTCAAATTGAATTTCATGGCTGATCCACATGATCTGCAAAATTCCATGTTTGATGGCTTTGTACTTATGATACAAAATATTGTTTTAGCGTGATTTTTGTCTAGTGTCTTCCCACACTGAAGTCATTAGTCTGAGTCGAGATGGAGAGAGATGTCAGAGGAAGTGGGTGGTGGTGAACATGTGGATCCTGAGTTGGTGGCTGCTCCAATATAAACTACCAAGTTGGTAACTGCTCTCCACGCTGCAACACGGAAATGAGAAATTCAAAGATGTTCACTGCGCATAGATGTGTTTCAAAGCCATTTGTCCTGAACAATAAACAACTTCTCACATTAGTGATCAGTAGAATAAATTAAGTACCAAGCACAGGCCAAACCCTAAGCTAAGTGCTGTGGCATATGCACAGATGAATGACAGAAAGTCCCTCACTTACAGAAGGGCGGGAGGTATGCATGAGTAGCCTTACTACAAGGCAAAGGATGAGGGGCATGGTAACAGGGCGGGGGGGACACACTGACTGAGGGTTCAGGAAATCCTCTTGAAAGAGTGGCAATTTGAGCCAGTCTTTAAAGGTAGACCTTAATCACCCACCTTAACCCAAATTAAGTCACCATGTCTAAATAAATTTTAATTAAAGGTTGTAATCATCAGTAAAAGATTTGCCAAATTATCTATGTATATACAAAGTAAATATGGAGTCACATGCTATGTACACTGCATTTATAAAAAGAACTATAATGTGATTATCAGAAAAATTAAAGCTCAAGAGTAAATGTAAAATCAGAAAAGTTACTCCCTTTTGTCTAAAATATAATCCCCAGCCCTAAATATTCAGGTACAAATATTCAGGTACAAACATTATCCTATGGCTTCCAGCATGTATGACACGGGAAAAAGAGGCTGATACTTTTTAAAAAATATCAAATAGTAGCTTCTCAAGTAATGAATTCCTCAGGTAATGTGAAAATCACATGCATAATCAAGAGCAGAAAGTTGTAACCTAGAGCTTAATGCACTGGAAATAGTTGGGTCTCGGTTTATAGTGACTCTCCTTCTGGACCACTCAGCTTTCCTGGCACTGTCTCCAGTTCTGGGTCAGCGAGCACACCGCCCTCCAGTCATGGCCCCACCCTCGCGTGCCCAGGACGCTGTTGATGTATGAGACCAAATCATCAGATAATGGAGAACTGAATGCTCAGGCTTTTCTAATTTTCACAGAAAATGAACTTTAATTCAAAACTATGCCTGGCTAATTAAACTTTCCTGTGATCTAATTTGCCCTAATTATTTCCATAAATTGAGATGTAACAGGGGTTATATAAAATTATTGTAACATAAAATTGAGTTTTAGTCTGAGTTCTAAGCTCAGATGAGGTTTCTGAATTGTTGCAACCTGTTGCTGGATGTGAGTGCCATTATTTGAAACTCAGAACTATTAAGATGAAGTAAATTCACATAAAAAGGCTTTTTTCCTCTCTCTATGAAGCCTTAAGGTGAAGTTTCACTCCCTGAAAATACTAAAGGTTGGAGTTATACTATATGAGTAAAGCTGACCAAACAATTTTGATACAGATCCAATGAAAAACTGAGTCAACTAAATTCAATACCTTGACCATCTAATATTAACTATTAGTTAAACCACTTTCTACTTCCTGAATGATGTACAATCTAACTATATGCTTTATTAGAAAGTGATAACAGTCTCTACCAAGTTATATATTTACATCTCTGTGGCACTAGGATGGCAATGTTTGAGGGATGCCCCACACTTCCTTTTTGTTAACGGGAAGGAAGGGAGAGGGCAACAACCTGTGGGAAAAATTAAATGCTTATCACAAATGGCAAATGTTAAACTGAACCAAAGAACTTGCTCAGGGTTAGAGCCAACACTCAAAAGAAGATATGAATGAAATGAGCTCACAACCCAAACTACTAAAACAAGCAAGAATTCAGACCTTAGCTAGACATTCTTCATTTTGGTAACTAGATCACTTTCTACTTATGTTGGTGTAATCTTCGTAACAGCCGGGACTGAACTCCATCAATGAGAATGACTGCCATCTATAGAAGTCTTATGAAACTGCCTGATAAAATGTTTTTAAATCAATTAAATAAATATATCAAATTAAACTCATCTATATTTTTAATGCACCTCATTGTAGTTCATTATGTAAGACCCCCATATGTTCTGTATCATTAGTGAAACATTCTCAGTGGTGTAATGATGTAGTACATACACATGGGGAAAAGTAATGCGTTTTTCATTTATTCTGCACATTTCATTACAGGGTGGAGATGCTGTAATTTTTCACTTAAGATTCCATTTTGGTGTGGGAAAGGAGAAATAGACCTAGAGCTAGAGCTGTGTCCAATTTCTCTAATTTCATAATTCACAGCGACTGATAATTTGCTGAAGATAAGTTTTCTCAACAGTCCCCTTACCATCAGTGCTCAGGAGAAGAGGTACAGAGGCTGCAGTTTCTAGCATTTGTTTTTTCCAAACAAACCAGAGACATCTGATTTTTTGAGGGAAATGAATTCTTTCATTCACATCCACCATATTTCCAATGCTAGTTGTAGTTTGTGTTCCAGCTCCTTAAAGGGAAATTTCAGTTTATGGCAGATTGGAAAGGTAGAATTCCACACTTCCAAAGGTAGCCCCCTTGAATATTTGTTTTAGGGATGACCCATTATAGCGTACATTTTCTTTTGCTTGATTGGTGTAACTACAGCTTTTTGACAACCTCATCAAAAATGCCTGCTCCACAGAGTAGTCTATAACTCTCTAGGATGATATGAAAAGCTGTTCTATCACAGCTTGTAATAGCTGTGCACTGATCATAGTGCATTTTTCTTAAATGAAAGGTTACAAGACACACAACGGTACAAAAGTTAAGTGTCTCCATGGGATGTTTTAGGGCCCCAGGTGTCTACAGCTTCTTCTCCATTTTGTGGAGCCTGTTTCCCCTCTCCTTCCTCACTTACCTAGAGCAATGAAGGGAGCTTTGCATAGTCTAAGCATGAAACTGGCTGTGAAATAGCCTTCCCCCTGTGTCCCAGCCTCGCCTCATCTTGGCCCAGGTGTACAAGGCAGCCACAACATATTGGTCTCCTTTGCACCCCCATCCCTGACCCACACAAGTCAAGAAGCAAGCCTTTCAAGAAGGAAGGTGTGTTATTACATGCTATTTCATTACAACACTCCTGCTGAGCAGGGACGGCCAAGTGGGCTCAATTAAGTGTTTCTTGGGATGCATGGCTGCCTATTGTCAGTTGAGTCCAGACAATATACTTCATTATCCCTGGGGTGGGGTACCCAGAAATATGGACTTATTTCTTTCACCACGTGCAAATATCTGGTCTATTTTCCATTTCTTCACCTTATGTGAATTTTAATAATTACTATACTCTTTTCTTTGAAGTGTTTATGTAGGATCAAAAGCCCTGGTCAGGGAGAGAGGAAGAAGAAAAAGGAAGGAGGTGGAAGAGACCCCTCACAAGTTGGGAGGGGAAAAATGTTAACGTAACAGCCAACAAGCCAGAGAGTCCCAGTTGTCTACTAAGTGCCTCTTGAATAATAAGGCAGGAGGACAATGACGTTGAACAGTTACTGTTTTCTGTTCAGCATCATCTCCTTGTCTGACATTGAACTTGATGTTTACCAAGGTCATAATAGACCCAGTTCCTCCTGCACTCTGCAAGCTGCAATACTGGCTGGTATCCGGGGCACAGATATGCAATGGCTATAGTATTTTGTTGCAGTACGATGTGATAAAGAACAAATACTCTGGCAAGTGAGTGAGCTGGCTTCCCTAATGCCCACTCTGCTGTTTTGTTTTCTAAATTTCAGATTCTGCAGTGAGAAATGGGCACTCTAAGAAAAATAATTATCAAGGCCAAGCTGGGATGCAAGTCTACCTCTGTTTGCTGCCTCCTGTCTCTGACAGATTTCCTTTCGATTCATCCCAAGTACACAGCATCTACCATGTGATACTCTGTTTGTAGACAGATAATGACCCACATACAGCTGTGCACATTATCTGGCAGACAGATGCTGGATGGAGCGGGAGTTGCCGCAGCTCATGTTCAGGAAGAAAAAGAACAGTCCATAGTGCTAATTCTCTTCTTTCTTGAACCAGACCCTCCACTTGGTTTATCTGTAAAATGTAGAAGATGCAGTCTCTTCTTGATGTTCTCCTATTTCAGAAAGGAGCTAACCAGGTTAAAGGTTTTGGTCATGAGATAAAACCTCTGATTCCAGACTTTAAACAGGAATGCTCTCACTTTCCCCACTCTCCATAACTACATTCCCAGGAGACTGGGGAGTTTAAGCCAAAATTAGATGGCTGCAAGTGCTACCACCTGCTAAAAGTTCATCAGTTTTTGCTGGCTTTATAGTAGTGTTGGGTGTTTCAACAGTTTGTGCAGTAAAAGATAGAGAAGAGGTCAGTGGCCCTGTCATGGGGTACCATTTTTTCCCACTGGCTTGCCTCATTTTGCTGCCTGCACAGCTAGGCTGTGAGCAAGCATTGTTGTCTTCTCTCTGGCTTCCCCTCACTACCAATGCCCACATGAATAAGACCAATGGAGGTGGCCACAAATGTCTTCCCCACCTGAGGGAGTCAGAAGTGCATGAAGGTGACTCTATATTATGTATAGATTTTCCTTTTTCATCAGCACACATAGGCTGGGGTGGTTGGGGGAGATGGCTCTAGTCTCATGAAATTAAAACACACACACACACACACACACACACACACACACACACACACATATTTGGGGCAGTCTCAGACTGACATTTGGAATGGAAAACAGATAAAAATGTCTTAAAAGCCATTCCTGAAACAGAACACAACTGGGAATGGAACTCAGCTGGAACTCTCTGGTCTTAAGAGGTTAGGAGAGGTCAGGAGAGGAGAGGGAGATGGAGGGAGGGGAGTCGAGTTCCTGGAATCAAAGAGATTAATCCTTACTGCTCTCCTTTCACCACAAAGGACTATGAAGGCAGGGAGGTGCCCAGTCCAAAATGTCCTGCCCCCACCTCCAGCCACTCCCCCAATGGGGAGATGGCCCCAACATTAGCCGAGGCAGGAGAGAGTGCACCAGACAACAGCATCCACTGCCCTGTTCTGCTCAAGCATCTAGTTGTGCAACTTACGTGCAGTTACAAAACCCTCCTCCTCACCAAGATTTTCAGCATTCAGCAGCCTCTCCCATTGTTCTAAACTGCTTCTGCTTTCATCCTGCTCTTCCTTTTCACCCCACCATTTAGACTCCAGTAAATTCTTATCATCTATACCCTTCTATTCTCTGGAAGCACAAGTTATGTCCTACTCTCCATTTCAGCATTCTGCCCTAAATGGCTACATATAAAGCCATTTCTTGCTCCAGATCTGCTGGCCCAGGTGAGGCCTCCCTCACTGAGTTCCTCTCTCTCTCTTCTGTTTTAAATCGCTTCTTTATCCCAGCTACATTTGACTCCCTCTCTCTCTCCTTTCTGAATTTTGAAGCCCACAGATTAACAAAGGGACCCTTATTAGACCACTTTATGCTGGCTGGGAGGGTACATAATGAAAATATCTAATTCACATTTTCATTCAAAGGTCATATCTCTGTTCTTTCTCTAAATGCCCCATGCCCAGAATCCTAGGTGAAAGCAACCAGAGAACTTCAAAAGGCATTCATTTCTTTCAACATCGTTTTGCTAGGGCTGAAACTAATGCACAGAAAAATGAAATACCTTGCCCAACTTAGTGTTTTTCTCTTAAAACATTTCAGAATCAAAGTTTCTGTATGCACATCAAGACACAAATCTCTTGGCCCTTGGTTTAAAGGAGAAGCATATAGCCGAGGGATATGAAGTGAGCCTTTCTGCCTTTTAATTTCATCCTAAATTGCCTCTAGGTTGATGCAGATAGGCAAAGCCCTGGAGCCAAAGGCCAGTTGAGAGCACACAGTACATTTGCACCCGCTTTAATTTCGGGAGACCTCATGGAGGCAGAACACAGGGCTTTGTACATAGATTACTCCCTTCCAACTGTGGTTGCAGATGGAAGCACAGCAAGGGCTGCGGGCAGGCAGGGTTTTCTCCTTGCCAGTGAGTGTTTAACACCACAGGGTGGATGATCACTTACAAGCAGATACCTTATTAGGATGGCCTAGGAAACACAGTGGGCGATTAACCTTTCATCTTTGGGTTCTGAGCCTGATGTAGCTCACCACTGGAAAGGCATGGAGTGGCAGCACGTGGCTTGGCCCCTTCCTCAAAGTCCCCATGTACCACATTTGCCAGGCAGCCTGTGCTCAACACCAGTCCAGATCCAGAGCAGTGTGGAGGTGGCAGCACAGGGGAAGGGGTCCAGCACTGTCCTGTCTCCCTTTTAAACAGCTGCTGTGAGCTTTTCCACACACAGATAAAATTCACCCAGATTTGTAAAGAGCAAGGGAAAAAATTCCCATCACTATTACATGGATATTCTGTCAACAGCAGTAACAGTAGCAGTTACAGAATAACTACAGATAATTACAATCATTTAATTCAAAGTACCAAGTCACTTCATGCAGAACATGACTCATTTATCATTATTGACCTTAGAAGAAGCAAATTTGCCCAAATCAATAAAGGTTCCAAATATCCATTAGAGCAGACAGAGATTGGTTACAAGTGTTAGGAGCTTCTATACACCTGGATTAATAGAGGGAAGTAGCTCTGCATGGTTTTGATTAATGAAGAGATTTTTTTTCTTTTGAGACAGTTATTTGAAACAAAATTGACCTTAATTTCTCCTTTAATTCATGTTATGGAAAGTCAGTTGTTTTTGTTAAGAACTTTCATTCCCATTAGTTGCTGAAACATAGTGTAATTACAAAGAGAAGTAATCTATAAACAGGTAGAGTTCAACTTTGTTTTTAATGGACTCTTCAGGGCTCCCTGAATATTCATGGAGCAGAGTCTGTCTTGTGGGAATGGACCAGACAGTCTGGTGGGAATGGACCAGACATCATTGTGTTTCTCTTTTAAAGTATTGCTGTGAGCTTCTTCACACTCAGATAAAAGTCACCCAAAAAGGACTCATGGACATGGACAACAGTGTGGTGATTGCTGGGGGGAGGGGGTATGAGAGGACTAAATGGTAATAGGAAAAAATACAATACAGATAAAATAAAATAAATAAAATAAAATAAAACAAAATAAACAGTATAAAAAAGGAAAAATATTCCGATCACACTTATGGCAATGTTCTATCCACAACAGAGGTGGCAGTTTCAGAGGAACTACAGAGAGTTACAATCTGCTTGTTGTAGAAATGAGAAGATTTAGGCTGCTTTTGAGTCTGAATAATAAAACTGAATGTGGGTGGAAACAGATATTAGTAAGTCAGTCCAGTCACTTAAATATCAAATAGTTCAAATTGATTCCCAGGTGTTTTACAAATATTACATCATTTAAATCCTAATGCTGAGGGCTGGTGGGGAGGCAGATAGGGAATTTCAGGAAAACTCTTCCTATCTTAGCTAAATACACACAGGTTAGAACACACCCCATCCAGCACCCCTAGGATAGAGACTTCAGACTTCTGTCAAAAATGGAATAGATCGTGAAATGCATTAGCATAAATTTAGCTACTGTATAAACAAAAAAAAGACTATGAGTCTATTCTAAAATTGTCAAAATTGCAAGATATTCTTCACGGTGAGAATTTGAAATGATGAAAATCTACAAATGTCATCTCATAGGAAGAGCCATCACTACAATGTCAGATTGCTCTCCTACCCCACTCCTGAAACTCATAGTCACACCTCCGGATCCTCTCTCCAGATGGCTGAGAGGAGAACTGAGGCTAGTCTTCCCAAGGTCACCCAGTCAGTAAGATATAGAGCTGACATCTGAGGCCACATGAGTCTGGCTGCCAAGGCCATCCTCTTCCCGCCATTCCTGCTGGCTCCGTCCCCATCAGGACAAGCATTCTGCAAAGAAGTCATCTGCAAGAGCTAAATCAACATTCTGAAATGGGTTTTGAATGCTCCATACCCCTGAGAAGAATAAATGATCTTTCCCACTGCTGTGGTGGTCTCTCAGGATCAGGTGCAGCGTAGCCCATGCTTTACATTGATTAGTTCTTGTAAAGAAGCCAAATTCCACATCCCTCTCCTTGCATATGGAGTTTAAAATCTTTACTTGAGGAACTGAGAAAATTCTCTCCAGCTAAAACTCCAGCCCAACAGGAAATCCAGGTACTGGCAGGGAGGGGGTCAGCTGGAACCACTAAAGAAACAATTGCTTCCTTAATACCATCTGGGGAAGAGATGCTAACGCAGAGGCTGAGAACATGGAAGGAAGCTCTAAGGAAGAGGGGAAAATGCACAAAAAGCGTCAGTCACCGGGACTGAAAATTTGTTCCATTTGTGTCTCTCTGCAGGAAGAAATAAAGAAATGCTGACAAGGCATGCCAGTCCGAATCCCCTGAGCAGTTGGCCTGTTTGACTTTGTGTGATGGTGGGCCAACCTGTGTGCCTGCCGGCTCACACCACCGGAGCTCTTCAAACACATTCTATAGATCCCGCTAATAAATTCCATTTGGCTGCAAACCTTTCCCAGTTCCAGGCAGTCGCCTCTGAAGTGTAAGAGCAGCCTTTCTTTAAGCCAGGCTACTGCCACTTACTGGTGATCTGTACCTCTTTGGAAAACTAATCTGTGCTGCATTTAAAGGCAGGAAGCAGAGTTTGAATGAAAATGCAGTACCATGGCTAGAGGACACAGCTCTCACACCTTCTGCAGAACCAGAATAAGTGCTATGTTTTAAAAATATATATGTATGTGTTGGCAACATTGAAAAGGGGGCTAAAAAAACATCCCCCCTCAGAAGTGAGAGCAGCAGCAAAAGAAACGTTAGCGCCCTGCTGACGGGAACAATAGAGCATATGGACATCACGCCATGCTTGCCAAGCAGACGAGGGCAGGATGATCAAAATGGAGTCAATCTGCTTCTCTAATAGCAGAAGAGTCATCTGCATGAACACTGTCTCCAAGTGTGCAACGAGGCTCTTTAATTGCCTGAGAAAGGAAGGGTTTGGTTGACATTTTAGCCAAGTGTACTCCTTCCACTGGGGGCCTCTATCTCAGAACACTTCCCATGGTAAGTCTGAGGTGGTCACCATCTGTGGATCTGCACACCTGAGACCTTGCACTAAAGTGGAACGTCACCCTGCAAGGGCTCTCAGCCCAGACACTGTTCCTGCCTGTCACTGGGGTGAAGCTGATTCAACCACCACATAGAACGTAGGCCTGCAAAGCTCAACTCAGGCTGAGGCTTTATCACTGCCCCCCAAGCAACTTCTTGTTTCCTACCCATTTCCTTCTGAATCCAGTCCCTTTCTCCTTCAGGAAATCTATAAGAAAAGGTTGCAAACCTCAACACAAATCTCACAGTCAACCTTTTTCTAATTTTTTATAAATTTTGCATTTTTAGTCACAATAGTGATTGAAAGGGAAATGTAGATAGCTTGATGCAGCCCATCACGTCTTCTGAGAACCACCTTGAAACATATGTTCTATTGCTGTGGATTAACCAGCACATTACCTCCCTCACAGCCATGTTTAATTGGCACTGGAGGACTCTGTTTCTCTCCATGAGGGCTTTTTGATCCAAAAAGCATGCTGTGAGCATAAGTAGAGGTCTTGGGTCTTTCACTCCTCTCTGTGGCTAAAATACTGCACAATAACACATCTCCCAAATTTATGTTTCAAGCATAGAAGCCCTCGTCTGATCTCCAGACACACATATCTGATGCTGCGTGTGCAGCATCTCGACTTGAATGTCATGCCAGCATTTAAAGTTGTGACATGAATACATTCATATATCCCTTAATCCCCACTTCCTCCTTTCTAGTCCAAATCATATCATGTTTCACCTGGACCACTGTGCAACTCTCCTTCCTAGATTATTATTCTTCAAACCCCGAGTTTCCTACCATATACTTCAGGAAAAAAAGCTCAAGTATTTTGAAAACATTAATTATAAGACTTTACTTTCCTACTTAAAATGTTTTAGTGACTTCTCACTGCACTTATAGTAACAGCCACACTCCTTGCCATGACACTTGAAACCAAGGACAACTTCACGTGCTCTCTGATTTCATTTTTCTCTGTACCATTCTCTCTGTAAACCTCACAGCTACAGTCCTAGTGGCCTCTTTCTAGTTCTTTAAACCTGCAAAATACTTTCCTGCCTCAGTGCCATTGCACAAGTTGGAATGCCCTTCCCCTAGTCCTTCCATGGTTTGTTTTTCCTGTTCCCTCAGCTCATAGTCAAAATGTCACCCCCTCAGAAACTTCTATGCTAAACCTTTCTAAGCAGCGTTCTCTGCACTCCTCCACCATTTCTATCCATCCCTGTACCACAGCCATTCCCTTCATAGTTCTGATCATAATTTAGTACTCTACATGTGTCTATATCTTTCCGTTTATTATCAACCCCTCACATTCTACCAAAAACTCCACAAGTGGAGAGCAGAGCCAAATGTTCACTCAGTGCCAAGCAAATGTTTGACACATAGTAGGCACACAGTAAATGCTAGCTGAATGAATGAATGTGCCAAAGGAGCAAAGGAAGCCAAAAATGTTGAAAAGGGAAGTGAACAAAGAAGAAAAGAATGAAATGAGAAGGCAAAATATTTGGCCATTTTGTGCAAGGGGTGGAAGAAGGAAAAACCTCTAAGTCAAGGAATATAATTTACTGTCAGACATAGTTTTAGCATACAAAAAAGCATGTTATCCTAAGAACATTCTATATAAACAATGACCTTCAGGAACATTAAAGTGATCGTAATTGTATTGGTCAAGGTAACGCTAACCACTATTACAGATTAGCCTCTACATTTCAGTGGCTTAACACAGTAAAAGCTTACTTCTCACCCTCATGAAAGTTCCATGTGGGAGTTCCTAGTTGGGTAGATCTCCTTGAAGAGATGAATCAGAGATTCAGGCTCTTCCATCTTCAACATGTGGCTCCTGATGTCTCTGTTTGCAATGGGGGGCATGGGTGGGGGTGCTGCCTCCATTCTAGCTAAGTGGAAAGGGAAAGGAAGATGAAGGATCATGAGTGGGGAAGCTTCTATGGGCCAGGCCCAGAGGTGGGTATGTCATTTCTGATTACCTTCCACTGGCTGAAACTCAGTGTCATGGCCTCGCCTAACTGCCAAGGAGCACTAAGAAATGCAGCTTAGCTTTGCGTCCAGGAAGTAGAGGAAATGGGTTGGTGATCTGTGTCACAATATCCTTCAACTTTGAAGAATGCTTTTTAAATATTTTATTCAAGTTGTCAGTTATATGAAAAGAAATGATGTTTACAGCATATGACTGGCAACCCTAAAAATAGAATTGGGCCCATTTAGCACATACTTTATAATAAAAATTTCCTCAGGTGCCATAGGGCACCTTCCTTGAGGTCTGAGTCAGTCTCTTTCATTCACAAGTGAGCTGCAGGAAACAGTGAAACGTGCTCTCTGCTCCGAGTCCTTAAAGTGTTAATGTGCAAGGTCTGTGTGCAGAAGGCAAGCTGCCATAGATCTCACTGACTTTGGCAGCAACTCAGAGGTTATATTTTTCTCAGGGATGAAATATTCTTGGATAATTGTTCCAACATGTGAGACCCAAAAATGTTTTGGGTTTTTTTTTTTTGGTAGAAAATGATCTCAGGAAATAGAAGCAGACAAAAAAAAAACAAAACAAAACAAAAAAAAACCCTACTAAGTTATCTAGTCCATCTCGTGAGAATCTAATCAGATTTATATACTTCAAGATATTTCACAGGATAATCCACTTGATGTGGAACAGCGAGCCGTGGACCTCCCTGTAGGCCTGTCTTCATGGTGCCTGACACACGAGCCCACGCACATGCACCATCGTCATTACTCTCAAATGCAGGCTGAACTGGCTTTAGGGGTGTGCATGGACTGAAACTCTGTGATATGGCAGGAGAGATGCTGGAAAAAAGACATGTCCAAAAATATCTCCCCACCTAGCATGTAACACTTTCCTAAAATTCCGCTATGAATGAATACATAATATAAACCTTTCACCTTTGTGTAAATTAGCTTACCAGATCCCTTTCCTCTAGGACATCTTGCCAAGATAAGGACATTAATATTTTAAAGAAAAAATAAGATGGATTATACAACCCTGTTCAGGAAGGGGAAGCCAGGAGTGCAGATCTGTGTATCTACAAATTAAAAAATTGTGCAAAAAAAAGTATGTCATTATCAGACACATGTAGATATTTAAGCTCTTTTACTTATATTGAATTCAATTATGGCACTTTGGTTCTGCAATATCAAGGAAAAACTACATTTTATTTTAACATTTGAACAGATTACTATAACCAATTCTTCTTGTCATCTATTTCAACCATATTTAAGGTCTAGGCCTATGACTCCCTCCTGGATTATACTCTCCTCCAATCTTCCAATTTTGCAGATAAAAAAAAAAAAAAAACACCTGAGACCTGGTATTAAGATCTCACTGTGGCAGAGCTGGGTCTATAACTCAAGTCTCCAGATTTCTCATTCATTGTTCTACATATTATGTGATGGTATTTAATATTTATAAAGTCTTTACTTAGTTCTGGGTGCTTTGAGTTAAACAAAGAAAGAATTTGGTCAATTCCAGCTCTAAAACATTTTATTTTGAGGGAAGATTAGACCTACACATAAAATAATTAGGAGAAACACTGATGTTACTGGCGAATACTGTGTTCCCATTCCTGACGTTTCCTTCCCATAAAGGGAATTCATAAAGGGAAGCTCTGGGTTTCACCCTGCTGCAGTTTAATTCGGAAGGATCACAGGGCATGCACAGTTCTGCTCTGTCCTTCTTCCTCTTACAGGCAATCCTTACTGAAGAGAGTTCAAGGTCACAACTGCACTCCCATACCCTCAGTCTTCTTGCCTAAGATAAAATGGATGATTCTGCCCAATTCAGAGCTTCAGTTGCAGCACAATCTATTCTCATACCATGCTAGGTCCTCCCAATGTAATCACTCTTCTTTGTTTTGTTCTTCAAATTGTTTAGTTCCATATTGGGGAATAAAACTGTTGTTTATTGGTGACACCTTGGACAATAATCTCTTAAAGTTTGGGGGCTCAAAATAAGGGGGAGTTTTTCTATAATTTGAGACTTATAATATCACTTTAAAAGCATAAGTGGGAAGGGATGAAGCCGGCAGAGGTGAGGAAATCTACATCAGACCAATGAAGACGCTGGACTGTGAAGATAGAGAAGATAATTTATGTAGAGGAAGAGAAGCCTAAAATCTCATATTTGGAAGAAGTCTTCCACAGTGAGAGTTTGCGCACTTGAAGGTCTTCAAGAACCAGACAGGTAAAAACATAAATGCGTGTAGCAAATAATGATGAAAATAAAATATGGTAGCTCAATGGCAATCAGTGAACTAATGAGTTCATGCTGCATTAAATGTATACAAACTCTCTTTTTAAATTTTTGGTGGTAATCAATGGGCTGATTAAACAAAAAAAAAATCCATCTACGAAAATAGCCGGTTGATCTCTTCTATGTCACTTCTGAAAAGTAGGTGTTCAACCTATACCAAGTGATGCCACCCCCAGAGGTGCTGCCAAGGCACTGCTGTGATGATCAGAAACCACCCTCCCACAGAAGCAATATCTGCCTCCTGATGTTCACACCCCCCTCCCTGCTAATTTTGTCCTTGAGGCCATATGGAACTAGCCTAACTCCACTCATACCAGAGACATTCACTAGGCCACTGTAATCAGTGGTCTTGTCTCCTTCTGAGTGTCCTCTAAGGGTGTGCTTCTTATTCCTTTTGCCATCATTGCTGTCCACCTTAAAAAAAATACAAGGTTTTACTTAGTCTGGGTACATTTTAAAATGTAGTTTCAAACATTTTATAGGATATGTTATTATAAGTATTTTTGTTATTATAGGTATTTTCACAATGGTTCAGGGGAATACGGAATTATAATTTCCAGTGTTAGACATACCTTATTTATCCCTAATGATGCCACCTGAAATCATGTTACATCAATGTTGGGAACCGCCCTGACTGGTATCAGAAGCTGAAACCCCCGCCTAGGCTAAGGCTAAGGGAACGCCCTTGGAACCGTAAGCCAGCAAGGAGATAAAAGCTTATCTTCCTGGCAGGAATGCTGCTTCTGCTGCTTTATTCATGACTGAACCCTAAAAAGCTTAGTAGGTTAGCCAAAGACGGGTAAGATTCCCCACGGGGGGAACGACCTAAGCCAGGCACGATCACTTTGGGAGGCCCCCCAAAAGAAGGATTTGGGGGGCTGCAGCAAAAGGGGGTGATGGACCCTCGCTCCTCGGCTTTGACAGAGCCTGAGTTCTCAGCGTCTGGGAAAAAACCTCCTTGTCTCCCAGTTGCTTTAGTTCCCTTGCTCCACCTAAGCCTGAAACAATGACAGGGTGGTGCAGCTCTGTACTGAGAAGTGCGGATTCCCCGGGGTGATCAGGCCTAAGAAAGAACATGTAAATTACTGTGAAACCTTCTTTGTTTAGAATGCTCTCAGTTGAATGAGAAGGGTCTTAGGAGGAAGTTATTTTGTTCCTCAGTCTTACAGCTCTTTGACCCCCAACTCAGTAGACCGGCAGAGTTCTTTGTTTTCTATGGTTCCTTACTTACCCTAATGAGTACTGTACTTTACCTGAATTATTATGCAGAATAAGCCCAATAAAAGCAGGTATGGACTGTAAATAGGCGCGCTCCCCACTAGGGGGGGTGGCCATTTCATCCCTACTTCCCCACAGAAACTAGTCTGTCTCTGTGCATGTGTTGTTTTTTCTCGCGTGTTTATCGTCGAGCCATCCGCAGTGTTCTGTGGTCACTGCTGGCTGGTGACCCACGCGCAACACATCAAAATGAAGTTACTGTTGACTAAATCTTCATCACTTTTATTCATATTGTTGGCCACATAGCCCACCCTACACTTGAACAGTACAACACTGAATATTGTTTAGGTTCCATTTCATCAAATTAGGGCTGGCCCCTTGTTCTAATGAACAAAATGCAACAAGCACTTGAATACCTATGGTACTCTCACTGTATCTCTCATTTCTTTGGGTGTTAAGAATTTGGAAATAAAATAAAAGTCTAGGCCATCAAACAGATTAAATGCTGCCAGGACACTGAGAAGTAAGTATAAGAAATTTTTAAAAAAATGATCCACACTATGATGCTATACATATGTAAAATTCCATGGGAACAAAGATGAGGAAGCATTTAATCTTGTTAGGAATATAGGGAGTAATGAGAAAGTTATAGAGAGAATCTGATATTCAGGTAGGCCTTGATAGCAGGGTAGGAGTTTTTGTTGTTTCATAAATACTTTTTTTAGTGTAGTTTTTGATTCACAGCAAACCTTGGGGGAAGGCACTGAAATTTCTCATATCCCCCTTGATAGCCTCTTCCAGTTATCAACATTCCCACATAATAATCGCCCAAAGTCTATAGTTGACTGTTCACTCTTGGTGTCATACATTCTATGGGTTTGAATAAATGTATGACATGTTTCCAACATTTTGGTATCATACAGAATATTTTCACTGTCCTAAACAAATCCTCTGTGCTCTGCTTATGTATTCCCATCCTTCCCCCTGGTAACCTCTGACTGTTTTAATGTCTCCATAGACTTGCCTTCTCCAGATTGTCATGCAGTTGGAATAATACATTACCTAATTTTTTTCAGATTGACTTCTGTCACTTGGTAATATGCATTATAAGATTCATGTATGTCTTTTCATGGCCTGACAGCTCAGTTCTTTTAGCACTGAATCATATTCTATTATCTGGAGGTATCACACTTCATTTATCTGTTCACCTACTAAAGAACATCTGGGTCACTTTCCAAGTTTTGTCAATTATAAATAAAGCTGCTGTAAACATCCTTGTGCAGGTGTTGGCATGGGCATAGGTTTTCAAATGACTTGGGTAAATCACAAGGAGTGCTGCTGTTCAATGATATAATAAAAGTAAGCAGGAGTTTTTCTGTTTGTTTTGAGCAGGGAGACCTATAGTACAAGATTATTTGCAGATGATGGAACCCCTTGAAGACAAGTTACACAGGTGTGAAAAGACAGGGCACCTGAAGGAAATGGGCAGACTAGAGCATAGGGCATGTGAAAAACAAGGCAAGAAATAAAGGCTGATGTTTTAGGATGAAGACATGAACTCTAAGCTAAAGACAATAAACCACCACCAAGAGCTTACAAAGCAAAAGAGTGATGACTCTACATTTTGTCTTTTCTGATTCTGACAAGTAAAATATTCACCTTTCCTTTCAGACTCCTGCCATCTGTCTACTTAATAGTGAGTAGTATACTTCCTTCAAGTCATTGACTAAAATGTTGAAGAGTGCAGCCCAGCCAGGCAGAAGTCCTCTTCATGTTTACCTCATCCCATTTATCTAGTGACAATAGAAGCAGGGGAGAAAAGATAAAGGAAAGAATATAAGGAAAAGTGCGCCACGCTCTGCACATGAAAGAATGTTAGAAGTTAGGGACAATCTGATTATGTAGGATGATAGAGAGTTGGAATCAAGGATAACTTCAAGGTCTTTAGCTTGGGTGAATGGGAAAAGTGTAGTTCCAGAAACAGAGAGTGAGATTTTGAAGAAAGAAAGAGGTTAAGCAAAATGTACTGACTCTAGTTTGGGAGCTATTGAATCATACTGAATCAGGAGTCAGAAGGGTCATAGGTGTAGAGGTCTGGCTGGAAGACTGTTGTAATTTAAGACTGAAGTTTGGCTGAGAAATCAGGGTAGGAAATGGAGGTTTGGAAGTCATCCGCTTTGATGGGTATCTGGAACCCTGAGGATGGACAATGTTGTGGAAGGGAGCAAAGTTGAAAAGTTTAAAAATAATTAACTCAATAACTAACATGATTTATTTTGTTCATATCTGTTATATTAATAGATGAGTAAGCAGATGATACAAATAAGTTTGTGAATTTCTGTCCTCCATCTATAATGATTTAGGGACACGTGAAGAAGAATATTAGACGAGTTGAAGAAAATTGTAAACACTGAAAGACCACATCAATAGCTTGACTCTTTTCTACATATTGCAGAGTCAAAGACACTTATCTAAATCCAGACCAAACTCCAAGCTCTGTGTTTAAAGTGAGGTCCAACCGAAATGTAAATCTCCTTCCTTGAAATGTTGTGATGGCAGACAAAAAAATGATGCTGATTAAAAACGCAACCTAAAACCAAAGTGATGCCATTTGTATTTCATTTGTATTTAATAAAGCACACTTTCATTATTTACTACTCAGCCATAGAAACACTGATACTTGTTTATTATTTTGTCATTGAGCCCTTGTTAATCTTCCTTCACTCCAGCTATAACCCTTACTTCTGATGGACTGAGAGGAGGGAACATGTGAACTTGGGCACACGATGAGCTTTATTTCGTTTTGCAGGCCTTTCCTCTCCGCTGAAAAAGGAAGTGTTTTAGAGGTTTGTTCACAGTAAAACAATAAGTGTCTGAAACCCAATATCTCCATTTCTTATATATCTCTCCATTAAAAATCTTGTCTCTCAAGTCAATACAAAGTAATAGGGACAGGTGGATTTGGGTATTGGATTTTTTAAAACATTCTTGTACAATTGAAATTAAAATCTGGTACAAAATCACTTCCAATCCAACATTTCTTTATTCCCAGCAACCGGCAACAGGCACACCCTCTTCAAGGTCACACACCATTCTGCTGCATCCTCTTGTTCAAGATTATCAATTTGGTGGTGAAGCACTCCCATGAATATTCTCCGTTAGCGAAGGTCAACTCTCCTCAGGGTCACCTTCAAAAGAACTTGACCAGTGACTAAGTTTATGAATTTTTAAAATACTGTCAGTCAGCATTGAATGCATTTACCCATTGAAAATGAGTTTTGTTTCAACACACTTTGCTGCCATCCATGGTAATTGGAAAGTCAGTGTGAGATATCTTCTAATGTGCTTTTTAAAATTGACCACGGCTGTAGAAGCAGCTTCTTAAGCCAAACATAATTAATTTCTATCTGTCCATTCTGATCACTGTAGGCTGACAGTCCCTTGTATTCTTTATTTTTAATGTATGTACTTTTTTTCAATAGAGTACATTGTCCTTTCATCTCTCTCTTTTGCCTCTGCAAATTGGCACTTTCTGTCTTCCAGGAGTCTCATTACCATCCAATGATTTTTCTCCACTTCACAATAAAGGCACTAAACTGGGGCATCTGTGAGAGAAAACACACACATCCACCTATGTAGCACATTTTCTTGGATTTCTCTGAATCTTCCTCCATATGTGGTCTTTATGGCTTCAATAGCTCTCGAGTGTCAACAGAGACCTGAAACTCTTCAACCGTTGGCTGCCTACCTCATTCGCCCTCCATTCCTCCCAGGCAGCATCCTAAATAGAATGGGATGTCGAAGCACCGACTGACTCGTGGACAGAGCATCCATTCTCCAGCATCTACAATGCCCTGTAGATACCAATTGAAACTGCATCATCCATAAAAGTAATCCATAGACCCATTTGCTTTTCATTTTTGGCTTATGATAGCAATAATGACTATAACACAGGGCCCAGGAATTGATGACCAGCTGGGGTTAATGGCCCTTGGCTGCACTGTGGGCTATCAACTCCCCCAGCTGGTCATTAATCCCAAGGAAATGCCCCATACCTTGATCGTTATTACTTAATTAATGCCTCTTTCACTTTCAGCCTAAGTGGTCAGAGCACTGTAACCCTAACAGCAGCTTGCAGTTGGAAGTGTGTGTTTCAACTCAAATACTGAATTCCCTATAGCTGCATACATATTTTAAATTCTTCCTAGAATAGTTGATTATGTTTGCCTCAGGCTTTTTCTTTTCCTCCCCTTACAAAAGGGTGGGGGTGGTGGCTGTGAGGGTTTATTTTTCAAGCGAAAACTTGCTACTTGCATATTAGAGCTCCAAGGTCAAAAGGAAACTTGAATGGGCTCATCTTGCCCTTTGTTTTTAGGTCATCTGGATTGTTTTTGCTTCCAGAGATCTAAATGCAGAAACAAACGGGAAGGAGTAAGGGGAACGTCCCTTCTGTAGTTGCTTAGAACAGACTTCACAGTCCTTGAAATGGCATAATAACAGAATTTATTCTGCTGTTATAAAACTCCAAGTGCTATCATAACTAGTTAAATCACACTTGAAATACATATTCTTATAGTATCAACATTATTATGTATCATCTTTTCGGAGATTGCTGTAAGCTCTCATCAAAGAACATGTTACCCGGCTGACAAAGAAGGTAGATTTTGTTTGGTTTAGTGTGACTGGTAAATGTGACTAAAGGAAAAAATATAATGGGGGGTTTGCCTGAGCGCTAATTACCACAAGAAACAAGGCAGATTCTGCTTTGGGTCAGCTGGGTTTATATACAAAGAACCTCCTGTTTATGAACCAGATACTAACCCCAAATGATCTTAACATCTTCTGTTGCAAGTAAATGACTACATTTATTCTCAGCAGCAGCATAAAAGAAATGCAGTCTTTCTTTTCTCTTCGTATTCTAAGAGAAACTGATGTTATCTGAAGAAATATGTTTCTAAGAGATTAGCAGTGATTCATGACCATCACAGAATCAAGTGTGTGAAACAACTTAGAGGAGATCATTTGGAAAGATCTAAACTGTGATGTTTTATCTGAAAGTTTGCTTTGAGAATGACACATCTCCAGGATGAATGTGGTAAGTAGAAATGTACTCTCATCACTGGAATCATTGAATCTTGAAACTGGACAAAGCGTTTTGCAATCACTTTGGCCCTGACTCCACTTCATACAGGATTAAGCATAAACCAACTCCATTAGATAAAAATCTATCCAGAATATAGTTGTATGATCACTTCCCTGAATGTAGCTTAATGATAAACAGTTGTAACTGATGGGTAATTTTTCTTTGTACTAAAGTTTGAGTTCATTTTCTCTTCTTCCATCTTCAGTTCAGACGGAAAATCCTTGCTATGCCTTAAAGATTTTTTTCAGATTGCCTTCTCTTTGAGGCCCCTAAAGAAATAAGTACCAATTTCTTTATCCTTTCTTCTGAAGTCTTGTTTCCCTACAGTCTGTCATCTTTATGTCACTGGTTTCTTTCAATTCCCTAAGATCTGCTTTGGGTTGTGTGTCTGTAAATTGTGCTTAGGTCAAGTGTAAGGGTCTGAATAATGCAAGGTATTAATCAAGGATTGTATCATAGCCCATGATGCCTGTACTGAAGCACAAAAGTCAGATTCTAGGTCCTTCTCTGTTGATAACTTGAGTGGCCTCAATATGGGTGCCCTGACTCATTTTTTTTCTAATCCTTCTATTCTGTAAGCAGGAAGAGTATTTACTGTGTTTGCTGCTCATTGTATTAGGTAGGCATGGAGCACAGATATTCAAACAGCAAAAAGGCAGAGTCCATGCCAGGAAGGAATTCAATAACAATTGCAGGAGATACACAGATAAACAGACAGTTCAGGTCAACAGATCTGTCTCTAATAGATAGAAACTTCAGGAGACAATGAAGGCACAAAGGAGGGGCACCTAACTCAATCTGGAGGTTCAGGGGTCTTCCCCCACCCCTCCAAAAAGGTAATGCACTGATATTACTGAATTCATTGCAAAGGAGGAACAGCTGAAAGAAGAGTGTCAAGGAAGGAACAGGGGAAAGAAGAATGTTCCAGGTAGAGATAACAGCATTTATAAAGGTACAAAGATATGAAAATAGGTGTTTCTGGAAAATGGTTCTGATGTTGACATTCTCATTGGTCCTATGGTCTTCTCTACTCACTTAATGAATCTCCCAGTTATTTGTGACTGAATTATCCCAACCCCCTCTCTAGATACTATTTTCCACCTGCCTCACTATACATCTTCCCATGTGTGCAGCAGGCTTTTCTGGGAAGGTCTGGTTTCCAGAACTACTTCTGTCCCTCTCTGACCAGCCTGATAAGCTCTACACTCCTCCTCAGAAACCCCCTTAGCCCTGCCCTAGATGTTTGTTAGGTGATATTATTCCAATAGTTACACACCTCACACTTGTAGCTTATTGTAAATTATTGTGTATTATTGATTGGGGACCAAATTATTATGCCCAGTAACACACAGTTAATTCTATAGCTATGCTTAAATCCAGCCAATCTTTTCCCATTATGTATATATATTTTTTCTTTTGTGAGTTTAACCTATTACCCAGGCATGGAATCCAAAGTGAGTTGTATTTACCATAGGAGAACTGAATCTACTTCATCATTAATGAAAATGTTAAGTACTACATGATCCAAGAGTAATGTGAACGTAGAATACTCTCTACTGTGCAAATTATTCAGAAAGTTTATTTTCTAATACTTTTGTTATAAATGAAGCAATCTTACTTACATTTCTTTAGCCACATACTATATAAAATTGAAGATGATTAGCAGAATATTAAGTCTACATAGTAATCCTGAATACTCATTCTATATAAAATTTAATTTACTTCCAAAAGTAAAATCACTATCTAATATATATAAGTGCTTATAGTTAGTAGGTTGTGATTGTAAGAAATAGTTCTAAATACAGATTGTGCAAAGGATACTCTTTTAAACACTTAATAAGTTTTGTATTTCAGAATAATTTTGGAACTACAGAAAAATTGTAGGAATGTTAGAGAGTACACACATACCCCACACCCAATTACTGCAATATATTTGCCACAACTAATACCAAGAGTTGGTAATAACCAGGGTCAATGCTTTATGTGAATTTCCTTAGTTTTCACCTGAAGTCCATATTCTGTCTAATATCCCATACAGAATACCACCTTATATTTAGTTATAAAGTCCCCTTAAGCTCCTCTAGATTGTGAAAGTTTCTCAGACTTCTCGTGTTTTCTGTGACCTTCACAGTTTTGAGGCATACTAGTCGGGTATTTTACACAATGTTCTTTAATCTGGGTTTGTATGATGCCTCTATGGCTAGACAGGAGTTATAAAATTGGGGAAAGAAGACCACAGAGGTAAACTGCCATCCTCATCACATGATACTAAGGGCCTACGATCAGTGTGATACCTAACCACTGCTGCCTTAGTGATTACTTATTACTCAATATTTAACCTCGATCACCTGGCTAGAGTAATGTTTGTCAGTTTTCTCCACTATAAGTTACTCTTTTCCTCCCTTTTATATTTTCTTTCATACTGTACTTTTTAAGAACAAGTCCTTAAGAACATCTCATTCTTAAAGAGTAGATAGTGATATTCCACCTCTTTGAAAGGTATCCCTCCATAAATTAGTTGGAATTGTTTGATAGATACTTTTAGGAGTACAAAATTCATTTAATAATAATGTATATAATGTCACCATTTGAAATTTTTAAAGGATAAAGGAGAGATCAATAGATAGAGACAGAGATAAGCAAAGAGTATGGAATGAACACAGAAGGACATAAGAAACCAAGAACAACATTTGCCTTCGAGAAGAGGAGCTGAAACAGGATGGGAAGACATCCCATTTACAACTGATTATAATATACATTTGTAGTTCTGAATTATTTACTCTGTCCTATTTTCTAAGTCCTTAAAATGAAAAATGTAATCATCTAAGGGGCTAGTGAAAAATAATGCAGGAGAGCGAGAAATGGTCACACTGCTTTATGGATATAACACCACTACAATAGCTGATCTCAGTAATCACTCTTAGCACCTCATGATAGAGCCCAGAGTTTCCAAGTACACAAGTGAAATGTCAGTGTGAGGAGCTGGTTTTGACAGTGAATAGTGTACGCCAGGGTTGTCTGCCTATGTTTTGTCATACTTGCAGCCAGGCAAGAGAATCAACAGCCTGATTGAAAACAGAAACTTTAAGAGTCTTCTAAACTTAAAAAGTTGATTTGCTTTTTAAAATATGTGTCACTAAATGAAGAAAGTACCCTAGTCACCAGAATTACTAGAGTTACCTTCCATGTAGGTTCCAACAAAAACTAATGTTGGCATTGACAAGGAGAAATGCCTGTGTTAGGCTATTCCCTTGAAAGGTACTTTTTCTGTCTGTTGTAAAACTAGTGATTCTCTAGGGACAAATAACTGGAAATGCATCCCACAGATGCTTTACAGAACTAGTGTCTGTTTGTTTTGAGTTTGTACTAGAGTAAGATTTCACTATTCCATGTAAGATATGATTTAACTACTCTACATATGAGACAGGGGTTATGTTGCTCAGTGGTCCATTAAAGAGAATAAACTAAAGGACCAAAAATAAAAAGAAACTCTCCTACATTGGATAGTAAATATATACTGTGATATAATAGTATATAATACTATATACAGAGTATATAATACTGTGACAAGAGTGAATACGGATGAATAGTATATAATACTATATACAGAGTATATAATACTGTGACAAGAGTGAATACGGATGAAATAAGAATTGTCAAAAAGAAGCTTAAATGAAAAAAATGCGCTGTTTTTTAAAAAAGATCAAAATTGACCATTTCTGACTAGTGAACAGGAAGAAGTAGACAGTGAGAAGAAAATGGACACATCGGCTGCCTGAGAGCAGGAGCTTTTCTGGATTTTGTGTAGTTTCCCACCCAGAGCTTTGCACAGGTTAACCACTGTTTTAGTACTGATTACTCAGCTTTATACATAGACTGTAATGGTGTCTGAGATGCTGATTTTTAGCCTGAAATGTAAATAGTCAAAAAGGAAAAGGAGAAATTATAAGGCTGATCAGGGAAATTAGGTCAGAGAAACAAGCATGGAGCAACATATTTGTAGAAAACTGGGTTGTTGAGAGCACGTTTTAGATTTTCTGGTCTTCTCGAAAAGAAGCAGCTTCTCTTTAACTTAAGGCATATAATCAGAAACATCTTTCTAAAATTATAGCCATGCCCATTAGCTAGACAAAGCCCACACTATGTAAGATTTTGTGCTAAATTTCAACCAATATCAAAGGCGGTCTCCCTGCTTTCTCTGTCATACATTGTGTTATAAACTGGCAGTTCTTTAATTGGGTGGGGACTATAACTTAACCCTTCTGTCAGCCCACTATAAAGTGTTATCAGGGCTGCTCCAGTAGGGATGCACACAAAAGTAACATCATCTCCTCCTAGTATGTTATTTTAGGTCAGTGTCAGATTCACAAATGAAACTAAAAAATCTTTTAACATGAAACCCTTACTCTACAAATTTAACAATAATATTTGTACCAAATTTAGAACTTATGTCATGGTAAAGTCTGGCAAATTAGATGGCATTTGAATGAATGCATTACATATCTTTAAATTCTAAAGTGAATAACATGTATAGAGCAGGAATAATTTATCTGACTGAAAAGGCCAATGTCATTTTAATATTAGACAATGTTTATTACTAGGGTATACAGTAACTGCTGTATAAATGATCTTGCTTATATTTTATTTTAAGATATGAAATAAGTATTTTCTTACAATTATACTGTCAAATGGTATGAGGTCTAAAATCAGAATGTATTCCATCTACTGTTTCAATATTTCTAGTAGATAAGACTATGTCATTAGGAACTTCATATTGATTTTAATTAGAACAGGCGCACCACCATTAATATGAGTTGTGATGGCACTAAGGCAGTTGTCAAGGGGGAATTAATTAATTAATTGTAAATTAATTAATCGAGAGTGAATCAAATCAACCTAGCATAATGAATACTGAACTTGGGGAGGGGGGTAAACTCACAAAACAGATTGAAAACCCAAGATAATCTAAATTGTTAATCAAGACTAAAGAAAATTAAGTAACTCATTAAAAGAGAATACCTATTGTTTTTGAGACAGGAAAGTTTTAACACTAAAGTAATAAATTAAATTCAAACATTTTCCTTAAAAATAATATATGAAGTCCTAAAAAATACTAAGATTTTGTCACTCTACATTTCAGACTTAGAAAAATGATTTGTAGTTTGGGGTACTTAATAATACTCATCACAAATTTAATCACTTCATTTTCTGTTTATGGTTAAAGAGGATATTTATCAGATGCTTAAAGGAAATAAATACACTAAATTGAAGGAAAAATCTATTATAAAGAGAGAGTTTTGCCCTTTTCTAAGGGTTTCCCTGTAGCTTCTGGATCCCAGTGTTTATGAAAGTCAGTGCTTCAGCATTAAGCAACATAGACCATTGCCTGACAAGTGAAGGTCATGTTTGGAAAAAAATAAATAAAATAAAATAAAATAAAATAAAATAAAATAAAATAAAATAAAACATTAAATTAAAACAAACTGTACAAATTCAGCTATGAAAAATATACATATAACTAGACAAAAGCTGATAATATATCAAAATAAATATATTTGTGTTATGGGAGTGGTGTTTTCATTAAAAATGTGTTTAAATTTTAGTGCCTGCACAAAAAGAAGAAGAGCTGTCAGGAGGTCTCCTAATGACCAATGAAGGATCATATGTGGATTGCAACCTATTAGTTAGGATTGAGAGAAAATATCTGAAAGTGAAAATTAAAGTCAGATGTGTATGAGATTCTGATTCTCATACACATCTCAAAAAAAAAACCATGTTTTAGTTAGTTTTCACACTTGGACAATATCTTTCCAGAGCAAGGCATTGAAACAATGCCAGGAAGAGAAATCCTCTTTGCCATGGCTGTATCTGCTAAAACATAAGCAGAAACTTTCAGTAGTAAGCAGTGCTACACTTTATTATACAGTCAATGAGTGGAGTGGCAAAATACCAAGTGACAAGAAAAGGGCATATGTCCGTATGCCCCCTAATGGATTTAGGGACACCTTTAGTCAAAGGAACACACTTTTCAAAAGTCTCTGACTTACCCTTAAGGCAGGATATGAACCTGCCTATAGTAACAACCTATAATTACAAAAAGTCAGTTGCGATTTGTCCTAGAATAGTTGGTAGCGAACCTATAGTAACTGCAAAAGGGCACTGCAATTTTTCACATGCAAATTAGTTCATTAATTTAACAATTATTCATTGTGCATATACTATCATCCTCACACCTTTCTAGAGGACTGGGATATATCAATAAATAAAACCACTACCTCTGCCCTTGAGGAGTTTATATTCTAGCATACTGACAGAGAAAACAACAGAAAAGAAAGCATAATAAGTAAGTAATATGTTATATTAGCAGTAAGGTGATAATAAAATAAAGTAGATCAGGGTATGGGTGATTAGAAGAAAGTGTGCAATTTTAAATAGAAGGATCAGGGTAAGCCTCATTGAGAAAGTCCCATTTAAAATGTCCTTAAGCCAGACAGAAGAGACAGACAGAAGAAGGCTCTAAAATGAATACCTACTGGCATATTCAAGGAACAGCAAGGAGCATGAGAATTGTAAAAAAGGGATTTTTTAAAAATGGAGGGCCAAGATATGTACAGTTTACAAATGACTGTCAAGGATTCTAATTTTCCTCTAATAAAACACAGAAGCATCACATGGTTTGGGGCATGGAATTGATGTTATGTCACTTAAGTTTCAGAAGGGTCACCACAGACACTACTGATGGTAAGGAAAAGAGGCAGAAGTGGGGAGACCAGCGAGGGGGAGGTTGGGATAATCCACAAGAGAAGTGACAAAGGCTCAAGTCAGGGTGATAGCTCTATTGACAATTGATCTAGTGACCCACTTCTGAACATGTCCCAGGATTTGCAAATGCAGTGGATGTGGCATATGAAAGAGAGTGAGAGAGGGAGAGAGGTCAAGGAGGACAACACATTATTTGTCCTGAGAACTTGGAAGGATGACGTTGCTTTTAGCTGAGATGGGAAAAACAGACTGAGCAAGTTTAAGAGGAAAAATATGATATTCATATTCGGGCATGTTGAGTTTGAGATGTTTACTAGATGTCTAAAAAGAAATGTTCAAGTAGACAGTTGACTTTATGAATCTGGAGGAAAAGGGTTTGGGGCTAGATATTTAAATTTGTGAGTCTGCACATAAAAGTAGTATTTAAGCCATCATGCTGGATATCACTGAAGGAGTGAGTGCTAAGCACTGGATCACACCAGCATTCTTGAAGAAAAGAGGAGGAACCAACATAAAAGATAGGGATTGACCTGTGAAGTAGAGAGGACCTTGAGAGAGAATGGGGACTTGGAAGCTAAGTGAAGAAAGTGTCTCTAGAGGGGGGACCAACTAAGTTGGTAGCTAGTTGTGTGTGGGTGGAGTAACTTATAAAATGTAGAATAAGAGACCAATTAAATTAAAAGCATTTATCTGCAAAGCTCCAGGTGATCATGAGCTCTCAATTTAAACAGGGATTCAAATCCCAACCCCATCATTCGCCACCTTCAGCTAGCTACTTCATGATTTCTGAGGCTGGTGTTTCAGACATCTGTCTCACAGATCTGCTGTGAAATTCAGTGAAATAATTTATATGAAATCACCTATGAAATGCTTGTGAAGTAATAGGTACTTATCATTTTACATATAACATGTAATATTAATAATACAAATATTAACATGAACCCAAACATTTCATTAGATAATTGTTACTATAATATTACATAATTATATTATTCATCATATTTTATATCATATGACTTCTGCTACTTGTTATATTATTCATAATTCCTTTACTCATCTGTTCTTCTAACTATGTATTAAACATTCTTTAGCATTTGCTCTTTGCTAGGCATTGGCACCCAAGGAGGAAAAAAAAGATAAACAAGATATGGAACTGATCATTCCTATAATGTAAAGTGCACCAGACTCTGCAGCCAATATTGTATAGAGTTTATTTGTCCACTTCATGTAAGGAATTTGAGCTATGGCTTTGTCACCCACAAGGTAGGTGACCTTAAATAAGTCACTCAAACTCTCTGACCCTCAGAAAATGGGGACACATTGTTTCTATTTGCAAGGTGGTTAGAAAGATTAGCAAGGATATAGTAAATATTCTAGTATCTATTACTAAGTAGGCATTCATGGTATAAGTCTTATTAGTACCATAAATTCTGTACATACTGTCAAAAAGAACATAAACTTTCTTGAAGTGAATAATTCATGGTTTTCATTTTTATAGAAAGTGACAAGCTTTTAAGGCAACACAAACTGTCACCCTGATAAACAATATTTTTGTTTGTAATTGCTTAAACCCTCCTCTCTTTACAAAAGATCTGAGATAGTTTCAAAGTAGTTATATAAAGTGGTAATAATGATAGAGATAAATAATCAATACTACATAGATGCAGAATATATATGCTCTCATACCTATTTTAGTTTCTATTATGCATTTCAGATTTAATTCTGAGCTTCCTAGAAAACAAAACTAAAGGAACATATCAGCCAAACAAAGATGAAGACTAGATTCTCATAAAAAAACAATGTTTGCTTAGCATTAAACTCTAAAATGTAGAGAGTGATATAGATTGTAATCTTTATTATTTTTGTAAGAAATTTAGTTATGAATTTCATAGAACTATTTCTTATAATAGCCTTTAACTTAAAAAAAATGAGTCCTAATGTGAAAAAAAAAACAATTGAGTAATGATAATTCTGTGAAAAGATAAACTACCACGGTCCAAGTGTGTCACACCAGACATTCTAATAATCCAAAATACTCTCTTATTTTTGTGTACATCTTATCACCACTGATATATGTGTATTTTTTCCCATTTATATGTTATATTCAGAAATATATACATATATATTCTACTACCTCTATACCAATTTAGAACTCTTAGAGCAGGGGAGTCAAACTGATTTTCGCCAGGGTCCACATCAGCCTCACAGTTGCCTTCAAATGACAGAATGTAATTTCAACTCCTTAACAGTTAAGGAGTTACATTTATACAGTCCTGAAATTATTTCAGCCCTTTGAAGGCAGCCGTGAGGCTGATGTGGCCCCTGGTGAAAATGAGTTTGACACGACTGCCTTAGAGGAATAAATGAGCTTCAAATTATCTACAATAATTACTGCTTCCCTTCTCAAACTTGCAGGGGAACTGGATGGCACGCACAGACCTAGGGAATCTATGTTCTCTCTTGCTAGGTTAGGACAGAGAACACTCTTTAGAAACCGAAATAGTGTGGTAAGTTTGGCACTGTATTAGAAAAATTGTGACCTTTCCAGAATTTCCACAACAGGTTGGTACCCTCACCACCACGTGACACTAATTCTCAAGGTGGTTTACCAAAAATAACAGAGCTTTTCTCAGGAAAATTTTTTGTCAACTATCATATAAATAAATACACCTTTGAAATCTCAATGCTAAACTCTGTTGAAAAAATGTATCTTTCTAAGGATATAACACTATATTTTTCTTTATGTAAATCTAGATGCTCATCAAGGTGTCCTGCATCTGGTTCACATGTGAAAGAGAACATTTGAGCCTTACTATTTCAGATTTTCATAGAAGTTTCTGACAACCTAGCTTGCAAAGATGTTTCTCTGTACTTGTTTAGTCTTTTCTGTTTGTTTTTTGTTGCTGCTGCTGTTGTTAGTTCTTGCTCCATTTTAAAAGTTACTGGCCAATCCTGATTTTCCTTTAAAGATGTGCTTGATGCTATTGGGGAAATGTCAGAAATAATGAAGAAAAATCCTAACACTCTGTCCAACTGAAGTCCATCTTTTGAAATGAAAAACACTCATAATGAAAATCACTTGACAGCTTACTTGATGGTATTTACAGCTGGATATGACGTCAATCGGAAGGATGGTACAGATCAATTTTAATGGCAAGCAGCTAAGCACGCTTATTGATCTGGCAGCTTGCTACTCTACAAATGGCAAAGACCATTAATATGCTAGCACCAGGGACATAGGAGAAGCATAAAACAACAAGAGACTTTGAGCCTTTAAAGAAGATAATTTAAGAGTGCTAGTTTGATGATCACCAGGGAAAGTGTGAATTCATGATTTAACCTCCATTCACTACCTCTCAACTAAAAATTGATCGCTATCCTAAGAGTCATATTTCATTTGAAAAAAATTTAATATATTTTATAATTTCCTCTTTAAGCCCTTTGCTTTAAGGGATACCATTTGCTGTCCAGCTAATTCTAAAGTAATTTTTTTCCAGCAAGAACAGAATCATTTCTGCTAGAGTACAGTAACTATGGAGGTGAAACATGAATCAAAAGCATATGAGAAGATCGTGCATCCCCCTTGTCTCCTTCCACATTTCCCTTCTACCCTGTAAGGACAATAACATTAGTCCCTCCCTGGAATTAAAAAAATGGCCAAGATCATGTCTATTATGTACTGCTAGGAGACATTTATTTTAAGAATCAGTAAAAGCCACCAGCAGTACCCACACAGTAGTCAATATTACAAATATACATCACTTGAATGTGGCCACTGCTATTGAGACTAAACTTTTCCTTGTCTGGAGGGGATGTGAACATCCCACTGGCCACCAACTAAACTTTTCATTCAGACATCTCGCATAGTATTTTAATACACCTAATAGAGTTTAACCAAATGGATGTTAGGTGGGCTGTCTGTAATAATGAACTTCCTAACCTCTAGAGATGTAGTACATCTGCTCGGATCAAAATGTGTTGTTTATGAAGCTCCCACACTCTGAAGACATATGTACAGTACCAATGTGAAAATAACAAGTTTCAGACTCTTCACATGGTTCCCAGTCAGCCAGTAAGGAAGCATTAACCCTCACAATGTGGAATCATACTTCTGAGGCCTTGCCTTAATAAAGAAAATCTTAGCAACAGTTCTGTTTTGTTTTGTTTTGTTTTTAATAGGCAGGGTTTTTTGGGGTGTGGGTGGGTGTTGGTATAATACAAAATGAAATTGTGGCAAGGGATTGAATAAATTCATATATCAAAATTCAAATTTTCTGCTTTGGAAATGTTAACGTGCTGAGTCTCTTGCCAACTCCTAACACCCATGTTCCGGGGTGGCTCTGCTGAGTGTTATTTCTGAACTCAGTGCATACAGATCGCTCATCTTCCCTCTTCACTCAGCCTCTCTCCCATTCACTTCATGTGTTGTATTATTCCATTGAACACTTCTAGGGCAGGGCTGTAGACAGTACTTTATATAGTGGGGATAGGAAATATTTGTTAGTTTATCCACCTGGCTATATGTACAAATAATTGAGATCTAAGAGAGAAATCAGGAAAAGGGGTGTCCATGCAGGAACTGTACAGCTATAGAGAAAAAAATGAGAAATCACACATTCCCTATATGTTCTAAGGCAAGAGACAGAGACCCATCCCTAATCATTGTCACTGATGCCAGAGAGAACCAGGGACAAGGGAGGATGCTAACATTAAATTACTTGTGACTCCTCTTGACCCTGAAAAAGGAATATTTATTTCCCTTCAGTTCACATATGCTGCCCAGAACTGAGCTTCCTGGAATTTCTATTAAGGATCCAGATTACATAGCAATAATTTTCAGGTGCCGTAGGTCTCTGCTAACAGTGAGCTCTTAAAAAGGACAGCACAAAGGAGACAAGCCATAGGCCAGCCCAGAGCTGCAGAAATCTGGGAAGGATTTGAATGGATAGGAATGAATGATGGAAGTTGCAACAGGTAGAAATCACAGTCCAGATATTTGTTTGGAGTACAAGAAATATACATTATCTCATTTTTCTATAAACCAACTTCCTTTCCCTTTCAGGCTGAGTTGGCAGAAAATTTAATCATAATATTTTGGTGGGCTCCTGCTCCTCTTTCTCAGAGTTGGTTAAGTCCCAAGAGATTTACAATGAGTCAGGGTAGAATTAAGATTATATTTAGGAATGGGGGGAAGGAGCGATGACTAGCAATCACATAGTTTGTGATTGACCTGTCCGCAAGGCTCCCTGGACCAGTGGCTCTTCCTGCAGGGACTTGGCCGAGCAACTCTGTGAGGCTGCCTACAAGCATACTTCAGCCATTTCTCTCTTTGGGGTCATTCCAACTGGCTAGACTGCTGGACCCATTTCCCAGGAGCTATCTGACCTCACTGCTCTCCTTACTATTCTGAGCCTCTCCTCCTCCTCCTGGTCCAGGGGAATCCTCTCTATTCTAATGAGAAAATCTCTCCCTTTCTCTTAATGTTTGCCTCAACAGCACCCTCTTTATCTTGCAGTTTCAGATGTTAGAAGGGCCTCAAGCTTGTTGGGGGCCTCAAATTTTGTCTGCCATTGAGTTGTAGATCCACCCGGAGAATAAGTGTATGTTTCAGTCTTGAGCTCTATATTTTCCTTCTTTTCTAAGAATCCTACTATCTCTAATTAGAAAAGCTAATCAATCAGTTTATCATAGAGGGTGAGCTGGCTTTATGATTGAAAAAAGTCAATGGCCCTACTTGGAAGTGTGTTCACGTTTAGCTTTTCTTACTCCTGAGGTGACCCTCAATCCCAGAGAGCCCTGTGAAACACTCCCTTTGAATGTTCATCCATATTATTCCTATGTATTAAAAAGTCTACTAATAGTAACCTACCTTGGCCATTAGAGAGTGCCTGCCCAGCAAATCCTTAATGTTCCTAAAATTAACAAATGAAAGTAGGATGGGACATGCCTGGCAAAGATTAGGAGGCAAGGCAGCAAACTCAAGAGACACTGGTTGAGCCTGCAGACAACAACCCTGGCCAGGCTAGAGTCAATTTCAAATCAATATTAATAGTTACCTGTATTAGAAATCCAAAATAACTCTCTATATTTTGAGAAAAATCCTTTCACTCTGCAGAAAACATAAGTTTCCATCTATGGAAGTAAAGAGTTAAAATATTTTCTTTTTGTAAACTCCAAACTAGTAAAGTTTTTGAGAAATGGAGCCACATCAAAAGCTAGTCCCTTTTCTTTTTGATTTCTTTCACTCTCTTTTCACAGAGACAGCCATCGAGACAAGCAGTTTTTATGTCAACTCGCTAAGGACCGACTGCAGTCATCGGAAAGCAGCAATAATTGATTTCAATAATTAATTCCTGCTTGCCGAAGTAATGTTGCTTATGCACTCCTCCTAGGGCCCCAGTTAAAAGGAACTCAGAGGCAGGAGTGCATAAAAAGCTACATTACTTTGGGGAGTGAAAGTCCCCTAACATACTGTAGATTTGGGAAGAGCTTTTAGGCCTGGGGGCTATTTGAAGTTAATTCCTATAGAGTCCCCTGTTACCTCACATGGTCTGTTGTCCGTGATTTTCTAACCAGTTCAGAGGAGTAGAAAGCCACATGGAGAGCCAGGCATCTTTGCCACCATTGATCTCAGCTCAGTCAGAAAATCCACCTTCACACTATTATCAAACCAGAGAGTGGGGAAGAGTTCTGGAAGACAAGGTACTTGGGGGGTGGGGTGGGGCACGGGGAGCACTGGCAGTAGAAAAATGATCAGAGCTGAATGTCAAAAGAAAAACAAGGTTAGTAGCAAATGCTATTTGGGAACACAGATGACCCCTGCTCTCTTTCCACTTAAATAATTTCTAAAACCCAAACAGTTTCTAACTGTAGTAAAAAAAAGTCAAAATGGAGTCAATCCATAGTTCTTTTAAAAGGGTTAAACAGGCTGTGCTATCTTGTATGCCTATCATAAACAGAAACGAAACCGACTCCATATGACAGTATTTTATTGCTTCCTCTAAGGTATTTCCATACATTTTTAAAAATAATATTTTGTATGCCATAATACAACCATGCAAAAGGAAAACTCAACTCAGACACGATGTTTTAGAATATTTATCCTTAAGGCTATTAAGTACTCAGATCTTTGCAAATTGATTACTGAAGAAACAAACTTGAACTATATTCCCCACCCCACATTGTGTACCCAGCTCCCCCTGACCCAAAATGTGTCACAATACAGGCTTTCCCCTAACCGGGAAATTTACAGCCCCGACCTGAATGTGATGTCCTCGCGTTATCGCTAATGAAGGCCTATGAAGGACGGGGAAGCGCAAATGGAAAACAGGCCCTTATTAGACATGGGCCATGCAGAGCTGTGCCCAGGTACAAAAACTGACCTCTTACTACTCCCTGGTCCCAGGGCGATAAGGTTCCTGATGTAAAGAACAGATTAAAAGTAAAACAAGACCAGATGTTTTTCCTGTTAGATGGATTAAGTCAGACCAAACTAAAATTAGGAAAACACGCGGGGCTGATTTACTACCGCACTGCGATGGCTTGGCTGCACTGGGGGCAGTGGCCACTGGCGGCAGAGCCTGCTCGCCGTTTATTAATGGGGCCATGGGAGCGGGAAGGCCTCACCCCTGACTGCTCTAAAAATGCTGAACGAGGCCCCCAGCCTGGTGATGAAAGATGCTGTCTGAAGGTGAACCTTTGATAAAAACAACATTAAAACCTACTACAAACATCACTAATGGTACAAAAGGGAGAGGGAAAGGCTTCACTTTACTATCTTCCTTAATAAAAATATTTTAGGAGTAAATGTACTAAATTAGTCCAGCTCAAAGTTTTAAAAATATATATATTGTTATGACTAGGAAAATCAACTTCCCTGAGTCTCATGTAGACCCAAATCAGACAATTCAACCCCGAGTGTTTCTTTGCATGCTGAGCTCACAGTGTGGCTAAGGGAATATCGCTACTGTACGTTTGCCAGACTAACCTCACCGGATAGAAGGCGCTGGACCAGGTTTAAACAAATGCAATGCTCAGAAACTGCTAGTCCTCTGACTACAGTGCAGCAGCTATATGTAGCTCCTTGCCAAGAACTTGAAGAACAGCCTGTTATCTTGAAATCTTATTTAAAACTTTATAACTTTTAAGGAAAACTTAAACCATGCTTTCTCAGACAGTG
Source organism: Phyllostomus hastatus (assembly GCF_019186645.2). NCBI lineage: Eukaryota > Metazoa > Chordata > Mammalia > Chiroptera > Phyllostomidae > Phyllostomus > Phyllostomus hastatus. The sequence continues at coordinate 4,575,857 of NW_025334033.1, read as the reverse complement.
GATTAAGTATGCTATCAAATAATCCTTTGGACAGGTGTACTCTTAAGATAGTCTTTTTCAAAAAGCAAATTTCTTCCAATTCTTCTAAGTAGTTCACATCCTAGGTACTTTTCAGTATCTTTAAATAAATTCTGATATTGTTGTTTGTTCTGTTTATGCTTTGATTTTGCATCCTCAGAGCCAGCTTTAACATAGTAGAAAGGTTACATGCATACAATTCCAGACCTGGGTAGAACTCCTGAGCTGTCACTTAATAACTGTGACTTTACACATGTCACATAAGTTTCTGGAAACCTCCATTACTTTATTAGCCAAAATAAGGTCAAATATATATGTCAGGTCCATTGTAAGGGGGAGATAAAATAAGGTCCATTAGAATAGGAACTCAATCTGTTTACACTAGTTATATGCCTGCCTGCCCGCCTCCCTCCTGTTTGTTTGTATTACTCCAGTAGTCATGAGAATGAGTTTAGTGAAGATCAGAAAGCTGGCAAGAAAGTAAGCCTTAATTCTCCTCCTAATACCATTCCGTTCAGCCACAGGGACTCCTGGAAACACTAACTCTTTCCCAGAGAGTATGCTGATGAATTTTCCAAACTGAAATTGTTTTCAGCCCCCAGAAGTCTATATGGGGTTAAATGTGTTAACTTTTTGCTGCCTAGGACCGAGTTATGATTGTGTCTGTGGGTACGTGGCTTAGCCTAGAGCCGGAACTGGGTATCCTTGCGCAATCAAGGAGGACCGCACTGCGCATCGGTAAGAGAGGAGGGTGTACACAAGCTCTGCACAAGACTGGCAGCCAGCAGTGGACGTGTGCATGTCCAGAAGTCACATGCCTAAGCTGATCCAAAAGCAGGAAGGTAAGAGATGGGCACAGTCGTGGCCCCAGGGAGTCAAGAAACCCAACTAGAGCGAAAATAAAGGGACACGGAGAAGAAAGATACCACCCATGAGCACGCATACATGCGTACAGGAGCTGACAGGGTGGATAGTTCCAGTTTTGTCTTTTTTGCTACAACAGGCAGCTTCAGACAGCAATCTCTGTAAGTGAGGTAGAATGACACAACTAACACTGTATTGAAACTTTCAAACAGGCATTTGGGGAATCATACACTGTTTGTATTCATAAGCTGTTAGCCAGCAGATGGAAAAATATTACTTTTGTAGGAACAAATGGTCACCACCTAATTTATGGCACATGTTGTCTCAAAAATATTGCTCCTCTATTTTTTCTGTGGCTGAGGGGACACATTAGAAATTATAGTATAGCACCACAAGCAGTTGTTGTGCTGAACATGTTACTTTCGGCCTCGCCTGTGCTGTGCTAACAGCCAGGCACACCATTTTGAAGTGTTTGACCTTATAAATTATTTTACTTGTAGAATGTCCGAATTGCGATCTGTTCTAATATGAGAGACTATGTTCCAAAATAGACATGGTTAGTGCATGGCTCGAGTGTGGCGGCAATCTAGTAAAATGGCTACAATAATGTACTGGTGGTGATGTCAGGTAATGAAACTTGAATTTGTCTCTCTAATTGAGTTCTTGACATTTAGTGTGATTCCAGTTCTTTGGGAAAGGATGTCTAATTCCTGCAAAAAGAAGGAATGTGTCACTAGACAGTCCAAGTTAGAGTAAACATATACTAAAGGCATCAGTAATTTGTGATCTTATTTGTACTTAATATTTTCTTAAGTCTAGAATTTATGTTGTCTTTCTAATTTGTAGAGTTAAGGGCAAATTTATGTCTATTGTCAAAATATTTAATCCAGCTTTCTGCCATGAACTCTACAACTGTACTTGTCGAGCGGGAGGTGGGGCCATGGCATTGAGGAAGGATGGGGCCATGTGTGAATATTTATATTTTTGCAAGGATCTCTATGAGACCAATGTCATTCAAAGAATAACTGTAGTCTCCTTAAAGACAAGAGTTATCCATCCCTAAGAAGAATGCTCTTTGATTTAGTAACCATGGAATATTTCTACCTGTAGCTACCCTAACTATCATATAACTAGGAAGAGCATTTGTAGACCAGTTTTTTTCCCATAAACTGCATTCTTAGTAAAGGCATTTCAGTCAAAAATACTTATTAGTTCATGGCTTGATATAATGCCAACTCTAAAGAACATAAATGTGTCTCTAGTTTTTAAGACAGTAGAGTATAATCTAGATTTTTAAAAATTCTCATGAAAAATCAGCTACTGATTGATTGTGTTCTAATGACACATTCTTTTAATTAACATTAATTGCAGTCAAATATTTACCTTAAAAAGCAACTAATTTTAATGGATGAACCATGTTTGGCACTCATCTTTATAAAACTTCCAAATTATATATCAAGTTTTACAGAAGGTGTAGCCTTTGCGCTCTTTTTACAACTGCTGCTGCAGTAATAGCAAGGCAGAATGAGACATTAAGAACTACCCGGCTATCCCTTTGCCTCCAGGCACGACTATACTTAAACCAGAAAGATGGCTATTCACATGGTTCTCTAAAACCTCAGAGGAAACATATAGTTGTTAGCTTATCATGGTAACTATGCAATATCTGTGAGTAATATATACAACTGCCATTTTATGCCTACTCCATTAAGAGTATTTCTGTTCATTCTATTTTAAATTTTATTCAGATGTAAGTGTGAATCCACTGTTAAAGAGATACATAACCTATGTAATTCAAAGGAGAATATAATGTCAAAGAATGAAAACTATTCTACATGAAAATCTTGTTGTATTATTTTGACACTATGAAACTGTTAAATAAAAATGTTCAGGTGTAATTCTCTTTATGCAACAAAAGACTTCTGAAAATGTCTGCAAAGTAAATCATATTCAAAGCTTTCTATTTCAAGGAATCATATGGTAAATACTTTATAAAGTAAACAATCTTCTTCAAGAATTCAAACACTTATTTGCTTAAACTGACACTCACATGTATTCAAATTTATTTTAATATTCAAGTTAACTGTCACGCCAAATTGGCATCTTTATTACAAGGCTGTTATCTCAGTCAGTTCATTAATTAGGGCAACTGCAAAAGAAATGACACAACCTGGGTGGCTTAAACAACAAACATTTATTTCTCATGGCTCTGGAGGCTGGAAAGTCCAAGGTCAAAGCACCAGTAGATCCAGTGTCTAACGAGAGTCTGCTTCCTGATTTACGCACACCTACCTTCTCCCCGTATCCTCACATGGTCCAACAGAGAATAGGAACAAGCTCTCTCATGTCTCTTCATACAAGGATCCTTGTTCCATCATTACAGCAGTGTTCTCAAAGTACCTCTCAAAGTACCTCACAAAGGCCTCATCCTCAAATACAACCACAATGGAAGTTAGGGTTTCCATACTGGAGGTATGAACTTTCAGGGGCATAACTATTTGGTTTATAGCAGTTATTTTGAAGTTATTTTTCACAAGGTGTACATCATATGATATAAAATTCAAAAGAGATAAACGGGACTAGAGTGAAAAGTAAGTTGCCCTTTAGTATGGTCTGAGTTGTGGTCCCCCACAAAATTCATATGTGGCTATATTTGAAGATGGGGCCTTTAAAGAGGTGATTGAGTTAAAATGAGGCCATACAGGTATACCTCATTTGGGATGTACGTTCATGAAGGAAAGACCATGTGGGAACACAGTGAGAAGCTAGCCATCTCTTAGCCAAGGAGAGAGGACTCAGAATAAATCAAACCTGCTGACACCTTGATCTTGGACTTTTAGCCTCCAGAACTGTGAGAAAATAAATTTCTTTTTTTCAGCTACCCAGTCTGTAGTACTTTCTCATGGCAGCCTTAGCAAATGAATATACCCTTTCACCTCTCCTCCTCAGCCACCAGTTCCTCTCCCTGGAGGTAACAAGTTTATGTAGAGTTGCAAGAAGTTTTATGCACTATACAGGCAAAAACATGATAAATGCATGCATACATAATATTATATAATCTGGGATTTTTTTTCACTTAGTAATATATCCTATAAATCATTTCATATCAAAATGTGTTCTTTTATGGCTACATAATACTTTGTTGTATACATATATAATAATTTATTTAACTATTTCTCCATTAATAGATATGTAGGTTGATTCTAATATTTTATTACTGTAATCAAAACTGCAATGAACATTGTTGTATATGTACTCACATTTGTGTGAGTATAGTTGTAAATTGTATTTCTAGAAGTGGGATTGCAGGGTCAAAAGATATGTGTATTTCAAATTTAAAATAAATTTGTCAAATGCCTACCATAGAAATTATAACAATTTAGACTCAGACAAAATGATGGATGAGACTCCCTGTTTTCTCACTCTCTCATGAGAACTATATGTTAAAACTTTATTTGTGGTTTCCCAGTATACGTTTAAGAGTACTTTTAATACTATAAATGAGATTAATATTTTTAAAAATCTTTAAAAAAACTATTTGGATTATCTTCTTAATAAACTGTTGGCTCATGTTCTTTTCTCATTGCTCTATTATGTTGTTGGTAATTTTATCATTCATTTGATGAGTTCCCAATATATGTATTAAAAACATTAGCTTTTGCTCTATGTATTTACAAATTATTTTTTACAATTCATTGTCTTTTTTAATGTTTTTATGATGCTTTTCCCATGAACATTTTAATGCAAATATGTCAACTTACTTAGGTTTCTAAATTACATATCACATTTAAAAAGGCCTTCTTCTTCTCTCTGAGAGATTTTTAATCTCTATATTCTTCTAATAGCCTAACAGTTGCAACTTTCCATTCAAATCTTTGATGTATCTGACATGTATTTATTGAAAAAAAGGGGGTTAGGAGTAAACAGTTTTTAAAGATATTTACCTCTTTGTCCCTCTGTCATTGAATAAGCTACATTCCCCCTATTGACATGCAACATCACATTTATTATACATCTGCTATATTTTGATACACTCTTGGGTATTTGTTCTCTTCCATTTATCTATATGCATACTCATTTCAATGCCTAATAGTTTTAATTATTGTGTATTATATGTTCTGATGTCCAGTAGGGTACAGATGTCCTTATGACTTTTCTATTATGAATTTCCCTAAATATTCATGCATACTTATTCTCCCAAATATCTTTTAAATCAGTTTATCTAGTTGCCAAGAAATTATTTGGCTGCCATTAAACATATAGATTATTTTATAAATACCTGATACCTATAACATGTTGAATCTCCCTACGTAATACTGAAAAGTTCCTTTCCAGTTTTAGCATTTAGTGTTTCTGTTAGTAGCATATTGCCTCCTATATATAGATTATACATGTTTCCTATTTTGTCTATTGCCAGGTATCTTACCACTTTGTTGCCCTTTTAAATGAAATATGGCATAGTCAGAAAAAAATTATTGAAATCTAAGTGTAAATACAGAAATCACACATTGAGATGGAAAAGAGATTACCAATAAAATTTAATCAGACAGTCATCAAACTTCTCATTTGCAACATGGTAGAATGTCAACCATAGATTACTGTGGATGATGGAGAGAAATTAGTCACACATCAAGGTAGAAGATCATTTAAACATATAATAAATCATAGGTTAATCACTCAGTCCATATAAAAAAACAAATAAAAACTCTGACCAAATGAAAAATGAGCCAAAATTAGACTTCATAAGGAAAGAAGAAGGGGAGAAGAAACCAAGGTGATCAGTAACCTTCCAAGGACAGAGATAGATAGTAGATAGATAAATACTGTAGAATAACAAGGCTATGTTATATGAGTGTTTTATATGTCATTTAAAACTAAAGAAACATACAGCGAAGGAAGTTTTAATTATAGTCCAGAATAAAAACTACTAAATTATTTCACTGAAACTTGGAAATTTGGGTAGAGATAATCAGAGGAGGAAATCATGTTCTAAAACTTGGGTGCAGGGAGGTGAGGGAAGGGTAGGTATGGAAACTAAATTTATGTTTACAGTTTTGTATTTATGAAGGAATAAGAAACTAAAGCAAATAGAGCATTTTGCTGAATGGCATGCTATCTCATTTCCAAATAATAGTGGAAAATATATATGTCAATATGAAAGCTGGGAAAGCAATGTAAGCATACATTCAATGGAAAATAAGAGAATTTACAAATTAACCATGGGGAAAAGTAGAATGAATATCGACTTAAATCAATAAAAATAAAGAAAATGAAAACAAGGGAGGAAACAGATTAAGTAAATAAACACATAAAGTAAGAATGAGAAGCATAAAATCAATGAATTGATCATTATACTAGATTGTCTAAATCTCCCATTGAAGATAAAAAATCAAATTGGGTCTACAAAAGAAAATTTCACCTTATGCAGAATATATAAACTAAATTGAAAAAAAATTCAAGGAGATATGAAGCAAATAAAAAACAAAAAATAAAAGTAAAAATAGTAATGGTGATATTATTATAAAAGATGCTGGAATTTAGTAACTTCAATAGTTATAACATGCTTAAGCTTTGTTCACATTAATATGGAAGTGGGCTAAAAAAGTTAAGCAGTTTTTAGCTTCAGAATGCCTCAGATCCTAGAATGACTAGAATACCTATTGACAATACAAGAAGGTATATAATATTCGGCATTTCCCAAACTTATCTGATTACTTTTATGAAGGGAAAAAAGTGTACTGTGTGATTCCTGGTGTGGGAAGTATTACCCATGTGAATTCCTCAGTATAGAACTGCAGTGTCAGCAACTGTGGTCTGGTTATTTTCTTTCCACCAATTCTTGGATCTTGGCAAAGGAATTATGATGTGATTACTTTTTTGATTTTAAAATTTTGTTCCCCTATATCAGTTTTGGTGAAAATAACTTAGAAAAGTACTGAAAAGTACTGAAAGTATTTAAGTACTCCACATTCGATTTTTTTTTTTCCATAGCAAACCTCAAATGGAATAGGGTCTAAGGAAAATATAGGAATGGGTGATAGTGAAACACAATCTAAAAATCAGTAGGTACATATGCATTAAAAAAAGTGAAAGCAATTAGTTAACATACCAAAGACAAAGAAAGCCAAATCCTATGATACATGTTACCAGCTAAAACCTGAGGTACTGTACTCTGTTTCTTTCCAGCCTTAGAATGGTGAAGAATTATTTCTTCTCAGAGAGGATTTCTGAGAGCTCTGACTTGCAGGAGCAGAAGAACATGGGCAAAAAGAGAGCAAGGACCTTAAGGGTAAAGTAAGGAGGCTAAAATAAAGGGTGGAAACAAGTAAGCAAAAGCAAATGGCAAATATAAAATAGTAGTTTATTTCTTAATCACATGACAGTTTAAAGCAGGTGGCTCCCTGCCCTGTGGTGACTAAGGATCTAGGGCTCCTTCTACTCCTTTGTGACCCCACCATCCTCAAAGTCCTCTTGGTTGTTTAGAATCTAGCCAGCAGAAAAGGACTGGAGAGCATGGAGGATGCATACCCTCTTCTTAAAAGCCTTAGATCAGAAATGATTACTTCTTATTTCACTCACTAAGCCCAATCAAATGGCTTCACCTAACTGCAAAGGAGGATGGGAAATGAACTACAAGTAGGTAACTGGAAACAAGAAAAAACAAAACAGATTTTGGCCAGCACCTAGCAGTCTCTTCCACAGAAGACATGAATATTCCAGCAGGAAAGACATGAAGGTTCAACCTGGTGATCTGAAATATCTAAGGGAAATAGGACAAAATTGCACCACAGGCAACTGGGTATGCAAAGAGAAGTGACAAACATACTTTCAATGACCAGAGAAACCAATGAAAGTACTTGTACCAAAAATAATAAGTAGACCCTCGGATTTAGAAGCACAGGTGAGGAGAGTTACCACCAATACAACCAAAGGAGTCGTTAAGAATGGACTTAAGTACAAAAAATAACTGCCTTCATGATGTGCTGAAGTCCAGTTTCCATAATCCAGAACAAGGCCTTGGTTATTTATACAATCAGTAAAGACGGGGGCCAAAAAAGAGTATATATACAAATAAAGGTGCTTAATGCTTTTAGTCTTGTGTCCATATTTCAAACAAATACATCAACATTAGCTAAGATACTACCTTAGAAAAAGTTCATGCAAAAGAAATCAAGGATCATAGAAACATCCACCATTTGTTGTCCAACCTTACTAAAGATCTAAGGCATTTTCACCTTTGCAAAGGTTTCTGATGAAAGTTTTAAAATTTGGAGAGAGTTTGGATCTAAGTACCTGCCCCAAGATCTAAGAAGGGATCTGAGAAGGTTGCTCATCAGGCATCACTGTGGCTATCAGGTATCAGGTATGAATAAATTGTCTTCCTGACAAAAGAGGAGCAACCCCAAGGAGCTCCAGAATTGAATCAGCATGACTATCTACTCCATACTAGTTTATTTTATCCAGGACAGACTGAAATCCACCCAGAAAAGTCCAGAACTTGAGTAGAAACATGCAGTTTTGCTGATACTTCTAGATGAAAAGGAGACCAAAAATCTTTAGGACATACCAAAAAAAGGATAGACAAAGTACCAAGGTTTGTACTCATTCTACATAGGACATTTTCTGCTCCTTTCATTGATTCTACTCTCTTCAATTGCTTCCTAACAGCCTAACCAGTCCTCTGTGATGCACATGGGCATCTGTTTCTACCACATGAGCCAGGCCAGGAAACCACACAATCTTTGTTCTCTTTACCAGCCTGTGTCAGGCCACTTGCTCTTGGAGCCTGTAGTAAGTCAGCCTGATTCTGCCCAGACCATCATAACATTTTTCTTTATATTTTCTACTCTCAATACTGTGTATACAAAAAGGAGAGAGACAGAGAGTGAGAGAGAGTGAGAGAGAGAGAGAGATTGATTTTGCTCTCTTTAAAACATGGATATAAAGTTAAAAAACAGTTAATTTAGCCCTGGCTGACGTAGCTCAGTGGATTGAGCATGGGCTGGGAACCAAAGTGTCTCAGGTTCGATTCCCAGCCAGGGTACATTCCTGGGTTGCAGGCCATGGCCCCCGGCGGCCACACATTGATGTTTCTCTCTCTCTCTCTATCTCCCTCCCTTCCCTCTCTAAAAATAAATAAATAAAATATTTTAAAAAAAGAAAACACAGTTAGTTTAAAAAGAACTCACATAGTATTCACAGACTCTTAAGTCAAAAAGACTTTATCTAAATATTATATTTTTGACCCACACTCCAGTTCTGATTAGGTAGACTATGTTGTTTGACCATGATATTGGATATGATATTTTATCAAATCACTAAAAAAAAACAACAGCCTAATCCATCAAAAATATAGGTTGATTTGGATTGTTTTTATTATTGAAAATCACATGTGATTTAAGGTTTTAAAAGATTTAAGGCTTCCAGTTTTGAATCAGGAATGTGGAAAACTGGAAAAAGTTTTTCTTACACTTACAAATTAAAAAAAAATCTGAACAGTTCTGGCCAATATGTAGGTATAGGTACATATGCTTTACCTCCTCACACAACCAAAAGAGGAAAACAACCAACTTAAAAACAAAAAACAACCAGAATGGCCAGAATATCAAACTGCATGGAAGTCTAACAACCAAGGAGTTAAAGAAGAAACACTCATCCAGACTGGTAGGAAGGATGGAGATAGTTAGCCAGGACAAAGAGGATACATGGCAAGGTAGCAGCTGGCAGACAGGACAGTCCCACATTCATGTGTAGGTAAACCAGGCTGAACAATTGGGGATCAAGATAGACCATGAAACCCAGGGTTCGAGAGCAGGGAAAATAAAGCCTCAGAACCTCTAGCTGTAAAAACCTGTGGGGGTTGTGGTGGCGGGAGAAACTGCCAGTCTCTTGAAAGCAGAGCAAGAGCCAAGCAAGCAGCACTGTTCCTTTTCTGACCTATCCCCCACATACAGCCCCACGACAGGGCTACGTGGGTTGCCCTGGACTGAAGAAAACCTAAGGCTCTACCCTTTACAGTGTAACAGGGGTGCTGAGACAAAGAAATATGGCCCAAATGAAAGAACAGAACAAAACTCCAGAAAAAGAACTAAGCAACAACAAGATAGCCAGCCTATCAGATGCAGAGTTCAAAACAATGGTAATTAGTATACTCACAAAAATAACTGAGTACAGCCACAAAATAAAGGAAGAAGTGAAGGCTATACGAAGTGAAATAAAGAAAAATATACAGGGAACTAATAGTGAAGGGAAGGAAACCAGGACTCAATCCACGGTGCCAGAAATAAGAAATAAAGAAATAAGAATTCAAAAAAATGAGGAGAGATTGAGGAACCTCTGGGAAACTTAAACATTCCAACATCTGAATCACAGAGGTGCCAGAAAGAAAAGAACAATAGCAAGAAATTGAAAATTTACTTGAACAAATAATGAAAACTTTCCCAATCTGTCAAGGAAAGAGACATATAAGTCCAAGAAGCACAGAGAGTCCCAAAGAAGTTGGACCCAAAGAGGAACAAACCAAGACACATCATAATTAAATTGCCAAAGATTAAAGATGAGAAGAGAATCTTAAAAGCAGCAAGAGAAAAGGAGACAGTTACCTACAAAGGAGTGCCCATAAGACTATCAACTGATTTCTCAAAAGAAATCTTACAGGCAAGAAGGGGCTGAAAAGAAGTATTCAAATTCATGAAAGGCAAGGATCTCCATCCAAGTTTAGTCTATCCAGCAAAGCTGTCATTTGGAAGGGAAGGGCAGATAAAGTGCTTCCCAGATAAGGTCAAGTTAAAGGAGTTCCTCATCACCATGCCCTTATCATATGAAATGTTAAAAGAACTTATCTAAGAAAAAGACCAAAACTCTGAACAGTAAAATGACAACAAACTCACAACTATCAACAACTGAACCTAAAAAACAAAAACTGAAACAAACTAAGCAAACAACTAGAACAGGGACAGAATCACAGAAATGGAGATCACATAAAGGGTTATCAGTGGCGAGGGGGAAGAGGGAGAATGGTGGAAAAGGTACAGGGAATAATTGCATAATTGGTAGGTACAAAATAGACAGGCAGAGATTAAGAGTAGTATAGGAAATGGAGAAACCCAAGAAATTATATGTATGACCCATGGACTAATAGGGGGGATGCTGGAGGGAATGGAGGTACCAGGCAGAGGGTGATAAAAGGGAGAAAAAAGAACTGGACAACTGTAATAGCATAATCAATAAAATATACTTTAAAAAAAGGCTGAACAGCACTGACTGGTGTGGCTTAGTGGATTGAGTTCTGGCCTGTGAACCAAACGGTCACCAGTTTAATTCCAAGTCAGAGCACATGCCTGGGTTACAGGCCAGGTCCCCAATAGGGGATGCACAAGAGAGACAATGACATATTAATGTTTCTCTACCTTTCTTTCTTCCTCCCTTCCCCATCTAAAAGTAAATAAATAAAATCTTTTTTTAAAAAAACTGAACAAACTTCATTAATGACTTTTATTGTACCTATAACAGTACTGAAGTTTTAAGATAAACAACATCAAATCTAGAGAAATGCCAGTGCTTACAGGGAAAAATTGGAACAGAGCTTTTGATTTCTTGGGAAAGACATCTCGAAACATCCCGCAAGCTGGTAAGAAGGTCCCCCCCATACCCCTTCACCCCCACTCCCCCCACCCCAGCCCTGTAAGCTACAACATTTCTAACAAATTCTAATGGCTTAGTGTGGACTAGTGTGAAAGTACAAAACCCCAGGAGGCAACAGACATAGGGGGCTTTGCACTTTCTTGCAGGTTTTCACTCTTGGAATTTCAAAAAGAAAGTAAGAAGAGTCCTAAGTATCTTGTCTTATGGTACTAGCTGGGAAAAGAACAGAAACCACTGTGAAACTCTTCGGAAAGCCATCTCCCCTAAGGAACAAAAGCCTCAGTATGCAGTGACAAGGACTTCAAAACTGTAATCTGAAGACACAGGTAGGAACCCATTGTAACAGAGATAAGAAGGAGCAATGAGAAGCTCTTTTCTTGGGGAATGCGTATGAATATTTGCTAGGCCTACCTAGAATTACATCTGAGCCTCCCTAGTATTGAGGTTAAATCAAAATATCACAGAATGTCTCCATTCTGCAACCACCATCGTCATGCTAAGTGTGCAGAAAAACTAACAGTGGAAATAGCTGAAGAAGCAGCAGGAGGAAGACTGTCCCTGGGAAGCAGCCCACAAGGAAGACACACAGCCAAAGGCAGAAACTAGCACACTAGCTCACATCAGGAGACCAGTGCCTTGAGGGTAACCATAGCAATAACAAACAAACATACCCAGCCCAAACCCTGACTAGATGGACACAAAGGCCTAGCGAAAGAAAAAATGTCCACACTTCTAAGTATAAAAAATAAATAAACCTCAGTATTGACTGTCCCATTTAACATGTTCAGCTTTCAACAGGAAGGTATGAAACATTAGAAAAGGTCAGAAAAGTCAGAAGAAAACAATGCAGTCGTCAGAACCAGACTAAGATATGACCAGATATTGGTCAGAAAACATAAAATCTATGATTCATATATTAAAGGTTCTAATGAAAAAGATACATAATGTGCAAGACTGGAGAGGTAATCTCAGCAGAGAGGTGGAAACCATAAAAAAAGTATCAGTTAAAAATGCTAGAAATTAAGACAGAAACACAATAACCAAGATAAAAGAATTTCTTTGTTGGTCTCAAAAGTAAAAATACAGCCAAGGAAGGAATCAACAAACTTAAAGATATGTCAGTGCTAATTACTCAAACAGACACACAAAGAGAAACAAAGAGTGTAAGGAAAAAAGAGGAGCTCAGAATCCAAGGTCTATGGGCTAATTTAAACAATCTAATATATGCATAATTAGAATCCTAGAAGGAAGAAGAAGCAAGACAGTGAATGGGACAAAGGAAAAATATGAAGATATAATGGCAAAGAATTTCCCAGAATTATTAAGTGACATCAAACCACAGATGTAAGAATCTCAGAGAACAAACAAGGTAAAATATTTAAAATAAAAATACATCTAAGTGTGTCATGTTTAAATTTCTGAAAACTAAAGATAAACAGAAAGACTTAAAGGCAATCAGAGGGGGAAACAACATAAAGTTTTACCTTTAAGGTAGTTAAAAAAAGAAGCATCAACCTAGAATTCTATAGTCAGTAAAATATCCTTCAAAAGCTAAGAGTAACTAAAAAATTTTTCAGAAAACAAAACACTGAAAAATACTCATTTTCACCAAAACTTTTCCAGAGGAAAAGTTAAAATAAGTTGTTCAGGAAGAAGATATATAAGACAGAAAATTAGATTTAAACAAAAAAAATAAAGAATGTAGTAATCAAATAAAGGTAAAATAAAATATTTTTCTCATTTATTATTTTTAACTGCTATAAAAGAGTTAAATGACTTAAATAAATAATGGTGACAATGTTTTGCATGTCTTTATATCATATATAAAAGAAAATGTATAACAACAATGGCATACAGGACAGAAAATTAGGAAAATACTATTGTAAGCATATAAAAATAAACATGAGACAGTATAATAGTATTTGAAGATGTACTTATATAATTTAAAATGTGTATTGAAAATCCTATAAAAAACATTAAAAAGTTTTTTTAGGAGGTATAAATAGTAATAGAGGCAATAAAATGAAATTACAAAAAAATGGTTAATTAAACCATACAATACAGAAAAAGAAGAAAAGAAACAAAGAACCAATGAAACAAAATAGTAAAAGGCTAGCAAGATGGGAAATTTCAGTCCAACCATATCAAAAATCACTTTCCCTAAGAATTATGTAAACATAATTATTAAATAACAAAGATTGTCAGATTGGATAAAAAGGCAACACCTAACTATACACAGTTTCAAAGCAACCCACTTTAGTTATAAAGACACAGATTGGTTAATGTAAAGGGGTAGAGAAAGCAAAAAATAGTTGGAATAACTATATTAATGTCAGATAAAACAGACTTTAAAACAGGGCTATTACTACAGATAATGGCAATGAAGTCAATTCTCTAAAAAGATATGAATATCCTAAATATACATTAATATAAAGCTTCAAAATAAATGAAGCAGATATTTATGGGTATAAAAGAAGAATGAATGAAAGAAAGAGAAAGGAATAGACAGGCCATGATTAGAGTTCAAAGCTTTTTCTCAGTAATTGATAGAATAAGTAGGCAGAAAACAGTAAGGATGACTTGGCCAATATGATCAGCCAACAGAACCCAATAGTTATTTATAGAATATTTTACACAAAAAGAAAGCCCTGGCTGGCATAGTTCAGTGGATTAAGCACAGGCTGCGAACCAAAGCATCGCAGGTTCGATTCCCAGCCAGGGTACATGCCTGGGTTGCAGGCCACAGGCCCCAGCAACCACACATTGATGTTTCTCTCTCTCTCTCTTTCTCCCTCCCTTCCTTCTCTAAAAATAATAAATAAAATCTTTAAAAAAATCTTTAAAAAAGAATATTTTACCCAAAAAGAGCAAAAATACACATTCTTCTCAAATGCACATAGAACAGTCACCAAAATAGATATTTACTGGGCCATAAAACAAACTTTAATAAATTCAAAAGAATAAAAACTTTACAAAACATAGTATCAAACCCTAAAATAATTAAACTAAATGTTAATAATTAAAATATCTAGAAATACCCACATTGAAATTTAAACAGCACATGTCTAAAGAATCTATAGGACAAAGAGGAACACTCAAGAAAAATTAAAAATATTACGAACTAGAAGAAAATAAAAATACATGTCAATGTTTGTGGTATGTGGTTAACATAGTGTTTTGAGGGAAATTTGTAGCATTAAATACTTATGTTAGAAAATAAGAAAGGTCTAAAATAAATAACTAATCTTCAAACTTAAAAAACTGGAGAAAGAGAAAACTTAACCTAAACCAACTTGATGGAGAAAAAATCATCCATAGCATTTGTACCACTTTATTGAAATGTTTTTAAGAAATCATCTAGGATACTCAAGCGTTCAGGATGGGTTGCAGACTGTAACAAATAAATCTAACTGTATCACAAATGTCCATGACACAAATTCACTAAAAAGAACTTTGGAAAATGATAATTTTACTTGACATTATAAAGACCACAAAAACTGCACATGAACACTATACTTTAATTGGTACATTTTTTTTCCTCACAGGGCAATGGGCTAGCAATTTTGAAACTATTTTATACATATACCAGATTTGAACAAATAAGTAACTAAATTGTAGATAACAAAAAATAGATTTCTCACTGCAAGAGAAAGAGATTACAAATAAACAAGTGTGTATGGGGTGGGGGACATATTTTAATGAACACTGTTGTGCTAGATTAGAGTCAGAGATGTCAGTATAAATCCATGTCTATTTTAACATATCAATGAACAGATAAGTAAACAGAGAAATACAGATGTGGGAATATATGTTAATATGTATGGTGTACTTCCTAACACTGTGAACTGGGAGGCTCTTATGCAGTTTCCCCCTCCCCCAGCAGCAATGAGCATACCCAGCACCCAGATCTTGTTTTCTAAATATCACTCTCCAATAAAAGGATCGATTTCTCCTTGAGAAAACACTCATTCTAGAACTGGGACACAGCAAATACAAGAGGAACCTGTAGCATCTTCTAGTGCCAAATAAAGAAGTGCTTAAAAATTTCAAAATAAGAAAGAATAAAATCATGTGTAAAGGAGAGTTCCTATTGGCCGAAAGTCATCGAAATTATTTATTATTTATTATTTGAGCATCAAAATTAACAACCAATGTATTATTATAACCAAACAATAAATAAAATAAATATACTTGAATCAAAACTAATATAAATACATAATTAATTGAATACATAAATAGACATATAGGTAAATAAGTAAAAAGTGACAAATCTCTACAGAAGAAATCTCAATAACATATGTAGACAGGTAGTCCTTTTTGTAGGACGTGGAGCTTAACTTTCCTCCTCTTGAAAATAAGTTGGAAGCCCTGGCTGGCGTAGCTCAGTGGATTGAGCGTGGGCTGTGAACCAAAGTGTTGCAGGTTCGATTCCCAGCCAGGGTACATGCCTAGGTTGCAGGCTATAACTCCCAGCAACCGCACATTGATGTTTTTCTCTCTCTCTCTATCTCCCTCCCTTCCCTCTCTAAAAATAAATAAATAAAATCTTAAAAAAAAAAGAAGTTGGATGCAGTGACTCACTGCCAGTAATTTGAGTATAGAGAAAAACTAGTAGGATTATAGTAGGAAAACCTAGCAGACATCACCTTAACCAAGTCATTGAGGTAGCATCACTATGGGTAAGTCATGTTGACATCATGGACTCCCTGCTGGGATGTTATGGGCACTTCACCTCTGTGATTCTCTCCCAAAAGAACCATAATACCGGTCTAATCATGAGAAAACACCAGACAGATCCAAATTTAGGGGGTTATTTTACAAAATACCTGACCAGTACTCCTCCAAACAATCAATGTCATGAAAAATGGAAGACTTCAGAAACTGACATGAGGACTAAATGAGGAGACATGAGAATTAAATACATCTTGATACCCTGGCTTTAATGCTGGAGTAGAAAAAGGACATGAAGAATTTTGAAGAGAGTATATTAATCATATCAAACCTATGTAAATTTCTTAATTTTCACAAATGACCATGATTATGTAAAAGGTTAGTAGAAGGGGAACTTGGAAGGAGTGTAAACAGGAATTCCCCATATGTCTTTTCAATTTTCCTATAAATCTAACATTATTCCAAAATAAAAAGTTTTTAAAACTATCTGTCAAGCATGACCCTATAATCTCTGAGCACAGTGTTATGCAATAAAAATGCCAATACAGTATTAAAATACATGCATGCACAAAGTAACACAAAAGAAAGATTAATTTTGGAATAAAATGTCCAGATTTTAAAGGTGCCTTTATACCTATAAGTGTTCTAGATAGTGTGTTGTTTAAAGTGATTGTTTTTAAAACACACAGTTGACTTACAGTGCTACGTTTCTTAAAGTCTTCATAATGAGGGAAATTCTTGTGCTTTAAAAGAAATCTTGCTGTGATTGCATGCAGTGATGGAGATGCCTTTAAGAATGTTTCACAGATGCTTCAAATCATTCATTTCTCATAAACATATGGGGTCTATTCTTCCGTCACTGTGCGTAATTCCTATTGACACTAATGGGAACTATGCATGCATATCACTATAATTTGGCCTCAAACAAACTGAAAATCATCACTGTTGAGATGAGATGCAAAGCAAGTAAACAAAGAGAAGAATTGACTCCTTAAAACTCAGAATTTCTTGTCACAAGAAATTCCAGTCAAGAAGAATTAATCTATAGTGACTTCAACACAATAAACTAAAATAAGCCAAAATATGATACTTGCAGATACTATATTTCTAGGGCATGATATCTTCCTGAAGATAATAATTTACTTTTTTCCACTATAACACAGAAATAACTAAACATTTTGTAATGCCACTGAACAAAAATCGCAATGCTATAAAAATAGCTATAAGCTACTAGGTGAGAACAGCATTTGATATATACTTCTACTGACTTTTATTCTGATCTCTATATATTATTTATTTATTCATATCTCATTTTACAAGAGTATATCCTCACTTTTAAACCTCAAATTAAATGTAGCATTTTTCCTATTTAAAATGGAAGATTATAACATACATCCCCAAGAAAGAGCATCTCACATTAGAGAGATTTGTCTCCTGTTCCATTGTCCCATTTCCACATCAGAAAACATAACAAAGTTCCTACTTGTATATCTCAGCAGTGTCATTTTGGCCCGATTCCAAGATGTGGAGGTTGCCTCAGATCTCAGTGGGAGGCAGCCATTATGTGTTTGGGAGAAGCCATTGAAGCTGGCAGGTGAGCCAATTCTATCACTGAGGAGAAAGTACTGCTAGTAAAGTCACCTTGTGACAAGTGTCTCCCTGCTGTGGGTTAACTTCCAGAAAGGAGGTTTGGAGAACACATAACAGTTCACAACAAGGAAATCAAACAAAATAAATTGGGCATAATTTGACACTGTTAAAATAAGAAGTGTCACTGGTGCTGCTATGTAGTAGGAGTTATGAAGAGCTTCTGCCGAGATTAAACATTTAGTTAGACAATAAAATAGCTTGCTGGTCAAGCCAAAGGCATTATTCTTAATGCTTAAACTGATGGAGACTAGTGAATAAGTCTTTTTGACAAGCAGGGCTGCCAAAGAGTAGCAGCAAGGTCTTAAGAGGTACATGTGTGTTGATGTAGTTGATAAGCCCCAAACAGAGAGAAATAGCAGTGTCATGAAAATAAAAAAATAGAATATGGTAGGGTTTTGAAATTTTTTTCCAACAATTGTGTAGAGAATTGACCAGGAAAAAAATATTGTGCAGAAATTTAGTTTTCTTTTCAAAATTCACTTGGCATTGGGTGGACTGAACAGAAATATTTGCACATTATAGTTTTCTCATACCAAATACTGTCATTCAATTTTCAAACGTTTCTTCAGCATATTCTCAAAATGGTTTAAACTATATGTAAGACATGACAGTGGAAAAAAAGATGGAAGTCAAAATAAAATAGTTTGCACAGAAATATTGGTAGAAATTAGCAAAAAATAAAGCCACACAGTAGTACCAGAGCTCCTTCAGTGTGTTCTTTCAATGCATGCGTGCCTGTCCCACCTACTTATAGAGTAGTCTATACTTATCCTTGTTGGCTCTCAGTCAGGCTTTCTCTTTACCAATGCACACCTAACTTCAGATGAAGCCATACTCCTCATTCTTTAACCTTAGTAATCAAATGCTGGTTGATTTCAAAATGCTATTAGAAAGAAAACTATTGAATTAAATTAATTCATACCAAAGTATGAATCACTACCTCATACATTGTTTGCTCTCTAAGGTGATGTTTCCAAAGTCCGACTCTAGGAATTCCTGCACAAAAATTTTAACACAGAAATGTACTAAAAATTCACATTTCTGGGCCCATTAAACAATTACTGGGCCACATATTAAACAATTTTCCCAGCTCTGACTGGATGGCTCAGTTGGATGGAGCATTGTCGCCTACACCTAAGAGGCTGTGGGTTCAATTCCCCATAAGGGGACATACCTAGGTTGTGGATTCAATCTTCAACTGTGGTGTGGATGAGAGGCAACTGATCGATGTTTTGCTCTCATATCAATGTTTTTTCTCTCTCTCCCTATCTCTCTAAAATTCAATAAATATATCCCTGGGTGAGTATTAAAAATAAACAAATAAATAAACAAACCAACAAACAAATGAATGAATGAATGAATGAATGAATGAAACAATTTCCCAGGTGATTGTTAGGTCAATTATGTAGGGAGTGACTGCTAAAGAAATATATTGATAGCTCAAAAGACTAGCCTTCAGAATTGCTAAAAGAGTAATGTGGGGAAGTATTTCCTAAAAGCAAGATCATTTTTTTGTCAAAGATTTTATTTACATACTTTTAAAGAAAGGGGTAGAGAGGTTAAAAAGAGAGGGAGAAAGAGAGGGAAAGAAACATCAATGTGTGGTTGTCTCTCAAGTGCCACCTACTGGGGACCTGGCCCACAACCCAGGCATGTGCCCTGACTGGGAATCGAACTGGTGACCTTCTGGTTTGCAGGATGACACTCAATCAACTGAGCCACATGACTCAGGGCATAAGAAAGATCATTTCTGTAAGGGCAGTTTTCAAATCATACCAGAACTCATTCTATTGGATGTGGCCTTGCATCAGGTGAGATTGGCAGTATTATTAATAAATTATTAATAAATTATTGTTTAACTCCTTTAACACAAAATGTAAATTACCCTTGAAATCGTGGAAGAACAGAAAACCAAGTTTTACACTTTTCCTTGCCATATAACTTGTTGGTTTGCAACACTGATTTTCAAGTATATATGGGATAAATAAAACCATAGCCTTTTGCCACAAAATGATGTTATAAGATACAATCCAAATCTCATACTTGATTTTCTTCAACATGCAAGGAAAAAGCAAATAAAAGCAAAAAACACTATATAACTTCTGCTGTTAAAAGAACTCTTAGGTTATGACTGGGCCAGCTGAGAATGTTTTCCTAAATGCATTGTGTTCTCCAACCTCCATGCATTTGTTCATTTTGTCCCCTTCTCTAACTCAATAAGCCCTGTCAATCAATTTAGGACCCAACTTGAATGCTTTCTAGCTTCCTTGAACCTCCAGCTTGGATCCCTCCTTCAAATTCCTATAGTATCCGATCATTACTATGAAGATATGTAGCACCTTCTAACTTGCATTAATTCTATACACATACACACATGTATAATAATCCATCTTTTCATATAAGATGATGAAGTGGAATATCCTTGTTATGCTAGATGAATGACATACACTGAAATGAAGCAAATTCCAAACTACGCTTAAGGACTAGCAAGAGGAACCAGGGAAGGAAGACAGCAACAACCTTACTAGCTGTAGAGGCAGGAAAGAATTTTACAGCTCTGCCAGGGCAACATTTGCTTTTAGGCAGACGACTCATGAAATGAAGAAGTGGGATCCTATAGATTTCTTCTCTTCTCATCTTTTAGGCATTCACCTGCACAGCCTTACTCACCCTTTCTTTGAATTCAGTAACTTATTCCAAACCAGATCTTTCTCTCTAAATTCATACCTCAACATATAACTGACCATTTCTACCAAGAGAATAAGACTTGAAACTCTTTCAATAAATATTTTTGATCACTTACTATGTGCCAGACCCTCCTCTGTGTATTAGGGATACAGCAGCAAATGAAACAAACTGAGCTGCTGCCCTCATGGAACTGTTGTAGACTTATGATAAAATTCACACAGTGACAAATGTGATGATGAATTTGGCCAGAGAATAGAAACTGCCAGGTGACAAGGGGTTTGCTAACTTTGCTGATCCAAAAGGACCTCTCTAAGGAGGTCACTTTGAGCTGAGACTTGAGAAGAGGAAACGAGCCATGTGGGTTCTGGGGGAAAGGGCATTTCAGGCAGGGAACAGCAAGTGCAAAGGTATTAATGTGCAGTATCCATGTTCAACAAAGAGCAGGAAGTCCAGTGTAGCTGACACAGGTAAGTGGGGACAGATAAAGAGGAACCCAGCAAGATCATGTACCAGTTTAGAAGCCATGCTCAAGACTTCGGATTTGATTCTATAATAGGAAGCCAGTGGAGGATTTTAGCCAGGGAGTGACACATCTGCTTATGATTCAAAGAAAGCACTCTGCCTGCTGCAGGGGGAGGGTAAGATGAGTAGAGAGAGTATTTCAGAGCCTAGTGCAGGATCCAGAAGAGAAACGGCCTGGGCAGAGCAGTAGCAGCAAATGGTCAGGCTCAGGATACAATGTGAAAGTAAGGCCAATGGAATCGACTGAGAGACTGAACGTAAGGTGCAAGAGTTATATAGCAACAAGGTGAAGAGAGCTGCCATTCCATGGGACAGGGGACACCAGAGAAAGAATGAACTGGCAGACAGGTAGTTAAAAAACAGTTGTATTATCTTGCTTTCACTGGTATGGCTCAGCAGGTGTCATCCCACAAAGAAAGGTCACTGGTTCGATTCCAGGCCAGGGCACATTCCTGGGTTGCAGTCTAAGACCCTGGTTGGCATCGTGGGAGAGGCAACGGATCAATGTTCTCTTGCACATAGATATTTCTCTCCCTCTCTTCCCTTCTCTCTAAAATTAAATAAATAAAATCTTTTAAAAAATAGTTCCATCTTAAACATGTAAAATGTGATATTAAATATTAGGTAAACAGGTAGATATAAATGTAGAATGTAGGGGGAAATCAGAACTAAGGGAATAAATGTAGTGATCACATGAATATAAATGAAACTGACAGTCATGTAACTAGAAGAGATGAATTAAGACAGAAAAAGAGAAAAAGGCCAAATGTACTCCTTGTCACTCCTACACACAATCCTGTTGTATTTTTGATTTGTTCTTTAAGAGTCAATGTAAATAGGAGCTTTTCTATCAAGACTTCCCTATTCTGTGTGCTCCCATTCCATTTTATACATAACTTTGCAATAGCACATAATGGCACAATATTAAGTTTTGTGAACATGCTGGTAGACTGGAAGTTTCTTAAGGTTGATACTGTCTTAATTATTATCACATCCTCAATACCTTCTGTGACCACTGAAATATAGAACATGATCATTAACTTTATTGACCAAAGTAAATGAATGAGCAGTTATTGCCGCATCTGTTTAAAAATTCACTAGTGTAAGGTAGAAACAGTTATCAGCTTTTTTTTTCCAGCTCTATACAAGGACAAAAAGAAGAGTTTTTATAGTATGAACCTGGATTAGTAACATTCCAGGGGGTACATATGATTTTTTTTAAATAGAGCACAAATTCCCTAGAGGAAGAATTAAAAATAAATCTGCTATAAAGATGTCCTATCAGAAACCTAAAACAAATTTGGCTAAATTTCTTGGCAAGAATTCTAAGCACATTGAGTGGCTGAAATTTTGGGCAAAGAGAAGGGGGGGTGTCTTTAAGGCCACTTCTTGAAACACTTTTAAAAAATTGAAAATAATCTGATCTATATTTTCTCTTCTTCTGTGTCTAGTTTTTAAATAAATTGTATTTGATTATTTTTATTTTAATGTGGTTTAGGATCAGGGAAAATGAAAGGCCATGGTTATATTTCACCTCTCCTGGCAAACCTCACCTCCTCTTGCAGGCTCAGACTAATCTCCTTACCTGTTTACGTTTTTCATCCTTCTATATTTTCATACTTTGCGCAAAAAAGAATACAGAAGTAAATAAGAAAACAAAAAAAAGAGTATAAGTGGAGACTCCTGAAGTATGAGAGCAGATTGAAGGAAAATGGGAGAATAGCCTCTTGTTTCCTCATCTAAGGAATGGGTTTAAAAACTCTATTTGAAGCTTTGAACAGGTTATTAAGACTATAGTTAAAGTAATGGAATACCTATAGATAACATAGTAATTAAGTTTTGAGACACAGACACAGACAAACAGTGGTAACTTTACAAATAAAACTTTAATCCATTAGGATAATTGTTGTTCAATCATTGCCAACAATTACAAACACAAGAAAAAAAAAAACAGAACTAGGTTAAAATGTCTACTGCCTCCTTATTAAACCCCTTCCTTCACTTGCATTCTTCTAATCATCTTTCTGATGCCCCAAAAACTACTGCCTTTGCCACCTCCCCCAAAAAGTTAAAAGAGGTTGGCTTATTTGTCATATAATATTAACTTCAGTAACATTTAAGGTATTTTGAGCACTCCCTATGCACCTGGAACTGTGCTAAATTTTTTCTATGGAATGTATTACAACAGCCCAGAGGTACATACCACAATCCTCCCCATTTTGTAGCTGAGCAAACCAAAGATCAGGCTGTCTTAATTATTATTTTGATAGGTTAAGTGGCTTGCTAGGTTTTGGCAGACCTGAGGTTCAAACTAAGACCATTTAAGCTCTAAAGCCTTGCTGTACATTTAACCAGTTTGATATATGGTCTCCCTGCAGGATTTTATCAAAGCATTTAATAGGCTAATGTGATTGTGAATCTCCAAGAGGGAGATGCAATAAACAGCATTTCCCACTTATTTGATTATAACCCTCCTTTTTCTAACAGAATCCTGAGCCACCTGCACAACACTCTTTCCCATTCTCTCCCTTAGGTGAGGATAGAATTTCCCTTCTTCATCCCCACCCCCATTCCTCTTTGTTCTACTCCTTTCAGGCTGGGCCCTACAGTTGTACATTTTTTACTCCTTTAGGACCTAATTCCCAACTAAAGGAAGTCCTGTGCCCCCCAAAGCCAAAATATCCATATTTCTTAATAACACAGTCCTGGGATAGTATGTCTTGTGCCTCTGAATCTTGCTTAGAATAACAGAAGTTTCTCATGAAGTTTTTATTACTTTTCCATGATCTCAGGGCCCAGAAGCAGCCAAGGTCTTCATCTTTTATCATTTAAGTTTTTCTGTGTCCATGTCAAGTCTTTTAAGAAGGCAGATACTGTCTCTTAGTACCTTTCATGTTTACCAGTGTACCACACACAGTAGGTATTTAGGGTGATAAGAGCCATAAATGCTTGCGTCCTTTCCAGATCTAGGAAATACAACTTATTCTTTATGCATTCCACGCCAAATACATCAGCAATTAGTTATGTTTTAATTGGCCAAATCTCTAGATATCAAAAGAAAGCAGCAGAAAGCTTTCCAGTAGCTAATTGTGATCACATTAAAACCTAAAAGTGAAAGTTCTACTGAAAATTGCTATTCCCTTTTCCCTTATTTCCTACAATTTATTGAAACATGATACATGTGGGTATTCATGTACTTCTCCCATGAAGTTCAGTGCAAGGGTATTAAGTGCATTTTCTACATTTAAACTCAATCTTTCAAATGTCCATGAATGAAAAACTGGCTAATAGGAACTTAAGAGGATTCCTTTCCTTCTCATGGCACTACCCATGTGCCTCTTAAAACAGATCTATACATAGGCCTAATTGGTAATACACACCCAGATGCATAGTTAGTTGCCCAATTGCCCAAGCAACTGGGTCGCAATGGGCGTAGATGTATTTTTCTTAGGAGCTCTACTGGCAAATAGCTTCAGTGATTTAGCCCATGGAAAACGAGCCCTGTTTTGCTTAATGTTTTAGGTTAGGGAGTGGCTGGCAGCATTCTCTGAACAAGTGACACTTTCAACACTGTAAGTGATTTGCTGACTTTATTTAACAATATCTAAACCATTTTAACCAACAGTATCATATAGCTTGGCACATTATACCACTACAGATCTTCCGGAAAGGCTGAAATGGCCAAATATTTACATGTATTCCGTTTTCTTTACATATTTGTATTTCTACCATTTTGAAAATTAGAATATAAACATTCTGTTTAAAAATCTGTTCTCCCCCACATACTACATATTCAAAGAGCAAGCACACTTTTTTTTCTCTTTGGTATATATATATATATATATATATATATATATATATATATACACACACACACACATAGGTATATCTGGGTTTCCATATTTTAAATATTGATGATTATCTAATAGCCCCCAATCCTTTGTTTTATGATGTGGAGCAAAATTATAAAATCTGCTATCCCTGTAATTGCATTGCCCTTTGCCGTCTCTTAAAAAAAGAGCGAGAAAAAGAGAGGGGAAAAAAAGGTTGTGTTCAAAATTTCCCCCTGTTTTATTTGCACCCTATTAACAACTGTTACTGAAGCTTTAATTATGCCCCGGTGATTGTGGAGTTGTGGCTGACTTGTGTCATTTTCCTCCCAGGGGATGCTTTATAATTACCAGCATCCATCGTGGCTGCCTGTAAGCTGATGCTTTTTTATTACCAGTTCAATAATCACTGCATCCTTGCGAACATCTGCTCTGCAAGCCATGCATCGGGGGTCCCGGCGCCTGTCACTTGACGTTCCCTCACCACAGTGACCTTGGTGCCCTCGCCTTCGGTTTATATCTAATTTGTTTACCAGAGGCTCTGTCCAGAAAGTCTCCCAGGAATGCAATTAATACACTAGATTTGCAAACAAAAGAAAATTTTGCCCTTTCTCTCCTTTCTCTTTTTCTGGATTATTGTCTTACTCTTAGATTCCATAATTTCTATTCCTAGGAGAATGAGTCCATTTAAGACTTGTGGCAAGGGGGAGAATGAGAGATGAGTTTATTTGGGAGCTACCCTCCTGCTTGTATTGAAAAGTAGGTGCATGCTTTTGTGGTATGTTTTCTCTCGAATATATGATGGCGAATAGTGAGGTAAAGGAAGATATTACATATAAAATATATACACAATGTATATAAATATCTATACAAAAATATATACTTTATTAGTGTGAATGAAAGGACAATTCATGTACTCCCATTCTAATTTCCTTTCTGAACTTTCTGACCTCTTTTTTTTATTTTTCTTATCCTAAATAAACCTCTGCACTGTTCATTTTGCAGAATAACCCCTTCCTCTCTCCTTCTTAAAATCTTTTGCTCTACTTTGTCTGCTTTTTCCTTCTTGCTTGCCTCTTTACTTTACAAAAATGACATAAGGAAAAGATAAAACTGAGTAAAAAAACAGCACATATTGGGTATAGCTGATAGTGTTTCTGCTTTCTGACTCACTATTACTAATAAAGCTAATCTGAGCACTGCTTACTAATCCTGGTAAAGTCTATTTTTAAAAAAAACACAGTTCCAAAGTTTCAGTTATTTTCATAAGTATACCAGGAGCTATGCTAATTTTTTTGGACTAGATGAGTAAAAGTAGAACTCTTTCCATTGTATTGACCAAATCCATGCAACCCTTGGATGTGCCCACGTGGCTTTACTCTTTTATGTTCTTAAGTAACTGGCATCACAGACCTGGTGGGAATATTTTATAATTGTCCAATGCAATGTATGTATTTGTGGAACCACTTGAAATATAGTAATTCCTAAAATCTCAAAATTAAGTGGAAATAGCAAAGGTCAAATTTGCAGCAAAGTCACAAACAGGGAGGTTGTCTATTCTGCCTCCCTCACTGGCCTGACAGCAGTCGAGAGGGGCTTCTATCTTATTCTTCTCTGTACCTATGAGAACTGGTATTCTACTGTTAGTTCATAGCATGCATTGACTAAATGGTCTGTGGGTAATGGGATTATATTATTTGTGGTTAAAATTCTATTTCAGAACTGTTAACATAATATACCACTTAGCCCCAACCTCGCATAAAAATGCACACAAAAACATATAACACACAAACATGCTAGAAGAATATTGTATAAGACCTTGAGACTACTGGCCAAGACCATCATTTAAATCCATGCTTTAAGGCACCCTACAAATACAGAACTTAGTTCAACTTTCACAGAGGATCAGGAACTAAAATTGCACCCCCAGAAGGCAGGAGACCAAAACAAAGCTCACTGTTTAAGTACCTGGTAGGACTTTCCGCTTCCCTTCCTTTCCCTTCCCATGTTACTGAAGCACCACTCTAAAAAGCAGTCTGAATCATACTGCTGTTGACTACAGCCAAGGGCTATGTCTCATAGGAAGTAACAGAAAACAGGAAGATTTTATGTTGCTGCCCCCTTAGTTGAATATTAATTGACTGTAGAGACTTGGGTTTATTTCTGGGATCTCTGTTCTATTCCTTTGGTCCATGAGCCTGTTTTTATGCCAGTACCAGGCTGTTTTGATTACAGTGGCCTTGTAATATAGTTTGGTGTCAGGTATTGTGATCCCTCCTACTTTACTCTTCTTTCTCAAAATTGCAGCAGCTATTTGGGGTCATCTATGGTTCCATATAAATTTTTGAAGTGTTTGTTCTATGTCTGTGAAATATGCCACTGTTACTTTAATAGGTATTGCATTGAATGTGTAAATTGCTTTGGGTAGTATGGACATTTTGATGATATTAATTTTTCCAATCCATGAACACAATATATGTTTCCATTTGTTTATGTCTTTCTTGATTTCTTTCTTCAGGTTGTATAGTTTTCTGAATATAGGACTTTTACCTCCTTGGCTAGGTTTATTCCCAGGTATTTTATTTTTCTTTTGGCTATATAAAAATGGGATTTTTTTCTTGATTTCTGCTTCCACTGT
This sequence comes from Phyllostomus hastatus, assembly GCF_019186645.2. Taxonomy (NCBI): domain Eukaryota; kingdom Metazoa; phylum Chordata; class Mammalia; order Chiroptera; family Phyllostomidae; genus Phyllostomus; species Phyllostomus hastatus. The sequence goes on along the minus strand of NW_025334033.1, from coordinate 4,548,332 downwards.
TTCATTATTGGTATACAAAAATGCCTTTGATTTCAGGGTACTGACTGTGTATCCCACTGTCTTGTCAAATTCATTTATTAGGTCAAGCAGTCTTTTGGCAGAGTCTATAGAATTTTCTATGTACACTATCATGCCATCTGCAAACAATGACAGTTTTGTTTCCTCCTTTCCAATTTGGATGCCTTTTATTTCCTTTTCTTGTCTAATCACTGTGGCTAAAACTTCCAATACTATATTGAATCACGCAATTTACAATAACCAAGTGTTGGAAGCAACCTAGGTACCCATCACTAAATGAATGGATCAAAAACCTATGGTACATTTACACAATGGAACTCTATGCAGCAGAAAGAAAGAAGGAGCTCCTACCCTTTGCAACAGCATGGATGGAACTGGAAAGCATTATGCTAAGTGAAATAAGCCAGGCAGTGAGAGACAAATACCATATGATCTCACCTTTAATGGGAGCCTAAACAACAAAACAAACAAACAAGCAAAATATAATCAAAGACACTGAAATAGAGAACAGGCTGACAGTCACCAGAAGGGAGAGGGGAGGGAATTTCAGGGGAAAAGAGAAAGGGTTTACAGGAACAAGTATAAAGGACACATGGACAAAAACGGGAGGGGGGGCAGAAACGGGAGGGAAGTGGGGAGGGCTGGGGGAGTGGGCTGGGATGGGAGTAAAAGACAGAAAACTGTACTTGAACAACAATTAAAATAAAATTAAGGGAGAAAAAAAGGAAACAGAGTCTTGCAGCCTAGATCTGGTCCAACTTACCAGTTGGCTTGGTGAGCAAGTGTAGGAAATATCTAACGGCACTGTGGGATATCAGCACTGAGCTGCTCTTTTAAGACCTGGATTTAAACTACAGATTTAAGATGTAATGGAGACAACCACAAGACAGGTATGTCAGAGTAGAGCATGGAGGGAGAAGGAGGAATGAAAGGAAGGAGCAAAAGAAGTATAGAATGAAGAAGGATGGAAGGAAGGAAGGAAGGAAGGAAGGAAGGAAGGAAGGAAGGGAAGGAGGGAGGGAAGGAGGGAGGGAGGAAGGGTGGAAACACAAACTAAATGAGTAAATTTAGAGTTCAAAGAAGTACAAAAATGAGACAAAAAACAAAACCAGTACTTTAAAAAGATTATGTAAAAGAAAACAAAATTAAACAAGGCCAGGAATATGTGAAAAAAGAACAATTAAAAATCCAGAAAACATGCCCTGGCTGGTGTATCTCAGTGGATTGAGTGCTGGCCTGCAAACCAAAGAGTCACTGGTTCCTTCCCAGTCAGGGCACATGCCTGGGTTTTGGGGGGCACATGAGAGGCAACCACACATTGATGTTTCTCTCCCTCTCTTTCTCCCTCCCTTCACTTCTCTCTAAAAATAAATAAAGTCTTTTTAAAAATCCATAAAAATGAAAACAATATAAAATAACTGAAATGTAAAATCTTACACAATTAAGCTCTAAACTGAACAACATAGTTGAAGAAAGAGTGAGTAAATGGTAAGAAAGTACTGAAAAATTGCCCCAGAATATAGCACTAAAGGACACAGGGATCAAACAACATGAAATAGAAGTGAAAAAAAAAAGACGATTAAATCTGAGGTTTTGACATGCATATAATATATACTCCAACAGACAAAACTGATGGAATAGCAGAAAAGTGAAATTTAAAGGACTCGTAGACACAGACACACACAGCAGTGTGATGATGGTGGGGAGTATAAGGAAAGTAAATGGTAGTGGAAAAAATACAATAAAATGAAACTGAAAAACAAAAAATAATGCTTGGCAATATTCCAGGATTAAAGAAAGATAGGTGTAGTACAACTTAAAATGTCAAGCATGGAGTTGGCAAAATGAACTCTCTAAAACATAGTAATTATCAAATTTAACATTATTTTCAAGTGCCATAATATTCCAAAAGCAGATAGAGTCATGGACAATAAATGTGAAATAGCCAGCCTGTGTAACCCTTCTATGTCATCATTTAAAATATTTTATACGAATACATATGGTTCGATTTTATTTGTTTTTTTTTAATTTTTTCTCACCATTTAATTTGTTTGTTAGATTATTTTTACCTCTGTCACATTTTGAAGAGAACATGAAAATCAGCTTAAAAGTAGAACCTATCCAATTTTAAATGTATTTAACACTAGGCCCTGGCTGGCGTAGCTCAGTGGATTGAGCACAGGCTGTGAACCAAAGCATCACAGGTTTGATTCCCAGTCAGAGCACATGCCTGGGTTGCAGGCTATGGACCCCAGCAACCGCATATTGATGTTTCTCTCTCTCTCTTTCTCCCTCCCTTCCCTCTCTAAAAATAAATAAATAAAATCTTTAAAAAAGTTTAAAAAATGTATTTAACACTAAACTTTGTCCATGTTGCAAACTTTAAAATCCATAAACTCTGTAATGCATACTGTCATTTAAGACAACAAAATACAAGAAAAAAGCAATTCTGCACAGCCTCTGAATACAATAAACAGGAAACTGGTCACTGTGCCGCTACATAATAAAGGTGCCTCATTTGCTAAGACTACTAAGAAGTTTCCAAAGCATGTGAAACTGTTTCTCACCATTTTACAGAGGGAAAATTAGCTAAAATGAATTGAAATCTGTATCTATTTTGAAAATCTAGGGCCATCAAACTATAAAAGATAAAATACAAATTGACATGCTTGAATCAAAACAAAATCATAAATCATAGAAAGTGATAAGTTCCCTCGTAATCAGCATTTTCTTTCAGTTTATTTTGGGGCCTGGAGATTTTATCTGATGCTATTACCTATCTATGAAGGTGAAACAAACACTATCAGGTTGCCCCAGGGATGGAGGAAGGAAAGAGGGACAGAGAGGGCAAGCGTCTGTTCTGGTATCTGCCCATATGTGAATGAGCTGCTAAGACAGATCCTGTTCCCTAAACTTAGGATAGCAAAGCCTCAACAGCAGCTGACACAATCAGAGGTGATATCCAACTGTTGTCTTCTGCGCTCCTGGCTTCCCCCTGCTTTTCCTATCATCAGTCCCTGACTGCCCCTGAGCCCTACAGCATCCTTTCTGCTTCCCTCCTTTGTTCTATTACTGCTTTGTTTCCATGACTCCAGGACTTTTTGCTGTCCATTGCAGTCTTCAAGGCCCATTGCATCAGATTAACATCCCCCCCACACACACCCAACCACCCTGTCCAAGCAGTGCTGCCACCTGGTTTGTCAAGTCCAATGCCAAGAGAAAGGACTCAATAGCCTCAAAACACTGAGGTCATAAGAGAAGGGAGCCAAAAATTCTTCAAATCTAGGGTGCTGAGAAAAGCTATTCACAGGCAGGAGTCTGCTACGGAACTGCCTCCAAGGAGTGGGGCAGCTGTTGAACGCTGGGTGCTGCTGAGCCCAGTGGCCTGTGGGTTTGGAACGCTGGAGCTCCATCCCTGCTACACTGAGGAAGCTACTCTGAGATGCAGGCAGTGCAGGCTCTGTCATTTGCAAGACCCAGTTTGGCATGAAAATGCAGGCCCCTTGTTTACACATTGTTGATAATTTCAAGATGGTGACAGCAGAGCACTCACCAAGCACAGGGCCTTGGGTGGCAGCACGGATTGCATGAATGTGGTCCTAAGTGTAGAAACCAGGTGCTAGGGAAGACCCCTGTGCCATAGGAGTCTGGCAAGAGGGCCCCAAGGGAGCCAGGAAGGAAAACTCCTTCTTCATGCGGAGTCTGTCCAGTGCCTTCTATGGCAAGAGCTTAACATGGTACAAAGTAGAAAAGAAAAATATTTGAAGTCCCCATATCTATTTTTGAAAATCAGTCAAAGATGGGTGGATTTGGAGCTCCAGGTAATCAACATAATAGCCACCGTAGCGAAGTCAACAGGACTGGTATGTTGTGACATCACTGGCCCACATGGAACTCAAATCCACAAAATGGACCTTGTTAACATTTATTTCTCTATTTATTGCTAACAAAAAATAATATTTAAAAACATTAATTGGTCATTCTGGTTTCCATCCAGGTATAGTCAGCATATAACTGAAGCTCTAACACACAAAATTTTCTTGACAAGAACTATAAGCCCAATTATCAAATCTAGTGATTTTCTATCAGTGTGCCACAAGAATTCTTAAAACATGCAGTACCTGACTGTTTAGTCAGGGGAACTGACCTCTTTCCCTTAGATTGTCATGTTAAAAAATGACAACAGCCAACACAGCAATAGCTATCAGGTGCGAATGCATCGAAATTATACATATTTTTTTGGTCGGATCAGAAAAAAATATATTTTTTGGTGTGCTACAGAATTTTAGTAATTAGCTTATATGTGCCATGAGATGAAAAAGGTTGAAATTTACTGGAATAATCTTTCAATTACTGTAATAAGTATTCTTAAACTTACAAAACTCTGTCAATTTAATATTATTTCATCATTCTATCAGAATAGATTTCTATCTCTAACAGTTTTCTTTTTATTTTTTTTTCTCAAAAGAGAAAAAAATTTAAGTCATTCATTCTGTGGTTGTTAGTCGACTCGAAACATTTCAGTAACACAGAGGATTAAGATGCATTTGACAGACAAACACATTAGATCTTTTCCTGCCCTGGGCAGATTCTTGGCTTCTGGCTCTGTTACCTGATTGGCAAGTGATTGAAACTGATTGACAGGTGTGCAGTGAACACTCTGGTGTATTAATCCCAGAATGCGTGGTTTTACAAATGCAATGCTTAGAATAAAAGACAGGTTTCACCGCAGGCTGACTGTGACAGTGGCTTCCTTTATCACGACACTTGGAATGTAAAGCCTCTAGAGGACAGGCTGGCAGTAAAGGCTGAGGAGCTCTGCTCAGGCTTCAGCCTGGCATATGCTACCAAAGCACAGGGAAGGTACCATAACCATGGCAGCTTCTGCCCAAGCAACCTTCCTCCTACTGCACTATTTACAATGGCAGTGTGGGCCTCAGAAGGGCAGGGAGAGGAATCAACTTCGAGAGTCCTCTTCATTTTCGCCAGTGAGGGCTGTGCACAGCAGGAGTGCCCTGGTTCTGTTCTCTCCCCTTTTTCCCTTTTTTTTTCGTTTTTTTTTTAATCCTCACCTGAGAACATGCTCATTGATTTTAGAGAGAGAGGAAGGGAGAAAGAGAGAGAGAAACATCAACTGGCTGCCTCCCACATGCGCCTAGACCAGAGATCGAACTTACATTTTGATGAACTCAATGATGCTCCAACCAAGCCACACAGCCAGGGCCTCTCACCTGTTTACTTCTCTGAGTGTGGACATTAAGTTCCTGCATGTCAGGCAGGTTGTGTCTGTTTTGCTTCCTTGGTGTGTTCCCAGCTGCTAAAGCAGCACTGAGTACTGATTAGTGGCATCATAAATAGCACTTTTAAATGCTAGATCTAGAATGGAAGCTCCATGAATACAAAGATTTTTGTCTGTTTTGGTGTGCTGCTGCATTGTCAGCATCTAGACAAGTCAACACTCCAGTAAATGTTAGCACTCACCTTTCCCTCTGCCCCCTCCCAAGCATACTCTTTCTTTGGTAATGACAATATGGAATTGCCTGCCCAGTCCCCTCCCTTCTACTTTCCCTTGGGTCTGTGAAGGGTGCTGCCCCCACTCTTCTGTCCCTCAACAACATATGGGGAGACTCCTGAGCTTGTCCTGTGATGCCAGATCTTTAGCTCAGGAGTAGCCAATTAGTGTCCTCACCTGAGATCTCCAACTGCTCCTGGGAGGTAGGTTTAATTAATTTTGGTGGTGAAGTCCATGAAGCTATAACCCTTAGGAGTTGTCTGTAGCCATGTTGTCTCACAAGAAAGATCTCAGTCCATCTGGATTAAGAGAAAATAAAGTTTATACAAGAGATGCAGAATAAATAGAAGAAGAAAGTCCTGCCAGCATCTGAAACTCTGGTTTTCAGTTGTGCCCGCCTGGACCCCGCTGTGTCTCTGATCTCTCCATGTTGGTTGTTCAACCCTTGCTGGGTTTCCACTAATCAGTACGTGTCCTTTTGCCCAAGACAGCTTATGGTTTAACCAAAAGAATCTGATGTTCTCTAGCCCTGGCTGGCATAGGTCAGTGGATTGAGCACGGGCTGCGAACCAAAGTGTCGCAGGTTCGATTCCCAGTCAGGGCACATGCCTGGGTTGCAGGCCATGACCCCCAACAACCACACATTGATGTTTCTCTGTGTCTCTTTCTCCCTCCCTTCACTCTCTAAAAATAAATAAATAAATAAATAAATAAATAAATAAAAATGAAGATGAAAATAGTTTTAAAAAAAAAGAATCTGATATTAACCCCATGACCTATTTTCCACATAACAGCCAGACATATTTAAAACATTTCTGCTCTATTAGAATTCTTCAGTGGTTTCCCACTGCATTTAGAATAAAGTCCAAACTCCTTAAGACAGTTTACACAGCCTCTTTAACCCCATTCTGTTCCATTCTCCCCTTTGCCCCCACCTACTTCAATCTCTTTAAATACTCTAAGGCCCCTCCTGTTCCTTATCTTTACACAAGTCACTCTCCTGGAAATGGTCCTTACCTCCTTTTTCACTTGCCTGGGTCTTTCCTGTCATTCAAAGCTCATGTGTTACTTCCTCAAAAAAAGACTGTTTGGCCTCCCAATATAAATGGTCACTTTGTATCTCAGTATATTCTTTCATTTTTAATAGTGGAGAATTGTAATGATATGATATTTTTCTTACTCATTTTTTAAATTTATTGCCTGCCCCTTCTCAGCCCCAGTCTCCACAAGAAGGGGGACCTCATATGTCTTGTTAACCTGCATGTCCCCAATGCACTAACCGCACCTGGGTTGTGGTCAGCGCTCAATACACATGTCCTGACTGAACAGGTTCAAAGCCCCCCTTGCCACTCCAAATACCAGACATCTAGCAGACTTCAAATGAGAACAGAGTAGATCCGCAGAAGGAGCAAAAATTTGGGGACTTTTTATGCTATTAAAATACCTTTGGTAAAAACACCTCACCGTAAAAACACAGAATACCAAACTCTCTATTTGACATTTCAGCAAATAAGGAACCCAAGATGATTTTATACAGATGGTTGGAGGGAGGAATAAGGGGAGGAAGGGAAAGATAGATAGGAAGAGATAGAGACAGAGATAGAGATAGAAGGAGGTACAGAGATAACTGCAGACCTTGATTGGTTGGGCATTATGCATTAGGGATGCAAACATAAACAAGACATCATCCTACCTACTCCGAAGAACTTCTCAGTGAAGAATAATTGACATTATGAAAGATATATGTAAAATAAAACAGGTTATCTTTACTAAGTCTTTACAACATGCCAAGCATGAGTGTTTACATGTACTTGTTTAAAATTCCTGAATTCCTGTGAGGTAGCTATTACTATTTGAAGATGGGGAATCTTGCCAAGGTCTCAGTCCCAGTAAACAGCAATTCTAGGGCACAAACACAGGACCACTGCACCACTTAGTCATGCTGTGAGAATATTCCAAAGCCATCGACTATATTTGGGCAAAACTAAAAGCCACATCTAACTATTTTATTTAGTGATACTATATAGTTTATAACCACATTTGTAATAGCTGGTTGATATCTCCAGCCAGCCAATATGTTCAATAAGCAGTAAAAGACACTGGAATAAGGATAATTTTTTTTAACTTTGAATAGTAATGATAGATACCATAGAGTCAGGAATGGGGCCCTAGAGGGTGGAGGTGCTTCTTTCTTCCCATTTACATCATTTTACTTCAGCTCATGAATAACTAGATAGAGTTTGTGGTCTTCTTTCTAAATCAATGAAATGACTTTCAAGTTAGAAGGGTAATTTAAATTTACTACCCATATATCCATGTCATTTCTACCCCTCCTCTAAAGCTGATGTATATGATTATTTAGGAATGTTTCAAGTTTAACGCTAGTGTCTACATGATGAATATGCAGGTCCTGATATCAAACACCCGCTTAACGATAATGTGATCATTTGTCAGTGTTAAGTTATCAACATTCACAGAAGGCCAAGCGTGATACTTCCCACCCACCACTCCAATCAAAGCTGACTGGGTCTCCACCCACAAGAAAAACACCAGCCCTTTAACTCGGCATGTCACATCACCTGCCGACAGAGTCAAGAAATAAGAGAATAATAGTATTTGTGCTTCAGTGCTGCCTTATTAAAAGTGGTTTTCCTGGTTTTCTTTGTGTCTGTGTTTTGAGGAGAACACTCACTTTTTGGACAGCAGCTTTTATTAATAAAAGACAACTAATTTTTTAAAATCTTATTATTGCTCAGTTCTCCTCTAAGGAGCTAATACTGTGTCTAGGAGTATAATTTTTGAGCTGAGGTAATTAGCACAGTAGGTGGAGTCCCTCCTTTTCCATCTATAGCTAGAATCTAGATAAAAAAGGAAAACAGAACATAATATGTATGACCATTATGAGGACAAAGTTGGTCTAGTACAGCTCTTTGGTGGAGAGTATGATTTTATCAGATCATCACTGATTATCCTAATTCTTTAGAATAAATATAATTTATTTGACTTTATCTTGGTGAAGCATGCTTTGATATTTAAAAACTACCTATCACTATAAAAATTTCTTTATAGGCCTCTAAAATATCTGAGGACTGGGTTGCCCAAGTAGAATAAATGGAAAGGAAATGATAGAAGCTTGATACATACAGCTATGGATGAGTTAGCTTCTCTTACTGAGTCTCAGTTTCCTCATCTTTAAAGTGATTTGAATATACCTAACAAATGGGGTAATTATAAGTTGTACCTGAACATTTATGTAAATCATCTAGCATAGAGATTAAGATGGGCAGACATTCCATTAAAGTATCTATTATTGTTATAATTAATAATTTATGCAATTATTATATTTATATATAGGCTATATGAGAAACTAAAAGAATGCATCACTGTCATAAAGATTATTTAAAGTTGGATTTCAGAGTTGTCTTTGAAATAAGGCTTTTTTTTCCAGTAGCAATCTTGTCTACTCTTATTCATAAACATTTAAAATTCAAAATTATTCTGTCCAGTTATAAGTATATTCTTATTATTCAAATATGTACATTAATAAATGCAGGATTAACTCTTAACTTACATATTATAGAACAGAAAAGTACTGCTAAGTAAACCTCACTGAAGCAAACATATTACTCGTTTTTCCATTGTCTTCCATTACTTTCCTATAAGAATCTTACAAGTAATTAAATTGAAAAATTGAGTTGAAGAACAGTGTTTTCATACTTAGCTGCATTTTCTTAGCCATGGTACTTGTCCTTTACCATTTACTTGCCTTTTCTTCTTTTCTTCATCTTGATCTTTTCCAGGCCATAAGAATGTCTACAACTAATAATGATACCCTAACACACATCTAAAATGTCCAGAATTTAGCTCTTCTGGTGTGATTTCTACAAATCAGCAAAGTTGAAATGTGTTAAGGCCTTTTTTATTTTTTTAACTATGTAGTCTAATAATCTTAGTAAGTGGGCTAAGAAAGTGGGTTTTATGGCCATACTGCCCAAGTTCAAATCTCAGCTCTGCCACTTACTAGCTGTTTATCCTTGGACATGAGATTTCACACTCCATTTTGAGGATTTTTCTTCCGTGAGAATTATACCAGAATGTTGGTATGAGGATTAAGGGAGTTCATCTTTCTTTTTAGTGCCTGCTATGGAAGAATCATTCAGCAAATGTTTGCTATTGTGGTAATAGCTTCTACTTTTTATTTAAGATATTGTTCAGGCATGTCAAAATAGTTTTATGACCTTACTTAGTGACCTCCTCCCTTTTTCTTAATTTAATGGCTCTAAAGATCTATAAATATATTTACTTAAAATATAGTCTTGAAAGTGTATATTTACTATGACCAGCATTTTTCAACTAGTGAATATCCAACAACATCATCAATGCACAAATTCTACACTGACACTCCCCCCACAACCATGTTTAATTTAACTAATTAATACTCTTTCTTGGGGTTTATTTAGCATATCAAATTCATGATTCTTAAGTTTGGTAAGAAGGGAAATTACACGCTTATAACTTACTTTTGTCCTACATAACTACCTGTTAGCAACAGAAATACCTTTAGCTGTCCTAATTGGGGAAAAGTAAGCCACAATGATAGAGAAATATTTACAACCTAGAATGTTGCCCTAGTCATTACTTCAGTTGTTTCCACCTTAGGAATGCATCATGGAAATAGAAATTTTAAATGACTATTGAGGGCTCTCAAAACAAGTTCTGTTAGTTTATTGAGTTTTAAAAAGTCTTTATCACCATAAAAAAGAAAGATTTCAAGTATCTTTATGAGGCCTGCAATGCAATGTTTGGAACTAACAAAATAGACACTTGGGTAAAGTCTAAATGCTGTGAGACTTATGAAATCTGCATAACGTAGGAATGCCATCTGCATTCTTGTTGAGAAAGCTCCCACTGAGTGTCATTCAAATACCAGTAAGAATTTCTTATGATCCTCAAATGGTTTGTAAAGTATCATCAAATGCAGTTTCTTTGGTAACAGAAGACAAGTTTTATTTTTCTTCTCTTTTATCCTGGCACAGATTAGGTCTCTTACAAATCTTTGTATGAGAGTTATTTTTCAGCCTCCAAGTCTGTCCAACAGCTTGGGCAGCCAGTCTAGTTAGGGACTGTGCCTTTCGCTGGTACGCCATTTTACTGATTGGTTTCATACATAGGAAGACAACTAGATTATATTAATTCTCTTAGTCTACTAATTAACTTCTGTGCATTCCTCTTACGTACACTTTATGAGGTTAATTAATTTCCATGATTTTTATTTATCACTACAAAATGGCATCCCCTCTTCTCCCTACAGGCTTGCTGTGCTGCCTGAAACAGAAGGAGACTCTGCAGAGCAGGTAGAGTTCTCCCCATTAATGCCAGCTTGTTACTTAAAATTCTCAGAGAATGCAGAACATATGGTTTCCAAAGCACAAGAAAAAAGTCTTACTAATAAAATTTTTTTTTATCCCAGTGGGAACAAAAAAAGGGACAGGAATTTTAGAAGATCAGTAACTCCTAGTATGAAAAACCACAATATTATAAACATGAAAGCAATGGCATTGGTAAGGTGAAAAGAAGGGTGATTGAAAATGCAATTTTCATTTATTTACAATGCATTTGGTAATAAAAGTATTTGCCAAATATCCATCATATTATTGATTTTCATGGGCCAGGAGGGGGCAGATTCTTCACCCATAAACATTTTTTAGTATCAGGTAAAAAGAATGACTTCCATGAAATTGTGGTATCATTAGCCCTTTAAAATAAGTTGTCAGCCTTTTTTAAGTCTACAAAGGACTATGCTTTGTTGTGGGAATATTATTTGCTTTAAAAGAAGTTTTCTATACTGGAAATAAGGTCAATAGCTGGTATTCCTTCTGTACTCACATGCTTTTTCACTTGTTCTTTCCTCATCTGACATCCAACCTCACTTACAATGAACTTTTATTTGAACCTCATGTAAATAATGCCATGTTCCCTTTGTTTGTCAAATGTGAATAAGCAAAGTGCTCCTGTGTTACAAGACTAGTTTTTTGTGAAATCTGCTAAAGGAGTTTATGTTTTACTTTATAAGAGATCATCAGTGCTTCTTACCATCCATAATTTCCTTTCCCAGGGACCGGACTTCCAACACAGGTCTCTACTAAACATTCTGGGTGGGACTGGCTGATCTAAGGCTGACCCAAAGTCTATTCTGACCTTGAGGGTTATCAGAAAGGACAACTCAGACTCACTTGTGTTGATAATTCCTCTTCTACGGATGCAGCTCTCTCCAGTTTAAGGGAAATGTGCCATCTTCTTGCTCCTCCAAGCTTAATAGAAAGGGCACCTTCCCCTGCTAGCCTCAGTGTGCTTCTCTCTCTCTTAACTGGTTTCCCTTAATTTTGTCTATATGTATATGGAAATGGTTCTTTGATTAAACTGTCTTCTGTTGTCTTATTAAAGTGTCATGTATTTTTTTAAAGTCTCTGAGTAACATGGTGATGAGTAGGATATGTTTTATATCTCTAGCAAAATATTTATAAATTTGCCTCTGTTATATCAGTACTTCTCAAGTGCTTTAGGTTCAGAATCCCTTTACATTCCTAATAATGATCAATAGTTATCAGAGGCTATTGTTTATGAGGATTAAATCTCAGTCTGTACTGTGTTAAATATTAAAATGGAAAATTTATTTTAAAAATGAATTTATTCATTGAAAATAGCAACAATAAACTCATGATATTAAAATAAATAGCATAAGGCTTAATAAAAATAGCTATAATTTTCAAAAATAGTAGTGATAGAGTGGCATTTCTGCATATTTTTGATATCTGGCATAATAAAAGATGGCTATATTCTCATATTTGCTTCTGCATCCAATCTGTTGGGATATGTTGTTTTGGTTGAAGCACATGAAGAAACTCCAGACTCACATAGACATATAGATAGAAAAGGAAGGAGTACCATAATAGTCTTTTCAGATAATTATAGAAATTCTTATTTGATACTACATCAAGATTTGGCAGTTAGTAGTTTCTTAAAGTGTAATGTGAATTCTGAAACATATCAATAAGCTTTTTATATTGTTACATTAAAATCCATTGGTCTATTTTGTGTTTGCATGGGTCTTTTATTCATAGCAATCTTGTATCATAAACTGGTCATTTAGAAAATATGGTTTCAATGAATTTTATAGAGCTTCCAAATGTTGACATTTTACTGTGTAGTATCAAAAAAACACCCCAAACTTATGAGCAAGTTTATAAGAATTAGAAAAGTATTAAGCTCACTGTGGAAAATCACAAGTTCCCTAAAACCACACAACTATCTCACAGGGCTATTCCTCCAGACAGCCATGGTGCTTTGCCACGGAGCAGATGGGCTTTTCCAGTACTTCCCATAGATTACTAAATAAAATGGACTCGAGGAATGAGATTTAATAAAATTAATCATTGTTATTGCTCCGCAAAGGACATTCTTAAATTAAACTGGTATTTAGTTTACTGTGAGTGCATGTCGGTGATAAATGCAATGACTATGTACACTGGTGAGAGCCTTTCCTTGATTCCCGCAAAGTTACCAGCAGTCGCACCCAGCAAAGTCTCTTCACCATCGGTGTAACACAAAAGAATTGTTGGCCAGGGCCAACTCTGAGACTCAAAACAGTTATTCAGAACTTCAAAGTACTTTGACTACCTCATCAGCATTTGTTTCATTGCCCAGTGTTCACACGCAAAAAAACAAACAAAAAAAAACCCTTCTTTACTAATTGGTTGGTGCTGAGATCAGGAAAATATACGCAAAACAGTTAAGTCCACACATGACTTACACTTTTATACAATTTTAACCACAAGATATTAACTCAGCCTTCAGTTTTACAGCGAAATCTTTAATTTGGTCAGTCAGTTGGCACTGCCATGCCTTTTTTTTACTGGTATTTCACTCAGTGGGAATTTGCCTATGTCCACTGTACAAGCTGTTGTGCGCCCTTCACAAGGCTGTGTGATAACCTACCTGTAAGATTACTCATTTTTATTTCTAGTTGCCCTTTAAAGAGTTCATCATCTCTATGTTGGTACTTCAAATAATACTATGACATAACTGATATGTTAGTAGTATTCAGAAATATTCTAGTGTATAAGATACAAGGTAAATTACTAACCTCTATACAACCAAAGATAACTTTCATCATATTCTCATTCTTTTTCATGTTTATTTTCCAACTTCTTCAGAGTAATCCCTTCTATGAGGTTTCATATGCTTTGTCAGCTTTAGACAAAGCATGCAATTAGATTGAGAGACAAATCTTCTAATTTCCTTTTTTTAAACCAATAATTCAATTTTAAAAGCATATAACTTTTTAAATTTTATGATAAATATTACAAAATAGTAAATATAGTATAAATTAAAACTTAAAAATATATATTTAAAATATTTTCTTATTATTACAAAACAAGGTATAAGTTATACTTATATCTCATGTTTCTGTGAAGGTATAAAGAAAATTTTAGCCTTAAAAGTAACAATTCGTTGAATACTAATGAGTTACAGAAATTAGCAAAGGCATAACTAAAAATAACTGGTAAGAGCAAGATAGAAGTAATTAAAAACAGAGTTAATTTCTAAAACCAAATATACATTTATACCCCCAAACTCCTACCTTAAAAAATCCTACTAAACATAAGATTTTATCAGCAAAAACAAACAAATGAAAGACTATTAGTTGTCAGATCAATAACAACAGCAAAAGCTGTGTGGTATCTGAAAGGCTTTACTGTACACTTATGAGAGAATGGGAGTGAAAAGGCAAATAACACCTTGTTATTAGATGCATTTTGTCTTGAAGATACCCTGAGAGAATCCTGAGGACCCTCAGGGTCCCTGAGCCTCTCTTTGAGAACCACTACATATATATTGTTCCAGGCAGAATTATTTCAGCATTTTCTTTTGAGTTACGAATTTTGAACAGTGAAGTAGTTTGAATCCACTGGCTCGGCAAACTAAATCCTGGCATTATTAAAAATTAAAGGTTAGAGATTAAACTAAAAAATCTCACCTAAGAGCCAGGATTCTTACAAACATATTATGCTATCAATTGGTAAACGGTTTGTAAGCTCATATGATAAATGAGCATAAATAATATTATCATTTCCCAAAGTTTTTAAGTCAAAGAACATATTTTTAAGATCAAAAATATTTGCATATATTTTATATGCTAACAAATGTACTTTTAATTTCTAGGCATTGAGAAAGAAACGTGCTGTTTTGAGAACTCCATGGGATAGTAAGTGTGAGGAGCCTAGCACGCTGACAGGCACAGTGTTGGGGCCACTTAGCAGTCTGCTCCTCTCCACTCCTGCAGTGTCTTTCTTCATCCTAGAAACTAGCACAAAGTTTACCAAAATGTCCACGTAAGACTTTCAACTCTGAGCCAATGCCACAAAAGGTCTTGAGAGCAAATTTTCAGGAACTATAGATTTATTATAGCAAGGATTTTTAAATTGTCTAGAAAAATTCAAGCTGATTCCAGATAAGGGAGAGGTGACCCTGGGTTAGCATCATTCAGGAATAAGTACATGTAAGTAAGCAATTAATCTTAAACATTCTATTTGCAAAGTGTTTTGAGGTCTTGGGGCTTCAGTATTTGCAGTATTGTAGAAACTTGTGTTTATGGGTAGTTATCTCTTCCATTAATAAACTGCAAGGTGTGTGGTGTTTGTTTCTGCAGACTGGTGTCATTTGTAGTATGTAAATGACATTAGAAAAGTAAAACAGTTTTTTCAGTTATTTTCCAAAGGGCAGTAAGAAACCAAATATGCTCAGAATTCATTATTTTTCAGTTTGTATCTCTCAATGAACCCATCCCTACTGCCCTTAGGCAGACTTAAAAAAAAAAAAAAACCTCAACACAATTAAATCAAAACATGCCATGCAAGTGATCAGCAAGACAAATAAACAATAAAACAAATATCAACCCATTCTCAAAACTAACATCACCTTTTAAAACAAACTTCCTTCTCTCAGCAACGAGTTCCCTGGAGCATATGCTCCAACAAATTGATGGATCTTGGCTATGAAATTAAAATGCCCAGAATCTGTTAGAACAATATGGGAAAGTGGTTCCGTAAAGGGGTATCTTCCATTTCACATAGAGTGTGTATCTGATATGCTAAAGGGTAAGTCCCTGGTAAGCAAGGCTTGTGGTCTATTGGATAGCTTCAGGGTCAGAAACCTGAGTTTATAGCTTGGCTCCATCACTTGTAGTTGGTTCTTAATAAAATTTATTAAATTTAATAAATCATTGTGATATACTCATGTATTCATAAAATTGTTAAGTGGCAAGGAATTTTTACCAAAACAATGACACAGGGAGGAAAGAGGAAAGCTTACATCGTGATAAACTTGATATAAAGCCCTTTTAACTAAGGAGTCCCTTCAAGAGAGTGTCTGCTTTGTGCTGGAGGCAACAAATGTATATAGATTTCTTCCTACTAGAGCAGCACAAAGAGAGGGTAAAACATTTAAGGGCAAAGGTGATAAGCATATTTTTAAGAAATTAGAAGATTTTAAATCTTCTTAAATCTTCATTATGTGCTGGAATTTGTACAATAGCAAATTAGAACTATAAGAACTCACCTACAGAAATACATGCAAACATCGAAGTTGTGCTGTAATTAAGAATTTAGAACTACAAAGATGAAGAATTCTGTGTAAATGGAACATTATTGAACATACAGAAAGTCATGAGTATGACATGGAGCAACATAAGCAATGATGGGGAGGGGCTAAACAAGTAGGAATCAACAAGTGATCCGGATGTAGGAGGCCAAGGAGGAACAGAACTCAAATGAACTCAGACTGGAATTGAGGGAGAGTCACTCCCATTATGGTTCCTTATTAGGACTTTCACATAGATCTGCTTAGCGGATCCATCTATGAATAAATATTATACAATTAGGTTTAATAAACTTAAATAGAACTGTTATCCAACTACTTTGAGATCCAAAGTACATCAGTATTTCTTTGTACTATATGTCCAGTTATTTTAGTAAAATATATCTCTTCACCATATATACTACTTCATGTGACATCTCCCCTCCATTGCCAACTTTATCCTTTCTAGGCAATGAGATAATTTGTAGAGATAACTCACATCAGAGTTTTTGTGTGGTAGGGCAGGTTTCTTGCTTTGTTTTGTTTTTTTTTTGGTGGGGGGCTTGTTTAGTTTCTGGCAATTTTGCACTTCTTTAACTCTCAGTGGAAAGTCAAGGTAGGCAACAAGAGAATAAATCACAGGGTACTGAATCTGGCTTATTGACAGTTTGGTAATCATATTGAAAAATTAAGATTATTTTAATTAACCTATTTTTTTGTTTTTTATATGTTTTCATTATTAATATTGAATTTATTTTCTTTTCCACCTCTAAGTAAAAGTTGCCTCAGATAATAATTGTTTCCGTTCCTGGCATGTACACTCTGATCAGCTGTGGATGTTTCTGTTTTGTCATCTTCTGCAAATGTTTCAGCTGTCACCAGTGAAAACTGAAAATGAAGCAACCCACGTGGGACTTTGGTCTTAACCTCTCTAATGAATCTTCATCATCTCTTTTAACTGACTCAAGGACCAGTGCACAGTGCACAGTGAGTGGTGGCCAGCAACGGAAGGGAGACATGTACACCAGCCTAGGAAATAAGCCCGAGGCTGCGTTTTCAGGCCTCTTTCTGTTAAGAACTTTGGCCTCCACTCCAGCATTTTTGTTCAGTCTTCACGTCTCAAAAGCCTATGTTTCTAAATTTGAACTGAAGAAATAAGTTATGCAGATCTTTTTAGCTGGAGCTCAGTCTACCGGACATGAGCCTGCCCCTGCAGGAAGTGGCATGGAGCTTCCAAGTGGGGAAGTGAGGTGAGAGACAGGCAAGTTGAGAAGGTGGTGAACTTTCTAGACCCTGGAGAGTAGACACAGGATGACAGGACTTTTAATTCTTTAAATAGTGCAGTGTGCTCAGATTCAAATGTAAAAATATATCAAAATGTTCCTCCAGAGGCAAATACAGATGCTTTGGGGATTATCTCCCTCCTATCAGTGCAGCTACCCAGGAGTTAACAGTACCTGGGTAGCTAGGGTTATCTACCTTGCAGTCCTTATCCTTTCAGAAATTGGTAGTCAAGAAATGCCAGCCTGTGTTCTATAGAGCACCAAGGATGTCACTTGGCAAATAAAACCATTTCTTAAAACTGCTATCATGGTTAGATTTCTAGATCTAAACAAAGCGATACATTTAAATAAGACATGGGTTTCTTACCTATGGTTTCTAACCTTTGCAAAGCAAATCATTAGTTTCTTTTTCTATCTAAACACAGATATTGAAGTCATAAAAAATGAAGTATGTTCACTTTTATAAGAGAGTTACTCATCATAATTTTAGAGAAAATGCCCTAATCTTCAGCTTCCTTCTACTCTTTAAACATACCTTCAGCGGGAGCCATGGCTATACATTTAACCTGGTTCAGAAACCTCTCTTGATTAACTGGGAGAGGAAAATGGGACATATCACTTGGTGTTCACTGTGGGCATTGTGTGTTTTTGTGTTGTTGTATGTATATGTACTTGTTCATTTACATCTAATGAGCAACTGTGGAGAGACATCACAAGTAAGTCAATATTTATTCTCCCATGTATTTTTAAGAAGATTTGGCAGGTTATTTGCTAATGGGTAGAGGAGATGGAAAAGCATGCCCAATACTTTTTAACACAGCCTGCCATTTTTTTGTAGATAAAGCATTGAACAGATGGCTTGTGGCTTCACAAAATTCTGGTTCAAAGTCAATCACTCTTAAAGGAGCTTGGATAACCCTTACAACCTCCAGTTACTTAAAATCAAACTTTTATTCTCCATTGTACAGAGTAAATCCAGCTCCCAGTATGCTTTTGTCATTAACAAAAACTCTGAGGGTGGTTTCACAGGGATTTTTATGCATTGTTCTATGTTCTTTGTTTGATTTATAAACTGCTGAGGGGAAATGGGGCTGTAAACCTAATCCAGGTTTATGATATAAAAGGGCAGCACATTTTAGAAACACCTTGTGGTCTTACAAATAGAGTTAACTTTAAGCAATTTATTTAGTTAAATAACTGACTCAACTATGTATTAAATTGCTGCCAGTTGGAAATGATGGAGGTTGGCAGTTTTACTGTCAAATATAGTGGGTATAGGAAAACATGTGGAGACTGGAGACTTGCAAAAGACCGAGGTGCTGTAGCATTTAGTGATGGAAAAATCAAGTAATTCACCTTGACTACACTCAAAAGGAAAAATTTAAAAAGCAAGCTTCCACTATTAAACAGTTAATTATAGTGTGTTTATGTGTACAAGGCTTGATTGTTAATTGCTTAAACTAAGTTGTTCTACGAAGACAAGTGCTTGCTTAGATTCCTACGTGCTTAGAAACTGAGAGGTAAGCTGGTCTGTTTTGCAGGGTGTAAATTGATTGGCATAAACTTGTAGTCAGGATTTTAGGAAAAGATTTTATTGAATGTCATGAACAAAAGATAAACTATAATGAAAATCCACAACTTTAATAGTAAAATAAAAAATGCCACATGCTCTGTCTTACATAACTTTTGAAGAAGCATTTCGTAGCCTATTTTATTCCTACCAGCAAGAAAAGGAAAGGAAAGGAAAAGAGAAAAGAAATGAAATGTAACAGATTCTGAGTCAAAAGATTTTATGGGTTCAGAGGCTTTGTGATTACTTACAGAAAATAAGATCCTGGGAAGAGATCAAGGGATGTGACATTACTTGGGCTGCAGGAAAGAAGGTTGAGTACTAATACAAATGGTCTTCAGGCCTATGAAAGTCATATAGGAAACAAATAGCTATTTAATTGGAATGTTTACATGGAGCTTAATTGGCAAAAGTTGCAATTATATAATTTAGAATGGAAATAATAAAAATCAGTAAGTTTTTTTCCTTAAAGTATTTTTTTAAGTTGGATATTAGGATTCTATAAATAACCTAGTGACATTTCATACTGGAAATAGACACATATTTCAAAATTTGTCTTAAAAATTCCTGTCAACTTTGGTTATCAAAGTTTGAATTTGATCAGAAACATGGGCTTTAAGAAAATTATTACTATAAGTTGTAATTGTTCAAATCATGTTAATTAACTGTAGCTTGTAGTTAATTTGTAGACTTACACATACACAGAAGACAAGAAATAATAGCAAAAAGTAAACTGAGTGTCAAGTAAGGTCATTCAATCCTTTCCATTTAGTCAAAATTGGCTCAAGATCCCTAACCCATGTCTTTTGGAAGGTCCATGCCCTCCCTGATTTTTTAAAATTTCCCAAGGCTAAGGGTCCCATAATTTCAGGTTCCTCTGAACTTGGAACTGTCTCACTTGCGTCTGAAATTGCAGTTAAAAAATAAATTAAAAAATTAAAAAACAGTGTTATAAGGTATTGTGTGCATAGTGGACTTTCACATCAAATCAAATCTCCCTCCTTTATCGAAATTTGTAGGTACACTGGTGCAGTCAGACATTACATTCCATTAAGCCAGTGAGCCTCAATGATATGGGTAAGGATGGTCATGAGAAAAGTGCAGCCAGTGCCTATAATAAACCCTGGAAAATTATACCGAGTCAAGTCAAAAGGCAAGTCAGCAAGAGCAAGTTTCACCATGCCTTCCTACCACTGCAGACTGTAGCTTGCCGAGAAGGGCCATCTGAGGGAATTCAGGAGAGTAATTAACTGAAGGACAGCATGCAGTTCTGAAGTAAGCTGTGTCTGGTTCAAATCAGGAGTAGAGAACAGAGCGTTTTGTTCTTTCCTTTTGTGAACATCAAGCTCAATGGTGTAAAAATTGTATTAAAAAATGGGAGATAGTTTAGTGTGATGGATTAAAGTAAGAGCTAAGAATGATCTTAAAATGATATGCTACCTCAAGAAAGTCATTTTTCCCCTTTAATAACGGAAGCAAATAAAGGGCTTGCCAACATTTCTTGTTTTTAATAGTCCCTGTTAATTTTGTTTTATCAAACTTGGGGCTTTTCTCTATTATTCTTACCAGCTTTCTTTGAGCTAAAGTATGGCTCTATAAAAAGAAATGAAATCATCTGTTCATTAACTTTTACTCAGTAAACTTTTTTATTTTCTTCAACTACAACTCTCATAATTTTCCTAATCACCATTCTTCTCATCTATTTTCACATTCCTTAGTTTTCATGTCAGTCCCAAATGCCTCAACCCATCAGTTAAATTAGTTCTGTTTTTACAACAGCTCACAAAAGGGTTTACAGCTGAAACTCTTCCTCTTCTTGCTGTATGTACTATTTCTTTACTGACCTTAGCTTTGGAGAGCTTTAAAAATAATACATATCAGCAAGGGTTGCTCGCTTTCTAATCATATGTTTTCTCCTGCTAATCATTCAGTTACCTGATTAGAAACAGATGCAACCTATTTGAAATGTGAACTTAAGAGTGAACTGCTCATAATGGTTGCATATTTCTTAGATAGTCTATGTTATGAAATGCCCTAGAAGGGTTTCAATGGCAAGCATGTAGATTGTGTTTTACAGCTCTTGAATCAAGCTTTTTTCCTACCAAATGACCCATCCCAATGAACACAAACTGACAAACAGAACAAGCAACAGCAAAGATTCAACCAACACTGAAAGCCACAGTACTTATAAGTAATCTGCAGAAAGAGTACTAGAACTATGATAATACGCATTTTAAAACCAATTCCCTGTTCTCAAAGAACTTATGATATATCATGAGACATAAATACATAAGCAACTATTTATAACCCAAAGCAAAATATGATAATTATTTTAATTAAGGAATATACAACATGTTATGTAAAAAAGAGAGAAGAGAAAAATACTTCTAAGGAGAATGAGCAAGGGCTGGGTGGAAAATGTAATGCTTATGCTGGATCTTGAGAGTAGAGATGGAACAAAGTCTGGGATTGAGCACTGTATCAGCAACAACCTCTGGAAAAACCTTCAAAGGCCATGCCAATAGGTTCACTCCCAATTTCACTGGTAAGGCGTTAAATGGCTGATTTGAAATAGGTTGGTATTGCACTGAAGTGATGATCCCTATCGACAGTGCAATGCCAACCAAAGAGACTTGAACTCAGACAGGCAACAAACTGTATTTGCAGAACTCCGAATATAAATATGCTCAGGAATTTGTTTAATCAGACAGCCAACTGAAATTTTCTTAATAGAAAGAATAGTCCAGTGAACTCTTCAAATTAGAACTAAATGTATGTGGGGTTTTTTTTTTTTAATTAAGATTTTATTTTTTAGGGTAATTTTAGGTTCATAGCAAAATTAAGGGGAAGGTACTGAGATTTCTGGGTACCCCCTGCCTACATACATGTATAGCTGCCCCCACTGTCAACATCCCCCCCAGGGTGGTACATTTGTTACAATGATGAACCTACATTAACACAGCATAATCACCCCAAATCCATAGTTTACATCATGATTGATTTTTTTTTTACTTTTATAAATATAACAAAATCAGGGCAATCAGCATGTTCTCCAAATCAAATTTGAGCTGAACCAATACTTATTACATCTGGTTTACATCTGTGGTTATCAATAAAATACCAATTAGGTCACCAAAATTTGAACACTAGTCTTAAGCTTTAGTAGTCTGAGGTTTTTACAACTATTTAATGACTTGGAGAATTTTCACTCAGAACAATTTTTATCAAGCGCAAAACAAGAGCAGAGAGTCCCTAAGCTTAAATTCCTGCTTTATCAATTAAATTCTACTCTTTTCCTGTGTTGAAATTGTTTGTTCATTCAATTCAGGTTAGACATGGGAGATAGTTTTGCTGAGGAGTAGTTAGCAATATAAACAGACACCACAAAATTTGCTGCTTCTCAATATGTAAATGCTTCTCAAGCTACTGCCACGTTTATCTCACCACAGGTTCTTTGTACACAAGGCCCTTCAGTGACCATGAGCAACACAGAGGCAGGGATGTGATGACCAAATGGCCCCTTTTTCCATTGCTTTGATCCCCCACCAATTCTATTTAGTCATCTCTGCTCTGAAAACTGAATTCCTCTATGACTCTGAGGGTACATGATGGCTTTTTTTGGCTCTAACTCTTTATAGTTAAAACTCTGGGCTACAGAAGCAGAAAGATTTAAGAGTCTCTCACCTCACAAACTTGGGTTTCAGGTCAGGGCAGTGACAACCTGTCAGAGTCTCGTTCGTGGCACCCAAGCAAACCAAGCACATGGACAGCGGAAATGGCTAGAAAAATCCTCAGACCCCCATTCTCTAGGTCATTAATTCCATTGATTATTTTGGTATTTAAATACTGAGACAGGCCCTGGTGCAAACCCAAAATACGAGTCAACTCATATTTCCCTTGGCCTTTTAGAAAATTCAGATGTGCCCAAATCCTAAAACATAGCTGAGTTAGAGAAGAGGAAGGAAGGAAGGAAGGAAGGAAGGAAGGAAGGAAGGAAGGAAGGAAGGAAGGAAGGGAGAAAGGGAGGGAGGAAGGAAGGGAGGAAGGAAGGAAAGAGAGAGAGAGAAAGAATCAGGGAGGAAAAGTATTTCAAACAAACGAAATGTTGATCTGCCTTTTATTAATTTCATTTTTTATCTTCTTGTGTACAGACGTTTGACAGCTGTGACATTCATGGGCAATGCATTTGAAAAAGAAGACATAAATATTCAGAGACATATTAGAATGCTGTTCAATGTAAGCACCTGTCTACTTAGTGTTGACAGAAAATCATTTACTTTGCTTTATGCACGTTGCCTCCAGAGACCACAGAGGTCCTATTTTATTTAAAGAGCTGGTCCCAATATCAGTGCTTGCTCTTGAAACTGCAGTATATACAGCTAATTATATTTATTGAGGAAACCATTTTGTTTTATATTTTCAATAATACTTAAGCAATTTTGTCATTCTTGACCTCAGAAATGATTTCCCCAAGGATTCAGTTAACCAAAGTCTTCTCACAAGGTCTGATACCAGTGTCCTCACACTATTTCTTTCCATTATCTCCCAGGGAAGTTTTTCAAGTATAACTTTCGAAGAGCAGAAAGCCACAGATGCAAGATCTGTGCGTGTCTCATGAAAAACAGCACAGTCCATGAAATCCATGCTAGTATCTGAATATACACATTTATTATTTATTGTGTATTATACTTTGATTACGGCCATCTTAAATAACATTAGTGTTACATAAAGTAATACATCATTAAAAGCCACAGGAATCATGACTTTTAAATCAAGTATATCAAATTTGGTAAATCTTTCTTTCTTCTCTACTCTGGCCAGATCAGAAAAGCAATCATATAACTTGACTGAAACACGTGCCTACGTAGAGGGGAAAGAAAGAAATAACAAAGAAAGAGCAACCTTTGTCAGGACGTTAAGGTTGCTGCGGGGACATCATGAGGTGGTTTTGATTAGCATTCTCAAAGCCTTTTGACTTGTTCCCAAGTGATTAAAACAGGTATGCTTCAGTCAAATTAACTATTCTCCCAAGTGTTATTTCCCTTCCTGTACTTGGTATAATGCCTATTTTGAAGGAGTATGGTTTGCAATGGGTTAATGCCCAACTACTGAGATGCCTCCTTTAGCTGAATCTCAGGTCAGAATTACAAATGTATGTACCATATTATCAGAGATATAATGAAACACAGACCAGAGTGAACAAAGCCTAATTTTGGGACTATGACATTTCTCTCCACTTTAGTTTCACCTGACACGAGTGTGTAATGATGTTAGCTCGGCCTAAAAAGGTAAGGGTGAAGGGTGGGTGTTGAGGTAAGGAGGAAATGCAACCAGAACTGCAAAGAGCTCGGAGCTCAAGACTTCCAAACCCTTACAATGCTGCCACCTACAGGCCTAAACTTTCAAGGCCGATTCCATCAATGTGTTTTCCCACCCTTAACAATGAAAAACACAAAATTGCAATAAAAGACCAGAGCCCCAAACTCAGAATCCTGCAAAGAGTTAAACCATCAGGTGAGTTGAAAGCACAGGCCCTTTAGCTTTCAGTGCCGTTACATAATTTAATTAGGATCATCACATGGCAACTGAAGCTGTCTAGAGGAATTATGAGCCACAAGTTCAGATCACATGTGAATCCTTTTGCTCAATTAAAGCTAAGCAATTTTTAAGGTTTTTTCCCCTCTTTACAGTATATGCAAAGAGCAGTGAAGCGTGGCCTCCATATTTTTCACATTAAAATTATTACATAAAGCCTGTAGCATTTGAAATGCTTATGGGAAATCAAAATGTTACACTCTGACCTTGGGCATTTAAATCTCGTCATTTTTAAAGCTATTGTTGCTACGCTCTCCTTTGTTCTAAGAAAATTACTGTGGTTAGTTATAATAGCTGAATGAATAATTACTGAGGGGAGAAAAGAAATGTGTAATAGTGCTGAAATGACTCGTGAGCCTACATACTGCTAAACAGAGTTTTAATTCTGTTTTGAAGTCCCAGCGTCGTGACTAAAGGCATTATCTACTTCTCCCTTCCCTACTGTGCCCCTTGATAAAAGGGGCTGCATCCCTTCGCAGCCCACCAGCTCATCTACTTACATTCACATCAGAAAATTCTGCTAAGAACCTGATTGTGGAGGGAGCTCCTGGTGGGGTCCACCCTGCGTAGTTCTGTATTTTACAATGTAAGCACATGCAGCATGAAGCATATCAGGCCAATAATGTTCCTTGCCAAGATTTTTCCAAAGGCTTAAACTTCCTTCAGGCTTGAAGCTTCCTTCCTTGTGGATTGTTTCAGCAGGCAAAAAAGATGGCAGTACTTGCTGGCTGTTCTGTGCTTTAAACTTATATAACCAGATAAAAATGATAACTTCAGTCATTTTAAATTACAGCCTAGGATCATCTTTCTTATTTGTACTCATGAAAATTACTATTTTCAAATCAAGATACTTTAAATTTTCTAAACTAATAGAAATTTCAAGTTAATTTTTGCAGGTTTACTTGGGGGAATAAGTATTACTCTTGATAAATGATCATTCAAATAAAAATGACAAAAATGGAAAAAAGATGCAAAGAAATACATAAGTCAGTACTAGGAAGATCCTTATATTCAGTTGATGATCTTGGCACCTTGGAGTAGTTTTGTCAATTTGTTTGCTTCTTTTAAAAATTCCCAGAATTCCCAGATGCATCACTTAAGACAACTGAAATTATGACAGCCAAAAAAAAAAAAAAAAAAAAAGATCCCAGTGAATACTGTGGGAAATTCTTCACTAACTCATAGATCAAAGAGAATTAGGTAAAACTTATTTTTCAGTATTACAGGTTACCTATTATTTACAGGAGAAAAAATTCTTCTGGATTTTAAGGGCGCACACACAGTGTATCTTTGTCGCATATTGTTTATTAGTTTCTTACCTAAGAAGTACACAAAATGCAAAAATGAGGCAATCTCTATTTTCAAATCTGTAAAGGTTAATTCTTTCTACTGTTGCAACCAGATATTTGCAGGATTAACAATTCCTTTAAAGGCTAGTTGGATTTAGATATAATAAGAATATAAATACAATGAGACATTCCTAAGGGGAATACAATTTTTTAAAAATTTCCATATTTGCTACAATAAATGTTATGCCTAGAAATTTTATAGCTAGCAGAAACACAGAAAATACTATACCCAGAGCTAGAAAACTGTTCCAGTGCAAAGCAAGTCTGATATATTACCTCCCAAATACACAGCATATCCCTGGTAAAGTTGTAAATTATGGTTGCAAATGAGGCCACAAACAAAATTTCGCTCAAGGCATGAATCATAAATTCAAACAATAATCATCTCCTACGTGCGGCACAACCACTTTGTTTACTTCTTAGATACTGTTTCCTAAACATGAAGATGAAAGTAGGTCAAGGAAACGTAGCATCTTTTTCTCGTGAAGCCTGCTCTGATATTGGATGCACTGCCTTAGTTGTCATTGCGTAATCCTTTTAAATATTCAAAATCTGTGTTTTCACAAGGCCCAGTCCTTAAGCATGTCAACATTTTACCTCATGATGACATCATATTAAAATGACAGATGTTTACTGAAGAAAAATAAGCAACTCCCCATAATTTTTATAATCATTCCACTTGCTGTGTGGAATTCTGATGTTTCTTACATTGAAAATAAAAGGATTATTTAGCTGATGGTCAATGATACTTTTAATCTCCTTAGTAGATATAATTGTTTGCTACTGCTTGAACATATCTGAGGGGTCCAATGTTTTTCTTTTCACATTGTAGAATTTCTAAAAGCCTAATACCACTCAAACCTTTTTAAGCATGAAGCTTAAGAAGGCAGACCTTTAATTAAATCTATTCAAATGATCAAAAGGATCATGAAGTTGAATCATTTGAATGCCACTTCTAACAATTATCTTGGACCAATACACAGTTATAAAATATAGTTCAGAATGCAGGTTTTGAATGTTAATATATTGTGATTTCTATTTATGGACACTCAGAATGCAGCATGCTGACTTATCTATAAGGTGCTTAGCTGTCACAGACTCACAAACCTCCTACTCTTTCAGCAATAAATATCAATAATAATAACAACAATGGTCACATGGATTGTTTACAATATATTCAGAACTGTGCTATATGCTGCATATGGATTGTCCCATTTAATTTTTACAATCATGCATTAAAGCAGGGATGATGTTTATATCTGTCTTAGAGATTATGAAACTGAGGCTTAGAGACAATAGTAAACAGTTTTGCTCATGTCACCCTGAGCTAGGTACTGGGCATTCAAAGATGGACTGAAGGGCAATCTATTTCCCGAAAAAACCAATAGTATATTCACTGAAACTTTCTGTCAGTGTATATACCAAGGGGAATGCATAAACTTGATTTATTTTAAATCCATCCAATTGAAATGAGACAATTTATGGGTATTTATATGGAACTAATAAGCTGGCACAATGATCTACATAATGTAATCATTCAGAAAGTATTTATTGAATGCCTAGTGTGTTTATCATTAAATGACTAATTCACTCTCTACTAGGTGGTATGAATTCAGTGGTTAGCAAAATGGAGGTATCTCTGCCCTCAAGAAGCTTTGCAACAGTGGGAGATTCAATTTTTTAATCTTCTAATAAAATAAAAAAATCAAACTGAATAGAAAATAATGAAATTTGGACAAGTAGTCAGAAGATGTCTCTAGATAGTTTATATTTGAGCTGGGGCTTAAAAATGAGGTATTATCATGTCAAAACATGGAAGTGTGTCCTAGACAAAAGAAATGTATGTGCAAAGGGTCTGAGGCTGTAAAACCATATATATAGTTATATATGTGTATGTGTATACACACACACACACATAGCTATATGTAGTCAGAAACGGGTGCGTGGTAAGTCCAAGGGTACAAAAATGAAGGCTCTTTGTTTTCATTTCCACCCCCCACAAATCTTCTCCATCTCAGTCACCGACATCATTTCTACCTAACTGTCCAAGCTCAAAAGATAAGTGTTGTATTCGATTTCTCTTGGCCCTCACACCCCCCATCCAACCAATTAACAAGTCCTATTGGCTTGGGCACATTACCCCTAATCAACCCCCCCTTCCATTCATCATCCTAGGTCAATTTATAATCTTCTTTTGCCTGGATCACAGCTATAGTTTCCTAACTGGGCTGCCTGCTTCCACTCAGCCACCTCCAGTTTCATTTTTCTCACAGAAGCCATGGCTCATAGCCTTGAGCTCTTTTAAACATGTAAAACAGCTCACATAACTACCCTACGTAAAACCCTCCAACATCTTTCAATAAAAATTTGCCATTTTTATTCCAAATTTTATGAGGAGGTTTTGGGCCATTCTAAGCAGGGGGACAAACATCATGCTGGCTGTTGATGTGTAGAAAATAGAATGAAGAAGGGCAAAAGCCAAAGCAAGAATATGCATTATGAAGCCAATTCACAAATTTAAGGGAGATGGTTTGGCTTGGTGTAGAATGGCAGTATTAGAGATAGAGAAGAAATGGATGAATTTATGATATAGCTTCAACTCACTGATGGATTGAATTTGGGGGAAGAAAATAAGAACTTAAAAATTTTCCACAATAGTTATGTATTTGTTTGTTTGTTGTTTGTTTGTTTGCATGAGATGGCAAGAAGGGTGGAGTTAAAGGAAGGATGGACCTGGAGGTAGGACAATGAATTTGGATTGGATTCATTTACCCACCCTGAGCCAGAGCTAACTTTCTGACAATACATTTGGGTTTGTTTCAGGCCTGGATTTCTCCTCAGAGAGGCAGTCTAAGGAAAGGCCAATCTATTAACAGAAACCAATATCTCTTCAACAGATGTCCTGCCCTGATGAGAGGGCAGCGGCATTATGTACAAACAGCAGCCACGAAGAATGATGAACATTTAGCTCTTCATTTTTTATACTGATTTTCCACAGAAACTAAAATCAATTTTGACAAAGAATTTCCAGCCCTAAATATACTACGTGGAAGAACTGATGGGTCAGTAAAGCTTTTCAGTGTGTTTAAGTGAAGCGGTGACACTGTAGGTTTTTACTCTTCCATTCCCGCTGTGCAGTCCCTCCATTGCAATCTGTAGCTGTAGCCAGGGGGGTGGGAGAGGGTGGGTGACCCAATGCCATAAGCACTGTGCTGGTCACAGTTACTAAAGGGGTCCTGAGGACATGAACCCTTGTGGTGGAGCTACAGGCAGAATCCCATGCACGAGGCCCAAGGATGGCAGTGACTGCAGATGGAGCAGTGGTTAAAGGGTGGTGAACATCAGACAGAGAAGCAGAGCAGGAGAAGAGAAAGCACCTGGGATATCCCCATGGTCCCAAGACAAAATAAAATGTTCCTTTTCAGAAGGTTTCTAGTCAACTGGGAGATTGATATTCTAGTAGATATCAAATTATGAAGTTAAAAATCACTTTCAGTGATATTTTTATCTTTATGACAAAGGTAACCATTATGTTCATCTTCATTTTCCTATTAATGTTATTAATGAAACAAGAATGTATTGACTCTGGTGCAATTCTCAACTTGTTAACATCTAGCAACTATGGATTTAGAATGCACAGCAAAGAACAAGGATGCAATCGAAAGTAGGTAAACAAACAACAAAGGCCTTACTCTGGGTACAAATTGTTCGAAACATCCTTGAAGAAAAACTATAATAATCATTGGTTGATAACTTCTAAGGAAAAGAACTATAGTTAATATTCTACTTGACATAGATGATTATGAGAAATGAATGATTAATATTTCCAATTATAATTTTAATGTTGCAAAGAGAGGAGATTATACCAATATTAATATGATTTTTATGGACATGACTGAATATCAGTAATAACCTTAATACATAACTAAATAAAACATGGCCAAAGAAAAGCATGTATTAATGTAAGATCAACACAATAAACTAGAAGTTTTATTTATGACATTCCTATGTTGTTAACTAAGAAATGTGTACCAGGAAAGTTCACTCCCTGCTGCCCCACCTGGGGATGGTTTGAAGTACCTGAGTCCAGCCATGAAACACAGAAAAAGGAGTTTCTCTCCCTGCAATCTGTTGGGTCCAATGTCCTATTTGGGATTCTCAGTCTCCTGGTGCATAAATAAGCACATTCCCCAAGGGTCTAAAGATCAGACAAGCATAGATTTAGCCCCCAAATATAAGCATGCGCCACTTAAGGACAAAGACACATTTTGAAAAACTCATCATTAAGTGATTCTGTCATTGTGCAAACATCACAGTGGCACTTACACAAACTTTGACTGTCTGGTCTACTACACCCCTAGGCTATATGGTCTAGCCTTTTTGCTTCTAGGCTGAAAACCTATACAGCATGTTACTGATTTAAAAACAGAGATGAAATGAAGCACAAAAGAAAATTATGCAATTGAGATGCGATAAACATGAGACGTGTGAGTCTGCTACTGGAGTAACATGGCGTACTGTTATATAGCAACTTTTTTTAAATAAAATGAAAGGGTACGCTCTAAAATTACAATTAAAAAATCATACTGTAGTACATGCATGAACTCATTCCATCGTCATTTATTATCATTCTCGAGTATTATGCACTGCATACAATTGTATGTGCTATACTTTAATACAACTGGCAGTTTGCAGCAGCACCACCACAAACACATGAGTAATATGTCAGGCTATAATGTTCTGATGGTTATGATGTCACTAGGCAATAGAAATCTTTTAGTTCTATTAAAATCTCAGGGACCATCATTATACATGTGGTCCTTCATTGACCGAACCATCCTTATGCCATGCAGGAAGGTAGTACTGAGTCCCTTCTTGTAGTGACTAGACAATATGTTGATAGAATGAACCCTCATTTGGCCTCTTTTTTAGGTCAGGTTCTGATGCTCTGGTCCATGCAGCTCCTAGGGATTTGAGAGGTTAGCCTCGCAGCAGTTCCTCTCCCAGGCAATTCACCACAGCACCTTTTGACCACAGGCTACCTAGGGGACAACTGCAGGGATGGGGGACACACACCCAGTCATGCCTGCCCGCACTCTCTTTTTTTTCTTTTTATTTGCACTTCTTCTCTTTTTTAGCCCTTCCCTCCACTTCTTTTCTCCACATGGGACTTATTCCATCAGAAAGACACTGTCAGCAAGGACCCCAGCATTCAAAAACACATAATTTATTTACCTTCTCTGAAGTATTAGAAGGAGCCAAACCCTCCACACACAAACTCCAGGTGTCTTAGACATTTTTAGAATGGGCAAGATGCTTGTAAATATAAAACTTTAAAAAGTAAATATACACACAGAAGGATGCATGTTTTCATACCTGATTATGAACGGTGGTGTTTGAACAATTCCTGTCAAGTGACTTCCTAAATGTTTAGGTCCTGCCCCCCTTCTTGTCTGTAAAGGAACCAGGACCAGGTCCCTTGATGACAGAGATGCTGCGAACATTGGGAGATGCCAGCAAGCTGTCCTGCCAGCCCAGAGCCAAGTGCTATTTTAACCCCAAACCAAAGAAAATTAAAAATAGTCTCTACCAATACAAACCTGACTCAATTTTCATATGGCAAAATTAGTAAACAGAGTGTTCTGGGATACAAGGTTAGTGTCCTTAAATCCTTCACAAAAAGAGACACAATTTCTAAAATTGTATTCTCTCCAAAAAAAAAAAAAGTGCTTCTTACTCCTCCACTTCAGGTAAACACATATGTTTATGTATAGTGAAGCCATTGAGGTATATGATAGAGTTGATGGAGCTGAAATGGTGATATACCTGCACACTGAAGAAAAGCCAGCACGATTGAAAAGCCCACTAGACCCTGCTGATAGAAGTGATGCCATCTACCCATTAGAATACATTAGTAAAAATATTGTCATAACCTGTTAGTGTTAAACCAAGCTACTTAGAACTACATTGTACTACAGTTTAGACCCCATTCACATTTAAAATAGCCATCTATTGGTTTTGAATATTTGTTCTAAATTCACATTTCAAGACTAACTGGGACCTCATCTGCTGAGCTTCAGTCTGGGGCAAATAGTTTATAAGCTAGTTGTAAACCCTAAATATGGAGAGTAGTGATGAAAAGCACAAGAGTCCCCCAAGATAATAATACTTTCAGTAAATCTTTTCTTTTTAGTTTGACCAAACTACACATGAAAATGTAAGCATATAAATTCATTCCATGCAAAAATAGAATGGGCGCGTAAAAACCAGCAGGAAACAAGCATCAGAAGCTGCAGCCTGAAGTACACAGGTACCGTCAGTGCGGTGAGTGCTGTTTCTCTGCTTCCCATAATTCCACTCATGCAAGTCACTGAGCTTTGCTAATGTTTGACACTCCATTGTGATATGCCTATTAAGCAGTCCCATCAAATGCATTAGTACTATTCCTATTTTATAAATGAGACACTGAGGGAAAGAGGCCACACACCTAATCAGAGTAGGTCTGGAAATATTTCACACTCTTTGTGTTTGACTGCATTGGACTTTGGGACCAGTAAACCATGAGATTCACAGCCGCAATGTAGCCAGAAGCCATTGGGCTATCCAAAAGATGGTCCCTAGACTGAAGAGAAAACATTAACACAGACAAAATATGATTCAAGCAACATCATATATATATAGATATATAGAGAGAGAGATATAAATTTTTTTTTAAAGATTTTATTTATTTATTTTGGGGGAGGGAAGGGAGGGAGGGGAGAGAGAGAGAGAGAGAGAGAGAGAGAAACATCAATGTGCGGTTGCTGGGGGTTATGGCCTGCAACCCAGGAATGTACCCTGGCTGGGAATCGAACCTGGGACACTTTGGTTCCCAGCCCGCGCTCAATCCACTGAGCTACGCCAGCCAGGGCTTGAGATATAAATTTTTTTTAATCCATTCATAATGAGTTCATGTGGTATTCCTCCCTCTACCTTTCACTGTTGGCCCATTACACTGTGTGAAGGAAGAACTGTGCCCACCTGTGTGAACTGGTGGGCAAGGCTGCCCAGACATTTAGAGCAAAGGCGTGCATCATTACATAAGCCTCGGAAGACAGTCCTTTGTGTACTTTGGCCCCTTTCAAGACAGCAGGATCATATACCCGACGTCAATAGATCTATGATAAAAAGAATAAAACAATCACCAAATAAATGAGTACTGACTGACTGACGAAGAATAGAGAAGTAGAGAGAGGACCATAAAAGAGCTAGAACTGACATTATTCCACTAAAAACCTTTGTTAAAATCTTAGAGGCAAGATAACATTTGCTTTAAGAGACGTAAAGACGTATAAAGAATTCATTCCTCTTGTCCTGGAAAAGTATAAAATCCCATTGGGATAAATAAATAGACACCATTATAAACAAAATGTTCCAAAGCAATAACATCAAGAATGAAACAAAGAGTGATTAACTAATTCCCATGTGACAGCAAAATTGAATCAGAAAGGATGTGGAGTCAGAAGACCAGGACTCCATCATTGCTCAGAAACCAAATGACCTCAGGCAACTTGGTTTTTTAAACTATTGTTTTTAAGTTTAAGATTTATTTACTTATTTATTTTTAGGGAGAGGGAAAGAGACAGAGAAAGAGAAGGAGAGAAATATCAATGTGTGAGAGAAACAATAATCGGTTGCCTCTCACAAACCCCCAACCAAGGACCTGGCCCACAATCCAGGCATGTGCCATGAAGAGGAATCGAACCAGCAACCTTTAGGTCTGTGGGACGATGTCCAACCCACTGAGCCACACCAGTCAGGGCAGGATACATCTTAAATTCAGATTCTCATTTTCTTCACAGGTAAATGAGAACAATACTAGTGATCTTTACCACAAATGTTTGTGATGTGCATTGAGTTAGCTATTATATAGAACTCAAAATAACCTCCAGTGGGAACCTCACCAGGACAGCCTGCTGACTAAGGTGTCCAGTCTAAATTATAATAGTTTATCTTAAAGGGTTTTTTTTTTCCTATCTATGTATCCCATCACCAGAGAATCCAAGAAATTCAAAGATAGTAACTAGACAGAGAAATCTGAAGAAACTTGAAAATGGATTTGAGTGATTGGAAACTAATTTATGAAATTGAGGAAATTAAAACATAAGGCAATTAGTTACTTACCGAGATTTCTAAAATACTTCCAAATGTGTGGAACTATTTTAATCAGGAGTCCATTCTAACTCTTGATAACCAATAGTAACCATAAAGACTTCATGTGTAGGAGTAGTTTTATGGCAACACTTGACAGCTTATCTTGTACTGCAACAATCAACAATGTTTATTGAATATCTACATGCCTTTCAATGCTTCAGTATTTTCAAATGCTCTAAAGATTTCACACTTAACACAATTCACATGTTTTTTTTCCCTTACACTCCTCCAATTTAACTGATCTCCATGCCTCGTAACAGCCTGAGGTCTGGAGGCCTGGCTTGTATAAGGACTCACATCTGCTGACTCTGGAGAGTCTCCCAGGTTTCTGCAGTAGCAACCTTTACATTTTCATTACTGAAACTTCCCCACCAAATAATGTCACATCACTGTGGACTCTCTGAGTCTTCCAAATGCTTGACATTAGATACACATGAGCCTGTTCTCAATAAAGCAGTTTTCTTTACTCTCTTTGCAGTGAGATTCCAGCTAGGCCAAAGATTCCCCTTACCTTGCCTTATGACCTATTTCTTTGGGATTTCAAGATTTCCAAGGGAGTCTAATTATTGAATCCCTGGATACTTTTATTTGCACCTGTTTTTTTTTTTTTTTTTCATTACAGAGTCATTAGAATTTGGCTGAGTGGATAGAACAAGTAAATACTGAGTTTCTAAAAGAGCAGCTCAGCATGGCATTCTCCCCCCTCAAAGTGCAATGGGCTGCATTCTCTAAAGGAAAATGTAGACACAATCAACCACCTTTTAGTTTTATAATTTGGTGCTCTCACATTATCTGTTCTTAGGATTTCTCCCTTTACTCATGATGCTGCAGAAAAACTAAATAATAAATAGAAGGAGCTGTGGTGGAGATAGCTGGGAAGAAAGTGTCGAGAACCCTATAACAGGAAAAGGAAATACAAAGACCCTGTGCAGTCTGTATTGGATACAGATGCACACAAGGCAGCGACTGTCCTGTAAAGTTGCCAAGAATACACCAGCTACATATGGCCTCATAGCAGGATGGAGGACAGCGATAATCTAATCTAATCAGAATTCTTTTACTATTGGGAACAGAGCCATAAATTGCACTATTGTCCTGTATCTCCCTGATACCTCAGCTGTTAATGAGCACCCACAATGGGGACAGTCCTGGGCTGTGGTCTGGAACCATGTTTCTCCATTTCATCCACTTTTTTTACACATACCCAAAACCATGGGTCGGGCTCTCATTAAGTCTGAGCTGGACTACTAAAATCATTTTCTAATTGATCTCTCCCCTTCCAAACCAGGCTTTATACCACCGTGGGATTGATTTTTCTAAAATATAGCTTTGATCAATTCAATTGTCTGATCAAAAGCCTTCAGTGGCTCTCCATGGTATACACAGTTAGTCCAAAGGTCTCAGCTTAGCATTTAAGACCCTTTACAAACGGGTCCTTTTCTGCTTACCTTTCCCCTCTGCCCTCTCTAGTGTGGCTTCTGGGAAAATCCCACAAAGCCAGCAATTCTCTAGAATCTCCAAATGTGAAATGGCCAGGGTGTCAATGCTTTCTGGGAGTTTCTTCCAGGCTCGGGTACTTAGGGCTACAGAAGTACCCCTATTGGAAGGAGAGTTAGTTATGGCCAACAAACTGTGCAGGAATAGATTCAGGATGAAGCCAGGAAAAGGCTTCCAACCTGTAGATAATGGAGATGGTATATGCTTCATACACATAGATCAACCAGATAGTTCAGTGGAAATCATTCTCGAAAGAACACAACTAAGCAGACGCAGGGCCAGTGATCCCTGCTGTTTGTTATGAGGACATTGTGACAATGGCAATCATGCCCAGCTTTCCTTCACTTCCTCCCTTCCACCAGCCTGAGTACTGACACCACTATGTCCTCCCTGACTCGGAGAGTATCCTTCTCTCTTTTTAAATAATAGCTCCATATTATGTAACCGACACCTGACACTCCAAATATTGTTACCACATTCTAACCAGCATTCTACATGTGTGTACACCTTAAAAGTATAAGGAAGAAACCCTGGCTGGCGTAGCTCAGTGGATTGAGCACGGGCTGCCAACCAAAGTGTCGCAGGTTCGATTCCCAGTCAGGGCACATGCCTGTGTTGCAGGCCAGGTCCCCAGCAACCGCACATTGATGTTTCTCTCTCTCTCTCCCTCCCTTCCCTCTCTAAAAATAAATAAAAATAAAATCTTTAAAAAAAGTATATGGAAGAAGCACACTGAAAAATAAAAGAAGAAACTCCTATCTTTTGAGAGAGGGAGGATGGTCCTGGAAGAAGTAAGCCAGTCAGAGAAAGACAAATAGCATATGATATCATATGGTAATGCAGAATCTAATGAACAAACTAAACTAACAAAACAGAAACAGAGGCATGGGTAATGGAACACATTGACAGCTGTTGGAGGGCAGGGGGCGGAGGGGACTGGATGATAGAAGGTGAAGGGATTAGCCAAAGAACGTACATGCATGACCCAAGGATATGGAGAGTGGTATGGTGATTGCCTAATGGAGGGGTGCTGGATAGAGGTGGTCGAAGGGGGGGAAATTGAGGAAAACTGATAGCATAAGCAATAAAATATAATAATAAAAAAGAAAAGCACTAACCTACTAAGAGGTAGGTTTCTGAACAAGGGGGTGGTGACTGGCCATATGGATAATATATGGCACAATCACCAACTGTTCCCCTCCCTGAGATGAGGAACAAGACCATTATATTTGTAATCTCCATTAATATCCAAAACTGTATTTGAGTTCTTGCTATTCCAAAAAAACAAGAGCAAAAGAAAAAAATAGTTTATAAGAATTGAAAGCTTACTATTCATAGATGAAAGGACTGTGGTTGAATAATCTATATATGCACTCTTAGCATTAACAAAGTTAGCAAGGTCACTGGATATGAGAGTAATATAAAAAATTGATTATATATCAGCAAGAGCAATTAAAAATAAAATTTAAAATATACCAATTACAATAGCCATCAAAATCATTAAATACCTAGGGGTAAATCTAACAAAATGTTGTGT
The DNA here is from genome assembly GCF_019186645.2 of Phyllostomus hastatus. Classification (NCBI taxonomy): domain Eukaryota; kingdom Metazoa; phylum Chordata; class Mammalia; order Chiroptera; family Phyllostomidae; genus Phyllostomus; species Phyllostomus hastatus. The sequence continues at coordinate 4,511,143 of NW_025334033.1, read as the reverse complement.
AAATCTTCTACATAGAATACTATAAAACATAAGTAAGACCTCAACAATGGAAGAATATATAAAGGTTGTAGATTGGAGGACTCATGTTCTAAAGACCTTACTTCTCCTTAAATTGATCTATAGAGAGAATCAGATCCCACCAGAAAAGATAGCTGTCTTTTGTTTTATTTTGTTTTGTTTTGTTGTATTCTTTGAGAGTATATGGTATGAATGTGTGTAGAAGTTACCAAATGAATTCAAAAATGCAATATATACCTGCAGTGTCACAGGTTCAATTCCCAGTCAAGGTACATGCCTGGGTTGCAGGCCATGACCCCCAGCAACTGCACATTGATGTTTTTCTCTCTCTCTTTCTCCCTCCCTTCTCTCTCTAAAAATAAATAAATAAATAAAATCTTTAAAAAAATAAATAAACCTGCAAGAGGACAAAAATGGCCAAGACAATCTTGAACGTGAAAAACTAAGTTAAAGAATTTATATAACTAGATATGGAAATTCAGTATAAAGCTACAATATTCAAGGCAGTGTGGCACTGGCATGATGATAACTAGAAACACCAATGGAACAAAAGAGACAAGAAACAGGTCCATCCGTGTCCGGCCACCTGCTTTATTGCAAAGATGGCACTGCAGTATGGTGAGAAAAAAAGCATGGCCTTTGGAGTCGAGTGGGAGTCTGTAATAAAAAGCTAATCTTGTCCTCTATACCTCATATCATACACTAAAATTAATTCCAGGTGGACTGTAAATCTAACAGTGAAAAGAAAGTCGATTAAGTTTCTAGGAGGTTACATAGGAAATACTTTCATTAGCTTGGAGTAAGGCATAAATTTCTTAAACAACATGCACACACACATATAAAAATACTACCATAAAGGAAATGATTAATGACTTGAAAGACATTAAAATTAGAAATTTCTTTTCATCAGAGACACCTTTGAGAGAAAAACCATGGCACAGAATGACAGAAAATAGTCACAACACACATAACTAACAAAGGACTCACATCCAGAATGAATAAACAATTCCTATAAATCAACTTTTACAGATAACCCTACAAAAAAAAAAGATTTGAATAGGTGTTTCACAAGAGAATATCCAGATAGAAGATTACCACATAAAAAGTTGTTCATCCTCACTGAAATTAGGGAAATGAAAACTAAAACTACAATATACCATACATACCCATTCCAAATGGCTAGTTAGAAAACTTGACAATACCAAATGTTGACAAGGATGTGTAACAAATGTAACTCTTATATACTATTGTGGTCATACAAATTTGTAGAATTGATTTGAGAAACTGTTTAGCATCATCTACTAAATATGAACATACACAAACCCTAACACCTAGCAATTTACCCAAAAGAAATACACATGTTAGTGCATGACAAGAAAGGTACAGGCAGTTCCTCAAAAAGTTTCACAAATGTTTCTAATGGCGCTACGTAAAAATGGAAACAACCCAAATGTCCATAGAAGAATGAAGAACAAATTGAGGTATATTCATATAATGGAATATTATTCATCTATCAAAAGGAATAAAGTACTAATATATACAACTTATAGAAACCTTGAACATACCATGCTCAGTGAAAGAAGCCAAACACAAAGGTCACATATTGTATGATTCATTTCATATAATATACCCAGATAGGCAAATCCATAAAGACAGAACATAGATTGGCAGTTAAGTAGCGAATGGGGGAGAGGAAATGAGGGGTGATTACTTAATGGGCACAGGGTTTTTTCTGGCATGGTGAAAAAGTTTTGAAAGTAGAGAGAGGTGGTGTTTGTACAACATTGGAAATATGCTAAATGCTATTGATTTGTATATTTTAAAATGCATTTTTATGATTTCATCTTAATTTTTTAAAAGACATTAAAATGGCCCTTTTTGTCCTTATTTTCATATTCTCCAGAAACTCTATCTCTAATCTCTGGCAGACCTTACTTTACAAGGAACTGGTATGAATTTCAGTTACCGCAGCTCAGTGAAATTCCAGCAGTCCCCCAACAAAGTGGGTCAAATTTCAGTGGCCACAGTATATTAAGTGTGAGTAACTGCATAAAGTACAAACTTCACAACTAGCTCTTCAGTCCATAAATCACTAAGTAAATAACAGATATGCATCATAATCAATGACTAATCACATCTTTCAAAGTCTGCCAGTGATTGGCCACTGAAACAGAACAGTTATGCAGTTTAAGCACAGACGCGAATCATACAGTCATGCTGTCTTCTGGTCTCTGCGTGATAAACCCAAATGACATTTTACCAAAAAAAAAAAAAAAAAGAATAACTGAAAGAGAGAACTGGCAAAAAAAGATAAAATGCAGCAAAAAAAAAATGAGTTGTCACGTCAAGTGAAATTTCAATCCAATGTAAATAGACTTATGGAAGAAATTGCTGTCAACAATAGGATTGGTGACAAAGCTACCATTTGAGAGACTCAGGATCTGCAACTAGAGAACTTAGTGAAGGTGAGCTTATCACATTACATGAGGAAAGTGGTTTAGACAAAAAAGATGATGTCCCAGAGAAAGTGATGCCAGCAAACAACTTCAATATTAAAGAAGCTTTTAGAGATATTTTGCAAACTGAAAGCAAGAAGATAAAATGTTGGAAGCTAATTGAAACTTAGCATAGAGTATGACAGTGTGCCAATGCATAGAAAAATGTTCATTCTCTATCACAATTTATAGACCAAAAGAGGACAAGTGCAAGTTAAAACTACTATAGATAGGAGTTTTATAAAAATAATAATGTGCTTCAACTCTCAGTGTTTCTCATGTTTTTTATTACAATGTATTGGTTGTACTTTTTTATTTACCTACATATTTATAACTGACAATAAGATAGCTTTTAGTCTTTTGAAAAAAAATTTAAAAGTCACTGTGTAATTATAATTTTTCCATTGATTATTAAGATCACTTTGTGTGGTTTTGGCTTGCATAGCCATTTTTGCACAATGATTCCACACTAATATGCAAATCTATAGCAGCCAGTACTCTATTCTTTATACTCCATATTCTAGTCAAATACTCATTAATACCACCAATTTGAAATCCGTGTGTACTTCTTAACATCTCTGTCCCATAATATTGGCTTAAAAATGTTTATTTCCATCATTCCCTCCTCACCCAGTGACTTTGACCATGATACTCCCTTCCCCAGTAATTCCTCCCCCTACAATTTTAAATTCATTTTCCTTCATGAAGACATTTTTTGATTTGCTGGTGTCCAAATTAAGGTGATCTCCTCCTTCCTTTTTTGAAGCCTCTACCTCCTACTATAATAAAATGACACCTAGCAAATTAGCCACAGTCACCTCTTTAACCACCTTTATTGTAAAGACATATATGTCTGATTTTCGGTTGTGATTTTTTTAGCTTTACTTTTGCAAATAGAGAATTGCATGATTAAAATGGGATATAGCTGAACATACGCATATAAAAATAAACACAGAATGGACAAAGGAAGGAAATGTTAGAACTTCTCTTTTATTTTTAAGAAATATAAAATTCTTAAAGCAGAACTTTTCTGGGAAACAGTTAACATACTATTATGACATTTTAGTCTGATTATTTTTAGAATACTGAATACCTCTAGAACATCTCTGTTAAGATCAAAGTCTACACAGGTTCCATTCCTCGAGGGTGTGGGGAAAGACAACATCACGCACTGTATTTTAGCAGTCACACCAACAACCTCCCAATTGCTGTGTTCAACTGCACTTTTATACATTGCCCTTGAATAAATAGTTACTTGGCTCTGAAGTTTCTTGAACTGACAGCTCTTTGTTGAAGACCTCACAAGACTTTTAATAAAGACAACTAAAAAGCAATTGATTTCCCCCCTGGTTGGAGTATGAATTCAAAAGATTGGTAAACAATATCTGCCATGTTCTCCCTTAAGAATGCATCCTTTGATTTGTACTTTGAAAAAAGATACATGTAAATCAATATTTGCTTCCTTTCTATAGTAACCACATGCAGAGTTTTCTAAGACAGTAGAATTATATAGCTACTGTTGGGGAATGGGACAGTTGTCTGTTTACACTCTTGTTCTACGTGACTTATTTGAAATTAGTGCTATCTGATATATACTGAACCAGTCTCTCCCCATACCACACAAAACACACTACATTACACTGCCAGGTACGCTATATCCACTGCCATCTCATCAACGATGGCAGACATATCCATGGCCATTTTATTGATCTCTCCATCCCCTTGGCCCTGGTGGACTGGATCGGGATCACTTCACTCTCAGCCAGAGTACCTTCTCATGGAAATTGGATTTAGAACTTGAAGATGGCCCTTTTTAGGGTGTTCAGACATGTGAGGTATACGTTTACAAATGTGAATAGGAAATATCATCGCCTGTCATACAGGGGAAAAAAAAACATTTTCAGAGAGAAAACAACTTTCTACAACCTGGCTCCAGCTCCTTTCTAAGCTGAAGTTCCTTCCTGTTACTGAGTTGCTTGAGACAGTCTTCTATCCTTATAATGAATTCACCTTACCAACCTAAGCTTACTAAAATTGTTATCTGTTACTTGCTTACTTAACCTATAACAAAAACAAGGAATATTCTAATGAGGCACTGAGTAGAAACTTCATCTCTGAAAGAAGAATACTGATGACATTATTATTATAAATCTCAATATTAGGCAAGCAGAATGATGAATGTCCTTTTAAAATTGGAATCAACTATTAATTATTTTTAGATTAAAAATACACAAGCTTTCCCCAAGAATGTTTTGTTACCTGTCCAAAGCTCGCTGTGTAAATCTATGTTGCTAATTTGCCACACAAATTGATCTGCTACTCCACAAAAGCACATCAGCCTTTCACGTCACAACCAAGCCTTTTAAATCTACAAGTAACTGTCTACCTCTGAGGGGTATGTGGTCTGAAATACCCTATTAGATCTTTTCTATGAGACACTCTCCTAAATGAGTAACAATTTCAACATCTTAACAGAGTCTGTATTGGTTTCCCTGGTGCCATGAGATCCTTACCAAGGAAAATGTCTCTAATCTGACCACTGACTGTAATGGTGCTTGTTTGCTTCCTGTCTAGTATTATTTACCTTTAGAAATGTTTAGTTATTGATTTTTTTAAACTTAATATTTTCTCAAATGCACTTGATACTCTCTCCCAGAGGTGTTTTTTTTCCTCCTCATTCAATTTTTCATGGGCCTTTAATCCCTTTCTCAACACTAAATAGTATACAGGAATAGTACATCTAAACTTGCTATAAATTTGAAGAGCTAGATAAATGGAACCTATGTAAAAAATAGGAGCTAGGTAATTTCCTAAGTTTAACAGAGAATCCAGCCCATTCTTACTGTATTAAAAATAACATGATTATACAATTAAACCCAGAATAAAGGGTCATGTCTCCTTTAATGGAAACATAAGCAGTAGGACTTGTTCCCAATATTTGTACATATTTCTGAAAAAGTTCTTGAGTATTATCAGATATTTTAAAAGATATCTAGCCTCCAAATTTTTACTAGTCCCAACAACATAGTTTAGACTAACACTTTAATCAATCATTTAGCTAATTATTTGTTGAGTGCCTAGAGAACAATTGGCAAAGTAGTTAATTTATTATTCTACTGTCAAGGTTAATAGTTGCTTTCTTTTAATTATGTGTTCTTTTTTTGAAAGGGTTTTTGTATACATTGTACATTAAAATATATTTTATTTTTATAAATATGTTTAAATGGAATAGAATATTTCACAGCCAAGACATGGGCTCAGGTAATCTTGTTCAATGAAACAGGGTATTATTTAAACAAAGGAAAATCAAGAAAGAATAAAAAGAACCAGAATTAATACATATTATCAATGCAGTTTTCTATTAATAGCTATTAATATATCCAATGCACCATGCAATATTATCGATTATTAATATAGTTATATTTTTGGTTTGTCTTTAATACTGACTGCAATGACTACTAAAAAATTTAAGTCAGAAAAACTGTAATGAATGGGTATTTAAATTAAACTAAATTCAACTTAATTATTCCATATATACAATGAAGCTCTAATCAAAGCCCTAATTATCCTGTGTTGAAGAGTTAAATTTATAAAAAATCACAGATAAATTGATAGAAATACGGAAAGTTGTTGAACACAAATTATGAACTATCAAGTTATAAAAACTTATATTTTAGCTGCTTTGGAATATCGCCCAGAAATGCCTCAAAAAGTCAAACATGGAGTATCCATGGGACTCAGCGATCACACGTCTAAGAACACACTCAAGTAAAGTGAAAACAGGGGTTCAGACCAAAACGTGTGTGTGACTATTTATAGCAGCATTATTCATAGCAGCCACAAAGTTGAAAGAATCCAAGTGTTCATTAACTGATGTGTTACATTCATATAATTGAATATTATTCAACCATAAAAAGAATAAAATAATCAACAACCTGATTCCAGTTTTATACAAAGAAGCAAAATACCCAGAACAGCAAACACAATACTGAATGAGGAGAACAAAGAACTGATGCTGCCCAAATTCAAGACTCACTGTACAGCCATGGTAATCAAGGCAGTGTGGTGCTGGCAAAGAAAACACAGACAAATCAATAGAAAAAAACTAGAAATACCAGAAATGCAGTCAGCTGATCTTCAACAAGGGAGCAAAGGCAACACAATGGAGCAAGGAGAAACTCCTCAACAAATGGTGCTGGAACAAATGGATATCCATGTGCAAAAAAAAAAAAAAAAGAGAGAGAGAATCTAGATGCACACCTGATACCCTTCAAAAAATTAACTCAAAATCAATCACAGACCTACATGTAATATGCAAAACTACAAAGCTCATAGAAAATAAAATAGGAGAAAATCTAGATGAATGTGGGTCATCTCTTTAGAAACAACACAAAAGACACAACCCATAAAAGAAATAATTGATAAATGAGACTCCACTAAAATTAAAAATGTATGTTCTATGAAAGACAATATCAAGAGAAGTATAGGACAAACCAAAAACTGGGAGAAAATACTGCAAAAAGCTCATCTGATAAGACTACTGCCCAAAATATACAAAGAACCCTTAAAAGTCAACAATAAGAAAACAACCTGATTTTTTTTAAAAAATGGGACAAAGACTTTGATACATAACCAGAGAAGATACACAGATGGCAAATAAGCAAAGGAAAAGATGCTCTACATTACATGTCATTAGGGACATGCAAATTCAAACATCAATGATATATAGCTACATACCTACTAAAATGGTCAAAATCTAAAACAATGACAATACTAAATACCTATGAGAATGTAGAGCTACAGAAGCTCTTATTCAAAGCTGCTGTGAATGCAGAGTGGTACAGCCACTCTGGAAGACAGTTTGACAGTTTCTTACAATTCTAAACCATAGTGTTACCACATGACCCAGCAATCACTGATACTGACCCAAACATTTAGAAACATATCTACACAAAAATCTGTACAAGGATGTTTATAGCAGTTTTTTCATAATTGCCAAAATTTGGAAGCAACCAAGATATCTATCAGTAGGTGAATGGATCAACTGTGGTACATCCAGACAATAGAATATTATTCATCACTAAAAAGAAATGAACTATTAAGCAATAAAAGGACATGGAGAAAGTTTGAATGCATGTTGCTAAGTGAAAGAAGCCAATCTAAAAGAACTACATACGGTAAAATTCCAAATATATGACATTCTGGAAAATAAAAAGAATGGAAGTTATTGAAGCAGGGAGATGAATAAGCACATAGAATTTTTAGGGCAGGTGAAAATACTCTGTATGATATTATAATGATGTTATGTCATTATATATTTGTCCAAGCCCATAGAATGTACACCACTAAAAGTGAACAGCAATGTAAACTATGGACTTTCAGTGTTCATAATGTGTCGATGCAGGGTTGTTCTTAGCAAAACATACTGCTGCAGTGAGTGATGCTGACCACATGGGCAGCTATGCCTGTGTGGGGCAGTGGGTAAATGGGAAATCTCTGTACTTCTTTCTCAACATTGCTGTAAACCTAAACTAGATAAAAAATAAAAGAATAATGATACAAGCTATAATCTATGGATGGAACTTGAATATATTATGCTAAATGAAAAAAAGCCAGATACAAAGAACCACATACAGTATGATTCCATTTATATGAAATCCCAGAATAGGCAAATTCATAGAGACAGAAAGTGAATTAGTTGTTGCCAGGAGCTGGGAAGAGGGAAGAATGAGGGTTGACTGCTGATGGAAGTAGGGTTTCTTTGTGGGATAATAAACATATTCTGGAATTAGATAGTGGTGATGGTTACATAACTTTATTCATATACTCAAACCCACTGAATTGTATGTTTTTAAAGAATTATATGATATGTGAATTATATCTGAACTTAAAAATTGTATGAGGAAAAACATTTTTTATAGACAAGAAAAATTAAGTAGAACATAACCAATGTACATGATAATAAGTCACTTGATTCTGGTCATCATATTTCACCCTAAAAATGGCCTCAATGGCAACAATAATCTGTGTGTACAGAAGCAGTCCCTGACAAACAGCCTCCAAGCCCAAACAGCTCTTCCAACATAGAAAGTGGAGCCTTAGGGAAAGGACTGACAGGGATGAGAGGAAGAGAATGCTAGGCTTTAAGCAGGCAAAGAGAAAATAGTACTGTACTTCACAAGCATTTTGGAGACTTTGGATGCCAAATCATTAGGAGATTGCTAAAGTAGAAATATGAACTTAGAACAGGTTGGCAAAGAGGGACCGAAGTACCCATCTAAATATGGATGTTAGTGTAGAGCCCAACACATGTTGTTCTTTCCCAGACTCCTGTGTCCGAACGCCAGCCTCTCCCAGATACATTTTTCCAAACCACAAAACATATAAGAGGGAAAAGAAAATGAATTGTCAGTCAGCCACGTGGGTGAGCACAGTTGGGGTGTTCATAGTAGCTCATAGAACATTTCACCTTTTCAGTGCAGCATCTTGATAATGCCAACCCTATTTTGTGCCCTCTTTAGGCTGAACCTTCTGTTTCCACCAGCACCTCAGAGAATGAGATCCCAATTCCTTCATGCAGGAGAGTGACTTGTCGAAATTTATCTGGAGTCCCAGGCAATGTCAGTATACCAAAATGGATGCATTTAGTGTTAAGTACCTTACGAGCAATTTCCCTTTTGCGCATTGGAATGTGATAAAACATTAGAGCTGTCCTCTTTGCAGTGAAATGTAATCCTGCACAGGCTGCAAGGGAATAGATAGGGGAGAACTTCTTGCTGCCATTTGTCCCAGTAATTGACCAGCAGAGAACAATAAAGTAGTATTCCTCAATATCAGTATCCTATTGGAAGCATCTTGCCCTTCCTCTTACACATTTTATAAATTGGAAGGCTAGCAGGACAAGCACACTTCTCCATTAAGTGGATGAATTTGGCCCGTGGAACATAAGCAACAGCAGCAAAGTACCTACAAACAACAAAGAAGAGATCCATTTCCATTGCTTCTGAGAACTTGTGGGCCTCTTAGGGTGAAAGTAATCTTCTCATGGTACATCTTAAGGTAATACCTAGACGGGCTCTAAAGCTGGCACCTACATTTATTCCATTCTGGTAAGAAGCATCTCCAGCTAACTTTCTGTCCAAATAATTCCCAAACTTTATTAAATTAAATAATCTGATGAAAAGTAGAGGGATTCTATTGCCAAAAGAATACTATGGCAAACAGAGGACTGAGGAATTTACCCAGGACTCCTTCTTGCATGTTAGAAATGCATCATGCACACCTACAGTAAAGGATCCTCTTAATCTGAAAAGCATAACCTAACACATCATTTCACATGAAAGAGGGTCTCATGACATACTCATTTTTGGCCTAAATCATCGCTCAGTTACAATAGTTGCATGGAAGTAAAAAACCTTTTTTCTCTAGATAGTCTAGCTGGTTTCCCTGCCTCAATTCCTCTTTCTCTCTGCTCTCTCTGGACCCAGTGTGCCACTTTTTTAAAGCGTTGCAAAATGTAAATACACAAACAAAGGAGACCAGAAGCAAACCCCTGCTATCACAGAATCTTGTTGTATAAACTGGGAAACACTGACATGTAATGAAACCTTAGTCCCTTTTCCCCCTCTCCTTTGTAAATGATTTGCTTCCCCCTCCTTCTTCATGTATAAATAAACAGAAAAGTGTCTGTATATTTGGTATTCTTTTCTCCTTTGGTCTTCATAATCAAGGGCTATTACAGCAATAGATCTTATCTGTGCAGCAGCAGTCCCTCTGCACCTTCAGTTCGGATTTTTGTTTATGCTTGGCTGCCATTGTGGCTGTTCCTGATAGTTTTAGGTCAGCCATGACAGACTATGGGTGACACTAAATAAACAAGCTGGGAGTCTGGGACCAGCCAGGAAGGAGTGGTACTAGGGCTCACAGTTTGATTTTCCTTGATTAATCACCCTTTTTATTTAGAATAACTTATTGTGTACAGTACCTGCTTGTCTGGCTAAGCGAATCACATTATCAACAGGCAAGAACATAGAAATCCTCATAAACAAAGAGAAACAAGGAAGACAAGTACAGCTTATTCAACTGCAAAGTGAAGCTGCCAGCTCTAGGAGCGTGATCAGGGCTGTTTATTTATTTTCTTAAATAGCGTAGGACTCTTTCTTCTGCTGCTTGTTATCCTGCTTTGACCTAAGTAACCTTGTCAAGCTACCTCCTAGGTTGCCCAGATCACCACAACCAGCAAACTAATCATTTTGAATGATAAGAAAGGGCATGATTCCTGGTGATCAGTGTCTCAGTATCCATATTGGCTCTCTAGAAGCACTGCTGGGGTGTGTGTGTGTGTGTGTGTGTGTGTGTGTGTGTGTGTGTTGAAGAGGTTGCCAAATAAAGTCCACTTTATTATATTTTCTGCTCTGCAACTTGGTTCAGAATCATCCTCAGTTCCTACTGTGTGTCAAGCTTTGTAGTATTCTTTGTAAAAATCATCATTATTCATTAATTTTCTCAAATCATCCTCATAAATTAAGCAAAGTATAGATGACTTGTATAGATGAGTACAAGCATTTGGGAAGAAAACAATTTACCCCTCAAATTCCACATAGCTTAAAGGCATGACTGTCATGAACACAGAGAATCCTCCAGTTCAAGTTCAGCAGGTAAACAGAAGATCCTAGGAATTGTCCACATTGCAATAATAACAGTAAGAATAATGGAATTTAGAAAAGTATACAAATAATTAGATCAAAAAAGAACTATCAAATGCTATATGCAGAGAATTCATGGACAAATATTAGTAAAACACCTTACTGGTAATTAAAGAGGGATAAATATTAATATTTTAAAATATAATTTTTATCATTCATATAGAGTCTGTTTTTTTAAATTAAGGGCTGTCCATGTGCTGGGTTTTCTTATACACTAAATTCTCCTGCTGCCAGTAGAAAATAAATTTTTATAATATTTCTGGAAAAATAGAATTTCAATAGTCACCACTACATTCTAAGGCAGTTGGGTGGTGGTGGATTAAAGAATCACTTGGGACCTTTAAAAACAGGTTCTGATTGATTAAGTCTGAGTGGGGACTGAAATTCTTTATTGCTAACAGACTTCCAGGCAAGGAGCTTGCTGCAGGTCTAGGGACTGTTGTCTAAATTGCAAAGTGTTAGGTTTCTCAATAAGAGGTATTCCCCCTTAGGAGCTGTGCTAAAGAAGTGGGTGTGGCAGGTAGGCAATAATACCACACATGTCATTACCCTAGTATGTGACATTGAAAGAAAAGAATGACCCAAAGATAAGGCCAATGCCTTAAGCCTAGAGGTTTCCTACAAAGATGGTAAGTTCTATTTGGATGTCTTATTCAGGAGGTTTTTATGGTGTAATCACCTAGATACATGTAAAAACCATGGGGACATGCAAGCTTTGCACTTCAGGAAAGTTCACAGTAGAAGCATATTAGGTTGAGTCATATGAAACTGCCAATAGCCAGCCACTTTAACCTATAAAAATGGCATGTCATATGGTTCAACTTAATAAATTTATTCATTTTCATGGAGGTAACAACTGAATGTTTGGAAGTATACAACATTAGTAAAACTAAGCATGAAGACCGAGGTGCTGACTGATCCTTGGGAAATGTCTGCACTTAGAGGATGAGCAGTGAGGGCTGCTGTAACCAGATGGAGTGGCATAGGACAGAAATTCATTTTCTCATAGTTCTGAAGGCCAGAAGTTTGGGATCAAGATGTCAGCAGGTATGGTTTCTTTGGAGGCCTCTCTCCTTAGGTTATAGATTACCATTTTCTCCCTCTGTCTTCATATGTCTTCCCTCTGTACATGTCTGTGTCTTAATTTCCTCTTCTCAAAGACACAACTCATACAGCATTAGGCCCAACCCTAAGAACTTTATTTTAACTCACTTACCCGCTTAAAGACCCTGTCTCCAAATTTAGTCATATTCTGAGGTTTTGGGAGTTAAGGCTTCAATGAATTTGGGGGAACAAAGATTAGTCCATAAGAGAGACTGACAAAGAATTTTTTAAAAGATAGAAGAAATCAGCATTGCATTCTCAGAATCATAGAGAAGCAAAATTTCAACGGTGAACCCCAGAAACAAGAAAGCAATGGGAGGGTGGTGGGTGAGTTGATGGATTTGTAATTTGGAGGTCTTGCTGATATTTGAAAAAGCAGTTTGAATGATAAAATTGGGGGTTGAACTTAGAATAGAAAAGGGAAGAAATCAAGACAATACAAAAAGCTTAAAGAGGTCCATTGAACCAAGTAAAACAAACAAAAACCTTTGAGCAGTCTTTAATCCAGCACTGCCATGACTTACCAACTCCCTTTCTCTCCCACTGAGGCACATCTTTACTTCTCCAAGAAGAGCCCAAGTCTCAGTACCTTAAACTGTGTGTATTCCATGTGGTCCTAGGTTCTATGACCATTTCTATCCTATCCTCTGAACATTCTGCTACCTTTAGGATGAAGTGCACAGTGGGAATCACTGACAAATAATTCCCCTGCAGTTGGTGAAGTTTTCCGAAGACTATCAGCTTCAAAGAAAGGAAGGAAATGTCTCAAAATTTGCCTGGGACAAAGAGTCACAGTGAGACATACAAGTTCCTTTGATGTATATGTGAAATCATCTCCACAGCATCTTGAGGCAAGGTCATGCAATTACCCACACCTCTCTGACAGATCTCCCTCCTGGCAGATATCAGGAAAGAGGAAGTAAATTTAACTCAAATAAAAATATTTCAGTCACTGTAATATAAAACTTTCCTTAGTTTAAACATTCAGTTCACTCACTAATAACTCACTCTGTTGACCTTAAACAAATATCTGGATATTTCTTCTGCAAAATGGGCTTATTTTGGAACAACAACAAAAAAATACTTGCAATTTGGGACATGTGGTCTGATAGTGAAACATGCTAAAGTCCACAGAACCAAAGGAGATAAATGCTCTTTTGTGAACCTTGGAGGGGCTTTCATACACAAAGAGTCCCTTGGAGAAAACTATGTTCAAAATGTAGTGACTTCATTGGCTGAGCTACATTAGTCTACCATTGGCTGAGCGGCTTCTCAGCCACAAGAAATCTCTGCTTTCTCCTGCTGAGGCAGTAAAGTAGTGTCACTTCTTGTTGGAGGTGAAAGGTAGTCTCTTCCTGTTGGAGTCCGTATTGTGTGTTGAGTGGCATCTGCATGAGATTCCCTCTTTTAGCAACTCAATTCCATTTTAAATGAGGTTGGGTTTTTTTTAATTAATTTTCACAAGTCTTAATCAAGATCCACGCAAGTCCTTTCCTTTGGAGATCTAGCCACTTGAAGATTTTGTAACTTTCTTCCTTCTCTACTCAAAACGGTGTCTGGGTATATGATGGAGGAAGAAGCTTACCAGGTCGTTGTAGCAGTGGATCGAAGGATCGAAGTGGATCGAATACTGCTGGTATTTCTGATGGTATTTCTGCCATCACGTCTCTTTTTCACCTGGCTGCTACTCTCCTGCTGGCATTCAGGTCTGAAGTCAGTAGCTAATTTCCTTGATGTGTGGCCCATCCCAACATGATGGGGACTTGTTGGTGACCCCATGACTTCTACTGTTGAAGTGACAGAGGAACCAGCACTTGGCCCTGCTCTGATTGACTCAGCAAAGCAGATACATGGGAGGCTACTAAGTCTCATCTCTGCCCCCACTAGGATATATAAGCTCAGCAAGAGGAGAGTTCTATCATCAGATTTGACTACTGCTATATTCCCAGTGCTTAGTGCAGTCTCTAACAAATAGTCATAACTCTGTAATATTAGGGATAAGTGAATTTTCTAGGCTTGGTTTTTGTCATGCAAAAAAAGAAAACCCTTTTCTTACTCATTCTTCTTCTTACCTAGATGCGAATATATTTGTAAAAATCCTTATTTGAATATTAGAAATTGAATTTTAACTCCCCTTTTTCCACTTTGTATTGCTTCTCTAATGAGCTGACTGCTCCCTCCTTCCTCTCTCCCCACCCTCCCATAGAGGGAGATGTTCCCTCAGCCCATGAAGCCAAGGCCATTCAAAACATATTACACTCACACATATTTTGTGGCCCCTAATCTGATAAAGAAGGAGGGTGCTTTCCAAAAATGTTGGGTTTCATGTCTTTTATAGCCAGCTGGAAGTAAAGTATCATAAAAAACAAAGTCCACAAAATTCAAACACCCTTGTTAGGAGGCAACTCTTCTTTCCCACAGATATATTCCTATGGCGGAGTTCAAAGAACGTAACTCTGATTCCTTTGCTTCCCCTTTATTTCACCAGCAAAAAAGGGGGGGAAAGTTACTTATCAGAATAGTAAGGTTGATATGACCCTGCCCCTCCCCTTGCCTCAAGGGAGCAGGCCTTTCCACCCCCATAGGTCATTGTCACATGCTACTGGTAAAGCCCATTGCATTCCTGGAGTTAGCCCAACAAGCCCATCTGAATGCACTCTAAGGTACATTATTCGAGTTCTATAAGTAATAAAGGTGATCTTTCAGCACTCCATTAGCTCACTGCTGATTTATTTCTTGATTAGTTCAGAATTTGGGCAAAGAAGAGAGCATTATTTACTGCACTGCCTCAGAAACCCACCAAATTGGAATGTTCTCTTCAGCCTAGACCTATCAGTAGATACTTAGTCATTATATAATAAAAACCCAAAGTGTGCATAGCATGGACGAAATAGATGCTTGGTCTGAACCATTTAACATGTCGTAGAGTGCAGGAGATAATACAACTCCAGCATTCTGATGCCAACCTGTCCCACTTGTTTGCTTTCATTTTGATCTGGGCCACTTACCTTGTCAAGATTTTTTTTAAAAAATTCAATTACTTTCTTGATTAACCAGTTCTATTTTTAAAAATATTAGCATCATAAAATTCTTCATTGGTTAACAGTAATGCAGTTGGAGGACTCTCCACTGAGAAATAGAGAAGCTTACTTAGTTCACATCTTAGTCCCTTCTCCGCACTCCATTGCCTCAGCTGTACACCAGACAGGTGGACTAGATGTGCTCCAACACTATTCAGTACCTTTTCTAGACAATTCATCCTTTTTATCTCATAAAATCAAAAGACAGTAGTCTCAGGCAGAGGACAGAGGTAGTTGATCAGCAGTCATGTAACCTGTCATAAAGTCACCTCTAAATTAAAGTCATTTCTAAACCCTATTCTTCTAATCTTAGTAAAATTACCTTAGAATTGCTTCACAGATAATATTCATCAACCAGTTGAGTGACAACTTTTTGCTTCCAAAATATATTTCAACAGTGATGCTTTTAAAAAAAAAGGAATGCTGGCCAGACTAGCTGACACCAGGATAGTTTAATTAGTTACGCATTTGCCTCCTCTCCAGGTCCAATAAATATGCATTCATCAGCACAGCTGCATCTCAGCATGCACATTTAAATTAAAGAGGCTTCCTCAGAGGCTGGGGCAATCCTGGCATCTCTTCACTTTGCCAGAAGCCACATCAAATCCTGAATCAGTTGTCTTCTTAGAATTTCCTCATAGGTGTCTTCTTATGACAGTCAATAATGTGTTGCCAGATTAAAATTTTACATTGTTGTTTAATTACTTAGGAATTATTTTTAAAATGAAATCATAGCATCTAATTCTTTAATGAAATCAAACAATTTATTTTCCCTCTTAAATAGATGTACATCAATGACACTTAATATAAAAGACTCAAGATTATTGCACCATGCTTTTCCTTTTATCTTTACTGTTGCTTTTCTAGGATGAAACATTGTAATTGAAAGTGAAATTAACTAAACCCAAAGATCCCTTTTTGGTACCTTAAGGTCCAAATGTAAGTTATCCTAGCTAATAGACATCTATTCAAAATGACATGCTATTTCCTGAATGTTAACATTTTTAAATGATGTAGGTATTTTCTTCCCAATCGGAAATCCCTAGCTAACAGGACAAAAGGGCATTTTATATAGGTTCTGACCAGTGCTGTGTCAGTCTTTGAACATTCATCCACAGCTTGCACCTGACATGAGCAATGACGGATGAGGATGAGCCGACTTGCTGTTTGCTCTCCCCTGCAGAGAGGGCGGGCTTCCTTCTTTACCAGAGAGCCAGAGGGAAAGGATGGGAAGGAGATGGATGGGCACTCAAGAGGCACCAGCAGGGGTAATGTATGTGGACAAGCATCAGTGGCCCCTGTCACCATGTGGAATCAGGCCAGGAGGCTTCAAGACCTGCATCACATCTCCCAGGACTGGTCCTCACTTTCTGGACCCAGATCAGAAAAGACCTGTCTTAACCAAGTGCAAGTCACCTTCTTGAGAGCCACGCATATTGAGACTTTGCAGACTGGCACAAAGTTACAACTGCCACCATCCCCACATGAACAGGGGAATCCACACAATCTAGAGACAACCCTAGGGTGAATGACACAGGGAGGAATGGCAGGACAGGGAGGTGGGGAGAAAGAAAGGAAGTGAAAAGAGACAGTGAAGGAGATCTCACATTTTCCTCCTCCTGTTCATTTCTTTAAATAACAAGAAGGTTAATGGCTTCTTCAGTCCCAAAATATACCTATGCCTGCCAGATTCCTGAAGGTTAATTGCTGCTGCTGGGGGAGCTGCCCTGATTTGTTCTGTCTTTTAACGACCTTCCTGTAGGCAAATGCCAGAAGAGGCCTGCCTGCAGGTGTGTTGCATGCACTTGCGCCCACGACCCTTCCCAGGGAAATGTTGAACATGAGGCTGAGTTCCTGGAAAAGTTTACCAGTGATTGGCAGTGATTTATATTCAGTGGCAAGTGTTGCACGACAATTTCACATTTTCATCTGTCTTATAGGCTTCTTTAGTGGAGTTTTCAATTATTGTATGTCAAGTGTTCTTTTCCTGTCACCTTGAAGTTCCTATATACTCCACAACAAGCTCCTGTAATTCAATTTATGCTTTTGAGAGACTGACAAGAGAAGTGAGTGGCATCAGACAGCCAAGTCCTAGTCCACAGCCACACTGTTCCATTTCCCTCAGGGACGACGGCTATATTTCCAAATCTAAAAATTGAGACCCACTGACATGTGTCTGAAACAAAATTCCAGGACATGGAATGGCCATAACTTTTTTTGTAACAAACTACTTTCTAGTAACTCAGTGATTAAACTGACCTATATTAGGCCAATTTCCTAACCTGAAAGTGGATGTTAAAAAATGTATGCATTGCTATTTTTTTGAGATGAAGGTACTAACTCTTACCAAGTGTAGGGTTAGTTTAGCCACTCATTTTTACTAGTGATATCTGAAGGGTTCTTTGCTTTCCTTTAAAGCAGTTCTCACCTACACGGCCCTCCCCATCTTCTTAAATGACGGTGAAACACACTCATACGCCACCATGTTCCTCCCTCATACTATTCCTTGAAGTAAATAGAGAGGTAGGCAGCCACCTCTGTGGTATATTTAAAATTAGGGATAAGACCTCCTTGTGGTGGCCACAGTATGCTGGAGGGCTGCCCCGATTATCAGTCTAGCTTCATTTCTTTGGTTCTGGAAGGGGTTTCTATCTTCTTGAGATCCTCTTCCATTTGGTAATAAAATTAGTAGGAGCTACACGCCTTATTCACTCACTGTGTAAATGTGGTATGGAAAAGAAAGCAAACACGACAGCAGATTTCGTGTAGAAATATTTGATGTTTGAATCCCAGCTCTGTAACTGTGAAGTGGGATCAGGTGCTTTGCTTCCTTATGCTCCAGTTTAGTCATCTGTATAAAATGTAATTAATGCTCACTACCCCACATATGTCCCTGAATGATCATAAGGGTCAAGGAGATATTTTATATAGAAATGCTATATAAACTATAAAGACACTATCAACTCAATACTGATTAATGTCTTTGGGGAGATCAAATAATAGCTCAGTTAAATCAAATGCAAGATCCAGAAAAAGTGCCTGGACTAAGGCAGGTAGTTCAAGGCTGAAGAATATTGGGCATGGTGAGGGGAAGAGAAGTATAGCCAAGGAGTGAGGCATTGAGAGTAACCTTTAGAAATATCTATCAAATATTTACACCTTTCCCACACACATGGAAGGACTTCACTTCCCTGCCCAACTAAAAATAGAGCGGTCATGTTATTTGCTTTGCAATGAAATATTAGCAAAAAAAATAGAAAGAAAGAAAAGAAAAGAAAAAGAAGTGTGTTTATCAACAGGGGCCCTCTATCTACTTGGTCCTTATAAGGCTATGATCGGCAGCAATCCCTGGAGAACAAATAAGAAATCAACTTCTGTTGTGTTGTTTGCTGAGATTTTAGGATCATTTACTAGCCTATTGTGCTGGTATAGTTTAAAAATAACTTCGTGTACTATCTGCCTAGATTTGACCTTGTCAATACTATACTTTACCTCCTCTTCAAGGGAAAGGGAACATGTAATGGTTTTCTATGGATAATTTACATTCGATAATCATGATTCAGGATTGGTCTAATTAGCAAGTTATCTTTGGTTAACTTGCACCAAGTTAAAGGCAGAAGCAAATGCACCATGGCTCAAGGTTTTTGTCCAGTTTTATTTGTTTATTGTTTGTTTGCTTTTCTCAACATTTGGCAGCTTATCTTGATGCAAATGTTGAGAGATCTCTGCTCAGGAAGAGCCACTTCTGAAATCTGGCAAATGAGTACTAAGCAAATTCTGGAAGGACCTTAATGTGGAGAGTTCAATGCAGTGAGTTTGCATGAAAAGGAAGTTTGAAGAAATGTTAGAAAGAATGAAAAGGGTAAAGTTTAGTAGCACAAAGAAGGAGAAAATTTAAGAAGAACAAAGAGCAAATTTCTAGCTCCAAAAGAGCCGCTCCTGCTCCTGGCCAGAGGTGGGAGAGCCAACTGAATGGAGGCTATTTGAGGCCATTTCTGTTATGTCTCAGTTTGAAGTCTCTGGGTATAACCAACCAAAACCACTTTTATTTTTTCAACAAAACTACTCTAATTTAAACAGAAAACAAAATTCATTGCAAGGATATTGAATAGCTCACAGCACCTTAAAGAAAGCTATAGAAAGACTTGACAAGCATAAGAGCCAAAGCAACACTGGTGGTCCAAGGAGTGGGGACAAATCGACAGTATCCTTGAGATAAATAAGCTCTTGCCGTTTCTCAGCTTTTGCCACTCTGCTTATGTCCAATTCCAGGAAAAAGGGTGCAATCATGGGCTTTTGCCTAGGCCAGAAAGCGTTGGGGCAACTTGATTGTCAGATTTTATGCAGCATGGCAAAAATGAGGTTATGATATAGGAGAAATGAATGCTGAGTGGTCAAAAAATTTCACCAAAACTCGTAAGAGAAATATATTGAAGGAAGCATAAGCCTGAATTTAAATTTGGTTGATGAAATAACTAGAAGCTATAGTAGGTAAACTGCACATGGAAACGGCAATCCCTAAATAATTCTTATAGAAGATGATCCTCACTTTTGCATACAGGACACACACACACAGAAAGGAAAGCAGAGGTAAAAAAACAATAGTCAGGTAACAGATTACTGGAATAGTACATATGCATGTGAAGTAGTCACTTCCCATGAGACACTGACTTTTCAAAAGAAGAAAGGATGAATCTAAACCCTCAAAAAAATTGTCAGGAGGTATGATAGACCTTATTTGGGAATTGAAAGAAAGGGGAATTCAAGAAAACTCATGCAGCAGCAAGACAGTCAAATCGTGAAGAAAAGTGTAATGCTAAGTAGACAGTGGTAATTAAAAATGATTCTCAGTCAACAATTTTGAATGAATGCAGCACACTAATTTTAAGATTCCTGCAAGTGATTAATCTTTTCTCTACATGATAAATTGAATTGAATTTTTATGTTTCAACTAAGTGAATGCTGATGGGTCCAAAATCTCCTTTTGGACTCATTTTTAAAAATTCTTTGCCTCTCTTTTTTCAATTCATCATCGTAAGAAACGTTCTTCAGATTGTGGTGAGTTCTAAATGGATTACTTGTTTTAAATAGCTCTCTCATTTCCTTTGGGGAAGGAATTGTACTTTTAAGAAAGCCTGTTTTGAGGCATAATTTGAGATCATGATTCAGGGCCCCACTTATATTTTCAGACAGGAATATGAAATGAGACACCCACAGTACCTGAAAAGAGTTAGAATTTTGTTATTTCATTTGCACTGTGCATGTAAATGTGGGGAACACACGTGCACAGTCATGAGCCTTCAAAGACAGTCATACAAAGGGCAATTATGGGGAAAAGTGTGAGAAATGAAGCTCTGAAGGCACAGAATATGTCCTTATAAGGAGAGAAGCTATGGCAAGGAGGAAGTGAGACCTTAGACTGACAGACAGTAAAGTGGGAGGATGGAGGTTTTCAAGGTTAATAACTTAATAAATTGTAAATACCCAAAAACAGAAAAAAAGAAGATATATATTCCTATTGAAGAACTCTATACTCAGAAAGAAGAATGTTATTTTACTTAAGTAACATAAACTCCTACAGAGAAAAGACTTTAGAATCTAAGCATTATGTTTGAAATATATCTCCCTTTAAAAGTAATGAGTTCCAAGTTCAGCTGGTTTTGCATACCTCCCCCTAGCCCTAGAGAGGAATGACCTAAAGATTGGACTGTAGGGAGAGGTCTTTATTAGGAACTTACAGAAAAGTATCTTCAGAACCAAAGTATTTTGCAGTGGACTATATGGACTATATATGAATCCCTGAGACTTAAGACTCTAAAAGAAATTCTGACTTTTGGGGCAGGTTTGGAAGTCTTTTTATTTCTAATGTTCACTTATAAAACTGGTGACCAGCTGTTCTCCTGGTCTGGTCCTTGCCAAGAGCAGAACAATAAGAAAGGACCTAAATCTTAAAAATAAGGTTGTTTAACCATAAAGAAAGACTTCCTGCTTTGATTCAATGGGGGGAGAAAAACACACTATGGTTCAAAAACACAGATTTGGCAAAGCTTTGTGACTATCAGATTAAAAAGGGAAAGTTATGTAAAGTAGATGAGTTCTAGTTTCCTCTTTTTTAGATAAATGGCATTGAACTAGATTGTTATCCATGTCACTTCTACAGTTAGTGGCAGAGCTGTGTCTAAAATTCATTCTTCTAGATGCCATCTACTTCCTTAACCCACCATCCATTTCCAACCTATGTAATAAAATGCTTAATATAGACTGGGGAAAAGAGATATGATAATGGGAAACAGTTGATTTCAACAGACAAGGTTCTTCCTTACTATCAAGCCAAATCAAGGAAATCATTCAAGAAAACCTTGAGGGTGCTACAAGTAGTACCTAACTTTTACCTGGAAAAGCTTAAGGATGAGTGGCTGACTTCATCTGCCTCTATGAACAGGGTGAGGACAAGAGCTACAGTGGATGCGAGCTACAATGGATGCAGGCTACACTTTTATCAACAAGAGGTAAGAGTGCTTATTTCTCATCAGTGGCATATACAGTAGTAGACCTTGAGTATTTGAAAGAAATCCACCCAGTAGATCTGAGACTGACAACCTCTGTGAGTGGTGTACTACCAGAAGCATGATTCAGGAATGGTATTCAGAAGGTGTATCACCTGTACCAAGGAATGATTGAGCAGGAGGTCCCTGTCAGCAATCTCAAAAGAACAACAGTGTTTCATAAAACAAAGAACCATGGCCTTGCCATGGGCCACACTTAAGACCCCAATTCATACTGCAATAAGAACAGCCTCATTAGAACTTGGTATTTCTTGTAATCATCCTTCTTTCTTGGACTAAATTTTGGAGAATGCGGAAATCATCTAAAATTTAGAAAGTAGGTAAAGTAACAAAGAAAGGAGAAAGTAACGAAGAAGCAGGGAAGAGAGGAAGGGAGGGAGGGAGGGAGGGAGGGAAGAAATGAAAGAAAAAAAAGAAGAAAGTGGCCATTGTCACGTTCCACACTACAGACTTAATGTGGGTCAAACCTGAGCTGCAATAGGAAAAGAAGAGATCTGGGATTAGGTGAGAGATTAAAATTTTGATATTCAAAATTCAAAATTGGACATAATTATTTTTAAATATTTTAGTAGATTAGTCAGAAATGATTCACCTCCCTCTGCCTCCTGGAGGAGTATATTTTGCTGTTTACTTAAGTGTGTAAGTTGGAAGTGACTATGTGAATGTTCCAAGCCAAGATCTTTAGATTAAAACATGACTATTTTTTCATAAACCCCATGGGAGCTCCCATGGGGAGAGCTCCTCGTGTTGTTTGTCTCTCACTATAAGACAAACAATAGAGCCACCATGGGCAGTCTGCACAACTGCAGCCTGAAGCAGCTGTTCTGCCAAACCACTTGCCTAAGAATATAAGAGTTGATACCTATGGCCCAGAGTTTGAGATGATTGTCATTATGCACCTTTATTATAGCAACAGCTGACTGATCTCAATAGTAATACACTCACATCAATTAGCAATCAATGAGAATAAAAGATATTCAGTGAAAAGTCCCTCTCCCTATACAGTTATCCCAGCCAACAAGTCCCCTTCTCATTGGCAAGTACTTTTATTTGTTCCTTGGTGATATTCCAAGTAGTATTTAATGTACACATAATTAAGCATGTGTATGTTTTCCCTTTATTACACATTGGTAGGTTATCATATCCACTCGTGATTTTTTTTACTTAATTGTTTCACACATAGTGTCTTCCTTCTTTTTGTCACCACATGGTCCCCATTATATTAATCTATGGGTTGTAGTTTCTAATACAGTACCTGAAAACTGATCAAGAAAAGTTAAGGGATCTGCCCAATCTATTGTCCAGGGTCAGTCGTGGAGAACCAAAGGAATGGTGTTGAAAAGCCGCGATAGAGAAGAACAAAATTTTTTCCTGCCTTGAGCCCTACAGAGCTCGGACCATTCAATAAGCCTGTTGTTGTTAGGATTAACTGAGTTAATACTTGAAAATCACTTAGAAAAGTGCCTGGCATATGGGAAGTTTTCAGTATATATTTACTCTTTTAATTACCATTTTCATAACTTATACCCTCCAATCTGAAGTCCACTGTAATCAATACATTGGAAAACTGGAGTTCCGGCCAACATGGAGCCACAGGTAGATATGCTTCACTTCCTTGCACAAACAAAAGAAGGACAACAACCAATTTAAAAACAAAAAACAACCAACTGCCAGAAAATGGAACTGTATGGAAGTCTGACAACCAAGGAGTTAAAGAAGAAACATTCATCCAGACCAGTGGCGGGGGAGGGGGGCAGAGACAGGAAGCTAGGGTGGAGAGGACATGCAACAAGGTGGCTGCTGGCAGACTAGGCAGTCCCATATTCACATGCAGATAAGCCAGGGCAGGGAGGGGAGCAAGACAAACTAAGCAACCCAGGATTCCAGTGCAGGGAAATAAAACCTCAAAACCTCTGAATGTAAAAACCTGTGAGGGTTGTGGTGGTGGGAGAAACTCCCAGCCTCACAGGACAGTTCGTTGGAGAGACCCACAGGATCCTAGAACATACACAAACCCACCCACCCAGGAATAAGCACCTGAAAGGCCACAATCCACCTGTGGGAAGCAAGGGACATAACAGAAAGTGGAGTGAGAGCCAAACAAGCTACCAAGTGGCATTGTTCCCTCTCTGATCCATCCCCCCACATATAGCACCACAACACTGTTAAGGTAGGTTGCTCTGCCCCTTACAACATAACACATGCTGAGACAAAGAAACATGGCCCAAAATGAAAGAACAGATCAAAACTCCAGAAAAAGAGATAAGCAATGAGGAGATAGCCAACCTATCAGATGCAGAGTTCAAAACACTGGTAATCAGATGTTGACAGAAATGATTGAATATGGTCACAAAATAAAGGAAGAAATGAAGGTTATACAAAGTGAAATAAAGGGAAATATACAGGGAACCAATAGTGAAGGTAAGGAAACCAAGGCTCAAAACAACAATTTGGAACAAAAGGAAGAAATGAACATCCAACCAAAACAGAATGAAGGAACAAAAATTCAAAAAAAATGAGGAGAGGCCAAGGAACCTCTGGGACAATTTTTTAAATTCCAGCATCCAAATCATAGGACTGCTAGAAGGAAAAGAGGAAGAGCAAGAAATTTAAAACGTATTTGAACAAATAATGAAGAAAGAAATGTTCCCCAACCGGGCAAAGGAACTAGACATGCAAGTTCAGGAAGCACAGAAAGTCCCAAAGAAGTTGGATCCAAAAATAAACACACCAAGACACATCATAATCAAATTTCCCAAGATTAAATAGATTAGGAGAGAATCTTAAAAGCAGCAAGAAAAGAGGAGACAGTTACCTGAGTTCCCATAAGACTATCAGCTGATTTCTCAAAAGAAATCTTACAGGCAAGAAGGGGCTGGAAAGAAGTATTCAAAGTCATGAAAGGCAAGGACTTACATCCAGCAAAGCTATTATTTCAAATGGAAACGCAGATAAAGTACTTCACAGATAAGGTCAAGTTAAAGGAGCTCATCACCACCAAGCCCTTATATGAAATATTAAAGGGACTTATCTAAGAAAAAGAAGATCAAAACTATGAACAGTAACATGGCAACAATCTCACAACTATCAACAACTGAACCTAAAAAACAAACAAACAAAAACTAAGCAAACAACTAGAATAAGAAAAGAATCACAGAAATGGAAGTCACGTGGAGGGTTATCAGTGAGGAAGGGGAAGGGGAGAATGGGGGGAAAAGGTACAGGGAATAATTGCATAATTGGTAGGTACAAAATAGACAGGGGGAGTTTAAGAATAGTATGGGAAATGGAGAAACCAAAGAACTTACATGTACAACCCATGGACATGAACTAAGGGTGGAGGGAGTACTGAAGGGATGGAAGTTACTGGGTGGAGCAGGATAAAGGGGAGAAAAAAATGGGACAAACGTAACAGCATAATCAATACAACATACTTAAAAAACAAATTCCGTTGGCTAAAGAGAAAAAGAATTCTCTAAATCTAACATAATTTAACACAGTGGTTTTAAACAGTGTGATCAGAAGTATCTGTAGGGCTAGTTAAATCAGTTTCTGAATAACTAGGTTTGGGGTAAGGCCTGAGAAAAACAAATATACTGGAAAACTCCCTGAGGTGGTGTCATTGAGCTCCTTGTCACCCACCGAAAAGTTTTTTTCCAGTCCTCACCCCTTCTGATGAATTTGCCGAATTTAATGTAATTGTTCCCTCCTTTCTTTTCTCCAGCTTTGGCTACATTTGCCTCCCACAGTCAAGGGCTCTCCATTCACCCCCGAGAGGACTCCTGGGCAGTGTGCCCAGTGCTTCCCCTCACTGGCTGTGCTTTACACGTCCCTGTCCTTATGGGTCTGATGTCACATGGATTTGGAAGTCAGACAGATGGGTTCACATCTGAGTTATGAGTTTTCTTGTGCAGTTTTGGACTGTGCTGAGCATAATTTTTCTATTCTGTATAATGGGGAGGATTATACATACCTCATAAGATTTTTGCAAGGTTTAACTGAGACAATGTTAATAACATGCTTGGCACATGGTAACCTCTCAGTAAACATTAACTCCCCTCTGCAATGTTTTCTTCTTTTCTTTATTGGTAGGTTTCTCCATTTCCATGGTTTCACCTCCTGTATCAATGTAGGTGACCCCTAAATCTCTGTCTAGCTCCTCATTTCTATTTTGCAATTGGGAAAATGGAGTCTTGCTCCTTCTCAGTATCTCCAATGCCACGGATTGAAATCCATCTTCCCTCCCCCCGATACCGATATCCTTCTCCCTCGCCTCTCTCATTTCTGTGAATGACACTGGTTACCCTTTCTTCAGATCTCATTGCCACCTTCAATTCTTTCTTTCCCCATTCCTCACATTGCCATACATTCACAGTGATTCCTAAGTAATCAGAGCTTGAAGGGATTTTGGTAATTATATAGTAACACACCCATATTCCACAGATGAGAAAAACTGTGGCCCAGAGAAGTAAGTGGAGGTCTAATTGG
The DNA here is from genome assembly GCF_019186645.2 of Phyllostomus hastatus. Lineage (NCBI taxonomy): Eukaryota > Metazoa > Chordata > Mammalia > Chiroptera > Phyllostomidae > Phyllostomus > Phyllostomus hastatus. The sequence goes on along the minus strand of NW_025334033.1, from coordinate 4,484,687 downwards.
AGGAAAGGAAAAGCTGAGATCTGAGTCCTTAGAGATGCAGGACAATGTTTGTCCCATGACATCCCACTAACAGACTTCTTTCTCAACATTTGTGCTACTTCCACCATGGTTCAGGCCATCATTTTACCTGCCCATTTTTGCAGCAGAGACCTCCAAATCATGAATCTAAAGTATATTACCACTAAAATGAAAAGACTCCTGTATATCACCTAAACCATGTCAAGTACCGCATTTTGGGATACACTAAACCAACAAATGAGTGAAATTTGAAGGATGACAGTATTTGGGTTAAGGAAAATTTTTCAAACAATTAGAATGTTCTAGAAATTAGGGAGGAAGTTTCTTGTCACTAGAGTGTATGCAAGCCAAGACTGGTCAATTGCTATTAAGGGATGTTGTAGAGGGAACATATGTATTAAAAGCTTAGAATAGAGTATCCTTAAGACTGTCCAACCCTAAGATTCCCTGATTTTAGGGTCTAATTAGTTGCTATAGAATTAATAATTTTAGAATAAATTTTTAACTCACTCTTCCCCCATGAGAAAGCTGTGCTTATTCTTCATGGACTTCTAAATTAAGTACCTTGTGAAAAGAGTGGATAACTCCTTCCTTTTAACTTGGTAAAGTTTCTAACAAAACCTAGCTGTTTATTCAGCTGAACAATTTCTTTTCACTTGCATACCTCCAGACTTCCATTTTAGTTCCTCTCCAAAAAAAAGACACTTCAACCCCCAGTCTAAGATCATTCTCTAAATAGAAACTCCACTGAAACCAATCATGAGAATTTTAATTCTTTGGAGTTAGGAACAATTTTGCCTTGTACTAGATCACAGAATTAAACCTGGTCTACTCTTATTCCTGAATTTCTGTTTTTATTTCCCATTTCTTTAAAAATTAACAACTGCAACATCCCTCAAAAAAGGTGAGAAGGCTCCGGCTCCGGACTACTAACCTCTGTCTCTGAAGTAAAGAAAAAGAAGTAAGAGCTTTTTACTGGTTGTGAAAACCAGGAAATAATAGAGAAATCATGCATTCTGCAGGAATTCTCCTGAGTGTATTAAATTAAACTGACAGCATTGATATCGCTATTCATGTTGAAATAATTAGCAATTCTAAGGCTATTAACCAGTGTATTGTATCACTGTTTTAAAATTGGTAAGATGAATGCAAAAACCTTTTGGTGACTTTTGCTCCTACTAAAATTTAATTAGCCTTAGTTACTGACCTCATGTTTTATGTAACAGTACACTCCAAAATGATCTCATAAAGAATTGAAGTTTTAGAAGAAAGTCATTTTTGCTTTAAAAACTAGCATCACATAAAAGTTCTCTGAGTGTTTTTTAACTACTTTTGCAAAGTATTCTTATAATTGCTAACATTACCTATGGGACTGACTGACTTTGAATTTAATTGAGGTGGAAATGCATCTCTTTGACAAGGTCACTTTCTAAAGTGGAGCTGCACTACTTTGCATTACTGTTCTGATTTTTTTCTTTCTGAATTAACTATGATCTATAAAATTATCGATAAAGAATAATACCTTAGCCATCAAATATTAATAATGATTACAGGAGAGGAAAACTACCTATAATGAACATAACATTTATGGATGGTAATGTTCTCTGCTAAATCTGGAAAGCTGAGTCTACGCAGCCTTGAGGTGGACAATCCAGTGAGGTTCAATGGAAGGAAGCAAAACAGCTACGCTTCATAAGAGAATTGAGACTAGGAAGTCTAAACTAGCTGAAATCAAACAGAAGCTAAAAAACAAAGGAGGAAGTACCGCACATGGTACAGTGTTATTGCTGTTTGGGGGTAGGTGGGAAGGAGTTAATCTACCAATAATTTCCCATTGCTTAGTTGGAGTTTCATTAATGCTTTGTGATTGCACATTGTTTGGAAACCACATCATGGAAATCACCATCTTGTACCAATACATTATCTTTCTCAAATAATTTTGTATATATCAGACTTTCTGCTCCTTCAGAAAGTTGCTACTCAATGTACCCTCTCAGCTCTGAGAAAAAGAAAGAATATGTTATAATCTTGTCTGATGGGTTGGTTGCCCCACAAGTTTACATTAAACTTCCTCCTAAATCAAAATGAGAATCATGCTGGTGAAATGAAGCATGAGAATCCAAAATGCTTAGAATGCAATGTCTGAACTACATGTGGCTTTTTTTTTTCCACGCAACCTTCAGTTCTTTGAGGACTCTTATTTAAGTACTACAATTTTATTATGCTAGAAGGTACAGAGCATGTAGTAGTCATTGGGGCTGTCTTGGTTAATAACATTTGCAAATATCACTTGAGCCAGGATTGTCATTCTAGGATGAATGCAAACTATCGTTGTTACAGTAACAGCCTTTTGGAATAGGAGAAGCAGCAAGGTGAGTTGAAAAGAGCATGAACCCCGAAGATAAAAGGAATCCAAACCAAACCAAACATTGGATGCAAGTTTCAACTATTTGCAAGATGTGACTCCCAGTTTTCTAGTGACAATCAAATAAGATAATATAAATTGAAAATATTTGAATTTCTAAGGAGTTCTACATATATAAATTGCAGTTATTAATAAAGGTAGCTCAAACTTGCCAAGAGGATACATGGACTAAACAGACATGCTCCCCCCTGATTCCATCCCATTTCCGCACAAAAGAAAGGGCTGTGCTAATCCTATATGTGGTCCAGTAATTTACTGTGCCCACGACTCATGTCATATTATAATCAGTCAACACTTACATTAATGCTTGCTCTCTACAAAGTCAAATGAAGCTATTTAGGGGGTTCACAGAAAATTGAACTATGTCAATAAAGGAGACTTTATTAAAGAGGCAACTTTTAAAAATGTTCTGGGCTTAGAATAGCAGAGTGCACAAGGAACTGGTATTTTCAGGGAAAAAGAATGGTGTGGCAGAGAAGGCTCCAGTGGCCTGCTGATCTACCAATTTTATGTTCTCCCCTTGCTTCTCCTCCTGACATTGTCCATTAAATTACTGCAGACTGAGTACTGCAGGTATTAGATATTCAGTATACCTGTCTTCTAAAAGTATAAGTCCTAAAATAAAATAAAAGCAAAGAATGGTCTCTATTAAGACTATTTTAGAATGTTCCACATATACCCATCCAATAAAAGGACTTTCTTGAAAAAATAATTTCTTATATAGAGGGTTCCAAAAAAATAGATTGGCATTCCTGACAATTTCTTCTCTCTTATGAGTTTTTCTGTTTTATTTTGTTTTTTACTTACAGACACAGTACAGTATTATAGGCTGAGAACTTGATATAATACAGTAAGACTTGGTGACCTTGGCCAAGTCATTACCTTCCTGATTCTCAGTTATTCCATTTCAAAATAACAATTCTGTGTACTCCCCAGAATTTTTATAACCAAGTATATTGATTTCTTCATAAGGGGTAAAAACACTGGAAAGATGAATTATTTGCTCTGTGAATATTCTATTGAAAACAGAGTCCAAAATAACTATAAGAAAACTTATCGGCCTTCTCCAAGCACATTTTTATAGTAGTTGCTTTTCTATACACTGGAATTGAGTCATGAGAGAGTCTACCATAGGTGAAAAAACCTTAAGGTGAAATTTGCACCTTGTTAAATGAAAGTCTGTTGCCCTGAGACCTGCAAAGAGGTATCAAACTGAAGAGGAAAGAATTTTCTACCTCGCTGTGGATGACTTCTGCTTTTATTAAAAATTCTCTAAATCCTCTACTAACTACTCTTAAATGTGTACATAAATGAGCCACTCAACCAGAATGTTTAAAATTATCTTGCAATTATATTTCTAGGCTTTAGTGTCTTAAACTGCTCAAGGAAAATGAAGAATTCCAGCATAAAACACTAACTTCTCTGAGATCTTTCCAACAAAATGATTAGGAAAGGTCTCTTCTTTAATGAAAGTATGTGGAGGTACAGTATAAATCATGAAAAGGCAGGAGAGGGCATCTGATAGAGAGATATACTTTAAAAAAAAAACAAGTGAGCTATAAAACATGTAGCCTCAATATCTCCTACAATTCTACATGGGTGCTCAAAAAGAAGAAATTACCTGTTACTGATGCAGGAGAATGGAAGAAATGTTATGTTTAATTTTTCTCACATGAATTTCAGATGAAGACTCGAAAGTTGATTCTTTGAGCTGACAGAAGCACAAGTCACAACCCATCCTCTAACCCCATCCCCAAACAAGGGCCAGAAAGCACTTGAAAGTGGCTCATTTTACATGGTAGCCCCAGGTTAAGCCAAAATAATCCAGGAGGAAAAAAATGACAATCCTAACAACAAAAAAAAAAACAATTCCCACAGTGAGCTACACACCCCACATACCCAGGCTTTCCATGAGATCTTAATGAGGGTCAGGGGTCAGTGCTAAGGAGCCTAGTGGAACAGTGAGAACCAAGATCCTGTTTCCACTTTAATGCCTGTATGTTTATGTTTTGTGTCCTGCACGGGAAAGACCGAGACAATTCTACTTCCAGGGAGGCCAGAGAAAAATGTACTAGATATAGTAGTTTGACAGAAAAATAGGGTTGTTCCGTGGGGCTACGGGTGGTCTCAATTCAGAACTGCCAAAACGTGTACTGTTAGCTGACAGTTCTCATCCAACCCCAGCCTAAGATTAAAGTACATTATGGAAATAAAGGCCATTGTTTTCAGTCTGCCCCTTCACCTCTCCGCCCACACACCTCCAGAGAAGGCGGCCTGAGTTTAAATTTAGCAGAGATGTTAGTTATATAATAGTCCTGAGCCAGCTCAACATCCCAGCCTCCCAATTTGTCACGTCTGACCTTCCTATCACACTCTGATAAACTTCATTCTGCTACAGCTGCTTCTCTTGTTTATTTTAGAGACTCAGAGTATAGTTCACCATTAATTTCAAGTTACCTGCTTCCTTGGCAACCTACTTCAGTTAAAATGTACTTTTTCTCTCTATTGGCAAAATTTTCCCCTGTGGGTAAATTGCTACACCCCCTCCTCCCACCAACCCTTAAACTGCCACCCCTTTCTCAGCTCCTGAACCTTCGATAACCTTTGGAACTAGATTCAAATCAACATTTCATGTAGTTCCTGAGCTTATCACTCTGGGATAACTTTAGCTTCTGGTTTCCAGGCCAAGCCCAGCTGGAAACCCTGAAACAACATGAGCACATTCATCCTAGAGGGCAGTCAGTAAAGATCGGAAATGCCATGATCTCTTCGATTCTGACCTTACCAAATGTCTAGTTGATCCTGGCTTGGATTCAGGAGGAGTAAGCTTCTCAGACCATCTTCTGGTTAAATAGATGAGAGATGATAAACATCCTCACCCTCGAGACCATGGAGAGTGATTTTTCAGCCCAAGTCCAGTACTGAAAATGAAATAAGCCATGGGTCCTGATGGTGAGCGATCACAACATTTATTGAGTGACCACTCTCAATCCACCCAACAGCCCTGTGAGGGAAGTTACTGTTTGTCTCCCCATTTTATGAATGAGAAAACTGAGGCTCAGGAAAGTCCATCTTAAAAGTTAAGTTAGAAAGGACTGGAGTCAGGTTCCAAACCCAGTGTGGTTCCAAAGTCAACAGCCTGTCCTCTTCACTATGACACCCTCTGTCAGCCACGGCTGTGTGCCAGAACCACCTGGTGAATGCTGATGTCTGCTTCCTCCACCATCTCTACCACTTCCCAACAAGTTCCCATTTTCTATATCATGTTGGGTTGCAAAAATCTACACATAAAAAAAAAACCTGCCAGGTGATCCTGATACAAACTAGAGCTGAAACCACTGACTACCTTAGATAATAATGTAGGTCAATAGATTTTGTGAACTGTAAAGCACTCCATAAATGCTTTTATAATCAATAAGATCCTTGTAGGCAGAGATTTCACCTTCCTGATCTTTGCATTCTTTTATTCCACTCATTCATTGAACAAATATCTAAGTGCCTACTATGTTTCAGGAATGGCAAGGGCTGTCAGACAAGGTCTCTGGGCCCCTGGATTTTAAAGGACAGCTCTTTGACACCCTGTGAAAACAGTGCCACAGTGGGTGTTCCAGAATCAGTTATTGAATTGTTAAGTATTTATATATTGCTTTGCTTTAACCTTTTCATTGTGGCTTGGGGCAGATATGCTCGGGGCAGATATGATCACTAAGACCCACCCTTTCGGTTGACAACTTCAGGGAAAGAAAGACCATATATTCTGCATCAATATTCTTCCAGTACTATCACCCCAGCCCCACTTTTATACACAAAGCCACTGCTTCTATGTGATTTAGAGCATAAATATAATGCTACCTGCCCATCAGTGGGGAAGATGCTTTACTCTCAATTCATCATTTTGGGGAACCATTAAGTCCACTGAAAAATGAAGTTCAGGTCAACTATGTCCTAAGTTCTCAAATTTCAATTTGGTTTACTCCAGCTTTTCCTGGGCCATAAATCAAACATTTCTGTTATCACAACCAGAAAAGCAAACAAAGAAGCAATATTTGGGGTTTAAAATCCTAAAGGCATGGTTTGTGGACTTAGAATTTTTAAAATAAATTTTTACAAAATTTAGTCTATGTTTCTATGCCTAGTAGACAGGAAGTGTCGCAGTAGTAGTCATAAATTAATTCAAAATTTAAGATAGACAAACTGCTGATCTAAAGAGGAAAAAAATATACCCGTAAACTAACATATCCCAGAATGCATAGTTGAGGTGACTGGAAATATATTCTTCTCTAATCAGACAAATATCACTTCTTTAATGATCATCTGTGTACTGTCAACTCATTTTCATACTATTCCAAATTTATTCTTACTAAAATAATGATTTAAAAAACATATATTCCTTCTTAAAGTGAAGAAAGCAAACACATTTCCAATATCTTTTTTTTACTCCTGTAAGTTGCTTCCCTTTTAAAATACACCCAATTTCAGGAAATTGTTGTGATTTTTTTCTATTTTTCCAAAAACTTTATTGAATTAATAGGGGTGGCATTAGTTAATAAAATTATATAGGTTTCAGGAGTACAATTTTATACTACATCACCTCTGTATGTATTATTTGTTCACCACCTAAAATCAAGTCTGCTTTCATCACCATTTATCCCCCCTTTACTCTGTTCTACCTCCTTTCCCTCTGGTAATCACCATACTGTTCTCTGTGACTATGAGGTGTTTTTTTCTTGTTTGTTTGCTTAATCCTGTCACCATTTCACCCAGTCCTCTAATCACTGTCCCCCCTGACAGCTATTCTCTGTATCTATTAGTCTGTTTCTATTGTTTTAGTTTATTTTGTTCATTAGATTCAACATGTAAGTGAAATCATATGGTAGCTGTCTTTCCCTGACTGGCTTATTTCATTTAGCATAATGCTTTCCAGGTCCATGAATGCTGTCACAAAGGGTAAGATTTCCTCCTTTTTTACAGCTGAGTAGTATTCCACTGTGTAAGGGTACCACAGCTTTTTTTTATTCATTCATCTGCTGATAAACACGGGCTGCTTCCAAATCTTGGCTATTGTAAATAACACTACAATGAACATGGGCATCCATATACTTTTTCAAATTAGTGTTTTGGGTCTCTTCAAACATATTCCCAGAAGTGGAATTGTTGGGTCATAAGACAGTTACATTTTGAATTTTTGGAAGTAACTCCACACTGCTTTCCACGAATTATTCCACTCATTGGTTACACTAATCTGCATTCCCACTAACAGTGCATGATGATTCCTGTTTCTCCACATCCTTAACAACACTTGTTGTTTGTTGATTTATTGACACTAGCCATTCTGAGAGCCATGAGGTGACAATTCCATTGTGGTTTTAATTTCCATTTCTCTGATTAGTGACCCTGAGCAGCTTTTTATATGTCTATTGGCCATATGTATGTCATCTTTGGAGAAGTGTCTATTCAGGTCCTTTGCCCATTTTTTAATTGAATTGTTTGGGGGTTTTTTGGTGTTGAATTGTATGAGTTCTTTATAAATTTTGGATATTAATCCCTTATCAAATGTATCATTGGTGAATATGTTCTCCCATCCAGTGGGTTATCTTTTCATATTGTTGATGGCTTCCTTCACTGTGCAAAACTTTTTAGTTTGATGTAGCCCCATTTGTTTATTTTTTCTTTTGTTCCTCTTGCTGGAGGTGATATAACAGAAAAATATTGCTATAAGAAATGTCCAAGATCTTACTGCCTATCTTTTCTTCCAGGATTTTTATGGTTTTGAGTCTAATATACATGCTAAAATCCTCAACAAAGTATTAGCAAAACAGATCCAATAGTACATTTAAAAGATTGTACACTATGATCAAATGGGATTAATTCCAGGGATTCAAGGTTAGTACAATATCCACAAATCAATAAATTTGATATCCCACATAAACAAAATAAAGGATAAAAACCACATGATCATATCAATAGATGCAGAAAAAGCAATTGATGAAATACAGTACCCATTTATGATAAAAAACTGTCAGCAAAGTGGTAATAGAGTAAACATTTCTTTATGTTATAAAGGTGATATATGACAAATCCAACCTTATACTTAATGGACAAAAACTACAAGCACTTCCCTTAAGCTGGGAATAAGGCAGGGATGCCTGTGTTTACCTCTGTTATTTAACACAGTACTGGAAGTCCTCGCCACAGCAATCAAACAAGAAAAAAAAAACTAAAAGGCATCTAAATTGGAGAGGAAGAAGTAAAACTGTCATTATTGGCAGATGACATAATACTGTATATAGAGAACCTTAAAGATTCCACCAAAAAACTATCAGAAGTGATAAATAAATGCAGTAGGGTAGCAGGATAAAAAAATAAATATCCAGAAATCAGTTGCATCTTAATACACCAATAATTAACTACCAGAAAGGAAAACTAAGAAAATAATCCCATTCACAATTGCTTTAAAAAGAATAAAACACTGGGAATAAATTTAACCAAGGATGTAAAATACCTGTTCTTGGGAAAATATAAGACACTGAAAAAAGAAATTGAAAATACAAAAAAGTGGAAGCATATACCATGTTCATGGATAGGAAGACTTAACATCATTAAAATGTCCTAAAATGCTTAGTACCCAAAGCAATCTATAGATTCAATGCAATTTCTATTAAGATACCAATGTATTTCACAGTGCTAAAACAAATATTCCAAAAATTTATATGGAACCATGAAAGACCTCAAACGGCTACAGCAATCTTGAGAAAGAACAAAATTGTAGGAATCATACTACCTGATATCAGAGTCTACTACAAGGCCATTGTGATCAAAATAGCATGGTACTAGCATAAAAACACACATATAGATCAATGAAACAGAATAGAGAGCTCAGAAACAAACCCACACCTTCATGGTCAATTAATATTTGACAGAAGAGGCAAAAGCATACAATGGGGTAAAGATAGTCTATTCAATAAATGGTGTTGAAAAAATTGAACAGATAATTGCAAAAAAAAAAAATGAAACTAGACCACCTTCTTACACTACATGTAAGAATAAACTCAAAATGGATTGAAAATTTAAATGTTAAAACATGAATTTGTTTTAAATGAGTATGAAAAATAAACATATGTGGCAGTAATAATTAAAAAAATAACATATATATTTGGTATTAAACATTGCCCCCAAAACCAAGAAGCTGTTTCTTGAGTGCCTACAATAGGAGATACCCACTAGACTCCAATCTAGGAATTTTTGTTTAATTGGAAGCATGGCCATGAACTCAAGAAAAGAGATCAGGCCAAAAGCTTGACTTCTCTGTGAAGCACTTTAAGAGTAAAAATAAAAGTAACATTTGGGCAGAGGGTACTCTACTCCAAGGCCCTGCACAGGCAATTGGACAGGGAAAAGCATTGTTATTAAAGGGAATGCAGAGGAAAGGAGGACGGAATCATCAGGATAGTGACCCTAACCTCAGAAGCCTAAACTCACCTCTCTGGGGACAAAATGGAAGCCGAGTGAGGCTCAACACAGCCTGAGGGATCTGTCTGAGCTGAGAACTCAAAAATGGGCCTAAGAACTTTCTCACTTTATTTTGCAGTCAGACTATAAACAAAGATATTTTTATTACCTTCTGAACAATTTCCCTTTCCAAACACCATTTGTCAATCAAGTTGGGAACACAGAGCATACTCAGAGGTCTGTGAAAGAAAATTCCCTTATGTGGTCTTGATTAGCCTCCAATCCAATACACACAGCCTATTTTTTGAGCATCTTCTGCTCACTTAACACTAGAAATTCAATGGGAAAAAAGACAAACATGGTGATAAAAAAGACTATCAAGAAACCAGAGATGAGGCTGAGAACTGTGTCTTAAAAAATGGAGTCACATTTGCTCAACCAGTTTTGCAGATTGCAATTATACCATATATTTTCTCCCTGGTTTTAAAATCTAACAAAATAAAAAGAAAATCTGTAAATTATTTTACATTTGAATATCCATTAGTTTGTTTTATGAATCTGTTGTTTCTTTGTTAGAAATCAGCAGAAGGCAAAGCACCTACAGGAAGTAGCCACTGAAATCAAATTTCCATTACACTTAACCATGGCCCCCCTACAGCCAGATGTCTTAGAGCTGTTTTACAACCCGCAGATGGGCACTTTACTGGGAGATAAGTTTGTAAAGAATAAACTTTGGGGTATTGGACAGACCCTTTAAAAACAAGCCAGTCCCAGCTTAAGCAAATGCATGTTTTGAAAAAGTTTAACACCTGTTTTCTGCAGCCATGAAGAGGCTTTACACCTGAGTCATTTCAGGTAATATCTTAGTGTTTCAGGCAGTATTACCTTTATTGTCAAAATGGTCCAAATGACCTTCCACTGAAAGCATCTCTTTTTCAATTCAATCTAAAAATAATGGATATTTATTTTTCTTTCTAAAAGGCAACTTCATGAAGGAAAAATAGTTAAATTTCTGTTTCTTTCTAAGAAACACATTTCCTATATTCCTATCCCCATAGCCCATTAAAAAGTTACCAGTTCTTTCCAAAAGAAAAAAGTATTGAATCTGAAGGCCCTTGAGAGCTGACCAGACATAAACATGGAAAATACAATTTGATTCTTTTGGGTGGTTTCTATATAAAATGCTACTTGTGTTTGATTAATTGCTCTCTAAGGTGGTCTTAACACTAGAAAACTTGGGCTTTATCAACTCCTTCCCTAAGGATGCGAAGTTACTTATTTCACAAGTATATGCAAAGATTCACATTATTATTATATCAAATTGGGTCATGTTATAGCAATTCAGAAGTTTGTGTGTGCTTTTCAAAGAGGGTAAGGAAAGGGGGCTCCTGAAAGTCTCTTGGATAGATAGCACAGTGGGAGGGAAACAAAACGCCCTTCTGTTTTCCATTAAAGTTATGTTCTGCACCAAGTTTGATTGCTAAACATCTGGCAGTCTTTTCTCTGATAACGTAGTTCAATAGAGGAGACAATGCTAAGCCTTTGAAGCTCTCCCTGTAACTCTTAAGTGGTAGGTGAACAAGAGGAGATAAGAACTCTAGGTTTTCCCCTTCTATCAAAAGTGGCAAAAGAGGTTTACAGACTTCTCTTATTTCTTTATTCTTTGAGGTCCCATTGTTCCCTTTCCCTAGATAGGATATAGGAGAAACCATGGGGAAAAAAATCACTAAAATGTTTCTCCCACTTCCTCTGCCAGAAACAAAATCTTCTGCCTTTTCCTTCACTGCTGGAAAAGACCCAAGAACTGACTGAAATATTCATGATCGTGTCTTTAAATGCTTTGGATAATTTGTAGTGAGAGAAAGAAAGCAGAAATATCCAAAGTGAGAAGAGCTGAGAGATTCTCCTACATCCTTTGGCTCTGATAATGAGATTGTGCACCATTTATTTTGTGAAGACTCTCTTCTTCATTTGTCTAGGCTATCATTGTTCAACAACAACCAAAACTTTTTAAAATTAAGAACCAGTTCTTTGAAACTAGAAAAAAGTTGTGAAAGTCACCCAGCCCAAATTTACCTTTTAAAGGAATTGGGCCTCAGACAGGCAAAAGTGACTTGCTCTGTGTCACAAAATTATATAAGAATAACTGAAGTGGTTTATAAGATGTATGTAGCGTAATATTTTCTCACAAAAAAGGAACATGGATGTTTATGAAAGTAAAGGAAGGAGAAACAAAAGCCTGTAATGCAGGAAAATCCTGTATAGATAACTAGAGATGTATTGGCTACAGATTTGCCTCTGAGACTCCTAGCAACCAGTGCAAAGAAAAATGATCCATTATATATTCACTGTTCATAGAAGAAAATACCAGTGTTTACCTGGATTCTCATTAAGAAGTCTATGTAACACAATGCAAGTCATTCCTAGAGTACGAGCATGCCCCCATAGTAAGCTTCATGGGGACCCCACCCTGCAAAGCAGTCTTACGGCATAATGCTGAAAACACAAGAAGCTCACTCCTAACTAGAGAACCAAACGATTCCATTTAGATGCACTGACTTAAGGTCTGGCTTTATCTGGAGAGAAAATTTGCATGGAGGAATGGAAGGACTAAAGATTGATTCAGCACTTACTTTTTGCCATGCTGTATTCTAGGTGCTTTAAGTGTATGGAGATGATTTCACCTTCAGCAACCCTGTGAAGCATTTACTAGTCTTCCCATTTTACAAATGGAGAAAATAGGTGCATGACTTGGCCGAGTGCATGCAGCTAGGGCAGCTAAGTGAGGGCTGGGGGCCCACGCTCAGACCCCAGAGTCTGTGCTCGCACCAGAATTGTTTGCTCCCTAGATCATCTCTCTGTCCTGTGGGTGTCATGTTCTTTCAACAGTTCTCAACCTCAAGATCAACTAATGAGTAAATATTGATACTAAAAATTATGTTTGTGGTGAATGTAGTACTGTTTTCTAACCTGTGCAACAAAAGTAGCAAAAAGTTGATATTTTTAACTCTTGTTCCATATTGAAGAGAAACTATAGTAGCACCCCCTTATCTGCTAGGGATATGTTGCAAGACCCCACTGGACACCTGAGATAATGGATATACACACCCTCAGCAACTTCCTTGACCCTGTTGGAAGTGTGGTGACAGCTTTGTAATCAGCAGATGATTTTTATGTTTTCATCCCAAATCTCCTCCTGTAGATGGGTGATGGTCCCTTACTGCAGTAAATGGCTTGACATCATTCATTTCAGAAAATCCCTAGCTGAAGTCTTGTATGGGCTTGATGCTCTCAGCACAACACCTCACCATCAGTGGGAACACATTTTCTGTTGGCGTCTTCCACCCACAAATTCAATTCCTTTTCCATCTTAACTCAGCACTTATCATGCACTCTGGCCATAACTGTTTCAGTTTGAGGTGTGACAGCAAAATTAGCATGAATTTCTTTTTCCTTTTTCACAATTTCATGGAAATTCATTCTTACCATAGATCTTAGCAGCCTCAACATACAACTTTCTTTCCTTATTAAGTCAAGAGCTATCATCCTTGCACTTAAAGGAAGCACTCTAAGGCTTGTCTTTGACATACCCAATTTCCCAGCATCACTACTCCTGCACTTTAGAACCATTATTAAGTAAAATAAAGGTTACATGAACACAACAGAAAACCCAAAGGGCTACTGAATGACTAATGGGTGGGGACACAGGACAAAGGGCAGACAGTTTGAGATTTAATCACACTGTTCACAACAGCACACAAGTTAAAATGTGTAAATTATTTACATCTGGAATCTGCCATTTAATATTTTTGGGCGACTGAGGGTAACTAAAACCACAGAAAGCAAACCCATGGTTCAGAAAGTACTACTGTATTTACCAAATTGATTTTTACCAAAACCAACCAACTATTAGAAACACTGAAAAGAACAATTTCCTCCTGCTCTCTCTAGAAAAACAAAACAAGAAATGCAAGTCAAGTTGCAGGGCTTCAATGGATATAATTCACCATAGAAAAGGCTCCTGACACCACAGGGAAAAGGCACTTCTGCTAACACTTCTAAATGTCCCTTAACCATGCTCTCCTACTTACTTTGTAATGATTGCATGTTTTCCCTTTGGGCCTACTAAAGTATTTAATTGCAATTACACTCATTTACATAGCAGATGAGGCTAATTGCTGGTATTAGTTACCAAATGTATGCTTGTATTGTGAGGGTGAAAAAAATGCCCTACAGAAAAGAAAACGACTGTGCCTCTCTAATTAAGGAGTTATGAAGTCAGAATGAGCTGGTTCCAAGATGTAAATATGAAATTGAGGGCTTTCAGAACTCTATAATGGTTTTTATTACTCCATCTCACTTCCTTGATTACATACAATATTTAGGGACTAAAGATAAATACAGCACAATGTTCATAGTGCTGACCTGATTGCCAGGCACGTTCACTCATTCGTAGATTGAAGTAAACGAAGTTGTCCTGCAAACCCATGATAAACGGTGAGTTATGAGTACCTGGTCTCCACTTACCTCACTATTCAATTGTTAGGCTGGGTTCTACTTATTGCAAGGGCAGTGTGGGCATTATTAAATACCCACCAATTGATATTTGAGGCTTGTTAGTAACAAGTGATACAGAATGAACAGAGAAATCATGAAATGTGGTGCGAATTCTTTGGGAAAGACCAAAAGATAGAGATCTGTAGGTTGTTTTGCTCTTCCCTGCTTTATTTCTGTGAAGGCATCATAATGTCTAAAATGGAATTTTGTGGTGATTTACTTTGAGGAATTTTATATTCTCATTGGAGGGACAGAATTCATACCTCTGAAAAACATATCCACACATACAAGATCTGTCCAGCCATGTTATACGAAAAATAAAGACATTTATTGAAGAAGATACAAGAAACCTTATACTAAGGACAATGATGCCTCGGTCCCCTTCAGAGTAGGCACCTTGGGACCTCACACAATTCTCCCAGTCACCATTAGTTGCCCTGTCGTATTTTCCTGAATCTCATTGATGCTCTGAAATCTCTTCCCTTTCAAAAGTGATTTTAGTTTTTGGAAAAGCCAGAAGTCACAGGGTGCCAAAGCTGGGCTGTATGGGGGAGGCTAGTCACCTGGGTGATTTGATGTTTTGCCAAAAATCTCTATATGAGATGTGATACATGAGCGGGCATGTTGTTGTGATAAAACTGCTAATCACCAGTTGACCATAGCTGTGTCCTTCTGAATCATCCAAATATTTTTCTCAAAGGAATGTTCAATCTTAATTCAAAATTGGATTCAGATTCAATGTTCTACTCACTTAGTCATTTTGAATAAATGGCCACACAGTGCACATGTTCACTCAACAGTGTCTACCTCCCCCACTGACAAGTACAGTGCAGTCATCATTGTTCATGCATGGGCATTCCAGTCCGCTCTCCTTGCCTGCCTGGTTATATTGATGTTATGTAACCATTCTCATCACATTAACCATGGCTGGACTTTTTCCAGAAAGACCTTGGATATTTCCCCACTCATTTCATACCAGAAAGATTTTAAGACACAGTAGTAGACAGCAATAAAAGTTGATAGTATTTACTACTAACTATAAACCAAAGGTTCAGAAAGGCAAGCTGTCAAAGAGGACAGGGGCCCTTTGGGAAGAATCATAGTAAAATCTTCTCTTTTTTTTTAATGGCTACTTTAAAAAATATATTTGTTTATTTTTAGAGAGAGGAGGAGGGAGAAAGAGAAGGAGAGAAACATCAGTGTGTAAAGGGTTGCCTTGCCCCCAGACAAGGACTGGCCCACAACCCAGACATGGGCCCCAGTGGGGAACTGAACCAGTGATGCCTCAGTTCGCAGGCCAGCACCCAATCCAGTGAGCCAGGGCAAAAATGTCTCTTTTTAACAAAGATTTGCAAGGAACAAACAGACAACAACTCTCACAGTCACAGCATTCAAGCTCCTGGCACTGACAAACTCAGGTATTTGAGAGTTTCCATCTTTGCAATGATTTTTCACCAGTAACATTTTTATCTAGTTCCTCATGCCTTTCCTCTTCTTAGCTATGGCTCCCCACCATCACCTCCCACACAATTTTCGTAAAGATAAATTGTTTCTTTAAGAAAGAGAGGGAGGGATGGAGAGAAAGAAGGATGGAAGAAGGAAGGAATGGAGGGAAAGAAAAAGAGAAGTTTTTTGCCCTTAAAATATACCTGCTCTGTTTATTTTCTCTTTAGTGAATGCTTAACTGTGATAATATCATACTGTACAGTGTTCAGTTACCTACCCAGGTCATTTTATAAAATGAATCTGGCTGTCAGCCAAGCTTCTGCCTCCCTCCCTTTTCTCTTGGTTCAAAAAAAAAGTACTGGGGGCAAAAAAGGGTGGGAGTTGGAGAGAGAAAGAGAAAGGATAAAGAAAATCCTCCATGCCACCAAAACCTGCATTCCGTGGATAGTGTGGCCTCACCCCTTTTAGTAAGGATTCTTTTTAAATATAGGCCTTTGGTAAACCCATCCCAGGTGGTATGATGACAGGGGTCAGCTGAATGCTATTTTTTAAACTTGTGTGAAAAATTCATTTTGAGTTTCATCTCATCTCTGGGGCACTCAGGCATGCAATCACTAAGCTCTGGTGCCAAATGTAAACAGGACATCCTTTCAGATATCCAGGTCCAGCTGGAGAGAACACACACCCTCTGGTTCTTGCCCTGTTCGGAAACCGACCCCAGTCCTTTCACGGAGAGATGCAGGGGCAGGGAAGCCTACTCCAGCATGTGGGATGTAAACAAAATCCTTAAAAACATCTTTTTCTCCATGTGGTTGGTTGTGTTCCTCCCCATCCCTTCATTCTTCTTACACCACAGCAACACCTGCAGGCTAAAAATGTCACAGACACCCAACGATTGTGAACTGTCACAAAGTTTTCCATTCACTGGGAGGAGTTTATATATTAGGCTCTGGATCAGAGAATGTTAGGGCTAGAAGGCACTGGAGAGCTCATCCAGTGCACTTTTCTGATTGTGCAGATAATAATAGATATTGAGGAGTGCAGAAAGGGTACAGCCTTTGAGGAAACCAGTCTTCAGTGACTCTCTCTCAGTGGGTGCTCTTGGAAGCAGGTGGGTCACACACACACACAAAAATAAGAACCCTCCTTTGAAGAAATTATATTTGTATATTTTCACCATTTCTCTGAATAACAGGACACTAAGAAAACCCAAAGAAACTATGTTATTAAGAGTTCTGTGAGGTACCAATCACAAGCACTGAAGAAGCCCAGAGGTTAAAGGCATCAGCGAGAAACTACTAGTCAGAAAATGCTTTAGGAAGGAGGAGAGATTCTCACAGTGCTCCCCACTTTCACACTAGCAAAGGAGAGGAAATATTCTCACTCAAAAGTTTAAGAACGGCTGCCTCTAATTCTGGTTGATAGAAAGTTACTTTTACCTCTACTGCCAATTTTTCTCTTGTACTTGTCTTCTCATTTCCCTCAATAAACTCACTGCACTTCATCTCATACTCCATACCACCACTCTTGGGCATCTGCGCAACATAGCTGCTTTACCCTCTTTGGAAACTGTTCACATGAGCAGGTCTTCATTACGTCTGTTCTCTGCTTTCCCCACCCAGCCCCATCAGAAAGAGGTGATTAGGCCAAGGACGACTGATCAGGGCTGGGTCAAATCACTTCTCACAGGAATTTAGAACTAGGTTATTAGAAAGTTCTGTTAGTCTCAACATGCAGTTGGAAGCCTAACAAACACCTTTGAGAACTGTGTGACCATGTGTACCTGAAGTGAAAAACAGAGCTGGAGAAAGAGTACTTTCCTGCTCACAGGAACTACCTTGATCCCTTTCCAAGGACTGGCTGCACTTCTGCCATCAGGTACCCAGCCATGTCCCTGGGTTCCTACATAAATTCTCAAGTAGTTTGAGTTGTTTTCTATTACTGGCAACCAAAGAGACTTCACTGAAACTCCAATTTTGGACTTGAGTATTTTCCCAGCAGTTTCATCTGAAAAGATTTCTCCTTTTTCTGACCATCTCATTCTAGAACCAACCCATCCACAAGCATTAAGAGTCCAAATTTGTCCATTTTTATTTCACCCTTTAGATCTGTTGAAAGAGTAGCATGGTTAGCCATGACCAGTGTGGCTCAGTTGGTTGAGCGTCATCCCACAAAGTGAAAGGTTGCTGGTTCGATCCCTGGTCAGGGCACATGCCTGGGTTGCGGACCTGGTCCCTGATCGGGGCAAGTTCAAGAGGCAACCGATTGATGTTTCTCTTTCACATCAATCTTTCACTCCCTCTCTTTCTCCCTTTCTTCTCCTATCTCTAAAAAATAAATAAATAAAACCTTTTAAAAAGAATAGCATGGCCAAGTTCCAACAGGATTTAAGATCAGTTAGCTACAATCAGATTCCCCCTAGCAGCTTTTAAAAAGTAATTGAATTCAAGGAACTACCCACTGGCTCTGAAATGCAATGCAACCTATGATTAAATATGGTAGTATGCTTTTTTAAAAAATCAGTAAAGCAAACATATGCTCATACCATAATGTGTCACAATGATTTCAAACAAAATATTTACAAAAAAAATTTGGTTTTATAGAGTTCCTAACTAAGTCTAAGCAAATAAAGGACTAACTATGCTTATAATTGATTTCACTAGTTCCATGTACATGTCCGAAGAGAAGAAAATATCTATGAAAAGACTGAACATTTTCATTGGACTATCAACATACATTGCCCATAGTCAGGCAAATAGGTCAGGAATAACACTTTTAGAGACTTAACTAGTTGCCATCGGACTGATGTTTTCTAAAGAACCATTAATTTTATTTCTTCAAGAAAGTCATGAAGACCCTGAAGCATCACCCTGTCTTATTAACAATTCCCCACTTTGCCCCCATCATCACCATAGAAGCACTCGGGACCAGGTCTGAGTTAGATTGTGAAGTGAAGCTCTGTTTCACTGTCCTCTCCCCACACAGACTGTTGGAATCCTCAGGCTACCTCTTCTGCCCAGGGTTCCCCCACTGTGGGTCCTCCCACTTCCACCACCAGTACGTTTTTCCTGGACAATGTCCAATGTACTTGCCTATGCCACTCTCCGCCATCATCATTTACCTTTCCAAGTCCTCTTACCTTTGGCTCCTGGTCTTTGCAGATCAAATGATTAAGTATTTAGTGGTGCTGATAAATTAATTCATTACCTCATCCAACTGATTAGGTTTGCATTTTAAGGAGGTTTCTAGAGACAGTGTTTTTTATTCTAGAAGGTAAGGACTATGTCTTAAACTTCTTCTACATGTTCTATAAATTATAATATGGTGCAGATCTTAAAATAGGCACCAAATATAAACTTGGATTGAATTTCTGAAAAGAATGAAACCAGATGAGTCTTTCTAGGTTTTCCCCAATGCCTTTCCATCTATCTCCCCTCTCTCTCCCCATATGTCCATATGTTCACTCCAAGAGAGTTTATATTAGTCTAACTATATGTGTCTCTAGGTAAAAACTACAAAATAAATCTAGAGTTTAATAGCTTGTTTCTATATTAGGTCCCCATTGAAGTCATTTGGACATACTTTATATCAATTTCCTCTTCAATGAAATGGAGTTATTATTGATCTATTACTCCTAGAGCTTTTGGTAACATTCTATTTTAGTAAAACACTTTGGGAGCCTTCCAGGAAAACTTTTAGAGAAAACTAAATATGGACTATTAATTTTTTAAAATGTATTAGCACCTATTGTGCATAAAGTGCTGTGTCAACTACAATGGAGGGCACAAATATGGCTAATATTTTCTGCCTTTAAAAAGCATACAGTGGAATGTGGGACTTTGTAATCTAGGTTATTTTACTAATGATAAAATCCCACGAGCAATGGACAACAGTGTGGTAATTGTCGGTGGAGGGATAAGGTCAGTGGAGGTAGAAGTGAGTATAGACGAGATAAACAGTAATGGAGAAAATACAATAAAAATCACATGAGCAAAAACATTTCTTTGAATGTACAGAGATAAATACACTTTTTACTAGTCTGGTAGAATTTTTCCTATTAATAAATGAGAAAAAATGACAAACTTTCACAACTTCCTGAGAAGTGGCTCAAAAAACATAGGCAAGTACCTGAACAATTTTTGGTTGACCTTGTAACTTAGAGCTGTCCTTGGACTTCCCTGTGTGTCCACGGGCTGCAGGAATTCACTCAGAGTGCCTTGCTAACAGTGTTCACCCTGTTAACGTTAACAATGAAGTTCAGGTCCTGCTGGACATACTCTGGGGCAATACAACACAGAACCTCAAAGACCAGGAGACAGCTAAAGAGAAATGAAGATAACAGTTAAGCTAGGGAAAGCTACAAAACTCTAAACAGAGACACACACTCACAGTCCAAGAGAAGTCACATCAGATTAGATGTTTGACTACACATTGACTGTCACATAGCTTTGTTGCTGAGACAAATTTACATTATTCTATGACCTACTTATAGAGAGCATATTCATCTAAAAGTGATGCTGTTACAGGAAAATACTGAAATTTTAACATCAAGCCCCCTTCTATCAATGTCATTTCATGGAAAATTCCAGAAATTATAAGGTCAA
Source organism: Phyllostomus hastatus (assembly GCF_019186645.2). NCBI lineage: Eukaryota > Metazoa > Chordata > Mammalia > Chiroptera > Phyllostomidae > Phyllostomus > Phyllostomus hastatus. Next base: position 4,464,188 of record NW_025334033.1, on the reverse strand, counting down.
AGATCCAGCTGTCTTCAGGATTAAGGTAGGTCATTATTTTTCTTCCTAATTCTGGTTCAAATAGAGAAACACATTTCTGAAGTGAATGATCTTTGAACATTCGCTCCAAAAACAAGCAAAGATATTTAATAGTGAATCACATTCTCCCATTCTTTGAGGCTGATCTGCCAGCTTTTTACCCAACCCTCCAAGGAAAAATAATTTTCTAAGAGTACAAATAAAAACATCTATCACTTCAAACTTTTCCTCTCTTTGGAAGGCACACCTTTTGACTCAGGACATGAACCTAGCAGTAAATGCAGCTGTCCAAGAAGTGTGCACAGGAAATGGAAGGGTGACAGGCAGGGAACAGTGAAAGGACATTTTTATCTGGTCTCTGAGAGGCTTATGGAAAAGTTTTCCAAATATTTCTTTGGAATGACAAGAGGAGTCAAATGTTTGGAATTCAAGTAAAAAGTTTACTGGTGGAGAAATATGGCAGAAATATTAAAGCACAAAAATTTCCAACTTTAGGCATAGGGAAAAGAGTATTGTGTATATATATGTTTTAATTGAGAAGTGCTGAAAGTAATGCAAGTCTTAGAAAATCACAAAATTTCCACTTTATTAATTGTGAGTCCAGTTAACTGTTTATTTGAGTATGACCCTACTATAGAAGTTGGGATCCACCTTCCCAAAAGAGATTTTTCTATACCTTTCATGTATTTTCTATAATAATCCTTCCTGACCACCTTTCCTTACACTTTGTGCCCACTTTTTTAATTCAGTATACCAAGTTACAGTATTGGGTTCTGAATATCAAATAAGTTTTGTTACATGCTGGCAAAGAAAGTGAATATCATTTATTTAAAAATAAATTTACTTCAAGAAACACAACTAAGAACTTGGAACAGAAAGATGGATCTTGGCCATCACTGTATCTCTGCAGGCTACCCTTCCTCATATTGGCTTTTAATTTGATCTGGTGACTAATTTACAGTTTCAGAGAAGCCTACAGTTTAACAAAAAGGCTAATAGTCTCCCCATGTATCTGCTCCTTACCCCTTTGTATCATTGTTTTGGCCTTCCAGAGATGAGCACTAGAAATACATAAATACATAGATGTCTTTTTATATAGGCTTTTTCTAACCACATTTAGCTGCAGGGGGATATAAAAGACAAATGTGTTGACAAATGACAAGATGTTACTCACTGTAAAAATATTATTGCATGCACAAAATTTCCTGTTATGGTGCATATATTGAAGGCAACTTTGTTCAAAATGAACTTCATATTAAGAAAAATCATGCCTTCTCATATGTTCTAGCTTGATTTTGAATTCTCTCGAAGTAGCTGTTTAAAAAACCTTGCCCTGAACCTAATAATCACAAATAGACGTGAATTTCCCCCATGAGATGTCACAAATTAAAGGATGGATTTTATTTGGATCAAAAGTGGTTTTGGCCAGAAATTGATAGAAATATTTCAGATAAAGTATGTAAAGGATGTGGCTCTGGAGACACATTTAGGAGTGTTACTGCCAACCTCTGCTGAAAGGACTGTTTTATCAATAATGATGTCAAGATAGGCATATGCTATTTGAATTTATTATCTATATTTCAGTTAAGTCAAAGTTTTTAATGACAAGTTTGGCATCAAAAACATCATACGCATTTGTGAGGGCCTTAGAAACTCTAACCTGGCAAGTGTTCATGTCTAATGGGTTCTAATATCTTGATTACCCACAGAACATATGTTATAGTTCTAATATCTACTAACAATAATAATAGGATATATAATCCAATTTCTTATTTAGCTGGGTTGAATTATCCATCAATATAAAATATTAAATGCTAAACATGGTGTATCAGAAGTTCATAGATTCTTCTTCTCCATCAAACCTTGGCATCTTAAAACAACGTTAATATCACATCACATAATTATAATTGATGAGTAAAATCTGGAGCCAGCAACTGGAACAAGTTCCACATAAAAAGAACAAGTCTGAATGTACTTTTCCAAAGTAACTAAGTGCTCTTGGAAGTGTAACTCATTTGGATATATATATAATCTCTACAGAGGGCATTAGACCTCAGCTAGGGTTATAAACCTAGATGTCTTATATGGCTGGATTCAACTACTGGGCCAAAATAGTTCCAGCCAAAGGTTAGTCAGTATTCTCAGTGTTAATTATAGTTTTCCTAGTGGTTTATGTTATGTCTAGAAAGAGCATGACGAACAAGCCCATTCTGGATCAGAGAAGGTACATGGTAACACAACACTGAACTCAAGGTCTATATTTGGTCATCAGCATGGGCAAATCCTAATGGTGTTTGGCAGAAATGCAGGTCTAATGATTCTTCCAAGACTAATCAGAACACAGGGAAATGGCTAGATTTGGTAAAGTTTTCAGCACACCACATATTATATTAGAAATGGATCCAGTGCTTTGTCCAATCTTTTATTTGAAGTCAGTGTTTAAAATTTTCCTATTGTCTTCCCTACCCTACATATCTTACAGAGCCACCACACACAAGGAGGCAAATATTTTTCCATTAGATGTCCAGGGTGGAGATTCTATTGAGGTCAGTGTTTCAGAGCTTGGTACAGGATGTCCCTTCAGCTTTCTGAATCCTGGCTCAGTGAAATCACTGATAAGCCGAGCCTTTGCTCTTGATTTCCCACAGAACTGAAGAAAAGTATAGCCAAAGTGACTCAGGAGAAATGGGTAAAATGTATTTTCCCAGCCCAGCAAGCTCCCTCTGCTACCCCCACCAACAACATACTCCCACACATCATCCCTGTCTCTCTTTAATTTTTTTCTTCCTCTTTGGCTTATGCTGTTCTTTTTTGGTCTCTGGCCCTAGTTATGACAGCTGATTGACATAGCTGGCAGTTCGTTTGCTGTCTGGTTAGGCAGAACTCCCCCTGCAAAATCAGGATGCAAAACAAAGAACAAACAGCAGTATAGAAAGGAAGACAGAACAAAACAAAACCAGGAAAAAAGCAATGTTGTTTGCTGAAAATATTTTTAAATTTTTTCAGAAAGAGAGAGCAAACCTTAAAAGGTTGCTTTAATCTTCTGTGTTTTGTGCTTCCCTCTTTTCTTTCTAGCTATCCCTTCCCCCACCCCATACTCACTACATACCGTTCTTTGGCTTCCATTTCTCCATCTGCTTTCTTCCTTGTATTTTTTTTCCTGAGTCATAAAGATTTTATCAGGAGGAAGTTCCCCTATTTCTGACCTTCTTCAGAGCCAAGCATTTGTTTTATCCTATTTATTTTTCCACCTGTAGGGTAGATGATTGCATCAAGTGAATTGGTGAGCAATTATTGCTCTGACTCCTTCCATTTAAGAGCTTTCTTCCATTCTCTTACAGGAAATTGGATTTCATGCTGTTCCAAATACTACCAGCATGCAAGGTGCAACACCCCTAGACTAAGATACTCCACTGAAATCTTTTAACACGATAGATGGGCCTCTCTATTTCCCCCCGACTTATATATCTGTTCAGTAAGTCATTTGCCTAAGAGGTGTCTCTCAGTTTTCTATCACACTGTAAAAGCTCACATAAAATTAAGTTTTTTGAGGTGTTGGTAACATGTAATCCCTTTGGTGGTATATTCCTTTTGATATTATGAAGGCAAAGAAATGGGCATATAATGATGGAAGTTTTCTGATTCTATAATGCAACAATCTCTACCATTTGGGACAGAGGTTTGTTCTATGTATCAGGCAGGGTTCTAGAAGCCCCTTATCTTCTTATAGTAATTTTGTATAAAATTTGAACTCAGCACTTTTCTGGCCATGATTTTTATGCATTTAGTATCCCTGAACTTTTTGATGGTCTCTTAGCTTGCCTTTTCTTTACCTTAATAGAACATTCATCTCTTACATTATTTTTGAATGTGGTTAAAATAAATGTATATAATACATAGTATATATGATTTACCTGATAAAAGACTTGCATCCAGAATATATAAAGGACTCTTGAAACTCAAAACCATGAAAACAAGCAACCCAATTTAAAAATGGCAAAAGATTAAATAGACATTTCTCTTCACCAAGAATTCACACAGATGGCAAATTCCATGTATACAGAGCTAAGACACAAACATGCTCAGTATCATTAATCAATAGGGAAACACAAAACTCAAGCATGAGTTACTATTGCACACCTATTAGAAAGGCTAAAATTAAAAACACCATGTATGCAGCCCTGGCTGGCATAGCTCAGTGGATTGAGCTTGGGCTGCGAACCAAAGTATCGCAGGTTCTATTCCCAGTCAGGGCACATGCCTGGGTTGCAGGCCCTGGCCCCCAGCATCCACACATTGATGTTTATCTCTCTCTCTCTCTCTCTCTCTCTCTTTCTCCCTCCCTTCCCTCTCTAAAAATAAATAAATAAAATCTTAAAAAAAAACAAAACACCATGTGCGCCAAATGTTACTGAACATGGGGAAGAACTGGAACTCTTCATACCTTGCTGGTAGGAATGTAAGATGGTACAATCTCTTTGGAAATCAGTTTGGTGGTTTCTGAAATACTTGAAACACACAACTACCATATGATCTAGCCATTCTACCCTTGGTATTTACTGATGAAAAGACATGAAGGCATATGTCTATGCAAATACTTATGTGCATAAGTTTAGAGGACTTTTATTTATAATAGCCCCAAAACTGGAAACAGCATAAATGTCCAACAGGCGAGTGGAAAAACAAATTGTGACATCTTTTATGCAACAGAACACTGTTTAGCATTAAAACATGAAGGAATATTATCTACATGCGACCACACAGATAAATCTCAAAATAATTACACAGTTTAAAAAGCCAGGATAAAAAAGGACAGGCTTTATGATTCAATTTCTATAAAAGTCTAGGAAAATACAATCTAATCTACAGGGACAGAGAGCAGATCAGTGATTGGCTGGTGGGAAGCTCAGCAGGCAGGAGTGAGTAATCATGAAGGGACACAAGAAAATGTGTGGGGATAATGAATATGTCCACCACCTTGAGTGCAGTGATGGCTTCACCTGTCAAAACTTCAAACAAGTGCAATTGATTGTATTCCAATTATACCTTGATAAAAATATAGTGGTTTGCCTTCTAAGACTTCTTTCTTTGCTTTCCACCCCCTACACTTAACTGACCTCTCTTTCCTTTTTCTATTGTTTCTGTTTTACTTCTAGCAGCTTCTCCTCATTGTGGGACCCTGTCCTGGAAAACAGCCTGGCATCAGTTTTGAGAGTGTGTGGAAGCTAGGCAAGAGTCATAGAATGCCTGAAGTTTCCAGCTCTTGGAGTGAGCAAAACCTCTTCTATTTCTAGCTGCTGCTGTTATATTGGCCCAGCAAGTTGCCAGAAAGGAGTACATTTTGTTTTCACCTCATTGCCTCTCTCCACTTTCTCTCTCTCTGAAATCAGTAGCATTCAGCTCTTGTGACTGCATGTGGTTTGTCCCTCTCCAGTGGTCTTTTGGGGTTCATAGGGATGTTATATTAAAGATTATATATGAGTTTTTTATTTGCTCTCCATTTATTTCTGTTTGAATTTGGGGAAAAACCACAAAGACTACACTGGTTGATGTTCTTCTGAGTTTTTGAGACTCTTCTTCTCAGGAATATTTTTATTGCTCTGCTGACATAAATAAAACATTGTGTTTAAGTAAGGCATCACATATTGAAATCAGGCATTTATTTAAGCAATATTATTGAGTGCCTACTACATGGCAGGTACTGCTCATGCTTTTGGGATGTGGTGGTAAACTAGTTAGGTAAGCTTCCTGCTCACATGAGGCTTACATTCATTCACAAGGAAAGACAGACCAACATATAAAAGAAATACATTGATATAGTTTGAATGTCTGTGTCCTGCCCCCTCATTCATGTGTTAATATCCTACTCCCAGAGATGATAGGGTTAGGAGGTAGGGCCTTTGGGAGGTGATTAGGTCATGAGGGCTCTGCCCTCTTGATTGGGCTTAGTGCTCTTATAAAAGATGCCTCTGAGAACTCCCTCAACCTTTCCACCATGAGAGTTCACAGCAAGCTTGTGCAGTCTCTGAACCAAAGAGTGGACCCTCACCAGCAACCATATCTGTCAGCACCACGACTTTGGACTGTGTATCCTCCAAAACTATGAGAATACATATTTGTTGTTTTTAAACTACCCAGCTTATGGTATTTTTGTTATAGCAAACTGAAAAAATTATTTTAGTGTTAAATATTACCAGCAGGCAGGTGGCAACTGAAGCTTTAGTAATGGACATAAATTGAAAAAAGCATGTAAAATTAGAAAACACAGGACCCTCATTCATACTAAAATTTTAGGTGCAGAATTAAAAGAGAAGCCATGAAACAGAAAGAGGAGTAAAAAATCGCAGAGCTGGGAGTAGGCCAGGTGAGATCAGGGCTGTTAATTAAAATGGAGAAGAGTTTATAAAAGGAGGGAGGTACAGAATTACTACTTCACAGAGCTTGTCTGTGAAGGAAGGAGAGAGGTAGGGCAATAGTAGATCAAGGATGCAAACTTCAAAGAATGTTTTGTTAGGAACAGACATACTTGGTGTTTTTGGTCACAATGAGGAAGCAACAGGAAGAGAGAAAGTATAAAGAAACAGTGACTTTTTTTATACCATTAGAATCCCATATGGAGTACATCTGAACATTGCCCAGCAAGCTATAATGGAAGTAGGGTCATGTACTGTGCTAGGCATTGGGTATATAGTGATGTAAACTATGTTCTCTCCTGTTCCACGAGATGTGCACAGTCTAGTGAACAGGGCAGGCAAATAGACTTAATTTATTACATTGATTTTCTTAAATTGGCTACATCAACATTTTGTACTAGATTGTAAACTAGTTGGTGGAATATTATTCCTGCAAAGGGTCTTAGCAAATATCTACTCTTTTTCACAGGATAAAACTGAGTCATAAAAAGTATAAATAGCTTGTCTACGGCTATAGCAGCTCATTAATAAAAGATTCCTGATCAGGGCAGAGTGTCCCAGGAATCTTTTTTATTTAAATAGCACCTATCTTACTGAAAGCATTCATATTTATACTTTAAATACTCAAAGTATGTTTTAAATATTTAAAATACATGGTCAATTCTAGCAAAAGAGCCAAATGGGCTAAATCTGAAACCATCCTGCTACTAGCATCTAGAAATCATAGAAAAATGTGATAAAAATACAATACATGTCTAAGTTTGAAAGGAAAAAACTAAAGGAAAGTCTCAGGTGGCAGAAACCAGGGAACAGAAAGTCCTCCTTGCAGCGCAGGAGCTGACTCTGCAGCTGGCCTGGGGGAGGGCCCTCTCATTTGGCAGCAGCCAGGGGCTTAGGGTTGCAAAGCACAGGAGACAAGAACTTGGGCCTACATGATGCAAGGTATTAGAACTAAAGCTGATCACAAAGTCAGAACTTTCAAAGCCACACCCTCAGAGAAAAGAATAATAGAAAGAAAATAGACCACCACCCAAGGGAAATGACAAGAAAGTTTGTCTATGAGCTCTGGGGAAAAGAAAATGATAAAAATCCCAAGCCTACACACACTTCAGACTTAGAGACTGAATTTATATCACCCTCATAGTTTCAGGATTCCCTTAAAATAAGAAATTAATAAAATATTTATTTTTCCCTAAGGACACAAGGCAGAAGAAGTAAAAGGAAAACCACTCTGGGTGAATACTCCTTAAGTCCAGAAAACAAAAAGTTCACACACACACAGAGTGCACCACCAAAGATGAGTTCAGAGTTAAAACTTACAAAGCACACATATGCAAGACTCAGCAATAAAATCAATGGGAGATTTAACTTCCTGTAGGAAATGTTGTTGATTGCCCTGCAAGTATGCTTTGGGCCTTGGACTTTACCATTTCATGTTCATTGTCAACCCCCAACTGCAGGTATCTGCATGTTGCCTGAGGGCTGTCTCTAAAGCAGCAGCATAAGTCACTCTGTCCTTGCAAACAGCAGGATATATGTTGCAAAGAGTTAACACCCCAGAGCAGCCCTCAGCCAATGACTAATATGTAAATATCCCAGCTTCCTTGCTCCTGGGCAAGAGAGGAAGGTGTGATAACTCTGAGATGTGTTCTTGCTGTTTCCCACACATTTCCTTCACCTCCCAAAAAAACCACTTGTACTTGAATCTTCTCAAAGTCAACTTCTGGGGAAACCAGAACGAATTAAATAACAACAATAAGTTGAATGAGAATTTAAAATAAATATATTTAAAGTGTTAAAGACAGGAAAGAAGGAATAGAAATGTAAGTCAAGAACTAAATTTGTAGGTAAAAGAAGAGGTAGATTCAGAAAAGAAAGGAATAGAAGAATAAAAATTATAATCATTAAAACTTCAGCAACTGTGTTCTACAGAAGGTTAGACAAAAACACAAGTCATTGATCAAAAGCATAAATTTTAGGAAACTACTGAGAGTAAAATAAAAAAAACAGTTAAAAATATGGAAAAAATAGATAAAAGCTTAGGGGATCGACCAAGAAGAACCAATATATCTCTAAAGAACAACATAAAATAATGGGATCCAGACTTATTGAAAAATAGAACAGCACAAAGTTTTCTACAGTTGGAAGACAAGAACACTCAGATTGCAGAAACACTTTCCTGAACAAGATAGGTAAAAATAATTTATACTTAGTCACATTCCTAAGGAAATGGCAAAATCACCAAAAGTGAAAATCTGAAAAGCAACCAAAGAGTGGAATGCATCGGCAGGACTATCCATTGCAAGCACAGCAAACTTCTTTCAATAGCAATAATAGACATCAAATGATATCTTTAGTGTATTAGGAGAAAATAACTATTGACTCTCGATTCTATGTCCAGCCAAACTATTACTGAAGAGAAAGGCAAAACCAAGTGTTCCTCAGTTGAGCAAAAACTGAGAAACTGTGCTGTTCAGAGATTATTCCTAAAAGAAATGTTTAAAATTCAACTGTAGAAAGAAGAAATTATAGAAGAAAACATGGAATGCAGAAACCAATAGTGATCAAATTAATAGACAAATATGTACAGAAACCTGAATAAACACTGAATATCAGTAGTAACAATCACTTATTAAGAGGGAGGTGCTAAAACCAAGGTTGTACTAGGTGATAATGCCAGGTAATAATAGCATGTTAGATAGGGATGGTAATAAAAGTTAAAGAACTCTCATGATCTTACATTGCTGGATAGGAAGATAGGTATATTAATCATCTTTAGAGTTTCTTAAGTCAAAATGAATGTTAAAAAATGCCAGGATAACTAAGAGAAGTGGGAAGTATTTCACACAGACTAGTAGAGGAAAAAAATGGGACAATAAAGAAAACTTTGTCAATCCAATATAAGGCAAGCAGGGAGAAGCAATGGACAACAAAAGGGTCAACAGAAATCACAAAAGATGCTGTATAAACACACATATCAGTAATCACAATGAACATAACCGGTCTAGAGACTCAGATTGGATTTTTTAAAATCTAATTATATGGTACTTTAAGAGAATAAAAAATACAGCAGAGGTAAGAAAAGTAGAAAATAGTAAAATGGCATATTAAAAAAGAATGTTATCAGTAATTTAGAAACTAAAAAGACCATGGAAATTTTGAAAAAAATCATATCATTTGTGTCAGTTAGCTACTACTCTATTATAGAGCACCCCAAAATTGAGACACTTAAAAATACAACCATTTATAATTTCTCATGAGTCTCAGGCCAGCAGGGAACTTGTGCTGCTATGGATTGGGATCAGCTGACCTTGACTGGTCTCACTAATACATCCTGGTCTCACTAATACATCCACAGTCATCTGGGCAGTGGGCCAGGGCTGCTCTTCTGGAGTGGCTGCAGTTGCACGCTGGCTATTGGTGGAGGCAAGGGAGGGGTGCTAAGTGGGCCACGTCTCTCATCATGCAGCAGACTAACTTGAACAGCTGCCTGATTTTAAGAAATGAAATGCAAAAGGCCTCTCAAGGCCCAAGCTTGAAAATGGTCCACTGTCATTTCTCCTTCATTCTGTTGGCCAAGCAAGTGACAGACCAACCCAGACAAGGAAGTGGTAAAATAGATTCCGCCTTTTGGTGGGAGGAACTACAAAGTCATGGCAAAGAGCATGGACATCTGTGGGAGCCATTAACAGGGATGATCAATGCAATCGAACTACCACACTCAGCAAGCACTAACAAAAATGAAACCAATATTACTACAATATTAGAGAAAATACATATTTAAGGTTAAGAGTGATAAGGATAATGAGAGTCAATATATACAAAAAGTGAACATGTCGTAGAATACTGTAACAGTGTCACACCTAGATCTACCCAACCAAAACAAGCCTAAAAACTGACTGAAGTACATGGAAAATTTATAAGTCACCATACAAAATTTAAAGGGACAATACAACTTAATTAAAAAGACTAAAAATTAATGAATAGCAATATGACCTTAATCTAATGAACACATATAGAATTCTGTATATGAAAATCAATATATACACATTCCTTTTAAGCTTATATTGCAACATTTACAAAATAAACATGTATTTGGCTTAAAAAATGCTAATAAATACCAAAGAATTTATATCATACCCACCATATTATATCTCTTACCACAAGGAACAAAATGAGAAAAATCAGAACTTTATAGCAAAAACATAAATACTCCCTGAAGAAAAGATAGACCCTCTGCAAAAAAATAAAAAATGAAACAAATTCTTAAGCTTGAAAATTTAAAAACACACAGATATAATGAATCAAAATTAAAACCACGACATACATTAGCAAAATATTTAGGCCTAAGGAACAATGAATATACTGCACATCAACATTTAAGAGTGTAGCTAAAGTGGCACTTGGAAGAATCTGTGTTGTTGACTGAATACCAACTAGCAATAAAGTTGTAAGATAAATACAATAGTGAATGTTAATTCAACATTAGTGCTCTGTATAATTTGCTTTAATCTCAGAGCAAAAAACCCATTCAGTCAACTACTATCATCATCTTTACTTTACAGATGAGAAATTGAACATCAGAACTTCACTGATTTGCCTAGGGTTACGCGTAGATAGCATTCAAACACAGGCCTTCTTACGTCGGAGCCCATGAGCTTTGCAGATCTGTGCCCATATATGCACTGTCACGGAAAGGCCTCTAAGACACATTTTTTAAGTAAAACAGAAAGATTTCTAATAATTCTCATGCATAAGCCCACTTATGTAACATTGGATTCCAAGATTATGTACGTGAATAGATGCATGGATTTATGTAAGCAAATATTTTATGTTAAAGATGCAGATGAACCCAGAGTGAAAGGAGATGTTCAAGCTTTACTCTACATACTCCTGATTGGATACTTTTAGAATTTGATGTTGGAAAACAATTCAAATGGGGAAACTTCAAATAACAAATGCACTTACACCCATATATGTGCATGAACGAGTGGGCCATTTGTGAAAACGAGTAACCAGGAGAAACAGTGCTAGGGGTGTGTGTGCCCTGCACACATGCAGTTCCAATATGTCCTTGGGAGTGAGCTTTATGACTCCATGCCCAAATCATTCTCACAATGAATTAGCCCTCGAAGAGCTAACAAAGGCTGTATTACCTAAACATTAACTTATTTAACACATTAACTGTGTGCCAGTCAGTATACTACATTCTGGGAGTATGCTATATAAGTAAGATCATAGTAATGTCCCTAAAGAAACTTTAGGAACATTATTGTGGAGTATTGTGGAACACGATGGGTCTCTGTGCTCCATATTCAGTCCTAGATGGCAGGATGGCAGTGGCTAATACACAGGATTTCCAGAGAAAAGAGAATTTCAGAACCAATTTAAAAATGTCAAAAAAATATCAGTTGGTATCCAAAATTCTAAAGAAGAATTAGCAAAGGTCAAAACAGAGTAAAGATTTGGGGAAAGGGGAACAATTTTTTTTCCCCAAAATCACCTGCATGTACTGCTTTATAAATTATGAACACATCTTTTTTCCACTGTCACTACACAATCACAAGCACTTTCTTGTAGTATTTGACTTCCCCTTGCTTCTATCCCAAGAAATGTCACAGCACTTGTATTCTGAAGGATATGATGGTTTTCTCTCCATCAAAACAGTTTTCAAAATCAGAAGCATTTCAACTTGTTCCAAACTTATCATTATCATATTTAGTTGCTGCTTTTGAATTTAATCCCCAATTTAGCTGACAATTATAGAGCAGGCAGGCAAACTCTCTGAGCAGTTATGCCTAGAGGGTTCCATCAAAGAGTAACTAACACTTACAGACCACCAGAGCATTGGATTGACTTAATAGTTTCTGAGAAGAAGGCTAAAAACAGCTGAGAATGTCAAATTAGATTGAAATCCTAAGTACTTAACCCACTGAGGTACAAAAGAATAGCATGTGGAGCATAAAAAAATGTTGTCATTTTTATTCTATTTCTAAAAACTTGTACACTCTGTTTGGGCAAGTAATGATACTAGAGCAAATAAATAATCTGAAAGATTAAAGATGGCAAACATTTGACATGCTGCAGGAGGTAAAATCTGACCCTTTAACTAAAGTACTTTCCAGAGCATTCTGCACTTAAAAAGAATTCCCACTTTCATTTTTTCAACAGAATTTTAGAATAAAAAGGAAATACAAATACCCCAGGTTAGATAAGAAAACAGGGACCCAAAAGAGTGAAGTAACTTAACCACTTAACCAGGATCACACCATAGTATTCAGTCAATGCCTCTGCTATTAGAGAAAACACAACAAACCCGTTTCTTCTGACCTCCCTTGTCCAGAGGACCGCCACATTACAAATTCAATTCCATCCCTCAGAGTCTCCAAGTTACCTGCATTTGATAGTGGAGTTCACAAATTAGAAGATCCACTTGAGGCTAGTTCTCTTCATCTTGAATAGATTTCCAAAGTCTGAGGCAAAGAAAAAAAACTAGTTTTCTATTTTGGATATTTGTACATTCCCTGAAAATTATTGACTTTAGTTGCTTAGTAGCACAGGCACATATGACTAGAGACAAAACAACATACTGCCTGATTAAAAGATGTTATGATGATTCTATTTGTTAGAGAACTTTTTTCTAATTTAGGCTCTGATAAGAGAGAAACATGTTGAAGGGATAAGAGAGAATAAGTTTCAATGTATTGACTTTAATCTTTGGCAATAAATGATCTCCTTTAGGAAGGACATGATGCTAGTCGTGAATATCTAATCACCTCAATTTCCCCTTTTATGGCTGAGGGAAGATGAGATGCTGCTAAATATTTATAAATGGCAATTGTCTATATAAACTATGCTATTTTCTGGTGGGAGGGAATGCAAATGAGACTGAGCAAAATAAATGAAAGCACCAACTTGCTTTCCCCAAGGAAGTATATCCTGGGACCCTTGGCACTTTTCTATTTGCTATTTCTATATTAAGCTAACCTTGGGCTAAAGGGCTGTGAGACACTGAGAAAACCCAAAGAGCAAGAAGTACATGTAACAGTTAGGAGGGGTAGGATCACCAGTCTATCAGAGGGGAAAATACGAGAAAGAGAAATCACAGACTTTGTAATCTAGTTATGGTGAAAACACCTATACGCATGAAGTGACTTACTAGGTATGAGATTGACTAAGGTAAACTAATGAGGAAACGTCCATCAACCATCACCAACAGGTGACTAGCTCAAGTTGTAATTAATTTCATGTTTTCATTCATATACGTTTAGCTTGGGGGTGGGAAGGATTGAGAAGCACCACAAATACATTTTTATTGTTTAAAAACTATTCAAAATGTGCTTTTGGGCCTTTGCTGTTCTGACAAGTAAAATATAGTTTCAGTAACCATTCATATTAGATTTTGGAGCTCCCATTTCAAATACTTGAATGCATTGGTTTTGCTAATCTTTCACTCAGGATGTAGTAGAGACATCCGTCTGTCAGCATGAATATCATCAACGTATTATAGAGCTGAAGATTAAGAAATTTTATCAGATAGCCATAATGCATGAATGAACATACTCCAAGTTTTTCTATGAAAAATATATATTCATTTTATTAACATATTTTTAAATGAAGTATATCAAAAATATTGGTTTACCTAAGATTCAGGTTAATTGATCCAACAAAGAATTCACAAATGTAAAGGACTCATTCACAGAGGTTAATGTAATTAATCCAGATATTGGACTCAAGTCATGAGTATGAAAATGTAAACTGAGATTTCTCACACATCACAATATTAATTTTAATATCATGACAGACAATGCAGATTCATCACTCAAAACTTATTCCCCAGAAGTTTCTTCTCTCTTTCTTTCCTCTACTCTAAAATTTGGAAATTTGAATATTCCATTTTCCCAGCTTCTCTTCTAACTAAGGTGGCCATGTGACACAGCTCTCCACAAGGAGAGGTAGGCAGAATTCTGCTGAAAAGGCTTCTCTTTCAAAATAAAATAGCAAAATACCACAAAGTTCTGTTTCCCCTTTTTCCTGATTGAAATACACAGAATGCTTGGAGGTTCCATAGGCATCCTCATCCCAAGGAGTCAACACAGAAAGAAAAATGTGAAGAGAACTCCAGACATGTGGTCCTGGTATTGTAAGGCAGTTACATCATTGCCAGAAGCAACCCTCTGTAGCTTTCATCATGTGCAGACCAAAATATGCCAACAGAATCCTTTTTTTGCTTTTGAGCTATTGTTTGTTCTGGTTCTTACAGCTCTCCACACCCCTAAAAATAAAAAATGTCTATTTTTACAAACTATTATCTCATTGTTTCTAACCACAAACTTGTACAGTAGGCTAAGTCATATTAGTCATGGAAATAGTGACAATATTAATAAGTATAGTAATGATAATAGCATCTTAGATTTAGAACACTTATTATGAGCTGTCTGTAGGCTAGGTGTTTTATAAAGCATTCTCATAAAAGTCCTAGTCTTATTAAAGCACCCTCAATGTTTTAAAAATACTAGTTAAAAACATACCACAAATTATTTTGTTTTGCAAAAGTTCTTTATTTTTTAACTTTCTTTATTCAATCAAATTCAATTCAAAGTACAAACAATTCTTAGCCATTTTGAAAAAAAAAAAAAGCAAGAACATCAGTGAGAGTTGCCTAGCCACATTCTATCCAGGACAGTTCATCTGAAGAGAGGGCCGTCTGTCTCTTCTGCACTCTGCCCACCGAGCTGCCCTGGGTGCTGCTCCGCTCCCATAAGAGCACTTCCACAGCCCCGTTGCACCTTGTGGCATCTTCTGGGAGAGTCACCTGTCTGTCTCCCCAGCAAGATTTTCTTATGCCTTTTTGTATTGATGTGCCTTTATGTAACACTGGAATTATTCAATAAATATGTGTCCAGCAAACAAATAAATATTTAAAAATTGTCTTCAACTTTCTGTTGTATAATAACCCTCCTCTTCCTCATCAATTATTTCATTGGGTTATACTGTCTTTTATTTTTAACTCTAGCTTTTGGAAAAAATCTGGAAGGGCTTATAACAATTTGACTGTGATTGTGGGGACTGGTGCACCTCCAGGATGTTAGTGTATTTTGTTTAATTTATAAATATGATGAGCCTCTGGGGTTCTGTCCCCTCACCAAAGAAAAGGGAGTCAAAATAGTGAATTTGATGTTGAGTCAAATTACTTGTTTCACTTAAAATGACAGTTTGAACACAACAGTAAAAATTATCTGTTTATGAAACAGTTTAAGTCCAGATTATACATCTAAAAAGTCAAAAATATTCCCTTACTGGATAAGACTTTCCTATATGAGTTGATTTTTTCATCATCAAAGTAATACTGATTATTTTTCCAACTATAAAATATATATGTGCATATATATACATATGCACACGCACATATATATTTACATATAGGATATATATTTATATACAGGATAAATATATAACACATACACATATACACACAATTCTATGAAAACATTTGGCTCACACGTGTGCTAGAATAAAACTGTTAAATTTTACCCTCAAAACATAAAAATAATGACAAGGTCCATGAAATCCCAAAGTTGGTGAAAAAACTCAAATTTTAGTCTCTGAATTCTTGATATGAATAATGGGCATTCCCAAGGTCTTCTGAATATGTCCTTTATATTTATTATCCTTGTATACCTCATATATTGAAAAATCAGCATAAGTATTTAAAATTCAAGGAATAACATTTCTGTCTTTGACAACTGTACTCTTGGAAATTAATCTCATTATTTTAGCTATCAATACCCAAGTTTGTAAGCAAAGGGCTTTGTAAATGTTATTGGTCTATGTCTTGTTTAGATCATTATCAGTTTGCAATTATATGCTTTTTAAAATGCATTGAGTCATTAGATCAATAAACATAAACTGAATTAAGGAAGGAAAATTGTTATTGCAATAATCATGTCACGGGTTTGAATAGCTACCTATGAACAGATTTTGGGGTGAAAAAATTCAGTTATAAAATTATGGTTGCATGTGGTTAAATTGCACATGTTTGGGATTATATTATATAAAGCAACAAAACTGTGTGCATCATCTTTCCTTTCTTCCTTCTGAGCAAGCAAGATCCCCAAAGTAGCTTTGAGGACACTTTATTTATGGGCCTGCTAGTTCAGAAGCCACACACCGATTCATCATGCTCCTGCTTTGTGCCATCTGTTATAAATAAATATCCCTGCCTGCAACTTTCTGTCGGGGCATGTGTTTACTGTTATGCAGATGAATGCAATATGGAAGGACATTAAAGTTAAAAAAGAGAAAAACTGCTTATGAAAATGTCTGTCGAACGTATATATTCCTACTACTTGTGTACAAAGGTTCAGATCACATGAAGGCCTATAGCCCAGGCAAGCTCTGACTCAGAACTCCTTGTTTAGCGTGCAGTCACCTGGGGAACAGGGAAAAACAAGCAGGGGCCACATGGCCAGGACAACAAAGAAGTGCATGGCCAGAGCCTTCTTCTCCAGAGGCCTTTTAGCCATTCCACACAACATGTTGCTGTGACTTTGGGGAGAGAAGGGCAGATAGGTAATGTCAGGACGGTGTTAGAAGAGTTCTGAAGGCAGCAGTCAATGTCCAGGCTAAAGAGTGAAAAGAAGCCCCCGGGGGCCTGTGAGAAGCACAATGCCATGGCCAGAGCTCTCGGACCTCAACATAGGTGTATAGAAAATGTTTGAAGTGGAAAGACCCTGGAAGGTTGGAAATCAAGTCAAACAGACAGAAATGGATGACAGTGACACTGAGCGTGCAGAGCCCTGAACAACCTCTGGGACCAGTGTCTGGGTGCTCACACACACCTAAGACAGTGAAGGCACTTTTCTCCTATAGCACCCTGTGCCTCCTCTTTACCACCTTCCGGGAATTCCCACAGACCCCAAATATACAAAGGAGCCATCAACAGAGAAGGGTATATCGACTGTGCTTCAGAAGTAGAGTTATCTGTAACCCCGTATGTCCATAAGAAGATCCAAGCTCCAGAAAAATCACACGAAGTGATATAGTGATGAGATAATATCTCACTGACTTACTAAAAGAATGAACTGGACTTTTTCCTAGAATAGGAAAATTAATAAAATTAGAATGAGTAATCTCAAGATATTTGACTTTTGATTGCTTTAACTGATTAAGTTTAGAGTATAATAACCTAAGTTTAGAGCAAATAACTATACATAATATGATTATTTTTTAATCAGTAGTGTGTATTGAAAAATAACAGTGATAAAACAAATTTGATACTTAATGGGGGTAATTTTATGTTATAAAGATATTTACAATCATGATTTTGTTCTTCATGCTATAAATTTAAAAAATTATACAATTTGGCTGTGAATGTATTAGAAGTACTTATAGTTAGAGATACTGTTTTTTGAGGGGGAACCAAAAATAAACAGAATTATCTTCTGGAGGGCAGACCCCCAGTTCAGTCTTCCCCTGCTAGGTGAGTGTTCTAAGAACCCATCTGTGTCAGTGTACCAGCTGGTGCTGTTGTGAGAGGCTACGTTTGGCTTCAGTGAATTTTTTTGAAGACTCAATACGTTTTTTGCCCATTTCATCATGGGCAATTTACTAGTGCACTTGTCCACACCGTGACAAGTGTTCAGCAGTTTTTGACCCAAAATGGTATGGCCCCTGTGCCCCACCTTCCCTGTTCACCCCATATTGCCCAGAACAACCTGTTTTTTGTTTCCCCGGATGAAAAAAGTCCTCAAAGGGAAATAATTTGCTGATGTGGAAGAGATGAAACAAAAAACAGCAGAAGCACTAAAAGGCATCAAAATCAATGAGTTCAAAAACTGTTTGGCCCTGGCTGGCGTAGCTCAGTGGATTGAGCTCAGGCTGCGAACCAAAGTGTCGCAGGTTCAATTCCTAGTCAGGCCACATGCCTGGGTTGCAGGCCATGGACCCAGCAACCGCACATTGATGTTCCTCCCCCACCCCCCCCTTCCCTCTCTAAAAAATAAATAAATAAAATCTTTAAAAAAACTGTTTTGAGCAGTAGAAAAAGTCTCAATACGTACATTGCATCAAATGGAGCATACTTTGAAGGTGACTAAAGTTTAAATATGTAAGAATAAATACACAATTTTTAATAAATAAATTTCAGTTTTGGGGGGTCCCAAAGATTCATACTTCATAAATCCGTATAAGGAAAAGTTACCTTCAAATTTACATGAGAGAAGAAATAATTTCCTGACTTTAAGATAAACTACAACCCTCATGTCCCAGGGTATCATTTTTTAAATATTTAATTGAGTTGTGCTGTTACAGTTACAATGTGTCCCCCATTGCCACTCCACCCCGCATCCCTAATCCCCTCAGGTAATCTCCTCACCTTTGCTCCTGTCCATGAGCCATCAGTATAAGTTTTTGGCTACTCCACTTCCTATGTTGTCCTTTACATCCCCATGGCTACTCTGTAACTACCTGTTTGTACTTCTTAATCCCCTAACCTCTTTACCCATTCTCTCACATCCCCCTCCCATCGGGCAGCCATCAAAATGCTCTCCATATCCATGATTCTCTCTCTGTTCTTCTTGTTTCCTTAGTTTGTTTTTTAGATTCAATTGATAGGCATGTGTTTCTTGCTATTTTATTATCCATAGTTTTGATCTTTTTCTTAAATAAGTCCCTTTAACATTTCATATAATAATAGTTTGGTAATGATGAACTCCTTTAGTTTTTTCTTGTTTGGGAAGTTCTTTATCTGTCCTTGGATTCTAAATGCTAGCTTTGCTGGGTAGAGCAATCATGACTATAGGTCCTTGCTTTTCATGATTTGGAATATTTCTGCCCTCTTCCTTCAAGTCTGCAAAGTTTCTTTTGAGAAATCAGCTGACAGTCTTATGGAAACTCTCTTGTAGGTAACTAACTGCTTTTCTCTTGCCATTTTTAAAATTATCTCTTTATCTTTAACCTTTGGCATTTTAATTATGATGTGTCTTGTTGTGAACTATTTGCATCCATCTTGTTTGGGACTTTCTGTACTTCCTGGCTTTGTATGGCTATTTCCTTCATCAAATCAGGGAAGTTTTCTTTCATTGTTTTTAAGATTTCCAATTTCTTCTTTTTTCTCTTCTCCTTCTGGTACCCCTATGACACTTATGTGGGTTAGCTTGAAGTTGTTCCGGAGGCTTCTTACACTTTCCTCATTTTTATGGGTTCTTTTTTCTTTTTGTTGGTCTACTGGGTTCTGGGTTTCCTTATATTCCATATCATTGATTTGATTCTTGGCTTCATCCACTCTATTGTTGATCCCCTGTAAATTGTTCATTTCCATTAGGATATCTTTCATTTCTGCCTGGCTCTTTATGCTGTTGAAGTCCTCACTGAGTTCCTTGAGCATTCTTATAACCAATGTTTTGAATTCTGCATCTGATAGATTGCTCATCTCCATTTTGCTTAGTCCCTTTTCTGAAGTTTTGTTCTGTTCTTTCATTTGGGCCATGTTTGTCTTATCATTTTGGCAACCTCCCTGTGTTTTAATGTATTAGGTAGAACCACTATGAATCCCTGTCTTGGTAGTGTGGCTTGTAGCTATAGTGGCACAGCCTCCTCTATCATGTGAACTGGGCACTCAAGATTCACCCTCCTCTTGTAGTTGAGCCTTGATTGCTAATGGCAGGTCTATGGGAGGGATTCACCCAGGCCAGTCAGCTGCAAGGACTGAGGGTGACCACTAACCATCAACCTCCACCCTCTGTGGAGGTTCACTTGTGTGGGGGCAGGGTGGTGGTGCTCCTATATGGTCTATAGGTGTCCACAGGCTCTGGGGTTTCCCAGGTGGTACAGGTCAGAGTCAGCCACTACCTGTGTTCTGCCTGGGGCCACCCAGGTAATCTGCAGGTAGTTGCTACTTGTGCTGGGCTTGGAGCTTCCCAGGGAGAGCCAAAGCTAGCTGCCACTAGGACCAGGCCTGGGGCTGCTTAGCCAGAGGTATGGGGTTGGGGACAGGCCCATACATTGTGTGGGCAGAGCCTCGGGTAAACACCAAGGCAGGGAAAACAGTGTAAACCCAGTTGATGGTGTGTCAGATGGCTCCCACCTGTAGGTTCTGTGGCATTCTGTCTGGGAGAGAGCTGTTTCCCAGCTCTCATCATGATGTCAGGCACTTCAGTTCCTCCTCATGCCATTGGTTCCTTTCAAGCTATTACCCTGGTGGTGCTGGTTCTTCGAGGCAGTATATTGTATAAGTGTGGCATGGGCCCTTTAAGAGGAAGCACCAGGGAATCAAGTAGTTTTTTTTCACTGACTCTAATCTCACTGGTTTTTATAGCCAGAAGTTACAGGGGTTTATCTTCCTGGCACTTGTAGCCTGGGTTAGAGGACTTGGTATGGGCCTGGGACCCTTTTCTCCTGAGGAATCCTTCCCAAATTTTTATCCACCACATGTAGGCATGGGACCCAACCATTCTGCATCTCTGCATGTCCATGTCTCCTACCCTTTTAGACTGATATAGTCTCTTTAGTTCCATAGTTATTGAACAGCACCTATAATTATTCATTATTTATTAAATTTCTTGATTTGGGGGAGTAGTAATTGTTAAACGTGGTAAACACTAATTGATTGTAGGACAAACTAATAACTGCCCTATTATACTCCGAAATATACTCACAGGTCAGAAGTGTAGACATTACCTGTGTATTTTTCCAACTTGATTTCTGATGGTTTTGAGTGGTTGTTGGTCTATAGTTTAGTTGTAATTTTGTTGTGGTTGTGCAAGAAGTATAGCTGTGTTTACCTATGCCTATATCTTGTCCCCCAGGGTATTATTAAAATGACATTTTTCAAAGAATGTTTTTGAAAATCTCTTCTATCAGCATTTTAATATTCTGAAATGCTTTCTTATAGTCATTTTATTATTTTCTTTGAAGATTTAATTCAATTCTCTTTGATGTGTTACCATTACTTATATTTAGTAAAAGATTTCTCCTTGAAAATAGGTCTTGATCCTTTTCTTTTTTATTGGATTTAAATATTTTTGCTTGGAAATCAGTTTGTGGTTGAATTTAAATGAAAAAGAAAAACAGAATAACCTCCATTTTATTCAAATATTTTCACTGTAATCTATTTGTTTTCCTCATGGTATTTTACAATTTTGAAGATGTTTAGAATGATAACTTTAAAACTGCTTGCTATAAAATGTAGGCTGCTGATTAGACAGCACCTACAATTATTCATTATTTATTAAATTTCTTGATTTGGGGGAGTAGTAATTGCTAAATGTGGTAAACACTAATTGATTGTAGGACAAATTAATAACTGCCCTATTATACTCTGAAATATACTCACAGGTCAGAAATGTAGGCATTACCTGTGTATTTTTCCAACTGGAAGAGTTAGAAATTTTGAAAAAAAACTTCACACCTGGAACCTCGAAAGCAGCAGAGTGAATTATACTTTTAACCCTCAAGCTCATTTAAGCTATTGCACCAGCAGTTACTGAGAGTGGGCTTTACCACTAAACAAAATCAATACTTGAATAAAGTCAAATATACTTGAGCATCTGTGGCTCAACATAAGTTTGTGGAGGGGTGCATGTTTCAGGCCTTATTATTTCCTACTTTGGCAATTGGGTTGAGTATTTATTTTCTTTGCACCTGAACTGTTTGCAGGATAAAAGATGGCAAATAATGAAACTGATAGTAATTTTCCAGTGACTAAGAACAGTCCCTTTTATCTGAGAGAAAGAATGTCAGGTCTGCAAAAGCCAAATGATCCAAAGCACCCAAAAGGAAAAGCCTCCCAAGTGACTCCAGCACCTTGGGTCTCCTCCCCAAACAAGGCCTGTGCTGCTATCAGTTTTGATAAGCAGGCTTTCCTCACCCAGAAGGCTATAACATGATAATGTCATTCAATAACCCTCACACCCTTTCCTGCTATTTGTCCAGCACAGGAAACTGAGGATTTTCTTGTCGTGTGGACACAGCGGAAACATCTAGCCAGCAAATACTGACCCTCGCATGCAAACAAACCCATATCCTCTTTCCGTCTGACAACTTCCTTCCTGCATGCTAAGAACAATCTACCCTTCATTTTTTTCCGGACTTTATACTGACTACTCTGAAAGCCCTTGGGGAGAAGACCAATGTAAACTTCCACTCAACAGCTGGATTCTCAGACAAATAGGCTGACATTGAACATCGTGGAAGGTGCTGAAGATGACCTCTAAATATGGTGATATTGTATTGGATTGTCCGAAGAGAGCGTGTGCTCTTACAGTTACCTGAATACTAGAATATTAGAATACTTTAGCTTTTAATGACAACCACATTAGATGTTTCAAACCCAAATCTAAAATATTTAAAATTATATCACGGACCAGGAAGTTCTCTTCTCTCACTATAATGCCAAACTGGAACTGATATTCCTTTGTGTTATTCAGACCTGGGAATTCAAGACAGACATGTTTAGAACTAGAGAGACAGAGGGAATTATATTAATTGCACATCCAAATTTGCAGCTAAATCCATTCTGCTCACCCAAGCAGCTTAAGCTTACTGGAGATTTTCAAAATTACTCTTTATCTTTGAGCTCGGTAGTAAGACCTGGTGAGGTAAGTTATTTTGTTGGTTAATCATATCTTACATCCCAAGCAAAGACAATGAGGCTTTTCAAATTTCTTTCTGAAATACCAAAAGAAATGCCTGACAATCAAAAACTTTGTGTGTGGGTACACTGACTTACCAGAATATCTTCTTGATATTCAAAAGACAAAGGACTCAAACTCTGAAAACCTAACCCAAATCTAGAAAAAAAATGTTCTTAGGCAGCTTGGGCATCCTTCCATAAAATCAGTTTCTTAAAATTTGGTGGCTCTTAGTGAGCAAAGTTAAGCTCACTTAATACTGTTATTGACCATTTCATTTGGTTTAAAACATTGTTTCCTGGACAAACCTAGCATCAGGATATGCCTCTGCAGCTAAAGCTCAGGAGTGTAAAATAGGGAGGAGGAGGTTCTAAGTTGAAAGCAATGGTGCCAACACAGTCTATTGTCACCAGCTGCCTCTCACCTCATATGTCCCCAAGTACTGTCCAAAACTTCCACATACAAAATGATACCTAACAATGATAGAAAAGAATGAACACTGTTACTTCTTCATGATAGGTGTCCAACTGGTAAATATCAATAGTATTCATGGCCCAATGCCTTTTACCGATCTGTCCAGCAGATGAGTTATTCATGTCTTCAGTTCACACATACCAGTTTATATAAAATATAGTAAAGGATGTGAAAAAGCACTTTGATGTTGTCATCAGCATTCTGATGAAGGGGGAACTCAGGCTTCCAATCCCCAACCAATGAGTCATTTGGTTATAGATTTAATCAAAAGGAACAAGTAGAATAAACACAAAAAATAATTTAAATGCTTCTTTTTGGCCAGGATATATTCTAAAAGTTTTTACATGGATTATCTCATTTAAACCTCGCTACAAATCCAAAAGGCAGATATTATTTTATAGTATTGTATCAATAGCTGATACCTACTGACCACTTACCATATGCTAGGCACAGTTTTTAGAGAACTAAATTAATCCCAACAAGAACTCTGAGATAGAAGGGTTGTGCTGCCTTTTACAGAGGAAGAAACTAATACACAAAAAGGCAAAGTGTCCTCCCCACAGCATTGAACTGGTAAGTGGTGGATCTAAGACTAGGAGTTGGGAACCTGAAAGTTTAAAGCCTATGGCCTTGAGCCGAAGACACTGAGTCACAGGTTCCTCATCTCTAACATGGATCTAAAAATAACTGCCCACCCCCCCATAAGGCCATTACATAAACCAAAGGAGAAAAGGCGTGTGAATAATTAACTTACAATTTCCCTTATTTTTACAGCACACAATTTCAAATCACTAGGGCCAAAAGACAGGCTGTATGTCAATTAAACATAAAAGCCACATTTCTCCTCTGTGGCTTTTTGTTTCTTTACTTCCTTTAACAATTTCTGACATTTTCATAAGCTTGTTCCAAAGAAAAAAAACCATGCCATTTTGAGAGCAAAGAGCAATTTACTTCATAATTGATTGGGTAGAATGTCAAGAAAACGAAGAAACAGAAGAGTATTGGTGTTGACTACTGCTGTAAAAACAACCTACTATAACCTAAATGAAAGTTCTTGAAAGTACTATAGGGGAAAATCTTCTGCTCAAAGATGCTGCTGCCATGAGCTCTAATATTTATCCCTGGAGTCAAAGGGGTGCTGATTGGCCCATTTGCATTTAGTGTTTTCCAGGGAACACCTGCTCTCAGAGGGCACACACAGAGCAGGAGGGACATTCAGTGTCTCCATCGCTGGACCCCAGTGTCAGGGAGGAGTCTCCTGCTCTACCCCCACTCTCACATGAGGCCCCAGGCCCACATGGCAGCTCTTGGGAGTACTAACCCTCCAGGAGTGAAGGCTGGCATGTATGAATGAGCGTGTACACTTCAGAGTGGGCCCTCAGCTTGATTGGAAAGGTGCTAGATGTTTTTAATAATATTCCATGTTATCTGCCTCTGTTCTCCCTTCCATAAGGATGGCTGGCTGGTGATACTAGCTAATGTTTATTGAGAGCATCCACAAGCACAGGACTGTGCCAAGCAACCCAGATTATTTCTCTTACTTCTGACCATACCCCTAAGTACAGACACTGTTATAACCCCCATCTTAAACATGAGGAATTTTAGAAACAGAGAGGTGAAGGGTATACAACTTGTTAGTGACAGAGCTGTGACACACATCTTTAAAATTTGGTTTCAGCCTCTGTGCTTCATACTTTCAAAGGTAGTGTCTAGAAAGAAAAGTGAGTTAATTTCAATCAATAAATCAACAAATACTTGTCCCCTGGTGAGCATAAAGTGGTGAATAAGACAGGCATGCCTTTCTGGTCAACATGAAGCTTACTATCCAGAAGAGAAACAGATACTGAACAAATAATTTTAGTGCATTGAATCCCATTTGGAGTCAAATGCATGTGCTAACAGAGCATTTCTGAAGGACCTAATCCAGGGGATGCCCGAGGAAGCAGCAATTCCATGGAAAGAGGAAGGATGAATAAGCAGTAAGTAGATAAAGGGAAAATAGCAAGGCAGTTGTGTGTAAGGGCAGGAAGGAACTTTTCCATACAAAACAACTCCACACATCCTACCTACACAACTATTCCTATACAAAGGATGATGGGAGTGTTCTGAGTTATACAGAGATGAGTAAGATGAAGCCACTCATTCTGAAGCCCACACCCAGTGGGGGAGACAGAGCCAGACATGAATACAAAAAAAAAAAAAAAAAAAACAGTGGTAGGCGGCAGAAAGAGATGCAAACAAGATGCCAAGGGAGGGCAAAGAAAGAAATTCATGTGGACACGGAGGGGAGTTTTTAACTGGTCCTTGAAGGATAAATACAATTTTCAAACTAAGGTGAATTCTCAACTGTTAAATGCGGAACAAATGGGAGAGTTGGGGTCAGCCAGCAGGTGAAGGCTCTGTAACCCCAACCCCATAAACAAGAACGAGACCTCAGACTGAGGGAATCAGAGATAGCTAATGAAAAGTTGAGGCATGGAGAGGACAGCAGAGACAGCAGTAGGAGAGAAAATAGGAGGACTGTGCTCAATCCCTGACGTTGCTTCCAGTTGGTTATCTCCCCAGAAACGTGGCGCAGGGAGGGCAGGCTGAGTTTAAAAGGCAGAAAAACAAGACTGGGTCAGACACCTGCAGCTTAGGCAGCAATGTGAAAAGAGCAAGGGGGTTAGAAAGAGAGTGAGGAAAGACATTATCATACTTCAGAGAAAAAGAGCAAAAAAAGTAGTCCAGAGACCTTTTAGTAGTTGGGTCCACAAGGCCCTGCAACATAATAACTAGTCACTGAGGGTAAAGAGAAAGAATCTGAAAGCCCATGAAACATACGCATGAACTGCACAGAAGCAGAAAAAAGTACAGTAAGATGGAAAATGTGAATACCATAGAGAGAAGGAAGAAGCTGGAAAACTAACCTGTAATTAATAAAAAAATTGTCAACTCCCTCATACTATTTCCTGTAATAAATAGTAAGAGGCAGAAATATACCAGTGTGATATGCCTGCATAAATAATAACAAATATTTGTAGGATTATTTATAGTACCTGAAACATGTATTTTGAGATATATTATTTCAACTAATCTTTTAAGCCACCTTGTGAAACAGGTGAAAATCATGTCAAAATGGAATGCCATACATATTTATTGAGATAAAAGGCCAAGAAATAAGATTCTAAATAGATTCTAAATACCTAAATCCTATCCCAGACCAGTTATCCCTCCAGAAGTTCCTGCATTAAAAAAAAAAAAAAGCACAAAGGAGAAAGAGCAATTTACAGAGATGAGTAAGGGGCTTTGTCTGTGGCTTTGACCCCAGTACTGGCATGGACTCTAGCCTTCTGGTATAGGCCTTGTGGAGAACTTCTTTCACTCTAGCAAAGTAGAGAAAACCAAAGCCATTCTAAAGGTCTATACTGCCTCCTATCATCCCAAAGCCTTACTATAAGAGCTTAGCATGAACAAAAGGCCAATCAAGAATTCATGGGCCCATAGGAAGCAGTAGAAATCACAAAAGCAAGACAGTGGCTGCCCTAGATCTCAGTCTGGATGCTGAGAACATCTTCCAAGTCACTCTCACTTCGCCAGCCATGTGGTAAGATGAGAGATGGCCTGGTCCCCAAAAGGGAAGTTATCTAATCACACAGTATTGGGGCGAGGGAATCAAAAAGGCCACATTTATGTGTGAGCCAGTCTTTAACTTTAACCTGCCAGAGCCTTTAACACTATGTCAACAAAATGAACCAAAACGAGTTAATAGCAGTGTTTCTTCAGGGAAGAAGCCCTTAGCTTCTCCCTCCTGCAAAGAAGTGTTAGTATCCTTGCTTTAGAGTTGTCAGTGGCTTGACAAAGAACATACAATCATGAAAAATGAAACTGGAAATGGAATCCAGATCTTCTACTTCAAATTCCCTGTTCTTAGTTAAACCGGGAACTTCAGTGTTTTATTAAGTCTTCATAATACAATTTGTATGTTCACAAATAATACCTCTGCTTTCTTGGTCCCATCTTAAAAACTCATACTGGGGAGTAGAAATGCCTCAAAGCAAGGTGTATATGGCATACATTAAATAAAACAGTAATGCTGTCACCATGCTGATATCTTCCTTGGAACGTATTAGTGCCCGAGGAGGAACTTCAGAGTGAAGACTGTATACTGATTCATACTGCTCACTCCACCGGCAGCAAACGGAGCAGCTGGAGACCTGAGCCCACATATACTCAGTGATCTTCAAGCAGGGCCCCTAGCTACCATGTTCCTCAGCAACTTTGCAAGCACAGGGGAAAGCCCCAGATGTTAGAAATTTTGTTCTTGGAGTCAAGGTTCTCTATCAAGGGATTAGTATGACCTGCCAGTAAGTCAATGGTTATATTTTGGAAGCTATTCTAGCCTAATATTTTGCCTCAAGAGAGGTTGTTTGGTTTTAATAAAAATTCTTAATAAGAATGGATGACCCAATACATTATTTCTCTTGCTTCTAATTTAAGAATCTGGTACATAAAAGCACAGAGAGTGTGAAGGAAATGGATCCTGACCTTGTGACAGTTGGCATGATTTCTGAGGCAGGTGTCAGATAGGTTCATAAGCAACTATGTTGCCAAATCTTATCAAAACCTAAAAGACAAAAAGAGAAGAAAAATACACACTTTATAATTGACATCAAAAAGGAAGTCATTTTATTTTTAGTACATTTTCTTTGGAGGGAAAGCCAACTAACTGGAAAGAGTCCATAATTTAACCAACATCAGATCTCTGCTACATCCCCCACTGAAACTTAATAAATGTTAGTTTCCAGATTTACTCACTTTACAGTTTTCTCCAGTTAATGATCAGCAAACACCTTTTATTACTTTAAATGTAAACAAAATAAAGACCTGAAGTCTCATGATCAGGAATTGATTTCTGGCAGACCAGCCAAACTGTTTGGTCTATTTTTATGGTCTGTTTTTATGGTTGATATAAGTGTATTCAAAACCCATAAACAATGTACATCCACTTCGATACTTTTTCAGCCTGTCTTTGGTCATAAACTTTAATTAAAACAAAACATCCCTTAGGTAAATCAAAGGAAGTGCCATTGAAATAATATAAACACCAAGAAAACCTTGGGCTGTTTCCACGTTCAAGTCTGATTAGATGGACAAGCACCAAGCACTTGTGTCAGTAGACCAACCAACTGAGTTTGTGATTATGAGAACCTCCTCTAGTATTAAGGATCTCTGGCATAGTTTCTGGGAAAAGTCGTGCCAGATTTCTCTGTTCCAAGAGAGGGTTTTCCACTTGGAGGCTGTGGTATCTGTGAAGGCTATCTCTCATGAGCTGGGTGTCCTCTATTTAGCTGTCAGAAGGCCTGTCTATCGCAGGGCTCAGACTGTCTGTCCCATTTGGCCAATGTTAGGAGCTTATGCTAGTTATGGCAGAGGAAACATGTTTTCCATTACACCCACACCAAAGTGTTGATTAAGGTGGCACATGTCAGACCTGGGAGTAGCCAGCACTCAAAAACAGTATAGACCTTTTACAGATGCTGAAATTGTTTCCAGAAAATTCAGCATCTCAACTTATCTTTTTTTCATTTTTCTCTTTTCTTTCATTTTTTTAAGCTAGAAAAAGAAGTCAGGGCATTTTGTGCTTATTTTTTAGCAAATACTTTAATCATGTCTGATTTTTTTTCAACCATAATCATACATTTCCTTTGTGTTTGTGGTTTAAAAAATCTCCTGATACTTGACAAGTATAGTCTATAAGAGGCAAAGATTTCTCTGTAAAGCATGCTCTCTATAAGAAAATGCATCTTGATCTTTTTAGAATTCTGAGTCCTTTTAAAATGTACCAAAACTATGCATTGTTTCTCAGAAAACACTTGTGCAAGATTACAAGCCTTTGAACAACACTTTAGAGTTTCAAGGGCCTTAGGTTAAAGACCACTGTTCTAAGTGAAGCCAGATATAGTCATATAGCTGGCAGATTGAATTTTTACTTGTAGATAGAAATACAATCACTTTACAAAATGTACATTATAATGAGTCTATGTAATTGAAGCACCTGTCAGGGGTTTGTAGATTCTTCTCATTCTGGAAAGTAGTAAAAAGAAGAGGTTATGTCCCAAAGGCCAGCAAACCCTTCTGTGTAAGTCTCCTATGGAAGTCGAACTCCTTAGGGAGTATATTGGTTCCAATGACCATTGGTCAAAACTACATTGCTTCCCTTTTAGGAAATATACAAACAATGCCTAAAAGTGACAATGACTAGCATTGCCAGACTTAGCAAATAAAATACAGGACACCCAGTTAAGTTTTGATTTTAGATAAATAATAAATCATTTTTAGAATAAGTATATCCCAAATATTGCATGGGCTATACTTACACTAAAAATTATTCATTATTATCTGAAATTGAATTTAATTGGGTTCCCTGTATTTTAGCTGGCAAAACTATAATAATCCAATAATTCACATGCACATCACTGGCTACTTCTGACTGTGGGATCTGGTTTCTAGTGTTTTCGAACTAATAATTGATGAGAATTTCCACTAGATTTCACAATGCCACTTCAGTTAGGGCGTTCAGTTAAGCCAAAGTGATGAGACTGATATTTACCATTCTGGCTTCTCTCCCTAATGATATGACTTCGGTTTGTTAACTTATTTGTTCTTTTCCTTTCTCTCATTGATAAATTTGGTATTTGACAACCTTCAGTCCTCGATCCTGTCTATTCTTTATCCTTTTAAACTTTCTTTGCATTTTATCTGCCCTACTGAATGACTCCTCAATCCACATTGCTGTTCATGCTAACTCCAGACCACTTTTTCTATTTGACAGCTGAGCCTTTTGTCAGAATGAGCTCATTAAAATGGATTAATAGCTCAACCTACCACCAAATAGCAAAGCATCATTTGTCCTCTTATTTCCCCTTTTTCCTGATTTTATAATCCTACAATTAGTTAACTATACCTATCTGTTAAATAATTCCCTGTCAAGTAGTCCTTTCATTTTGCATCCCCTGTACTCTAATTCAGAGTCACATCATCTCTTTCCTACATGTATCAGCCTCAAATTTGTCCTCCCCACTTCCAGTCTTTTGCCATGTGGTCACATAACCCTCCTTTCCAAATTAATTATTTATTGCATGTTTACGATGGATATACAAAAACAATAAGACTAACTTTTGCCCTCAAGAAAAATACATTCCAGGAGGAGGCAAACTATATACACGTGTGTGTGTATGTGTATGTGTATATATGCATATATATGCATATTATATATGGATATATATCATATATTTATATATCCATATAATATATACTGTCCATATATATTATCCATATATTGTATATAATATATATTACTTGAATATATAATTCTCAATATATCCATATATAATATATGGATATATATTATATCTTACATGGGTGTATATAATATATAATATACAAATATTATACATAATAATATCCATATATTATATCTATATATATACAGAATTATAGAAAAATATAATCAGCCCTATGATAGAGAATAGCACCAAGTACAGTGGTTACAGAAGTAATGTTAGAGGGATGGGTGATGGTGGCAGAAATGTTTTTCTGATGCTTGGGTGAGATAACACCTGAACTGAGTTTTTAATTGGTCAGCCTCAGCCATTAAGCAGGGAGACTGCAGTTCCAGACAGAAAGAATACCATGCACAAAGACATGGCAATATAAAAAAAGTGATGCTTTGAAGAGATTTCAGTAGTTCAGTTTGACTGGAACACGTAGTTCTGAGAAAGAAGTGGCGAGGTTATACAGGTATGAAGGTCCACATCTATGAGACCAACAGAGACAAGTCTTTGAACTATTTTATGCAGTGTGATGACAAAATCATTTTGTATTTTGAAAAATGGCATGAAAGGATATGAAAAATGTGTTGCAAATGACAGGCTTGGGGCAGGGAGATGGCAAGCAGCTATTGCAGGGCTCTCAGGGCTAGTGATGGAGGCACTCCCTAAGTCAGTAGCAATAGTCATTCAAGGAGAGGGCTGGAAAGACATTTAGGAAGAAGAGTTTGGATTACTTGGTGATGGATTACACATGGAAAGTAAAGAAAAGCATGTCTTGTATTACATGAAAGCTTCACTTTTATCTAGTGAAACCTGTACGGATTCCCACTGCCTATAGTAATGGTTTTCAAACAGGGGTGATTTGGCTCTGCAGGGAATATGGGAAAGTCTGGAGACATTTTTGGTTGTCAGAGAGGGGAAATAAGGAGAGGAAGAATGCCACTAAGCCAGAGCACAGGACAGATGCACGGGACAGGCCCTCATGACAGAGTCATCTGGTTCAGCACATCCACTGTGCCAAGGTTGAGAAACTGTTATACAACATTAAGTAGATTTCTTTCCCTGAAATGTAAGGCTCTTGAAAATATTGCCCAATTTCCTTTCCAGACTAAATTCCCCTCACCTTGTATGTGTCCTATAGACCAAGAAAAAATGACCTTGTCATGAATTCCAAACATATTTTTCACTTCCCACCTTACTAATCTTGCTTTTACCATTATTCTCTTATCCAGGAACATTTCCTCCACACATCCCCTTCCCACATCGTCAAAATGCTACTTATGCCTCCTCCTCCATGAATCTTTCCCAATTTGCCCTCTCTCCCTCTTCTCCATCCATTTACTACCATTCATTACATGGTAACTGGTAAGTGTGTTACTACTTGATGGCCTTGGTCTTATCCTATTCCCTGGAGAAAGACCTTGATCAGCCAAGCACAGTGCCTTTAACAAAGTAAGTATTCAATAAATATTTGTTAAAATTAAGTATGATTTTCTAAATCAGTTGTCTGAAATCATTAATGACTAGGTTTCCCTGTTATTTATGTGAACAATTCAGGGGTGAGAGATTCTCATCTTTAATGCTAAACAAATGTAGTGCCCATAAACTGTAACCAATACTTGGTTCAATTTTTATTGTACTTTCTTAGAAAACTGACTATACTTATCATCACAGCCCATGCAATATCTGAGCTCTGTCCTTATGCTGTTGTTCCAGTCCGGGTTTTGGATTTGCTTGGTAGAGTAGATGTTTAAGATTCCTTGTACATCTTTACACATTGATTTACCTGTCTACCAGGTGTTCTACATTGCCCTCCAACTGCTCATTTTAAGCTATTTAATTCTGCAATGCATGTTTCACTGGTGATATCCTTAGAAAATTTTTCTTCCTGGTAAAATAAAACCTGCTCCTTGTCAGCTTAATAGATGCCACTAAACTACCTTGTAGAAACACTGGGAAATGTGAATGGCATGGGTGACCAAGACTTTGTTTCTAGATTTTTACTTTATTGCCTTTTGACTTTTACAAGACTTACTTAAGGACAAGGATTGAATACGGCTTAGTCCTTTGAGGGCCATGCAGTCATGTCAGACATTTCCTTGGCCCATGCACCAGTTCATTTCTCACCCCCTGCGAGACAGTTTATTTTTTGCAAACCCTGAAAGGTGTGTGAGACTGAAAAGGACTTGTGAATCCCTGTGTTGCTGCATTGAGGGCAGCTTGGCAGTTCTCTCTGTTGCTGCCACGTTTGGCCAAGGGATATGTGTAGCCTCGTCCACAGAACACTGAGAGATTGTCAGCGGGCAAGGTGATTTAGAAACCAAACTACCCTACCAAGCTGTAGAGACATTCCCTTTGTCATAGATAGCAGGTAGAAAAAAGTAGGCATAGGATACTTTTTCTAAAGCAGATTATTTGTAAGTTCTCTGCAACAGGATGGCTTTGTGCACCTAGATCAAAAAATTGTGGCCCACCTCCTTTTCCCAAACAGTTCCACTTTCATACAATTGGGTTTTAGGGTTGAAGGCCATTTAGTGCTACAGAGAAGGAAGGATGGGCTCTCACTTTATTCTTCTGTCTTAGCCTATAATTAGTGTGAATTAATACACTCAGAAATAGATAGACGATAGATAATGATAGGTAAGCAGGCAGATAGATCAACAGATAGGTAATAGCAAAACAAAGCCCTAAGAAGCCAATTCTTCCTGAGAAGATTAAAATTTGGATGGAAAAAGGCTTGAGTGGTTTTTTATGTTTTCTTTTTCTTTAATTTTGATATAACTGACAAGTAAATTCTGTTAGTTTCAGGTGCATACCATCACAATTCAATACTTGTATTTATTGTGAGTGATCACCACGATAGGTCTAGTGAACACTCAAATTTTTAATGTTTTCTTGCTATACCGGTCAGAATTATACACTGTTTACGCCCATCCTCCCTCCTTTGGACTGCCATGGGTAAGTACATTTTTCTCACTTATGCCTGACCAAATGTGCACATATTTCACTGTAATATGAGACCCTGAAGACCATGCATCACATCTCCTCTTCATCTTCATTCACTTCACATCACCTGGGGTAGGACTTTACACGTTTTAAATGTCCAGTAATTGTTATTGACTTTAAATTTGGCCACCTCATGGTATGAAAACTTGCATGATCCAAAATCGTTCTCCCAAAGCCCCATAACTCAGAGTTCTCTCTGTATATTGTTAAGTAGTGAAGCTCCAGTATCCAGGTGAAATTCTCAACTACCATTTACCATACAGAGATTTGTCTTTCATTGAATTTGAAAAAGATATCGAAATAGTTATTATTTAGAAAGAATAATGAAAGGAAATGAAGAAATTCATTAACATTATAATACTGTAGTAAGAAACCACTACATTTAACTGTTAAAATAACAGGAAAGTAATCTAGATGAATTCAGTTAATTATATATTTTATCTGTATTTAGATTGTCCAAATGCCTATTGTGATACAATATTGAAATGAAATCCAGTAAACTATAAGTAAAGGGCATTAAACTGTAATTTTCTTTCCCAATAGGGTACCTCTACAGCATCCTTCCCAAAATATTCAAGTAACATTCAAGGTCTATCATCAGGGTAAGTCTAGCCAACACAAAGGGAAGTGATTCTTTGTCAATGTACGATAAAATATTCACAGATTTTATAACAATGAGTCTAGTCATGAAACTTTTCCCATCTTCCAAGAACCTGCACACACTGCTCTGAAACCATAACCCCAAGGTGAACAAGGCAAACACTGCTCTTCCCAGTTTGTAGATACAAATATGGAGGTACAAGATTTTAAATTACTGGCCCATGTACATCCTTTCAGTAAGGGGTAGAGGGAGGAACAACACTCAACAAATTCAAAGGCAAACTGTGCCTGCCTCCTATAACCATTTCACCAGAATACAAGGTCTGTCCAGAAGGTATCCAGCACTTCATACATAGGACAATGACGCCTGGGACCCCTTCAAAGTAGGCACCTTGGGACCTCACACAGTTCTCCCAGCTGATTGCCATCAGCTGCCCCATTCAATTTTCCAGAATCTCATTGGTGGTCTGAAATCTTTCAAAAGTGATTTTAGTTTTGGGAAAACCCAGAAGTCACGGGATACCAAATCTGGGCTGTAGGAGGGCTGAGTCACCCAAGTGATTTGATGTTTTGCCAAAATCTCTGCACAAGACATGATGTATGAGCAGGCACATTGTCATGATGAAGCTGCCAATCAGCAGTTGCCCACAGTTGCGGCCTTCTGAATCATCCGAATAGTGTCCAAGGAGGAATGTTCAAGCTTAACACAAAATTTGATGCAGATCCATTACTCTACTCACTCAGTCATTTTGAATGTGAGAGCCACACAGTACACATGCTCAGGCAACAGGCATCTATTGCCCCTACTGAGTAGTATAGTGAAGTCATCATTGCACATGCATCACATATGTGCATTATTCCAGCCACTCACCTTGACTGGTAGGTTACATTGATATCATGCAAACTATTCCCATTATATTAACAATGGCTGGACTTTTTCCTGACAGTCCTCATATACATAGCAGAGTGCTGGCACATCGTAAACACACAATCTTTCAATCATTCATTTATTTAAAAGTGATTTACTGAGCATGCATAGTGAAGGGAGGAATAAAAGTCAGCTGACTGTAAAATCAGAGTTTTATCTTCAAGGTGTAGAGAGTAAATTCAGAATCATGGTAAAGAAAGCTGTGGGACAGCAGCCAGACTCCTCTTCTGGACTAAGACATCCTTCCTCCTAACTCAGAGATCATAGCTATGTCCACCTACAGAAACTGCCCTTGGCCAAAGGAAATTGTTTTGCCCAAGTTTACATTTCCTCCTAGAAATGGCCTGTATCCAATGATTAGTCAATGCACTGGGCTCTTGGCTCAATTTGGTAAACCTCTGAAGTATAATCCCAGCTTTGGCGCCCTCAGTGGGGCCATCTGTTGGGAACTGCCCTGCCTGGTATCAGAAGCTGTAACCCCCACCAAGGCTAAGGCTGAAGGAGTGGCCTTGGACCTTAAGCCAGCTAGGAGACAAAAGCTTATCTCCCTGGCAGGAGCACTGCTTCTGCTGCTTCATTCATAACTGACCCCCAATACTTGGTCGGTTAGCCAATGATGGGTAAGATTCCCCAAGGGGGGAACAACCTAAGACAGGCACAATCGCATGGGACGCCCCCAAGAAAGGACTTTGGGGGCTACAGCAAAAGGGGGTGATGGACCCTCACCCCTTGGCTTTGACATAGCCTGAATCCTCATCATCTGGGAGAAAATCTCCTTATCTCTTGGTTGCCTTAGTTGCCTTGCTCCACCTAAGCCTGAAACAATGACAGGGTGGTGCAGCTCTGTGCTGAAAAGGGCGAGTTCCCAGTGTGATCAGGCCTAAGAAAGAATATGTAAAATCATGTGAAACCTGCTTTGTTTAGAATGCTCTCAGTTGAATGATAAGGGTCCAAGGAAGAAGTAAGTTTGTTCCTCAAAGTTTTATAGCTCTTTGACCCTGACTCAAAATAGGCCCTCAGACTTCCTTGTTACCTATTGTTTGATCCTTACTTCCTAGCAATGAGTAATGAGCTTTACCTGAATTCTTATGCAAACGAAACTAATAAAAAGTCACTCTGGAGGGGGAATGGGGCGCGCTCCCCAACAGAGAGAGTGGCCATTCCGTTCCTACTTCCCCACAGGACTTGGTTGTCTCTGTGTATGTTTTTCTTGTGTGTTGATAAGCCATCTACAGCGTTCCATGGTCACCGCCGGCAGGCGATCGCGACAGCCATCTGGAGCTGTAACCACAACCATGTTGCAGCTCACTTTCTTCAGCTGCCCCATCCCGCTGCCCTGGATTCCATACAGGTTTCATTTCTAAGAGGACTCCCTAATCAACTTCCTGCATCCCAGCCTCTGCTCTCAAGTCTGTTTCCCAGGATACTAAATTGTAACAGTGGGTATCAGAATCCTACAGGGCAGAATCTAAAATGGGATTTTCATTTCTGGATACATCCAGAGTCACACTGAATTTCAGGGACTCTGATGCCTCTTGGTCACTTTGAGCTCCTCCAATGAAGAGATCAGTAGGTAAAGAAAGCAGTCTCTATACTAACAGAGAAGGCTGACTCTGATAATCACAAAGAAGGTGGTCTGTTTTTACACACATATACACAAATGTTCGAGAAAGAATATGTTTGGTAGCCAGGTAATCCTGGGGCATTTCTCAATCCAGTAGCCAATTTTAATGGTAAATGAACAAGTACCTCAGCCATGGCCTGAGAAGAGTACAGTGACTATAGGCTGATGGATGAGAGTCTGGTCACCACTCTGAGGAAGCCCCCTGGTACAACTGAGTTGTTAACCAAGAGTGAGCGGAGATGTATTATGGAATACATAGTTAAGAACAAAGATGATGACTGTCAGGTAGAGCTTTGAGACCAGCTGTCCTGACTGGGGCTGGAGCTCCTCCAAAATTTCTCTTGAAAGTTTCCCCAGCAAAAGAAACCAACCAGAATGGAGTGAGTCTTCCCAAATGGGACAAGTTTACTATATGAAGCAAGCAGATTTGAGTGGTGGGAGTGAACTGCACTAGATTCTGTGGTGTGCCCCCCAGACCTTAATAAGAGCCAAGTCATTCATTTCCTCAACCGTGACCCCATCCAAGAATTGCCCAAGGCCAAAGGGAGCTGTATGACCAAGTTCATGTCTCTTCCCAAAGGAAAGACCACATCCACTGATTGATACAAAGGTTCGATTCTCCTGCTTCCGTTTGGGAAATCTTTGAAGGAACATCCCAGCTTCAGAGCTCCCTGTGAGTTTGCTGGAGCTACTATTGTAACAATGTCACAGTTTGACTCCTCCCTCTGTCTCTTGTCCAGCTTCACTTTGCTTTCTCATGTATTACCTGCAACCAAACAGCCAAATCAATCTGTTTCCCAGGGTACCTCACCTTTGGCAACCCAGAACGCAACTAAATGTCATTTCATTCTTTATACTATCCATCTTTAAATGATCCAAAATGTGTGTTTATCTTCCTCTGGGTTAAAATTTGTCATTCAGTTGACAAATGCAAGAAAGTCGAAATCACTGCTTTTTTTCTCTAACGATCCTGACTCCTGGGTCATGATCACCTTGCCCACCAGAAAACTGATTCCAACACTCTTGAACTTTAATTTCATCTTATGCAGTATCTTTTTTGTTTGTTTGTTTGGTTTTTTGTTTTGGTTTTTAAATTTTTTAATATATTTTATTGATTATGCTATTACAGTTGTCCCATTTTCCCCCTTCACTCCCCTCTACCCTGTACACCCTCTCCCACCCATATCCCCCCCTTTAGTTCATGTCCATATGTCATACTTATGAGTTCTTTAGCTTCTACATTTCCCATACTATTCTTACCCTCCCCCCTATCTATTTTCAGCCTGCATTCCATGCTACTTATTCTCTGTACCTTTTCCCCCTCTCTCCTCCTCCCACTCCCTTGTTGCTAACCCTCCATGTGATCTCCATTTCTGTGGTTCTGTTCCTGTTCTAGTTGTTCGCTTAGTTTCTTTTGGTTTTGCTTTAGGTGTGGTTGTTAATAATTGTGAGTTTGCTGTCCTTTTACTATACATGTTTTTTCCTTATCTTCTTTTCTTAGATAAGTCCCTTTAACATCTCATAAAATAAGGGCTTGGTGGTGATGAACTCCTTTAACTTGACCTTATCTGAGAAGCACTTTATCTGCCCTTCCATCCTAAATGAGAGCTTTGATGGATAGAGCAATCTGGGGCGTAGGTCCTTGTCTTTCATGACTTGGAATATTTCTTTCCAGACCCTTCTTGCCTGTAAAGTCTCTTTTGAGAAATCAGCTGACAGTCTGATGGGAACTCCTTTGTAGGTTACTGTCCCCTTATCTCTTGTTGCTTCTAAGATTCTCTCCTTTGTTTTTACCTTGGCTAATGTAATTATGATGTGCCTTGGTGTGTTTCTTCTTGGGTCCAACTTCTTTGGGGCTCTCTGAGCTTCCTGGATTTCTTGGAAGACTATTTTCTTTGCCAGATTGGGGAAGTTCTCCTTTATTATTTGTTCAAATACATGCTCAATCTGTTGCTTCTCCCCTTCCCCTTCTGGTACCCCTATAATTCGGATGTGGGAACATTTAAAGATGTCCTGGAGGTTCCTAAGTTTCTCCTCGTTTTTTTTTTTTTTAAATTCTTATTTCTTCATGCTTTCCTGCCTGGTTGTTTCTATTTTCCTTCTGGTTCACTGTATTGTTTTGAGATTCAGTTTCCTTCCCTTCACTATTGGCTCTCCTCCGTGTATCTTCCTTCATCTCTTTTATGGTGACCTGCATCTTTTCATCGAATTTGCGCCCAAAATCAACCAATTCCGTGAGCTTTCTGATCACCAGTGTTTTGAACTGTGCGTCTGATAGATTGGCTATTTCTTGGTCGCCCAAAAGGATGAGTCCTGGAGGACTGATCTGTTCTTCTGTTGGAAACATGTCTCTCCATTTCTCTCCTTTTTTTTTTTCTTTTTTTTTTCCGGTCTGGTAGCTCTTGTTACAGTGAGGGGCGGAGCCGTAGGTGTTTACCTGGGCTGGGCACCCCAGTGGCTAGATTGTGATGTTGTATGTGGGGATGGGTGCGGGGGCGGGAGGGAACAATGGCAGTAGTTCGTTCTTCCGGGAACACAGTCCCTTCTCTGGGATCCTGGGTTGCGCACTCTGCCCCTGGTCCACAATCGCTGCTTCACTGAGTCCGCCAGCCTCCGCTTGCACACTCACACCACTGCGATCTTGCGCGCCCCGGATGGCTCATGTGCCAAGTTCGCACCCAGTTTGCACCCAATTCGCGCCGATTTCTCCCCGATCACCTTGCGCCGCTGCCAACCCGCACCCGCCTGGCTCCGCCCTGCCTACCTGTCTGGGTGAACCGGTCTACTTCAACTTCTTGGCTGTCCGACTTCCATTCAGATAAATTCTCTATCAGTTCTATGTGTTATTCTAGCTCTAAATTGTTGTTGTTCTAATCTTGGTTGTGTGTGGAGGTATGGTGCGTCCACCTATGCCTCCATCTTGCCAGAAGTCCTAGTATCTTTTTTTTTAACATCAAATATTTTATAGGGCTCATCTGCCTGCTGACTCAGAACCCATGTGGTAGCAGGCCTGACAAAATAGATTGTCATGATTTACTAATCAATAAATCCATGCACTAAAGAAAATTTACACTACAAGTTCCACTCTATTCTCCAATATGCATCGCTATAACACTTGGGGGGAAAGCCAGCTGCTGCAACCAGTGCATTAAAAGGTAATTTCTAGGGCTTTTTTCTTATGTAATACTAGGATCACTGAGTGAAACTTAGTCCTAAGGCATTCTAGTCAATCATATCAAAATTTAGCATCACAGAATCACAGAGACATCAGATCGAATGGGACCTCAAGAGATCATTTCATACAGCCTGACCCAAAGCAAGGTTTGCCTGAATTATTTCAAATACATTATTTTGTAAGGTGTTCTTCCAGGTTTTCATAGAATTTACCCTTCCTAGCACTGCAAAATTGATAGTAAATCATCAATAAAACTATCTTAATTGATAGTAAATCCATCTGCATGAAATAGAATTTTTTTTTCATTTTCCTCTATCACATAAGAAATGCATTTGGCCAACATTTTCTATCATCTTTCCTGTACTTAAAGAAGACAAAAGACTATTTCAACTTTTCCATAATAAGCTTGTTTTGACCTGTCATTAAATCTTCTTGTTGTTTTTTTTTCAAGCTTTCACCTAAGTTTTAAGTCTTCCTGTTACATATAGAGAGGGTAGAGTGAAAATTTGACTAACTGAATAAAAATTAGGGTCTCACCAGTGGCATTCAATCTTATGAACCCTAGACAAAGTTGATGAGTTTGTGGTGGACAGAGTTGACTGACTCACTAAAATCCCCATTCCCAGTCCAATAACGACAGTAGACCCAAACTGGAGGGAAAGAACCTGGGTTCTCAGTGGCATCTTTGACCAACTGAATCAACCACAGCAATGGCCGGAGCCTGTTTTCTGATTTCTCATCATGTAAGAATAGTAAAGCCTTGTTGCAGTCACGATTCATCAAATGTTCTGATACCTGTGGCCCTGCAAAGTTTTCACTGATGTCATGGTTATGATGATAAGATATTTATTGTGTTACTTCTACAAATGATATACATTTCAGCACCAGTCTTTCCTTCTTAGTACCAATGTTGTCAGTGGTCCATTACTCTCCATTTATATCATTTTCATTAATTCAAAATGTCCCTCAAACTCTGTAAGTTGCCTCCCCTCCCTAAAACCACTCTTCTCAGTCCAGCTGGAGACAGAAAATGATGAGAGCAGCCATGAGAAGAGGGAAAGCATAAGGTAAATAAAAGAGCCATTGGTTTTAAATACCAATGTTCTTTTACCCCATGCTACACGTGGGGACTTTGAATGAAATGATGTCATGCTGGCTTTGGGTGGGTGGGTGGTGGGTGAAGGGATATGTGGGCAGGGAAAAGAATCCTTAGTCATCTCAGGATCCTGTTGCAATCAGACAGTTTTTTTTTTGTCATGTCATTTCCATTTTTTTGCTACATGAAAAGTAAGGAGGCAAATATGCTAAAACCTCACTCAAAATTATTTCTTTAAAGAATTTCTGGCAAAGGCAATTTCTTTCCCAACCAAGAAGGATTAGTTTTCCATACCAAAGTTCTGCTTAATAAGGTTAGTCATCCACTGGGTGGTCCTACAGCTTCAATTCCAGTGACAACTCATAAGGAGATTCCAGTTTTCACTCTTGTTGCCATAGGAGGCAGACTTTGCAACAATGTTTTATATGATAATGTTATCAGTAGGCTCAGAATGGTATCCTACTTAACTCCACCACTACCATAACCACAGCCACAGCCAGTTGCTGTGGTATCTTCCTCTGTTAGATGTTTTTTATTTCCTGGGTTTCTAGAAATAAACTTACTTCATAAATGTAACAATACATAGCTAATTTAAAAAAACATGATTTTCCATGCTAATTTTTTTCAGATATTTGTACATTTTCTAAAGATTTTATTTATTTATGTTTAGAGACAGGGGAAGGGCGAGAGGCAGAGAAACACTGATGTGAGAGAGAAACATCAATTGCTGCCTCTCTCACACCCCTGCGACCCAGGCATGTGCCCTGACCAGAAATCCCACCAGTGACCTTTTGGCCCTCAGACAATGCCCAACCCACTGAGCCACACCAGTGAGGGCTGTACAACTTTTTAATTACACACACGCACAGAGAAAGATGGAGAAAGATAAATAGAGAACAGTGAATAACTGCACACAGTGTAAAATGCTGGATTATTTTAGTTTTATTGAAGTATTGTCTATCCCTAAGCTTATGAAAGTATCAGCCATTTCCACCAAGTTTTAAGTAATTTTTATAGTGGTTGATATTAGAAGGAACTAGGACTCAGTAAGCATTCCTAACCTGTGGGGTGGCCTTGCTAACTTAGACAAAAAAGAGTCTCCATTCTATTGGAGAATAAGACAGCCATGGCCTCATTATAAAGGTGTACTAAACAATATTCAATTAATTAAAACATCCTGTTCTTTCAAACCCTGTTTTTAATCAATGTATTACTGTACAGTCACACTTAGAGGCCATCACATAATAGAAATATTGTTAATATTTTGAAGTTTATCTATCATGCTTCTCATAATTCAGTAGCAATGTTTAAGATCAGTTATAAGTAGGTTTCATTCACCTGCCTTCTTTGGCTATTAAGTGGTCAGTTCAATTCTCTCCTTTAAAAAGGAATTCATTTTCTTATTGAAAACTATAGTAGAACCCAGTTTCCTTAAGAGTCCTTTGTAAGAAAAATCATAATAAGTGAACAAAAGATGCCAAACTCCATCAAGATTTGTTTGTGATTTGCTACAATCAGCCCAGTGTAGGCACAAGTTTGTTCCTTGCCCAATTCTATCTAAAGACTACATAATGAAAAACCCTTTGACAAGTTGATTAATAATACTGAGCTGTTAAAGTTCAGCTGAGTGAGCAATTAAACATTCCAAACAGCAATGAACCTTCAGAAGGTAATTTATGATAATTTTATGCACAAGAGCTCAGTGGCTTTTTAATTTGATAGAATGTTAGTAGCATGAATTTCTAACAAGGGAGTGTCAGGGCTCCATACATCACTGAGATTACTTAAACATTTCCAACGTGGTTGATGAATGAAGTTTCTTGAGATGTGGGGAGATACAGAAGGTGTTGGAAGGTTGCGATTATTCATCATATCAATTATTGAGAGTGGATGCACTGACATCGTACTCCCTGATCATATTTTATGTCCACAGTAAAGATAAGTCAAGCTTGAAATAACAGACCTACCCAACTACAATATCTGCAGGTAATTCCACTCCCTTTACTTCCCTCCCCTTCTTTACCTCTTCCTTCAGACTCATTGCCCCTCTTCTATTCCCACCCAGATTTTAAAACACCCACCCCTTACCTAAAAAAAATCACAGTGAAATAACTGAGAATAAGGGCAAGAAGAGAAAAACAAGAGAAGAAGAGACAGAGTGAGAATGGGCACAATGCTAAAATCATTGCCTCAACAGAGTGGGAAAAAGAACTGATGCAATAACTTAGTTCCCACTTTTGCACCAACACACACCCCCATCCCCCCCCCCCCCCACGGAAATCCCCTCTGCCGCAGCCCAGCGGTGGCCATCCAGCCTCCCCTCTGGCACCTCCACTATTCAATCAGCACCCTGCATCTCTGGCAGCCTTTTTATTTTCAGATAATTAAAAAAAAATAACATGGTCTGCTTTGAGTAAAAGTGAATTTTTTTTCTTTAATTTCTACACAAGTGTTTTTGAATTTTAAAACCAGAAAACACCCTGGAGCTCACTTAGCCTTGAGTTCTCTCAGGCTGTAAGATGTAGTCGGCTGAGGAGATTAGTTGACCCACACAAATTTATATTTATTTAAATGAATTACCCACCTTGACAAGCTGAGCTATTTTACACAAAATCTGGATTTCTAGCTGGAAATACTAAAAAATTAGAAGCTCTATACATGTCCCCTCTGTTTCCGAAGAGCATTATTTAGCTGGAGCTTAGTAGCAGCTGCCCATGTAAAAGAATACACGCTCTGTCCGGTTCCTCACATGCCCCACCATCCCCTGTAGTCTTACACGCGGGCAGGTTTCCTTGAGTGTGCTACCAGCAAAGACCGTGGAGAAATCAGAGCTTGCGATTCCTCACTGAGACCTAGATTAACCTCTTTGTTTTACAGTTGAGGAAACAAAGTAAATAGTAATACATGACCCTACCCAAGGTCACCGGCTCATTAATGACAAAGCCAAGATCTTTTAACCCCCAATCCAGTGCTTGTTTTACTATGCTACAGTTTCCACTCATCATTTTTCTCATCACATCTATGTATTTTCTTTTAGGGTAGAGAAAAAACACATTAATCTGATTATAACACAAGCTATGCCTCTACATCAATTTTTATTTATTGAAATAAGAACAATATTAACCAGGATAAATTCAACTCCTAAGCAATTAAATATATCTTATCATGGGGCTATTTTACTGTCTACTTACTTCTCTCTGTCTTTGATACCAATCCCTGCTTTAAAATCAAAGTAGTAATTTATTAGAAATTATATCATTAGTGTAATAACAAGTACAGACTGCCTTTATCCTACTTCTGTTTTCTTTTGTATATGTTTGATAGCTACACAGCAAATATTAAATGCTAACCCAAAGTCAGTTATGTTTCTCTGCTACAGACACAGAGATTGAGTGCAAGATCACCCTGACTATTTCTAATGCTTTTCTTTCCTCAAATTGGTTGGAAAACAAAACCAAACAAGTAAACACAAGCTCATCTAGCTATCATCTCTGCAGATGTCATTTCTTGGTAACATGCTATTATCATTCATGTCAGGTAAACACTC
Source organism: Phyllostomus hastatus (assembly GCF_019186645.2). Classification (NCBI taxonomy): domain Eukaryota; kingdom Metazoa; phylum Chordata; class Mammalia; order Chiroptera; family Phyllostomidae; genus Phyllostomus; species Phyllostomus hastatus. Next base: position 4,419,363 of record NW_025334033.1, on the reverse strand, counting down.
TTGCAGATGAAGTCAGAATTATTCAGGCAAGTCTCTTCAGACTGCCCTGTAAAGCTGTTCTCCTCACATGGGAAACTTTCACAAAGACTACTTGTTTACAGAGTCCGTGTGCCTCACGATCCTCTTTTGTGTTTCTCCCTCCCTGGTACTGAGCATATGTTTTTAATGTTAACACTCCCTCATCTATAGAGACCATCTGCTTATTAAAAAAAAGTGTTCTCCTCCCTTCTAAGACAGCTTTTTTGCATGGTGAATCCTCTCTGCCAATTTCACAGATTCGGGGGAAAGAGAAAAGGCTGTATTCTTCGTTCCAGACAAGTGGGTTCCAGGAATTCAGTGACCTTTGTGGAAGTGGAAGGTGCTCATGTGAATTCAGAGGAAGAGAGGTGTCACACACCTAAGGGCCTGAAGCTGGGCTTCTGCCCGATAGCTAGTGGATAATAAACCTTGAGGGTCCCCTCTCCCCTACATTACCACTACCTGACTAACCCTATGTATGAATTTAGATGCTTTACTCTCCATTTCTGCATCTGTGCCCAACCTCAGGAATACACATATTATAATAATAAAATGGAAGTTTCCTAAAAACAATACCCTGACCCTGAAAGTCAAGTAGAAAGTGGTCACACAGATGACAGTTCAGGCAGAAGGAACTCCAAGTGCAGAGGCATTGTGTAAGAGCATCTGGTCTACCGTAGAAAAAGTGTCTCTGCATCTTTAAAGCTTAGAGTCTATATAAAGGGAAAGCAAGAAATAAATAAAAGAGAACTCAAGGAAGAAAAAGCATTGAGCATGAAAATCCTCACAGTTATTTCACACTGATTTGGCTTCAAAATCCTGAAATGGAATTTCTATGCCTCTAGTTTGAAGGGGGTCGATCTCAATTCAAAAAAATAAGAAAGGGCAAGAATAATTGTTGCAGTCACTTTGATTTGGAGACTCAAAGAGGAGAATGTGGTTGGCTCAAACTACCTTTGGGGTTGTGCATCCAAGAACTCAGGAGTTCTGAAAAAAACCTCGGCTGCCATCAGCCTCCAGGAAGCTTTTCCACCTTAACCACAGCCACTACCCACAGCCTTACTGAGCATGGCCTGAGAGAAGATGAGTTGGTGGCGAAAGTTTCACAGCATGATGTAGTGGATGCTCCCCCAGAGAAGTGGTGCCCACTGGTATTTGAAAGAAACTGCATAACCTAATTGGGAGTTAATGGGGAGCAGGCAGTGGTGAAGAGGATGGGAAGGGCAAGAGAGAGCAAGACACATCTCTGGACTGAAGTACCTACTGGCTCCCACTCTGGAAGGAGAGAAATGACCAGAAATTGACAGGAAAAGCCAGCTGTGTTCTCCTCTCTGCCTTGAAGACAGTATGACACTGGGGGAGGGACGAGAGAAGTGTTGATAATTAACATGCCTGGATACTCTATTGCCCAAACTGATATATTTTTAAGTAAAAAGAAACATAATAATGGTGGGACAATAGCGACAAATCAGGCTGTCCTGGGTGAGCACAGAAGGACAAACGATCATGCTACTTACAAGACATCTGGATTTAAAAGGCTTAGTCTCCTGATTTCTCTTCACTAGTCTCTATGCTTTCCTCTCTTCTCCCCTAGCTGTCCCCGAGTTAATGGTTAGTATCACCACTGCCAGCTGACTAAAACTAGAAATGTGATTCCTACATGTTTTCCCCTTGATGTCACTCCCTTGTTTATCAGCCTCTAGCTTTCGATGCACGTCCACGGCACCTAAAAGAAAACCCACATTCCTTACTATGGCCTACAAGCACTTGCATAATCTGGGCCCTTGCCTATCTCTTGAAACCCATCTGATATCATTTTCCCTATCCCTTTGCCCTTCTTTTGGTTTGTAGAATAGCTAAGAACTTTTCTGCCTTATGGCCTTTCCATAGCTATTTCCTATGCCCACTATGTATTTCTAGTTCTTTATGTGACTGGCTTCTCCTCCTTTATGTTAACCCAAGCATCTTCTCCTAGAACAAGTCTTCCTTGACCCCCATCTAAAGAGGGTCTCTTTCACACACACACACACACACACACACACACACACACACACACCAGAGTGGTCTGTTTTAGATTGTCCTGTTTGTCAAGTTAGCTCATTTTCATAAAAATAGACACATAGACTAATGGGATAGAATAAAGATCCCAGAAATAAGCACTGTATACACATATATCAAGTAATATTTCACAAGGGAAGCAACAATACTCAATGGGGAAAAGATAGTCATTTCAAAAAATGGTGCTGGGAAAACTGGGTAGCCCCATGCAAAAGAATGAAATTGAACCCCGACTCTATACCACTCACAAAATATAACTCAAAATGGATTAAAGCCTTAAGTGTAAACTGGAAATTATAAAACTCCTATAAGAAAACATAAGGGTAAAGCTCCTTGACATTGGTCTTGGTAACAATTTTTTTTACTATGACATCAAAAGCACAAGCAACAAAAATAAAAAATCTAATTAAGTGAGTCTACCTCAAACTCAAAAGTCTCTACAGAGCAAAGAAACAACCAACAAAATGGAAAGGTAACCTAAAAACTGTGAGAAAATATTTGCAAATATTTATCTGACGAAGTATTATAATAATATATAAGAAACACATACGACTCAATAGCAAAAAAATAATTGATTTAAAAATGAGCAAAAGACCTGAACAGGCATTTTTCCCCAAGATGATACATAAATGACCAACAGACCTATGAAAAAGAGCTCAACCCTACTTGCTGTCAGTAAAATGAAGATCAAAACCACAACAACAGAGCATCTTGCATCTGGTAAAACGGCTGCTATGGAAAAGACAAACAACCACAAGCACTCATGAAGATGTGTGCACTGCCAGTAAGACTAAACTGGTAAAACCACCTTGGAAAACAATATGTATATTCCTCAGAAAATTATAAATAGAACTACCACACAGTATTACTTACAATAGCCAAGGCATGAAAACAATCTAAGGGTCTATTGACAAATGAATGGACAAAGATGTGGAATATATCTATATTATATTTAACATATATGACATAGATAAAATAAAATATTATTCAGCCATGAAAAACAAATTCTGCCATTTGTGACAACATAAATGGACCATGTGTAGTTAAATAAATCAGATAGAGAAAGACAAATACTTTATGATATCACTAATAAGCAGAATCTTAAAAACAAACAAACTCATACAAACAGAGAGCAGATTGGTGATTGCCAGGGACTTGGGGGAATGAGAACTGGAAGATAGTAGTCAAGGAATACAAATTTTCAGTGAGAAGATGGATAAGTTCTGGGGAACTCACTTACAGCATGATGACTGTAGTTAACGACACCACATTGTAACTTGAAAGGCACTAAGAGGGTAGATCTTCAGTATTCTCACCATACACATGAACACACACATGGTGACTATGTGAGGTAATGAAAGTTTTAACAAAACTTAGTGAGGTAATCATTTCAAAATATAAATATATGTCTAATCATCACATTGTACACTTGAAAGTTACACAATGTCAATTATATGTCAATTATATCTCAGTAAAGATAGAAAAATGTCGTAAGAATTTTTTTAAGTTAGCTCACTTGCATATTCTCTGTCTCTCTCCCTAGTAAGCAGAAAACAACACTATTTTGTCCGCATCAAATTGCCAGTGATCTGGCCAAGAACCCAGCTCTTTGTGGACACATTAAATCCTTGTCTGAATGAATCTTGAATCTTTGAAAAATGTCTAAGGCCCTTTTCCACCATTAGAACATATCACCATAATCCAGACAAAGAGGAGAAAAGGGGGTAAGAATGAGCCTCCATCCTGGCATACCAGGAAATAAAACAAAACCAAACTTCCAGGACAAAGTCACTATTAGCTTTTCCCTTGTGTATGATTTAAGATTTCCAATCCTTTGCTGGAGAAATCACCTTCTAAAAGACTGTGGGGGCCTGGATGGGGTCCATTTAAGGATTCCCCCTTCTAACTCCCAGAATTTCTCCCTTGCTGTCTCTAGTGTTTCAGAGAAATCAGCTTTATATTCTTTTATTATGGCTAAGAACCAAAACTGGGCCTGCTGGTAAATTTATCATAGCTCCAGGCTAAACATCTTTAGTTATCTGACAATCAATATGCACGAATGTAATTATTTGTTTTCTAGGAGTTAGAGGAACAACTCATTCGAAATTCCTGTGTTATTAATATGTGGTAATGAAAGTGAAATATTAATGACTTAGTCAAGTGTATTAAGAATTTGAAGTGCTGTGCAAACTGAAAACTTGCATCTTAGAGGGGAAAAAGCTCAAGTGCACAGATGGCTTGGTGACAGCCATTTCATTTAGTGCAGTCTCAGCAGATAGGTTTGATAGCCTTCAGGAAAGGTCATCAACTATGCAAGGGGAGGGTGCTGTACCTGATTGTCTGCAAAGGCCATACCCAAATGCATCAAAAGGATGGAGCTGAAATGTGCTCTTTTGTGTCTCAAGTGTGTGCGGCCTATAATGAGATATTAGGGCATCTTTGGTGGTCAGTGAATTGCAGTGGCAAAGGCTACTGATTCATCGCCCTTCCCCTCACTGAGCTGTCATTTCTATGACTGGCCTTAAAGATCTTCATACATCCTAAAATGTGATGAAATAGAAAGAGTCCCAGAGTAGGAATCAGCAGAATCAAACGTGGGCCAGCCCAACTCTGGAGGAACCGAGTGGCCCTGAGCAAGCAGTATCATTCTTTTGTGTTAAAGTTTCCTCATCTCTAATCTTCAGATGATAAAACCTTCTTCCCTCTTGCATTGCTGAAAATATTTAAGGAGATAACATTTTATAATAAATAGTCTTATGCAAGCCCTGGCTGGCGTAGCTCAGTGGATTGAGCTTGGGCTGCGAACCAAAGCATCGCAGGTTCGATTCCCAGTTAGGGCACATGCCTGGGTTGCAGGCCACGGCCTCCAGCAACCTCACATTGATGTTTCTCTTTCTCTCTTTCTCCCTCCCCCCTCTAAAAATAAATAAATATAATCTTTAAAAAAATAGTCTTATGCAAAAGGCTGAAAATAAAATTGTTTTGAGGATGGGTGTACTTTCTCAACTCTGTTATATTTCTGTGTCTAGGTTATTCATGCTTAAATAACAGGCACATCATTCAAGAATAGTTTCTTCTTGTAGTAAATATTGACTCAAGTATTGTCATTCTTGTATTACTACATATTTAGATGATCTATTTACCAGATACATATATCCATCACTTCAGAGTTCTATCCTTAGTGTATTCTGCCCAATAATTTCACAATTAAAAGTACTAAGATAAAATGATAGGAAATATCTATCTCTAGATCTGTCGATAGATATATGTATATAGAGATCAATAAATATATGTATATAGATATCTATCTATAGGTAGATAGATATTGTCATCTGTCATTTTACATCCCTAAAAGAAAACCAAAAAAGAAAGTTAAAACTGGATGCACATTTTCCCCAGTCTGATGCTGTTGTGAAATATCCACTAGCCACAATTTCACCCTCCATCAAGGATCTGGAATACTGGTTTGCCCTAGGGCCAATGTAAAGAATTGGCCCAAGACATGTGACAGAAAGTATGGTGATTGCTGGGGGGAGGAAGTGGGTGAAGGTGGAAGACAGTATATGAGTGATAAATGGTAATGGGAAAAAACACTAAAAATAATATAAAAAAGGAAAAAAGGCAATAATAACTAGAGAAATAATTTCTACTTATTCATTAGGGAGAATGCTTAACTTCCTTTACTTTGTTTATTATGATCTGACCAACTCTATGAAGATGGCCTTAGAGTCAGGGAGTATCATACAAACAGGAGATTCCCAAAGAGCTAACTAAGAAGCTGAACTTCTGTCATTCTCCAATGGAAGGGACTCTGGTAGCTTAGAGAGTAAAGAGTGATGTGATGAGAGAGCTGACAGAATTTTCTCATTAACCCACACCTCTCTCCTGCTACCAATAAAGCATAGAAAACAGTACCACCAGGCACTGAGAGAGTTGAATATGTAAAAGTTCTGTAAATTCAACAGCAATTATTTTATTTGCTAATACTTAATCTCCTTCTCTTTGCTAAATCCTGCATCTAACTTTGGATATATAATTTAGATATTTCTGGAATTTATCATTGCTGTTTTCCTCTGGCTCTGTCTTAATGTTTTCACCTCGTAACTACTCTGAGTTTGTATATTTATCCACCCAATAGACATTTACTGAGAGCCCTATATACCTAGCATTGGTTCTGGACTCTGAGAAGAATATACATGAACACAAAATCTCCACTTTCAAGGACCCTAGAATTGAGTCAAAGTTAACATCTTTCAAGATCTGTAATGAAGTGAACATCATCATACATAAATAAAATTATTATTCCAGTAATCAGGATAGAATAGGCTATGCTTCTGTAACAAATAAGCCTCCAAATATCAGTGGTTTAACTCAGTGAAGGCATGTTTCTCATTCATGTCACAATCTGATGCAGGTTGTATGGTTATTCTGTGCCAGTCTATCCAAATGGAGGCTCAGAGCACAGGCTGATTCCAAGTTAAAACTTTGAAGTCTTGAAGTTTTTCATGTTTAGCCATAGAGATTTAATGTACCTCTTAGTCTCTCTTGCCTCCAGTCAAGAATAACACATTACTTCTGCTCATCTCTTATTAATGAGAATTAGTCGCACAACCCCACCCAAATGCATGGGGGCTGGGAAGTATTGAGGAGCACATGAATTTTTGGTGAATACCAATATTAACTGGACATTATTCTAAGAGAAATATAAGCAAGCCCTATATTGCCCTATTTTAAATATATGTAGAATATCGATGTCCACATGTAAGGTAATTCCTAGCACAATGTCTCCTACATAGCAGTCATTCCATAAATTCTTGAGGAACATAGCATAGAATAAATGATGTCAGTGGCACTAATAATTTACAGAGACACCAAAAATATACATAAGTGTAAAGTTACTTTTCTGGGGGATAAATGGTGACAGAGGATGCTGAGTGCACAATGCAATGTGCAGATGATGCATTGCAGAACTATGTACTTAAAACTTATGCAATTTTATTGACCAATGTAATTCCAATAAGTTCAATTAAAAATACAGGGAAACAAACACAATACTCTTTTATATTGTCCTTAACTGACAAGTAAGTTGTACAGATGATAGGCACTTAAAATATGGGAGCAACCACTTTGAACTTGCTTGAGAAAAAAAAAGTTGTGGCCCTGGCTGGTGTGACTCAATGGATTAAACACGGGCCTTTGAACCAAAGGGTCGCCCGTTTGATTCCAAGTCAGAGCACATGCCAGGGTTGTGGGCCAAGTCCCCAGTGGGGGCACATGAGAGGCAACCACACATTGATATTTCTCTCTCTCTCTTTTTCCCTCCTTTCCCCTCTCTAAAAATAAATAAACTCATAAAAACTAATTTAAAAAATCTGTTTTAAAAAAATGTCACTTTGTTTTATTTTGTTTTAAGGGGGTGGGATTTGGTTGAAGAAATGAGAAAGATTTGGACAGGAGTAAAAAGGTCATACCTGATAGATTTGTATCAAAGAGACACAAACAGGCAAATGTAAAGTGTGTTTGAGAATCAGTAGGTCAAACAATTTGGGAGGATAAGAAAATCAATTTATGAAAGTTACTATGAGAGAAGGTTGGAGAAGAAGGTTCAGAAATTGAAGCCTACATGATTATCTGCTTCATGTACATAAAAAGTTTTGAACAAAAGACTAGCAACCCAGAGGTCACAGTAGAAAAGTTTGGCTTCTCTTGCTCTTCTCAATCCCATTCTAGATAAAATTCTCAGGCCAGACCTGCCTAAAAGTACAACAGGAGAGTAAGTACAAAACAGTGTAAGTCCAGCACTATGCCAATGTAGAATGACTGCCCACCATTATGGCAATGTCATGCTATCCAGACTAAGAGATAAACACCATGAAATGAGTGTAACAAACTTTGTCCAGTCTTGAGAGCCCTAAACAAATAACTCCAAGATGTGAAATGAAGTCAGAGCTAGGTTGGGTGCATTAGCTAAACAGGATACATTATATAATTACTTAGGAAAACAATTTAACATATTTATAGTTATAATCATACTAAAAACATTTTTGGAGAACAAGTAGGTATAGAAAGATAGGTATAGATAATACAAGTGTTTTCATGGTTCTCTTTAGAAAGCTTGGTTTTAAGAATTAAATTTACAAAAAGAAAAAAAATGAACCAAGGAAGTGGTAATTCAATTCACAAGCATATTCAGTAACTATTTTCTTTAAATGTTTTTTTCCTGATACATTTCAATGTGGCTCTATGTTTAAATATTTCAAATCAAAATTCTAAAAGTAGTTTGTAAAGCACTTGGTTACAAAGTTTTCCTTGGCAACATCATTCAGCTTCATCTGTAATTAACAGTAAAGTAGGTCAGTGCTATGTTGCAGGTGGAGGGGTTAGCTCAGACATTCACACTTAAGCCACAGAATAGTGAGTCTCATGAAACTATATATTTAACCCAAGATAAAAGGAACAATTAACAAGTATTTTCAGTAGAAGAATATTGCAAAATGTATTTTAATAACAAGGAAAATATGACAGGACTGGATCCATTAAGCCAATACCTTGTTCATAATCTAGAGCAGTGGTTTTCAAACGTTGGGGTGCCATGACTGCCTTGTGAGAAAAGGAATGGCGTAGAATAGAGCACTACCAAATGTAACTCAAGTAGTAAAGACAGATACTTCAGAAAATGTTTCAGTTATGGATAGGTGAATATATATTGGGGTGCAATACAAAATTATTTCTTACTATAGATCAGGGTCAAAAAGTTTAAAAATCACTGACCTACAGGCATTGTTAAAATATGCATAGTTTAAATCATGTAAAAGTGAGAAAAAAGATTGTTGGTGCTGGTTGTGATTATAGCAGAGAATCACATAAAAAAAAAAAACACACACATTTCTTCTTAAAGATGCTGAGGCAAACTTGAGAGAACCTGAGTATTTTCCAACCATTTTCACAGACAATTTCTCTCTTAATTATAGCAGGTCTAGCCCTTCTTAACAGAAAAAAATACTAAGTTGGGACTAGGTGGTTCTGCTTTGTCTGTTATCCTTTCTCCCTGTACTCCTAGCAGAAGACTGGCCCCTTTCTATTTTTTCCTGTCCTGAGCACAGCTGAACTCAAGCTCTGTTTGGTGGCCCGTATGCTCACTTGCCTCCATCCTCTCTATGAACCCTTTCTAACTGATCTGTGCCAATCTCTATATTGATCCTGGGTCATGTAACCTTTCTTTCATTTTTGGCTAATGGCAATTGGAAAGATGGATTTGGTCGAGATCTCCTATGGATCAACAGGAAATTACGTATCTGCCTCCTCTTTTCCTCTGTCATTTGCAATTTCAGGCAAGCAGGTGGTTTTGCTCATCGATAATCTCTTTTGGGTCCTTTGGTGAGCAGCCCTGCACCCGGCTCTCCTCGCATTTCACCCTCCCTTCGCTGTAACCTGTCCACGTTACAGCACCAGGCTCTTTCTACATCACCACTGTTTTACCGTCCACTGATGTCTGGTCTAAATTCATTTTTTAAAATGTCTGCTCCCTCTCAGTTCTCAGAGATGCTCTTGGGTAAATCCTTCATTTCCTCCAGCCTCACTTGACCTTTCCCCTTGGCATCCATGCACGATTTTTATTCTTTAATTCAATTTGAACATTAAGGTCCTGCAGCTATTCCCTGAATAACAGTTTCTTCAGATTTCAGTATATACTATACAGTTTTTCTTCTTGACATTATTCTCCACCGACTTCTTTGCTTCCAAAAACTGGTAACTTAGTTAAAGGAGGCCATTTGTGAAGACCGTTTTCTCTACCCCCTGAAACACTAGTAGTTTCTCTACAGTTATTTCATTTTTTTACAAGGTAATGGATGAGGGAGCCACTGTGTAATAAACATGTGTTCTCTCATTATAACAAACTGTAAGATAATTTACTTTGATTTGACAAATTTCAAAGTTCTTACTTTCTTCCTTACATGAGACAAACAATGCGAATGATGCTGAAGGTCTGTTCTGCCTCTCCTTCCTGCACACAGTGAAGCATCGCCAAGTTTCCCATTTCTCAAATACACTGCATAACACTGCAACGGCCTGTCTGCAAAGGGTGGGGGCCAGTGACACCAGCACAGAATCACCACCAGCTTTGCAAAGGCAACGCAAAGCAGATTGTCCGGAACTGCTGACTTTGACTTCCACTTCCCTCCTTTTTTGGAATTAACCCTATTGCTTCTTTGCTTTTGTGCTTGTTCCTTAAACACAATACTAGCATGCACCTAAGATCACTCTTGACGGGGCAGAAGATAAAGCCGATAGCCTAATTTGTACTAACTTGTTAATGACTTACTGTGTTATGTATTACATGTCCCAAGAGAACTTGTTGGAAGAAGGTAATATTTAATTCAAATATATCACTTCCATTATGAAGTTCAGGCTCCCTGCCATGTGTTTCAGCAGAGAAATTGGAAGCAGAGGTTACTGGCAAATTGTACAATGGAGGTGGCTGATTTTTACATCTTCACAGAGGTCTGACCCAGAGCCCAGTTTGGAAAAGGACTCCTTTCACATTGTCTCCATGGAGATGTTTATCTTCTTGGGAGTTCACATCTCCTGTTAGACAAGTAAAGCCCATTTCTCATTGCTCATTACCTCCCTACAAAAATAAAAACAGACCCCAGGGACACTCACCATATGCCTTGGGTGTTTGGGAATGTGGATAATAATCAACTGCAGAGAATTGAATAACACAGTCTCCCATTATGAACTCTGCCACATTCTGATAACAAATAAATTTCAAAAGATATATTGACATACAAAGGATGTTAGTTCCAGGTAGAATACAATAAAGATTTATAGGGTTTTTGTGAAATCCTTGTCCCTTGCAAATATGAAGAGCTGAATTTATATGCCCTTTAGCCTAAAAGATAATGGCACCTGGAGGGTCTCAGGGATTAACACTTTTAAATTCTGGTCGGCCCCCAGGTGCTAGCTGCATCACACTGCCTTCCCCTTTCAATAGAAAGCTACAAGTTTCCAGAATCTGCAGGAGTCTGGTTGACTTCTTTACAGTACAAGAGTGTAGAGGAGAGGTAATCAATATGCCCTAGCCTGTCCTGCTAGATTTATTTTAAAGATTACTTTGAGTTATAGTAAGGTCTTTGTGAAATAGATCATCTTTACAGAGTGAAGCAGATCCATGGAGGTGTCCTAGATGGGTCTTCAGGGAACCAGAACAAAATGTCAAGAAGCCCTGGAAATCTCTGTTGTTATTTTCTGAGGAATAGGAGGTCAATAGCAGTGATTGGTAGAGCCCAGTTGATGAACAGGTTCATAACACGGGAAGATGCCTCCAGCTGTGATTGGCAGAGGAGCCAGGTTGCAGCTTAGAGGCAAGAATTAAAGTTTCCTAAGCAACAAGAGCTAAGCCCAAACACTGGGTAATCCAGAAATAGCCCTGTCAGAGGAGCCGTGCTGGAGAGAATTACAGAAATCAATTTTGGTTGCAAGCAAAGTCTTTTTTTTAAATTTTACCTTCCTAGATACTAACAACTATGAGAAATTCTTCAGTTCAAGAAAACTGGAGGCAAAGGCTTTGGGATACTATTGTGTTATTGGCACGGTTGAGTTCCAGGACAGAATTGCATCTTTGTAACAAGGTTGGGTAAGTCCTCACATACTGCTACACTGAGGTAGTTGTAGTTTTTATCATGCCAAATATTTCTTGTAGGTGAAATATTGTGAAAGGCTTTATAAACTAAAGCACTTACAGTTTCTAACAGTTTACTTCCACATTAATTCATTTTCTCAGTAGTGTCCCTTTCTTTTTCAAGTCAATCGGAATTTGTGGTAGAGAGAGTAAACCCTGTGACAACTGAACAACCTAAGTAACAGAAGACAAGTGCAATAAGGTCGTTTTTGGGGGCGAGGAGAGGTGCAGACAGAGGTTAGTGTTCCAGTTGTCCTGTGAATCTGACCATATAACACACACACACACACACAGGTGCTGTGACTAATGTAGCCCCTCATACACTCTGGGTCCTGAGGGAAATTACATGGCTCTGCTGCCCTCACTCACTGCATCTCCTTGTTGTCTTTCAAAACTTAGGTCTATTACTCAGTTTGCAAACCCTTCATTTGATCCCACCATTCTTTCTGAATATGGGGACAATTTATGACCTGATCTGCCTTGATTTCTCCATCTCATCTTCAGTGTAACCACTTAACCCCACTGCAGTGTGGCCTCCACCTCCATGATATTACAGAAATCAAATTTCTCCAACCTCACCAGTGGCTCCTTCTATACTTCACTCTTCCCAATTGTATATGACATTTAGCTTTGATTATCTGCCTCCCTTTTAAGAACTGGTTCTCAGCTAACATCTACGAATTACTCCTTCACTGTCTCTGGTTTAAAAATCTTCTGGAGGGCTCCCTACCCCCAGCCCCCAGCTGTCACTCAAGTTTATTTCAACCTTTGGCCCTATGCTCAGCTGCCTTCTGCTTTCTCTGCTTCGCAGAGTTCTTGAAGCCTCAGCCACCATCTTTATCCTCCAAATACCGTACTCCAAGCAACATACTGCACACATCTCTGCTCAATGAATCTTCGGATACCACTGCTTTGTTCATGTTGTTTTCCATGTTAAGAGCCAACAAGATGTCTGGATTCTCCCTTTCTAAACACACTGGTCTCCTCCTTTCCTTGACTACACATTATCATTCTCTGTTCTCCGAAATGCTCTCCTATTTTGCCATTAATACAAATTCTGTAATTCTCTAAGACCCAGCCTCCACACTTGAACTCTTCCATGAAACAAGTCTCAAACAATCCTAGTCCAACAATAATATTGACTGAAGTTTTCCCACCAATTTTCTATGTCCCAAAATCTAGAAGTTACCTTTCACTTCCTTTTATTATCTAGTCTATCTAGATCATCAGTCCTGGAAGATAACCATTGCATGATTCTATTCATATGAACTTTTCAAAAAGACGAAGCTGTAGTCACAGAATGGAGTGGTGGCGGCCGAGGGACAGGGGAGTTATGACTATAAAGTGTTAGCATGGGGGATTGAGAGGGTAATGGAACTCTTCTATGTCCTGATTGTGGTGGTTGTTGCAGAAATCTATCTACATGTTAAAATTTGTAGGACTTCCCATCACCAAAGTCAATTTTACTGTATGATCTTTTGACAGGTAAAAATTTTAAGAAGACTTGGCGACATGAGTAATGATTCTCTTTTTCATTTTGAGAACTTGAGAATAGAAACTCTGGAGGAAAGAGTAGAGATAGTCTGGGTATAAAGCTTTTAAAAATCAGATTTATCTTCTGGGTTATGCATGCCTCCATCATAAAGTCATGGGCATATGTTCATTGGCCATAAATATGAGAGAAAGCATGAAGTAAATTAGGGTTTTACAGTAAGTGCCACTCAGCCAAAGTAGCAAATAGTCAAAGCTAGGTCTCCAAAAATATCTTTTCACGGATTGTAGCTATGAGTCGATGTGACAGGGAAAAAACTAAGGGCTCATACATCGGCACAAAGTATCAAGTCTGAGGGTGACAGGAGTTAGGAGGCATCTAGTTAACAATTCCTTCTCTCAATCCTGGGTCATTTACAACCAGTAAAGACTCCAAGTTCCTCTAGATTACATTCTCTGTATCTTTGTTTCCTATCTTGATGGAAATAATTCACATTTTTTTTTCACAGCCAAAGAACAAATACAAAGATGACTTGTCTCACAATGTATGCAGCTGACTTCATATACTTTTGGTAACATTACCATGTTTTGGAGTTAAAAAGTTATCTCCTTCTGCAATTTGGAATCTGGTGGAGAATAAAAGGGAATAGATCATCTATGACTCCCTTTTGATGCTGTATTTGTGGACAAGTGCCTGACTCGAGGTCCCTCACCAGAAACTCATTCCTTGGAAGGCTTTTCGTGGTCTCTTACAATCTTCATCAATCAAAAGTTATCATTACAGGGATTCTTTGCAAGCAGCTCGAACTTCCACAACTTTTTCTTAAGCAGAACTCTTTGGATTCAAGGCACAATCAATATATCGTAAAGCTAGAGGCAGTCCCCTTTGATAAGGTTACCTACAACAATTTCTTTTATTGCCATTCACAGCTGGAGACTTTCTTATTAAAATGTACCAGCACCATAATAGCCTTGGTTTTCTCAGTGCACCCAATGATTTCTTCTGAGGCCCTGAAGCTCTCCTCCTTTAGGAAAATTAGATCAAGCATAAGAGTTTGTATAACATCTACTGTGATGACTGCAGGCTCTCTGTGAGACATCTCAGATGTTGGGCGACAAACACGTACCCCTCCTGAAGTATGCAAGGTTCACATGCTTCCTTTCCAGGAAGAAAAACAGCACTTGAACATAATCTCTTTCATAGACACTGGATTCAATAAGTGAAAGTTCTAAAAGTTGTAGAATGCTGTGTCCCAGGTCTTTGAGGTGGACTCCCATGATTTCGAGGAGCTGAAGGGGACCAAGCATGTCAGCTCTACCTCTCCCCTCTGTTTCAGTCACTGTTGTCACAGTCATCTGGGCACTATCTCAAAACCATCTTCTTAAAGAACTCTGTGTCAGTTGAAGTTCTCCTGAACTGCCTCAGGCATACCCTTTAGGGAATTTAAAAGGCTCTGTTACCACTGGCAAGCTGTATAATCCTTTTAAAAAGTTGTTTTTGGAAATATAGAGCAAAAAAGCTGAGCCAGAGCGCAAAGGCTGGAATTCTGCTTAGTGCTCTACCACTCGTAGTAAAAGAGACCCCGAGTTGTCAAGTGGCACCTCCCTGGCTCAGCTGTTGGAGAAAGAGCACACAGTCTTAGAAGAGAAGCATGTCAGGTAGCTAAAACTAGGGTGAACTTGGTGCTGAAGATCTCAGGGGCAATCTCTAGCCAGTGAAGGACGGCCCTCACTCTTCCTCACCCTTCAGAGGGCAAATCCTGAATCTAAATTGTGTAGCCTGAGAATTCCTCGGCAAGACTGAGTCCCAGTTTCTCACAGTGGAAACCTATTCATTAATATGCTCTTTGTTGACTTCCCTTTTTTCATCTCTCTCTCTCTCCCTCTCTCTCTCACAACAAAGTTTCCTTTCTAAGGTAACTTTAAAAACAAACAAAACAAAACAAAAAACCTCCTTATACCCAGCCCTCATCAGAGAACCTGCTTTTAGGGGAACCAAATTTAAGGCAGTATCTGTGACTCAGACTAAAAAATTCTGTGATTTCAATTTTCCAGACTTTCTTTCAATTGGACTTGATTTATTTTTATTCAAATAATGTTTATTGAATGCCTACCGAACAATAGGAGATTTCATGTTATCAGAAGGACATTATACCTATAGAATTCCTAAGTTAGAAAGATATATAAGAGCTGCAAGTTTTAAAAAACATGTTAGAATAGATAAAACAGGAGTAATAAAAAAGTTACAAAAGTAAGAGACAAATGAAGGAGCCCCGAGTTCCAGACTAGAAGGACTAAAGGAAGAAACATTGGAGCCGGACCTGGAAGTGCAGCAGGACTTGGGTCTCTGCAAGTCCCAAGAAAGAGCGTGGCAGGCAGAAGGAATGGCTAATGGAGACACTGAGCCAGAAAAGCACAGGGTATATACGAGAAAGAATAAGTTCCATTTCTTCCAAGTGCAATACATAGTAAGGACAAGTAGTCAAAGATCAAGATGGATAGGCAGGATTATCATCACATCATTGGTTCGCAGCTTAAGTAGTTCATTAAGAAAACATGGCATGCCATTGAAAATATTTTTTAAGATACCTATATCTAATCGTCCATATCTCAGTTTATTATCATTTCAAGTACACTTAACTTTACCCCTTACACCATTGTCCCTACTCCTCACTTGGTCCACATTTTTTGCTTTTTCCTTTCAGCATTATTATGCTATGTTGTTGTTATTGGTTTTTGTATTTATTTTTCTCTTCCTTAGTAAAATGTAATTTCCCAGTTGACCTATTAAATATTATATAGCCAGTGATTTTTAGCATGTCCTGAAAACAGTAAGCACTCAATTTGTTTTATTGAATAGATAAATAAATGAGTGGCCATGCGTTCTAATGGTTCTGATGTTTTTTTGACAAAGGGCTCTTCACTTTCTCCTCTTCTCACACAATCAGTGCTTTCCAACGTATCAAACTCGCAGGACCTGCAGTACCCCGTGGCTTCCAGATTCACACAAACAAATTTAACTTAAATTAAGGTTGGCTATGACTTGAGAGTATGCCAAGAGACCCATCTGGCAGGCTTTAATATTTTGTGTAAGCAAACCTGAACAGAGAATTTGGCTGACTACTCTCTGGGTACATCTGAAACCCAGGCTTCAGTTGGGGGCATGGCTGGTTACAATGAGAGCTGGTAGTTCCACCAGGGAAGGTGTTCCTGCCGAGTCACAGGTTAACCTGAGTGAAGGACAGTGGAGTGGCATGCTTTTGTTCTGTTTGACATGAGCTTTTGGTTGTTCCAGCCAGGCCTCTGTTTCCATAATTCCTTGGTTAGAACACCAATCCTTGTGTTTTGATGCTGAGTTTTGATGTGAGGCATCGTTAACGAAGCAAGATGACCAGTAGATTGGCATGGTTCTACTGCCACAATGGCCCATGGAAGCGAGCCAAAATCTATGCATGGAATGTCTCAAAGTTATGAAATCAAAACCTAAGAACAACCAATCACAAACCTCCAAGTTGGCTTTATAACCAATCAAATCATTTTCATTCTTTGTTTCTATGCCTTCTTTCTATGTCTTTCCCCTAACTCCTGTGACTGGTATGCTCCTACCCATTCTGGTTTGGCACTTGCAAACTTGAATTGACTTTTGCTTAAATTAGCTCCTAAAATATTTTATATGCCTCAGTTTATCTTTTAACAGTACTGAGTGTACTGTGCAAACCCAAGTCTCCTATATCTCCATTAAAAACAAGGATTTGCGCCAACCCAGAGAAACAACTTCCCATAATTTACCACGAAATGGTATCTGTCAAAACCTGACCAGATCATAGGTCCTTCCACCAATCATGAAGGAATGGCCTCAAAACACTGTTACAAAACTGGTAGGTGAGAGAATGTGTAAAACCAGATAATCCCACCGAATGTTGAGAAGAGAAACATCAAAGAGTAATCACAGCAGATCAAGGAAGGGTTCTTCCCTTTCCCTACAACACAGAGTGACACATGCAGAAACTCAAAGATCAGCAGAGTTAACAAGCCACTGTGATTAACAACAACAGCAATGATAATAGAGAGGGAAACAGAAAAAGGATATCACGGGTCAAATTTGAACAACAACAGGGAAATTACTAGATAAAAGAGAGTTGGGGATAATCTTGAATTCAGCCTGAAAATGCAGGACTTGGAATGATTCTGAGATCCCATCCTTTCAAACTTCCATTGTTTGCAGCCTAATTTTTAACTAGTACCATCAGTGTCTCGTTTTCGTTTTTCTAGCCCAGACTCCCAAATGTTTGCCTGTTTACCCATTCTCCTTCTCTTTTTTTCATTTCTTTATTCCTCCCCGTCACCCCATACTTGTTAGAAATTATTTGCATATAGCATTCATAATAACTTCAAATCCTAGCAAAGTGACTTGCTTGGAGCAGGCTTTCAATAAATATTCATTGAAGATGACTTTTCCCCCCTCTCCTTTTGCCACAGCTCCCCACCCTGCTGAGCCCTGGAGACATAAGGTCTTTTTTAGGTTGCAAAATGAATGAAGTGTAAGGATTTCACTTCAAGAAGAAACAGGAATCAGGACTTTTGTCACTGACTTTCATGAACTGGGCTTCCAACTTTTAAATGTGGTGCATAATTGACACTTTGATACTTTCAGGCTATGGTGTATTCTCACACTCTCGTGGGGAAAAAATACTTGCTGACACAATCAGGAAACAGATGGTGACAAAGATCTTATACTTTGGTGCCAATCAATATGTTTTACTTGCCACTACTAAAATCTCATTTGTGGGACCCAGGAACTTAAAGAATTTTTCTGTTCTTTTTTTCTGTATCTTTTAAAGACTATTTTTAAGAATCTTGGGGCTTGAAACTTTTACTTCATTTTTTCTCTTCAGTTTTATTAAAGCAATTCTGGGAGAATTTTGGCTTGCATCTGCCAGGAATAATGAAGTATTTTGCTCTTTACTAAAAGTGACAGAATAAGTCTCAACTCTTGCCCCCCATCATCCAAACACCACTCTTGAGTATAGCCTTGAAAAAATAACCTTCTGGAGAATGGTGAATTCTACAATTGTGCACTAATATAACAGAAATGTTTCTCCCAATCTTTTTACGCCAGCTTATTTACATAAGAGTGACTCCTTGTCAACCAACAAAACAAAAGGTATGTTTCTCTTTTAAAAGATTTTATTCACTCGTTCTTAGTGAGAGGGGCAGGGAGGGAAAAAGAGAGGGAAACATCAATGTGTTATTGCCTTTCATGCACCCTCTACTGGGGACCTGGCCCACAACCCAGGCATGTTCCCTAAGTGGGAATCAAAACGACAACCCTTTGGTTTGCAGGCTAGCACTCAGTCCACTGAGCCACACCAGCCAGGGCCAAAAGGTGTATTTCTAAAAGGAGTAGATGATAACAGTTTTATTCAGAATACAAGAAAAAATGAGTTGAAACTCTATGTTTGAGGAGAATGAATAAACTAATTGTGTTCAACTGGGAACTCCTCACACAGACCGGAGGCCTCTGGAGGGCAAGGACAATGTCTAATCTATCTCAGTGCTCACATAACCATATGTAACAAGTGTGTGCTGAGTTGAATCTGCAACAGTTTATAAACTGGTCCCTCCGTTTGTGTGTCTTTGGTATATTTGATTTGCATCGTGACCTCTAGGGTTTGGGATGCCAAGAAATATGCAGGTGAAGGAATCTTTTGCATCACCTCCCTGGACAGTTCTGGAAACCTGATTTAATCATATGTCTTCTATTTCATCATGCTTTTCTCCCCTCCTGCTTGAACTGGTCACTATCTCTCGAATAATTTGAAAATATTTGTTGAGTATGAATTCCATGGAGGACACAGAGGAAGAAAACCACAATGTGTTTGGCATATGCTGTATGACAAGCACATGTAGGATATATAACTTAACCCTCAAAATGATTGTGTAATTGAAACAAAGGATCGAAAACATTAATTAACTAGTCTAGCAGCACACAGATTGTGCATAGTCTAGGTATACACCTAAGTAGGTCTAGTTACAGTAACTGCTGCACAGGAAGATTAGTTTTACTTTCATTTTCTTCGGTGTACACAAATCCTGTGCTCTTATTTCTAGAATCATGATAGACCATTAACTGTAATTCTTCAGTTACTTCTCCAGTGTATTACCTGGTAAGATTTTGGCTCTGTCATCCTAAGAGAACTCTTTGGTATGGGTTTGGTTTTCATCCTTATTAGCAAACCTTCCTGGAAATCCACAAAAAGTCTAATGTGTCCTTATCTATCTCATCATATATCATGCTTCCTGAGACATTCTACAGACTCCAAACTGGTTACAATCAGAACACACTTTTGTAGAAGCAAATATGTGGTGTCCACATCACACGATTCCTCTGCTCAAAACCCTCCATTAAATCCCCGTTTTGCTCAAAGTACAAACTCTTTGGTTTTCTTACAGCCTGCAAAGCATTGAGTTACCTGTCCACTTCCATTACTTCTCTGATGGTCCCTCCAACTGTTCTGTCCTGGGCTCATGTTCTCCAGCCACATTGCCCTTCACACATTCTGGTCTCGCACCCAACACCAGAACCTCTGTGTGGGCTGTTCCCTCTGCTTGGTGCCTTCTTCTCCAGATTCCCAGATAGCTCCTGCCCTTCCTGCCTTCAAGTTCTTGTTCAAAACTCACCTTCTCAATACCTACCCTGATTTTCCTATTAAAAATTATAACTGAATAAGAGCAAGAATTTGCTTTTTTGTGTGTTTTATATTTTTACCATGCTTTTTTTTTCAATTACAGTTTATATTCAATATTATTTGAGTGAGTTTCAGGTGTACAGCATATTGGTTAGACATTTACGAACTTTACAAAATGTTCCCCTAATATTTTCTGATTTTCTTTGCCACATTCAGCTTTTTTTTTTAAATTTTGGTAACATCACTTTCTAGCAGACTTTTATATTTCAATTATTTCTTAGGCTCATTATTTATTGCCCATGCCCCTTGCTAGAATAAAAACTCCACAATGACAGGGATTATTCTAAATTTTATACATGGATGTATCTCAAGCACTTGGAAAATGTGTATATAATAAGTGCTCAAAAAATGTGAATGTAAATACACACTTCTAAACTCTTGAACACCTGAGTTCCTCAAGGATATAACATAATAATAATTATAATAATTACCTGGTTTATGAATTTATATTCAACCCATGCTACATCATATTTCTTTCACATCAGTAAATCCAACTAGAGTATATAACTGGTCAAAACTGTTTCACACATTTCTTTAAAAGGCAATTAGATACGCTGTACATCTTCTTTAACTAGTTAACTGACTTATTTCAATCAGAGGCCTCAAAGTTTATGTTTCAGGGTGAGGTGGAAATACTCTCAGATAAACTGAAGAGTGTATACAGGTCAGCACACAAAGACCAGCCAGGCTCTAGTTTGTGTTTTCATCTGTCTCTCTCTGGTGGTCGACTCATCATTCAGCTTCCTGCCACCTGTGTGTGTGTGCGCGCGCGCATGCCATGCACTATGCCCTAAGGTTAGCCCTCTATTTCTCTCACCTCAAGAGGGAAACAGTCCTCCATCACCCAGGGCGCTCTGGCTCAGATTACCATAAGCACTGCATCAGATTTACTGACGGCTTCATCACTTATCAATAAGAGCGGCCTACACACCTTGCTCTATCTCGACAGCTGTCTCTCCAGACATCAGGAACCAAGGTTTATGTCGACTCCTGACTTTATCTGGGCCCTGTGATTACAATATCACGGCAATGAGGCCCTTTCCCTTTGTTCTGGGGGAACTTGTGCCATAATGTGCCAGCCTGGTGTTCAGGCTGACTGTGATAAAGAGCAGCACACTGAGCGTTTTCTCTCACTCTTCTCTCTCTTCTCACGTTTTCCCCCTCTCCACTCTCTTTTAAAGAAACAGGTGTTGGCATGGATTAGAGAAAAATTACATCATCTTGAAGAGAAGAAGAGAAATGGAAAGCACGGGTTGGGGGGGGATATGGGGGGGGAGTGGCAACCAAACCCAAATACATTTGCACATATAAAGCTGTTTTAATGAAAGCCAAATTGATTTGACATTCAGTGGCAGTTTGAAGCCAAGAAAAGCAAAGCAGCCTACAAAAGGCCTAGCTCATTGTTTATGGAGTGTCATACTCTATCATCTGTGAGACCAATAACAGAGATGGGAAGGCCTTTAAAGGCAGGGTGTGTGCTGGGAAGGGTGGCGTGGACACCACCACTGTCAGATCTGATGGACGGATTGAATGCGGCTTCCTGAGCAGAGATGGTGTTTGTCAGATGAGGCGGATATTCTCCACAGATTACACATTAGCCAGCAAATTTTTAAAGTGTTAGCATTCTTTGAAGATGTGTGCTGTGCACAGGGAGGCACATATTGCACTGGTCTGGGGGAAAAAGCCCTCATAAAAATATTAACCAATAAAAGAGGGTAATGAATTATGTGTCCTTCAAAGGGAACCATATGCATAATACTATAGAAACATCATTATCATCACAAAAAATATGGTTCCCTCCTAGTGAGCACTATACATTGTAGGTGTGCAGATGTATACAGTTGACAGAATGAGGAAAATCACATTAAAATAGAAATTCTTTCCATTAACCTTATTTTTCAAGAGAGAAGCTATTTGGTCATTTCAATATTGTTAGCCAGCCAGGGATTTACTATTCTGTAGCTCACCGTTAAAAATAGCTGAAGAGGAATGAGGTGTTTATTAAATGTCAGCACATGACAAGGTAGATTAAATGTTTCCCTAGAAATGTATGAAATGCTAGAGTGTTACAGTCTGTGTATAAAGAAGAGTTTCTTTTCCTCCCTCCCTTCCAGCCTCAAGACCAGTCTGAGCATTACTTTGATAGTAGATTCAGTACAAGATTTAGATATTAGTGCTTATTTTAGACTTCACAAAGGAAGGCTAACTGACTTCATTGCAGGGTATGGCTGAGAGATATCAAACCCAAACCTTCATCCTCCTTCATCTAAATTTTCTGAACACTTAGAGGAATACTTAATGAAATACCTAATGAAACAAAATTAACCTTAAGTAACCTGGACTTCGTCTCTCCAATATAGATTTCATAGCGCAATACAAAACTGCATATATGAGACAAATGCAGTATCACAGTGGTGCCACAGGTAACATACTAACACATCATGAATAACCAGAGCTCCTACTAATTTAAACATATACATCTTTATTGTAAACTCAAAAAGATAAATGACAAGTATCATTATTAATAGCAATAATAATAGTACAAATGGAATTTTATTATTTGTGTTTGTCTTGTTTAGCTATGAGATCCTTACTTGATACTCGTTGGGACTTGGTGGGCCTTGAGGTTTCTTTGCCCCATATTGCTGCTGGTCACAGGTAGGAATGGGGGTGGGGCAGTGCATCATTAAGGAATTGCACATGAAAAACAACTGGAATTGTTTACCAAGCTCCCTGCCTCTGAGTTACCTGCATTCAGAGAGCAGGTTATCGGCTTTTTATAGCACACTTATAGAGCATAAACACCTCACTGTGATCCATAACAGACTTCCTGAGCTGTACCCTGTGCGGAATACAAGGATGAAAGCTAGGGCAGTGCCAGGCTGGGACAGAGAATCTGAGTTTCTCTTCCTCCTCACCACCACCACACCAACGGAGTCACCATAAGGAACTAAATTCTACAAACATTTATTGTGCTTACTATGGCTTGATGCTGGGACACATAGTTAAACAAGACCCTAGTCCTTACTCGCAAAAAACCTGGCATAATTTACAGAGTAGCAGGTAAAGAAAACTCTTACTCTGTCCAGATCTCAGGCCCTCACAACATCATCAGAACTTGTGCTATCTGGTGGTATACATACTATATGCTTCATTGAAAAGAGAAGTAAACATTTTCTACTGGAGATTCAGTGTATCCAGAGTCTCAGAGTCTGGGGAGCAAATATGGAAAACAAGACTCAGCCACTTTTGCCCATGGATTCTGTGGCAAAGAAAAAAAAATAGGCATTCAAAATAATTATGTATAATTAATTATATAATGTTTGTTTTTAAAATGCTTTCAGATAGGTGATTTACTCTGTAAATGTCTAAGGATTTGGTTGTTTGATACAACAGTTAGATTTTGGATATGATGGATGAATTATCATTATATTCAACTATCATGGACTGAATGTTGTGTTCCCCTAAATTTGTATGTAGGAACCTATATAGCCCCCAATGTGATGGTATTAGGATGGGGTAACTTTGGGAGGTAATTAGGGTTGGATGAGGTCATGAGGATGGATCCCTCATGAATGGGACTGAAGCTCTTACAAGAGTCACAGAGAGCTTGCCTTCTCTCCCCACTCCCCACCAAGTGAAGATGCAATGAGCTGTCCGCAGTCTGTAGCCTGGCAGAGGACCCCCACCAGAACCGTCATGTTTTCCTGATCTCGGGCTTCCAACCTCCAGAGCTGTGAGAGGTAAATTTCTGTTGTTTAAAAGCCACTCAGTCTTTATTGCAGCAGCCTGAACAGACTAAGGCACCATCCTCAGAGAAAGGTCTGACATAATTAGTGTAGGCCCCATAATTAGAGGTCATCAAAAAGATGAAGATCTTCAGAAAGCACCTGTGCTGTTTGGATAGAATTTGTGCATATTTATGTTTTGGGTTATAATCTCTATGAATATCAACAATACAAAAATGATTCAAATTCTTCTACATGGAGGTATTCAATGGCTTTGAGAAATATTTTAAGGACAATTTGGCCCAACTGATTAGTCTATGTTCTTACAAAGAACTATTTATATATTATCACTTCTGAGTCTTTGTTATGTAAACTGATCCTTCCTTGTTGTCTAAGCTAAAACAGCTGTCAAAATGATTCTCCCATCACCTGATAATTAAGAACAACCTGCCTGGATTCAAATATTGCCTCAGCCTCCTACTAGCTAGGTCAAGTATTGTAATTTATTTAGCCCTTCTGTACCTCAGTTTTTTAAATCTAGAAAATGGGAATAATAAAGAAGGTGCTGTAAACATTACACAAGAATAAACACTTGTAGAAAGCAGGCAACACAATAAACTAACAGTGCTAATGTGATGACAATACGTTTTAATTTAAAGAATAACTCAAACAACATTGTTAGAACAACTCTATAATTGTTTGAATTGTGGTGAAATATTTTGTTTTCAATTTTGGAACCTCTATTTTGTTAGTGTTGGTGTTAATATTAGTTAAGGAAAGATAAAGAATGGTGACAGAAAGTTTACTGATTACTCCTGTTAATCCAAGAATATTTCTTTTTAAAGCGCTGCATTGCTTGTACTCGCATCATGTTCTGCATGTGTCTCTGTTGGCACATGACTTACATGACTCTCTGTACTGGCCAAATCAGGAGTCTGTGCTGTAGTGTGAAATTTGATCAACTCTTTGTGGGGGTTCTCATTATGATTGCTGTTACTGCTTTTCCTCACAGCCTGCAGACGTCATTCTGTAGAGTTGGCCACCTTATCCTTGGTTGAATTATTCTAAAATTCAGGGTCAAATAAACACATCCTGCTCTGTTTCAGAAGCAAAAATCATAGAGAAAAATTCATGTCTTTTTTCTCAACTATGTTTAAAAACTGTCACTGGGCCTAAATGCAACAATAATAATTACTCTAACTAGGTGCCAGGGAGCAGGTATCGTTACTGTCTCTCTGTCACAGATGAGTAGGGGGTGTTTAGAGCCAAAAGGAAGGACCATACAGGTGTTACTCGGCCAAGACAAGCTTAGCTCCAGACTCTCATGTTCTTCACACCAATTGCACTGCATTCTGGGATTGTGTTGTACTGTTACCTCACAAGGATCACAGCCCTAAGTGGCTACATAGTAATGGGCATCTCCCAGCAATAGCACACTGGTGGCTCTCTCAGACTCTGATTAGTGATTGTAATTTGTGGGATGTGCAGTGCCAGCAAGTTCAAGTTTCACAGACAGAAAGCAAGTAGGGCACTGAAACATTTTCTTTTACGTTTTTCAGTTAACCTACAGTGGGTGAACCCATATTCTTAGATATAGAGTTTAGATGAAATGCCTTTATGCTCACTAAATGTATAATTAATGATAAAAATAAGATAAAATAGATAAAAAAAATATCCACTGAAGACTGCTGACCTAACCAGGAATCTGATTTTCTATTTTTAAGCTTATCCATACATATTCAAATATGGGTGTTTCACGTGGCTGACATAATTACATTTAACAGATTGTTATTATCTAAATGAGTTTATAAGTAACATCACTGCAAAGCTATTTTGCCATTATTACTTCCCCCATCTCCTTCTCAATTACTTTGCACAGAATTTTAAGAAATAGCATGTGAAATAGTCTTAGAAAATACTGAGCTCTAACCTGATCCATGAGTTTGGTGCTCTAGATGAGATAGTTTAGTGTTGGGTCTCAACAGGCTGAAAGCATCACACCCCTTCCCAACAGAAAGAGATGCATCCTGCTTGGCAAAACAGAGCAGGTCTGCTATTTCTGACTCTGTGTCACAGTGAAATTTGTCACATTTAAGTCTCAGCTCTTTGAAACTTCGTTCATAGACAAATGAGATTAGATCACAGCTAACTTTGAAGCAACAACAAAAGTGCCTGTAAATAAATGAAATGTCACAAAACCCACCATCATAACTTGTGTGTAGGGGTAGAATCCTCAGAATATATTTACACTTTCTTCTACTATTGTTCAAGTGAGTCTTTATTTTTCTTCAAATTTCCAGTCCCATAGCAGATTAGATATAATAAATTAGTGGGTGAAGATTCCTATTTGCATAGTCACTGAGAGTACAAGAACAGCTTATAGTCTGATAGCAATAGGAGATGTAGAAAAATATAAACAGAGACATAATTTGAACCATATTCCCACCTGAGGCCATTTATTGTTGGAGCAGAAGTCCACTCACAAATCAGCCACCATAGGACTGCATGCGTCACTAATGTATTGCATAAAACTATACTTTTTGTCCATGGTGATTACCTTGTGTAAGTAGGATGTCACAAAAATTATGTTCAGTATGCACTGTATAAGGCAGCAAAAAGTTTCTAACATACTCTTTTAAGAAGTATTTCCATTTTAAATTCTTCAATTTTTTTGTCTTAGCTTTGATAAAGGATAAACACTAAAATAACGAGTACTCAAACACACAAAGAATTATACATTCCCTGAGGGCTCTATATTGTTGTGGTTTTATTAAATATAATTGTTTTTGAAGAATAATACTGGTATGTCTGAACTGGTTGGCATCCTTAACAGCTCCTTCTTGACCCACAAACAAAGCAGAGGGCTTTTTATAACTGCAATTCCAAAACATGTTCCAAAAAAAATATCTCTAAGCTCCATTTTCTACCCACCCTTCCAAACCCACTAGCTCTGGCGTGGTGTCCCCAGTCACGACTCTGTTCCTTTGTACTTTGTGTCTCAATTACCCATTCAGTTCCCAATTGTGGCTTTCACTCTGGATATAATTCAGATATCCCATAGCTTCATGCCCTAGAGCAGCACTGTCTAGGAGAAATATAATGTGAGCCACACTTGTAATTTCACATTTTCCAGTGGCTCCACTTAAAAAATAAAAAGTAACAAAAATTGATAAATACACTGTATTTAACTCAATATACTGGGAACAACTGTCATAAATATGAATGAATTTATTGTCAGTCTGCATGTTATGCCAAGTCTGAAATCTTGGGTGTATTTTACACTTTGGCATGTCTCATTTTGGACTGGGTACATTTCAAGTGCTCAGTGGCTCCACTGGCTAGTGGCTACCATATTGGACAGTGTGGCTCTAGAGCACTGGGCCACTGTCACCCCAAACCTCAGAACCCCCATCCTGGCTGGAGCTTCAGATTCCCTGGTGGAGTCTGAGAGTAACTCATGCAGTGTGCCACATTATTCACAAGAGACACTGTGTGTGAACTGCTCTGTGCACACTAATACTGTCATCTTAAAACTTAGTCCCCCTTACCTTTTATACCAAAACACTTTTAAGTCTTTTTACTTCCAGTTGGCCCACATCAATGATGTATGGTCACTAAAGCAGGCACTGGTGTCCCCGTTTTATAAAGAAGGAAATAAAAACTCAGATAAATTTTGTGATTTATTTAAGGGTGACCAGCAAAGAGAATTCAATGGGAACTTTGTGATTTCTAGTTTACAGATTTTTCTATGATTCCTTCTTACTCCTTAAAACAATCGGAGGATGCAAATTCCCAAAAAATGCAGACATCTGGTCAGCAGTAGCTAATTCATGAGCAATGATATCAAATACATATTGAACCATGTACAGCCAACCCATAGACATCAAGGATAACAGAAGAAAGTCCACCCAAACTATGTAAGAAAGAGGTTTTCTCTTTACGAATAAGCAGAACTAACACTTGGGCAATGGTTAAATCACATCAAGAAACCTCAAAGACACATAAAAAGAGAAATTCTTTGGGGGGGGCTGCTTCTTGTTTATTTTTTAGAAATGAAGTGATCTAAAAAGGGAGGACAAGCTCATTCAGTTATAGCTTTCATATAATTGCCACGAACTCTAATGCAAATTAGACTGTAGGTCTGCTCAATGTACATTTCTGTGCCTGCCAAATTATGTTTGGCAGTGTGGTCAAGCAAGAACAGATGCACACTGGGCCGAGCTTTCTTGAGCTGTTCAATAATTAGGAGGGCCATGTATTATAGTAAACCACATCCCCTTGGCTAAGATTTGGATGCAAATTGCACACTAATTCACTTCCAAGATTTCTGGAAGCTCACCAAAAGAGATGAAAATCAGGGAAATATATGTTTACTTCAGGAAATTTGTTTAAAACTAAATATGGCTCATTTATAAGAGGCGTTGAGGAACTGCATGAGAAAAGTAACAATGGCTTTTTTTCAGGCTCCATGGAGCAGGAATAAGGAAACACGAACAGGCTCCTTTGAAGAGTTTTCCTGTGTTATATGCCAGTTCTAACCATCGCCTTATGAATGCACTGGGAGAGTCGTAAGTGGAACATAAACAGCAACTTCTCATATCTGTAAAGTATCATGTTGCTCAAATGGAGGGTGAAATCAGTTCAGTGAGTGAGACTTTGTCAACATTTTTTGCCACTGACAGATAGGTAGCAGGCTGCCCTTTAGATCAGGAGGTAGGTGGGTTAACTTTATTTTTCTGCAAAGCTAAAACATCCATTCTAACAATAAAAGCCCTTGCATCATTTCAGCTGGTATTTCTTGGTAACCCAACAATTTCAAACATGCTCCAGAATGGGCCATTTGAAAAAAAAAGGCAAGACCTCAAAGACCAACCGTATGCCACATTCACTGCATATCTTCATATCCTTATCAACTTGAAGGGAGAAGCCAGTGCCTTCTAGCATCCCTCCTGTTCTTACATCTTATTGTGTTGTTAAGGAGACCTGCATGTTTTCCCCCAGTCTCTTTCTACAAAGTCCAGTTTTTGACTATTTGCTTGAGTTCAGTATTCACTCTGTCACTGACTTGGGTCTCTGTATGCCAACCATGACAGACACAGAGATGCACTGCTCAGGCCCCACTTTCAGGCAGGACTTCCTGACCACAGTCAACAGACAGCCTCCAGATGTCAGCATTTTAGGATGTGCATCAGCTGCAAAGAGCCATTTCACCTGAGGTCATGCCTCCTGGGCGTGGTCCACATCTGATGACTGAGCAAGGCCATGGGTGCCACTCAGAATGACTCTGAAAAGCAGTTCTCCCCGCAGAGCTCCATTCTGCTTCATCTTCTGCTTTTCCTTCATAGATATTAATCCCCAATGAACACCCTAAATTCTATCTCATCATTACTTCTAGAAAACCCAGTCTACAGTAATGTTTCTATCAACCTGGTCTATGGCATGAATGCTAGCACTTATCCTCCAATTGAATCAAACACTTCAGCCTCGCCCTGGCTGGCGTAGCTCAGTGGATTGAGCGCGGGCTGTGAACCAAAGTGTCCCAGGTTTGATTCTCAGCCAGGGTACATTCCTGGGTTGCAGGCCATAACCCCCAGCAACCGCACATTGATGTTTCTCTCTCTCTCTCTATCTCTATCTCTCTCTCTCTCTCTCTCTCTCTCTCTCTCTCCCCCCCTCCCTCCCTTCCCTCTCTAAAAAAATAAATAAATGAAATCTTTGAAAAAAAAAAACAAACAAAAAAACAACAAAAAAAAAACACTTCAGCCTCTTCTCTTGGTATCCCCTTTAGGATTTGCAATTAATCGCTCCTTTCAGGAGAGCCCCTCCCCACCACCCAATGCTTTCTGACCTGATGCAATTAGTTACCTGAGAGTTGAAATCATGGTAAGTTCACATGCAGTTTCAAAAATAATACAGAGATACCAAATACCCTTCAGCAAGTATCACCCAATGGCAATATCTTGCATAACTATAATACAATATCATAACCAAGAAATTAACATTGATGCAATACACTGATCTAATTCAGATTCTAGCTTCGCATGCACTCAGTTGTGTCTGTGTGTGTTTGTAACTCTATACAACTATACCACATGTGTAGATGGGTATAGTCACCACAACAGTCAAGAGACAGAACAGTTCCATCTCAAGGATTCCTGGGGTTACCCTTCATAACCACAGCTGCATAACTCCCCATTTCCCTCCCCAACCTCTGGAAACCACTAGTCTGTTCTCTATTTCTATAATTCTGTCATTTCAAGACTGTTGTATAAAATGAAATCATACAGCACATAACCCTTTGTGAGTGGCTTTTTCCTGGCATATTTCTCCTGAAATCCTTTGAGAGATATGAGAGTTCTCCCCTTTTCATTGCTGAGTAGTGCTCCCCAAGAATCATGTGCCACAGTTTGTGTAGCAGTTCATCCCTTGAAGGGCATTTGGGTTATTTCCAGTCTGAGGTTATTAAGATAAAGCTGCTTTGAATATTCATGTACAGTTTTGGTTTTTTTACGAATGTAGCATTTTCATATCTCTGGGATAAATGCCCAAGAGTGCATGTGCTGGGTCATATGGTATGCACATGTTTAGCTTTGTAAAAAAATTGCCACTTACTTTCCCAGAGTAACTGCACCATTTTAAATTTGCACCAGCAGTGTATGAGTGAACCAGTTTCTCTACACTGTCACCAGGATTTGCTGTCATTTTTTACTTTAATCATTCTAATAGGAGGGTATGATATCTTACTGGATTGTTTTAAAGATTTTATCTATTTTTAGAGAGTAGGAAAGGGAAGGAGAAAGAGGGAGAGAGAAACATTAATGTGCGGTTGCCTCTCACACACCCCCTACTGGAGATCTGGCCTACAACCCAGGCATGTGCTCTGATTGGGAATCAAACTGGTGACCCTTTGCTTCACAGGCCAGTGCTCAATCCACCAAGCCACACCAGCCAGGGCCTCACTGTGGTTTTAATTTGCCCTTCCCTTTATAGTTAATGATGTTGAACATCTTTTCACATGCTTATTTTCCCATTAGTTTATCCTCCTCAGTGAAATGTCTGCTTATGTGTTTTGCCCATTTTCTAATGGAATTATTTGCTCTATTAGAGTTGGGTTTTGAAAGTTCTTTATAAGTTCTAGATACAAGCTCTTTGTCAAATAGATGGTTTGCAAATAATTTCTCCTAGGCTGTAGTTTGTCTTTTCAGAGTCTTTGGCAGAGAAAAATTTTAAATTATAATAAGGTCCAATTTATCTATTTTTCCTTTTAGTATGAAGTCAGAGTAATCATTTTTATTATGACTTTTTTCATTTTGAATATTTTTGCTTTCATATTGTCAGATTATTTTGTTATTGTTGTTCAGTTACAGTTGTCCCCATCTCCCCTCCATTACTCTCCCCTGCCCTACCCACCCCCACCTCCCACATTCAATTTTCCCTCCATTGTCTTTGTCCATGAGTTCTTTATACATGTTTCTTGATGACCCTTCCTTTTCTTTCCCCCATTGTTCCCTTTCCCCCTCCCCTCCAGTTACTGTTTGTTCTTTAATTCCATGTCTCTGGTTATATTTTGCTTGCTTATTTGTTTTGTGAATTAGGTTCCACATATAGACAAACAATCCAATTCAAAAATGAGCAAAGGACTTGAACAGACACTTCTCCAAGGAGGACATACAGAGGGCCCAGAGACATATGAAAGGATGCTTAGCATCACTAGCCATCAGAGAGATGCAAATTGAAATGACAATGAGATACCACTTCACACTGGTTAGAAAGGCCATCATAAGCAAATCAATGAACAACAACTGCTGGTGAGGTTGTGGAGAAAAGGGAACCCTAGTGCACTGTTGGTGGGAACACAAACTAGTGCAGCCACTGTGGAAAACAGTATGGAATTTCCTCAAAACACTAAAAATGGAACTGCTTTTTGACCTGGCAATTCCATTGCTGGGAATATACCCTAAAAACCCTGAAACACTAATTCAAAAGAACTTATGTACCCCAATGTTCATTTTGAATTCTTAATAAGCACTTTATTTCTTAGAAGAAATATGTGCACATGGTAAAAATAAAATTTAAGCAGTCAAGGAAAGCTTAAAGCATAAAGTTTACAATGTATATGTTTTCAAAAATCACATACAAATTATTGTTTTAAAATCAAACAGTGGCAAGCTTCCCAAACTGGGAAAATATTATAAAAGACAAATGGGTTTTATAATAGTCATAATCAAGCATTTTATTAGAGAATATTTGCAGATATTCTATTTCTTCCTAATTCAATAATATTCATGGTTAACCCATGAAAGAGGTTAGTTCACATTGCATTGTATTTATTCGTGTATTTGTTCAAGCAATATTTGAACAAGTACTGGACGTTCGCCACAACTTGTCACTCACTTCCATTAAAAAATACACTGGTCCTTAATCCAGTGGTATTTCTTTTACACTGTTCTGTAGGTTCCCAGAAGACATAAAGTTATAAACTTTTGGTTTTATTCCAAGTAATTTTCTAATTTATTAAAGATAAAGGAGTGACATCTGTTTTGTAGTGGGAAAACTTTGGTAGTGGGCGTCAAATGATAGAATAATTTACTAGAAAGAAAATTCATAAGCTATGTGTTTAATGAACTGTTTAAATGTAAAAATTATTGACAGCACCACACAATTTAGTTGAGCCAAAGTTGAGAAGATATGATGGCTTCCAGAAAGTCCTTAATAATGCTAATCAGACAATGGAATGAAATATAAAATTAAGTACAGATGAACACAAAGTAACACACATTGGCAGGAAATTTTAAATTATTTGTAGACACATATGGATCCTAAATCAGCTCTATAACTCAAGGACAAATGGAGACATCACTATGAGCATATCAACAAAACCATAACAAGTATTTTTTAAATTAAGCCTTTAGATAATACAAGGGTAAAAAATATGGAGAATATTAATTATTGATTTCAAATTAGAATTTTTACTAATTTACTAATTATTAAATCATCAAGATTTAACAGCATTAAACATATTATTGAAAATAGGTAAATAATGTTAAAATATTTAATAATATACATTCTAGTAATCTCAAACTGTTTTGTAAATCAATGCAGTCTGTACAAGGAAAATACTCCAAAAGGACATGTCTGCAAGCATCTGAAACAGCACCTAAATCTGGCAGCTTTGGAGTGGACATATTTAATCCTGCAGCTGAGGGAGATGGAGAAAGCCAGTCCAGTCCACACAGACTGACAGAGAAATGCAAAAATGAGAGAGAGGGAAATAAACTATCGCCTGGGTCGCTAAACGCTGTAAATTCTTTATCCTTAAATCTTGTGTGTACTTTTGCCCTTGCATTGTAATATGCCCTTCTATCTTCACAATAAATTTCTCTATATTTTTGCATTTAAAACATATTATACTCAGCCATTAAGAAGCAAAAAGTACTGGATTTGCATTACATCCTTAAACAATTAGAAAAAGGGATGGAGTGGACACTGGACAGAGGAAGCACTGGATAGCGATCCCTGAGGGAATGGAAATAAATGCTGTGATACCTGTAAGTGCCGAGCTCAGAGCTTGACAGGATTTTGCAATCCATAGCACAAAAAGACTGAAGTCATGCTGAATATCAGACAGATTTCAGAGTTTGAAAAAGCCCGTGGGGGCCTCAATTTTGAGAGCACAGTACCCAGGGGAAAAAGAGGTTGTTACTGAGAGGAAGAATGCAGGAGAGCTGAGGAAAGAGTCCCCTTGAGTTCTGGGCTGGGTACTGATCTGCACAAGAGTATAAGGCCAGGAAAGGAACCATGGGAAAGGAACAGACAGATCAATTTTTGAGAGATAAATTGGTCCAGAAATAGGCTCTATTCTCATTAGCCAAAGTACAAATACCTCCAAAGCATGGGACATAAGGTAAGCAACCTTAGAGGTAATAACCTCTGTAATGATAGCAAACTAGACTAAACTAAGGCTGTCTGGATGTCTGATAACAATTCTTGAAAGGAAACCCAATGTGATAAAATTGAATCCAGATAACTCAACTTTATACCAAAACCAATTTCCCAAATATTCAAATGCTCCTCCCCAAAATCGATAAAATAACCACCTAAAATTCATATTGCTAACACACAATTAAAAAATTACTGAACACACAAAGAAGAAAATTTGCAAAAGAAAAGGTCAGTGAACTTATAAAATAGCAACATAAGTTATAAAAAATAAAACAGAGAAAAATAGAGTGAAATAAAAATAAAAAGCATCAGTAGATTTTGAGAAAATAACAAACCTAACATAAAGAGAATTGAAGTCCCAGAAAGGTGGGGAAGGACAGATAAGAAAATAAAATAATAACTGCTGGAAAGATTCCAAATTTGATAAAAATTATAAATCCAAAATCCAAGAAGCTCACTAAAACTCAAGTAGGAGAAACAAAAAGAGAACTACACAAAGGCATATCATAAAATTAATGTAAACTGGGGATGGGGGTGCAGATCTCAAAAGCAGTCAGATGGGGAAAAAGACATATGTACAAAAGGAAGAAAAGAATGTAGTACAATTCTCAAAAGAAACCATGTAAGACAATAGAACAACATCTTTAAAGTACAATAGAAAAGATCTCACTCAGAATTCTATACCCAGCAAAAATAGCTTTTTTAAATGAGGGTAAAATAAAGATGTAGTTAAGCTTGTTACAAAAAAAAAAGAGAGAGAGAGAGAGAGAGAGAGAGAAATCATCACCTGCAGACTGAACTACAGAGAAGAATAAAGGGCATTCTTCAGGGAGAAGGAAAATGAATCTGGATGGAAATGTGCTATCCTATCTGCTAAAAAAAAAAAAAAAAGAAGAAGATCATAAGAAAGGTAAATATATGACAAAAACATAAAAGGCATTGTTTTTGCCCTGGCCAGTGTGGTTCAATTGGTTGGGAACTGTCCCACAAACCAAAAGGTCACATATTTGGTTCCAGGTCAGGGCACATGCCTGGGTTGCAGGTTCAATCCCCCGGGGTACATAATGAAGGGCAACTGATTGATGTTTCTCCCTTACATTGATGTTTCTCATCCTCTTTTCCTTCCTCCCTTCCTCTCTTTCTAAAATAAAAAAATTGAAAAAACATGAAAGGGATTTTCACTGTTTACCTCCTTAAAGGGAAAACAACAACCATACATATTATGAGGCTTATGAATTTGGAAGACCAATTTATTTGGAAATTATAAGTTTCTCAGACCATATGGAAAATATTATGTTATTTGAACATAAAAGTATACTAACTCTATGCCAACCATATAGACAATAAAATAAATAAGTATAGCTAACATACTAATAATGGTGCTAAAATAGAATTATTTTTAAAAAGAACTAATCTGACTAGAAAAAGAAACAGAGAAAAAAAAAGAACAAAGAGCAGATAGGACAAATAATGCCTAAATAAAATGATGGCAATTTTAATCCTCACCATGTCAATGCTCATATAGTAGAATCGTTCAGAGATGTAAATGTTCACTATTTGACTGATAAAAAACTCAATAAAATGTAAAAAATTGAAAACATACACAGTATGTCCTCTGATCACACTGATTTATATTAGAAATAATTTTTAAATGATATCTGGAAAATTCTCAAATATTTTAGGTTAAATGACACATAGCTAAGTAACTCCCAGATCAAAGAAGAAACCACAAAGTTAAATAGGAAATATTTTTAACTACATGCAAATGAAACTACAATATAATAAGACTTATGAAATGTTGATAAAGTAGTGCTTAAAGGAAAGTTTATAGCATTAAATACTTAGGGAAAAGGGGGAAGAATATTCAATCATATGTAAGCTTCCAATTTAAGAAATTAGAAAAAGAGAAAATTAAATTTAAGTAAACAGAAGAAAGGATAAAATAAAGATCAGAAAGCCTGGCTGGCGTAGCTCAGTGGATGGAGCTCGGGCTGGGAACCAAAGTGTCCCAGGTTCGATTCCCAGCCAGGGTACATGCCTGGGTTGCAGGCCATAACCCCCAGCAACCGCACATTGATGTTTCTCTCTCTCTCTCTCTCTCTCTCTCTCTCTCTCTCTCTCTCTCTCTCTCTCTCTCTCTCTCTCTCCCTCCCTTCCCCCCTCTGAAAATAAATAAATAAAATCTTAAAAAAAAAAAAATAAGATCAGAAAGGAAGGCAACAAAATATAAAACAGAAAAACATGAGAAAATCAAGGAAATCTAAAGCTGCTTCTTTGAAAAATAAAACAGTAAAATTGATAAACCTCAGTTATACTGATCAGAAAAAATGAAGATGTAAATTACCAATATTGTGAATGAAAATCAGGATATTACTACTGATTCTATAGACATTAAAAGAGTAGTGAGGTACTTATATGAACAGCTATATGCTAAATAATTTGGTAGCTTAAAATAAACTGAACAATTTCCTTGAATGACACCAACTATGAAAACACACTTAATTGAAATCAGATTAAACTGAATGTTCCTGTATCTATTAGAGAAACTAAATTTATAACTTTATAAACATCATACAAAGAAAACTTCAGGTCCAGGAGGTTTCACTGGTGAATTCTGACAAACATTTGATGAAGACATAAAATCAATTCTACACAAACTCTTCCAAGGAAGGAAGGAAAGGAAGGAAAGGAAGGAAGCAGCGAGCCCTGACCAGTGTGGCTCAGTTGTTTAGGCATCGTCCTCTAAAGTAAAAGGTTTGGTTCTTGGTCAGGGCACATGCCTGTGTTGCAGGTTTGGTCCCTGGACTGGGTGCATACAAGAAGCAAATGATGGACGTTTCTCTCTCACATCAATATTTCTCTCCTCTTTTTCTCCCTTTCTCCCTACCCAATAAATAAATAAATAAACAAATAAAAGAAAAATAGAGAAAGAAAAAGCATACAAATTTTATTTTTTTTTTAAGATTTTATTTATTCATTTTTGGAGACAGGGAAAGGAAAGGAGAGAGAGAAAAAACATCGGTGTGTGGTTGCCTCTCATGCGCCCCCACTGGGGACCTTGCCCACAACCCAGGCATGTGCCCTGACTGGGAATCGAACCAGCAACCATTTGATTCACAGGCCCACGCTCAATCCACTGAGCTGCACCAGCCAGGGCAGCATACAAATTTTAAAAGGAGTAATACTACCTATATTTGCAGACATCATGGTAATACTATCTATATTTGCAGACACCTCTATTGAAAACCTGAAGAAATCTACAAGATGGCTATGGAACTTGTAAGGGTTGCAATGCCATAGGCTACAAAGCAAAATCAATTTTATTTCTACATACTATCAAGTTGCAAAGTTTTATTGCATTTCTATATACTAGCATTTCTATATACTAGCACTGAACAATCAGAATCTGATATCCCAAAAATGCAGTTGAGCAGTTTCTTAAAATATTGAACATTCACATACCATATAATCAAGCCACTTCACTCTAGGTATTTACTAAAGAGAAACAAAAGCACATGTCTACACAGAGACTCATATACAAATGTTCACCACAGTTTTATTTGTTACTACTGTGGACTAGAAACAACCTAATGTTCATCAATGGGTGAGAGAAACAAAACCTGGTGTACACATACAATAGAATACTACTCAGCAATAAAGTGAAATAAATTGTTCATGCATGCAATAACATGGATAAATCTTGAAATCTTTATGTTTTGTGAGATAACTCAAAAGAATAATGGATGATTCACTTTACATAAACTTCTAGAGCATACATACTAATCTATAATGACAGGAGCAGTTTAGGGACTGTCTCAAGCCAGTGGTAAAGGAAGGGATCAGCTGCAAAGGGTGTTAGGAAACTTTTAAGGGTGATTAAAATGTTTTTTGTTTTGATTGTAATGATGCTTTTATGAGTATGCAATAAATCAAAACTGATCAAATTGTATATATTAAGTATATGCAGTTTGTTCTTTATTTATGCTTCTATAAATATGTAAAAATAAATAATGAATAAATAGGAGCATAATTAAATTAAAATAATTCAATTTAAGTGTTTAAAATATGAAATACAAAAGGGATAAATTTAATATATGTGAGACTTTTATACTGAAAACTATAAAATATGCATAAAAGATATTAAAGATGCCTTAAATAAATACTTATACTATGTACATGGATTAAAAGACTCAATCATTTCAAGTGTCATATCTCTTGAGATTAATGTACAGATTGAGTGCAATCCTATTCAAAGCCAAATAGATATTTTTAGAAATTTATAAATGGATTCTAAAATGTATATAGAAATGCAAAGGAACTAGAAGATCCAAAAGAATTTTGAAAACAAAGGACAAAATTGGAGGACTTATACCACCTTATTTTAAGACTTAAAATAAAGCTATACTAATTAAGATATTGGTATAAAAATATATAGATCAATGGAACAGAAGTCCAGGAATGGACATATATATATATATATATATGGTCTGCTGATATTTGATAAAGAAGCCAAAGCAATTCAATATAGAAAACTGATTTCCAATGTGTTAGGATAATTGGAAATTGAATCTTCATATGGCCCCCTCAAAAAAACCACCACAATTCTGGACCCTTCCCTCTATATATAAAAATTAACTTGAAATGGACCATAGACTCAAATTTAAATGCTAAATCTCTAAGACTTCTAGAAGAAAACATAAAAGAAAATTTTATTCACCTTAGGTCAGGCAAGATTTCCTAAATAAAACTAAAAAATTACAGAGCGTAAAAATTGGTAAAATATGCTTTATCAAAATTAAAATTTCTTCTTTAAAGATATTGTTAAAAAATGTGAGATCAAGCTTATGTCTTACTCTACACCTACAAAATCAGCATCGCCAGGTATGGGGTTTCACATGTTATTTGGAACCATGACAAATGAGAATTACTGCTTTAATTTCTCAAAAATAAAAGATTGAGAATTTCATTATACCATGGTGGTAGCCTCTTTATAGGCGGTCTCCATCTATATTTCTCATATAGAAAAATAGCAGACATATTCTCTAAAAGAAATAAGGAAATTAGACCTAGAAAAGAGAAGGTTAAGGGATCCATTAATATCGGCCTGTAAGTGCATAAATGTTCTCTGTGCAGTGATCTGAACACAGATGCAGGAAATTTTAAAAATGAATAAAATAAGAGAAATTTAAGTGAAAAATAAAAAACTAGTTCTTGATATTCAGCTTTCAAACAAGGTCTTAGAATCTCCTCAATGTTCATTAAGATAAGTTATCCCTCAGTAGGTGAAATGATCCGAACCACAAGAAAATCTAGGGAAGTTAAATTTCTCTTAGGGTATTCGACTCAAGGGAACCACTCTGTGAAGCTGACAACAGTGACATCAATGTCCATTTTCCAGGAAGTGCCTATTTGCAAGTTGTGTGTCAAGAAAATTCCTACACAAATCTAATCTATAAACTGTGTCCCCTTGCTAAGTTGCACTATGTTAATATTGAAAAACCCCAATGCTATAGTTTCCCCTTCGTCAGTCTACTTATAAGCAAAAGTAGTGAGTAAGAAAGGAGATGGGGAAAAAATTTCAAACTGTTTGAATTTATGTGTATCAGAAGCAAGATCTCCCCAGGTCCCCAGAGTAGTGTTCCATTTCTGTCTGTTCTATGTCAAATGATGGGTTTCAGACATAGGATAAAATCTAGGTAATAATCAACCTCAGAAAACTGTAATAGCAAGAATGAAATAGTTGAGGGTTTTTTTATATTATATTATTGTATATTCTGATTTCCCCCAACTGAATGTTGGAAATCAGGATGTATGCATCTCAAGGAATATCACAAGCAGACACTTAAAAACAACCGTTTTATTTTTATAAAAGTAATGCATGCTTATTTCAGAAAACAGAATTAAACACACAAAAACAAAAAAATAAAAATTATTCATATTTCCCACACTGAGAAGTAATTGCAATAAATACTTGGGTATCAACCATCTATTTACTAACACTTCCATAACACCAAAATGGAAGCAAGAAGTGCATATTGTTGGGGATCTTACATTCCCCAGCTAACATACAAATGCCTCTGCTATTCCATCCATTATGCAGGATGACATTCAGCAAGCCTTAACTAATCACCTGGTCCAAAAGAAATATTCCTAGCCAGAAAAATTTCATTCTACCAAATCTTTAAGTTGAACACTTGGTAACCTTATTTATCTAATTGCAACAACCACAATTTAACTGTCCCCTCTTGATTGTCATCTTGTATTCATGGGGACACCATTTTTTAATGGAAATGTCTTACTCTTGCTTTATCCCCAGTTCTCTTCATTGGAAACTACAATTTCCCACTTAGCTGCTAAATGATATTAATTATCAGCAGAGATCAAATAATCAAAATTGACAGGCCTTAGAGAAATTATTCAAATTCTTTCACTACTTTTTCATAAGTCTTTGTCCTTAAAGGATGCAAACAGGAACTATTATTGCTATTCATTCTTGCTGTCCTTTTTCCATGGCCACAGGGAGCCAAATTGCTAATTATTGGATTTGCCTTTGGAAGTGTTGCCAAAGTGGAATTGGAAGAAGAAAACAATTGAGCTTCCTAAGCAGAAGACTGAGCACAAATCCTCTATTAGCTCTAATAATTAAGGCATCTTGTGAAGGGCTTCAATGGCAGGATAAACTCATCTGTCTCCAGCACAGGACCCATATCAATTACTGTGGGCATGGGCAGCCTCGTGTACAACAAAGGGAACCAAAACACACAGGCTGACAGTCCACACAAAGCAGGACTCTGGTCAAAGGCAGCCTCTCTTGAGCATTATCTTTAAGCCAAGTGGTTTTTCATAAGTTTAAATACCCATAGGGGGTTAATTTAAGACTGATTTAAATTTATTTCTGAATTAATGCTTTTAAAATCTGCGTTTATAATTTCTGCTTATCAAGGATTGCCCTTCTGCTATAAAAACTGAGCCAACACTCAGTTATCAAATACTATGAAGGGTTCTGTTAATTAGATAGTTTATCTGTGATGAGTTGTTGACATTGAGTTGATGTGTGTTAAATAATTTTAAAATATTCGGTGGGGCACTGACTTGGTGGCTCAAAGCATCGTCCCTCCATTTTTCAGACCCTGCTTTGAGTCCAACTGGTAG
The DNA here is from genome assembly GCF_019186645.2 of Phyllostomus hastatus. NCBI lineage: Eukaryota > Metazoa > Chordata > Mammalia > Chiroptera > Phyllostomidae > Phyllostomus > Phyllostomus hastatus. Next base: position 4,378,543 of record NW_025334033.1, on the reverse strand, counting down.
CTCTTAGTAAAAATTAATCTGATGGCTATAACACATTTCTTAAGTACAGAATTATTCATATCTCAAAATTACACATATTAGAGGATAAATCTTTTCTGGCACTCTTTATTAGGCTGCTCTAGACCATTCTAACTAATTCAGTCTCCCTCACACGCTGGTTGGTCTTTAGCTGCTCAGTACAGACTGCCAGGAAATTCATCGTTGCTGTTATTAAACAAAATTCTCAGGATTTGCTCTTTTCATAGTATTTCCTTTAAAACGTTTTTTGGTGATTTTTCCTCTGGCTGCTTCTACCTCCAAATCAGGCAACCCAGGAGAAATCTCAGAAACTGAAATATTTTTCCCCATGCAGGTAAATTAAAGCTCTAGCTGTTAAGGGTTTTTCCTTCTGTCTGTCAATTTTCTTTTTCTGGTTATAGCCAGTGACAGCAGAGGCCAAGAAAGAGTCCACAGGGAATGGCTTGGAGCCTGAGAACAGGCTGGTATCTTTGTATTTCCTAGATGAAAAAAATACTGGACACCAGTCTTTAACATCAGGAAAGCTACTAATTAATTAACCCATAATTGTTAAAAGCACAAATCATTCTTTATTATCTCTGGAATTTTATTTTAATCTCTCTTTTGAATATTGATTTTATTTACAATTTGTTTTTTCAATTTTTGCTATTTTCTTTTCTTACTGATTCTCTAAGACTTATGGTATACTAGTGCAACTGTATCTCATGGAATCCAGAGCCCTAAGTCTTATGATTTTTAATTTTAATTAATAGCCATAATGTGTTCAATCTCTGGTATATCACTTAGAGAATGAGATGGTCCTTCCAAGGTAGTGAAACTCTACAAGTCAGTCAACTCACAGGAACCCTGAGGTCATATTCCAGTCTGGCCTCAGACAAGCTGACTCCCTAGGCCTTGTTTTTGTTACATTTTTCAAGTAAGGAGATTAGAATCCACAAGTACGCTTTCAGTTCTAGTATTCTATGATTCTTTTCATCAGAGAAACATAATGTTGTGAAAGAAGAAAAATGGAGCTCAAGTGAAGACTCAGCAAGAAGCCATTCTAAACTGGTTTTGTTCATTCTCTTCCAAGGAGGTTTTGAGGAAAATTATCAATAAAAAGAGGATAACACTGGGTACCAGGTAAAGGAAAGGACACTGGGTAGAAAAAGTGGAGACCTAGTTCTAGGGACAGTTGTGCTACTAGTGACTTAGTCACTGGCAGTAAGTTATGGAATTAAAACTTGAGGCTAAAGATTGGACTCAAAATTGGAGAAGTTTGATTTTATAATCTCTAAGTTCCTTTCAGCACAAAAATTCTATGTATCTATAAAATGGCCCAAAATCCAGGGAGGATGATACCTGGCAATGTTCTAACAATGACTAATAATGAACTCTGCTCTTTTCTTCTGGTTGGAGAATGTTGTTCAAAAACCTTCTGTTCCAGACCATCAAGTCAGAGGTAAAGCTTTCCCTGAGGCCCTTGCACAAATGCTGCAACTGAGAGTAACTTCCTGAGTCTGCAGCATCTTAGTTATCACAGTGGCAATCTCCCTTGTACCAGCCCCCAAAGTTGAGGATTGTAAAGAATGTTGTGCCATGTATTTTTTATTCTACTTCTTGATTTCTCCTGTCCCCTCTTACCCAGAATATAGCTGAAATAGCTAACAAAAAATCAAGACACTAACACAAATATAAATTTTAGTGATACATCTCAGAACCATTAGGATATGCAATGTTGGCTCTCTTCCTGCAAACTCCTCTAGATTCCAGGCACTCTGATACTGAATTTGTCAAAGCAGCTATATTACCTGCAAGTCTGAGCCTCATGCATCCCAGCCTTTTGGAAGAATAAATATTATTATTATTATATTTCAAACTCTATTTCAGTTAAGAAACCTGAAAGAATGAAGTATCAAAGGTGTGGGGGTGATACCGAAATAGAGGTAGTAGAAAGGGTAGTTTCCAGAATTTAAGGTTTACCAAGTGAAAAATGTAAAAGTTGGTAGGAGTGGTAGGACATTTTTCTCCTGAAACATCAAAATACTGAACATTGCTCAAGGTTAAGACTGCAGAGAAAGACGGTATAATCATCCATTCCAGATAGCCAGTCCCACTCCTTTTCTGCTTGCCTCCTAGGAACCCAGCCAGAATGTTTTCCTTTTTCTTTAGGTCATTGACTCTTTCCCTAGTCTGGGACTGCCATATTTTTGCAAGCCTTACTCAATATAAGCAGCATATTCCAAAGCCTGTGCTCTGCATCACAGTACAGGCTTAGAGATTGCTCATGCTCATTCCCCATTGCTCATGCTCCTGATATGCTACCTGGGTCAAATCCATCTGACTGAACCTTCTTACTTTCATACTCTGATTTTCCTTTGATTGTTAGGAGAATAACTGCCAACATTCAAATTCACTTAAATGTACATTAATGATTATAATCCATTATGCTCAGACACGGAACTCATAGCTAAAGCTTTCCCTAACTAATAATTTTAGAAACCTATACTTTAAATTTTTATCTATAGAGTTCTTGGGTTATAGCAAACAACTTATCTAGCCTCCTACACAACCACCCATTTTAAAAATGGGAAGCTGAAATAGGCATTAAGGGTACTTTCTTAGGCTACAGTTCAGGTTCAAGGAATAATTTTTTTGCTCAACATTAATAATTCACTTTAAATCTCCCCAAAGTGAAAAATTCTCAATAGAACCTATAATATAGACACAGCACCCACCAAGTATGAGAAAATCTCAAAATATTCATGATTTGAAAATCAACCATAACCTAGACTAGGGTGTTACACCTGAAAGACTTCCCTCAAAATAGGCTTTCATGTTGTTTCATGTTGAATCCCTAGTGCTTGGTACATAGGATAGACTCAAACATTATGCTGAGCAGATGATGGATGACTGGAAATAGTGTTAAATAAGGTAGTGGCAAAAAGATGGAAAATTGAGTAAGAGGTTGGACTATAAAAATATTCTAAAGATAAACATGAAAAGTAGTTGCTAATTGACTATAGAAAGTATGCTGAAGGAGGGACTTAGAGGGAACCTCTGGTTGCTGACTTAGGGGACCAGATGTCATTCAATGAGGTAGGAAACATGGTGAGGGGGGAAGTAGGTGAGTGGGTGGGTGGTGAGTTTTATGTTACATGTGCTAAATCAAAGAATCTTAAATGAACATCGAGGGAAATTTATTCAGTAAGAAGTTTGAAACACAGATTTGAGATTAACAGAGATGTTTTTTGACTTGGAGGTCATTATTATATGCATGAAAACTAAAGATATACCCGTAAATTTAATTACCCTGTGAATAAAAATAGAACAGTGTATCAATGTCCAGCATATTGTTAAATGGCTGGGGAGAAGGGGAGCCATTAAAAGGTTGCTGTATTTTTTCTTTCTTCATTTTTATTCCTTACTCAGGGTATATTTATTAATTTTTGGAGAAAAAGAGAAAGAAAAGAGAGAGAAACAGCAGTGTGAGAAAGGAGTATCAACCAGGTGCCTCCTGCACACACTATGACTGGAACTGAAAACACAGCCCAGGCATGTGCCCCAACCAGAAATCGAACCTGTGACCTTTTGGTGTATGGGATGATGTTCCAACCAACTGAACCATCCAGCCAGGGCTAAATTTTTACCGTTTTGAAGACATTAAAAGTAATATATGCAGCCATGTATATCACTATTTTTTCATAGAAGTAGAAGACATTTTAACCTTAAAAAGGATGGATGACATAATCTTAAAGGACAATACTCCCAATTAACCAATTCAGGTATATTTTTAAAACTCACTACATTGTTCTTTGTCACAAAATGACTTTATTATTCAATGACACTGCTTGGGAGATCAGCATTTGGGAAACACTGGCATCAGGGGAAGAAAAAATGACCAAGGCCAGATGTCCAGAGAATGTTCATCTTTAAGTATTCATCAGAAATGAGAAGCCCACACAGGAGACTGATTCTAATGGAGAAGCAGGAAATAGAGCTGGAGAAGTACGGTGTTCCAGAAGCCAAAGGAAGAAATTATTTAAGGAAAGAGTGTGTGTGTGTATGTGTGTGTGTAGTCAATAGTTCAGAAGCCACTGAAGGGCCCAATGGATTTATTAACAGAGTTCACTGAAGTCCTGAGTATGACATGAGGACTTCACCTCAAGGCTAACTCAGGCCATACAATGTTTTTATTCAGGACATCAGTTCGGTAAGCATTTGTTGAGTACTTAGTGTGCCCAAATCAATTTAGTAGATCCCTTGAGAGATTACAATATTAATAATATAGTTACTGTCATCAAGAAACTTTTACTTTCAGAGAGATAAGAAATGAACTTTAAAATCCATGGAATATCTCCAAAAAAGATAGACAAATGGTGAACAAACCCATGGAAAGACAGTCAACATCATTAGTCCTTGGGGAAATGCAAATCAAAAACACAAGATAACACTTTTCATTCACTGGAAAGACTAGAAATAAAATTGGGGGTGAAATAAAAGTGTGGGCAAGAATATTGAGAAATGGGAGCCCTCGAACAGTGTTGGTGGGAATGTGAAGTGGTACAGCAGCTGTGGGGGACAGCTTGACGGTCTTCAAAATGTTCAACAAAAAGTTACCACATGCCCTACCAGCAATGACACTTCCAAGTAAGTACCCACGAGAATTAAAAATAGGTAGCTGAAAAAAAAGTATAGATTAATGTCCATAGCAGCAGTACTTATAAAAGCTAAAAAGCAGAAACAACCCAAATGACCATCAACAGATAAACTGATAAACAAATGTAGTATATTCACACAATGGAACATTATTCAGCCATAAAAAGCAGTGATACATGCTACAACATGGATGCACCTTAAAACTACAGTATGAGGGAAAGAATCCAAACAAAAGGCCACATACTATATGTTGATTCTGTTTATATGAAATATCAGGACTAGGCAAATCTGTAGTGACAGAAAGCATAGCAGTGCTTTCCAGGGGCTAAGGGGTTGGGGAAGTACAGAGTGACAATTTAATGAGTACAGGGTTTTTGAAGGGAGAATTGATAAAAATCTTTTTATCTGACAGTGGTAATGGTTGTACAACATTGTAAATGGACTAAAAACTGCTGAATCATACACTTTAAAATGGTTTCACTGGTCATTTTTATGTTATGTAAATTTTAACTTTAAAAAGAAAACCTATGGAATACAAAGTGATAAGCCCCACGAGCCTCGGAGAGTGGCCAAGCATCATGAGAACACAAAGGAGGATGGAGCGGCTGGTGTGCTAATGAAAGGGATGGTATTTGGGCTGAACCTTAAGGACAGGCTAAAATTTAAACTATAAGACTAGCAGTACAAGCAGAGAAAACACTTTCAGTAGGGCAAGAAAGTGCAGTGAAGTATAGGTCATGTTCAGAGAGCAGTTGACAACCCTGTTTGCAGTCATCAGAGAGGTGAAAATCATGAAAAAAAAATTGGGACCCACATAGTTTTGAAAATCGAGTACTGCTCTGTCTTCCTACAGGGCACATTCTTTCTTGGCAGTACACAGGGATAGCACATTCTTTGAATCGGGTTTGAAATGCAGATCTTTGAAATGATTCCCACAGTAAGAGTCTGAATTTAAAGTTTTTTCTATGCCCTTTCTCCCCATATTCTTTTTTTAAATCTTGAGTAGATTTAGGACAAACAAAACAGTTAATTATGAAAAGTTCTTGATGCAGCGAAGAAACAAGGGTTTGTCCTTTGCTGGGAATAGAATTCTTAAACATTGCCCTAATTGGCATGGCTCAGTTGGTTGCCTGGTGACCCTCAAAGTGAAAGGTTGCCAGTTCAATTCCTGGTCAAAGGCCATGCCTGGGTTGCTGGTTCGGTCCCTGGTCCTGGGGCACATATGAAAGGTGAACAATCAATGTTTATCTCACCAATGTTTCTCTCTCTCTCTTTATACCTCCTTTACCCTCACTCTTAAAATAAATTGTAAACACTTTTTAAAAATTCTTAAACATTGGCAAGCAGCATGAGCCTCCATGTTGTAGCTTTGTTAGTTATAAAACCCAAAACAGCCACAAGTTACCAGTGACCATTCTCTTTTTTTGTTGTTTCAGAATATAAATAGGCCATGGTACTTTAACTATCTACTTCATATAGCTGGGTCACAGCAGGGGACATAAACACCTTAGGTCCCCAAAACTTGGTGACGGGAATATAACATTTAAGAACTGCAAGTTTATGAGATACAGAGGATGACAATTTAGCTCTGAGTTAGGAAATATTTCATCAGCACACACAGCTCACACCAAGCTAAATGCTGCTGGAGAAGGTCTGGCAGCTTAAGCTGGTCCTTCTCTCTAGGAGCCGTTGCACAAACCTTTGCCACCTGACCCTGCAACTCCATGATTTTCATCACCATTAGAGTCATTGTCACTACACAGCTGTGAAAAATCTACTTAAGTATAGACTGGTTTGTACTTTGAATTCCTAGGTGGCTCCTAATGATCATTGCCTTCTGGCATTCACACCTTTGTGTAATCTTCTGCCCTAGAGTGTGGACAGGCTCTGTGACACCCTTCTATTCAATTGAATACTGCAAAGATGATGGGATATGCATGATTGCCTCTTGCAATTACTTACTAGTACAGCACCCAGCTCACTAAAGTATCTCTCTGTTGCTGGCTTATTTATTTAAATCCTAAATTCTTATTTAGGATTTATGAATCCTATAGGTTCTAAGATATTAATCTACCCATCAACAACCAAGAAAGCATAGAAATAGATCCTTCCCCATTTGATTCTCCAGTGAGAACCCAGCCCTATACGAAGCCTTGATTACAGTCTCATGAGAACATCATCAGAGGACCCAGCTAAACCATGTTCAGACTCTCATCCCCAGAAACTGTGACAGATGTGTTGCTTTAAGCTATTAAGTTTGTGGTAATTTGTTTGTTATGTAGCAATAGAAAAATAATACAACCTCTGAATTGTACACTGTTTCAAACAGATAAGGAAAAACATATAGTTATGTAAACAACAAAAACATGAATTAAGTGAGTACAGCTATGAGCTTTTTTACTCTCTCCAGGGAAAAAGAAATAGCATGAAATTTGTTGTTTTATTACCAGTTAGAGAGGTTAGGCTTAGAAATGTCTACAAATTGTCAATGTTAGGGAGTCCAATAAGGGGACTATCACATCCTGACATCCAACCAGGTAATTTAAGTAGCATTAGGAACATTCCTATGTGCAATAACAAAACCAATAACAAAAAATATATCCTTTATCATTTTAGCCTAAGACTTGGGTTCTAGGCATATGTATATATCCCTTGCAAGAAAGACATTTTAAATTTTTATCAATCATTTTTACATATGAAGAATAAAATTTTATATGAGTGGGGAAAAGCATGAGAACCTTACTAGCCAGGCACACTATGTCCTCTTAATTTTCCACCCTTAGCAAAGCTTTCTAAGAGCCACAGAGTGCTCCAGATTTTCAGACCTGGGTATTCAGTCATTCACTTTGACAGCCAATGTGTTTTCTGTCCTCTCTCTTCCTCATTGTGTTTCACTGGTTAATGTCTCTGTCTTATTCTTCTGGTGGACACATCGATTGACTACTTTCCAATTTCCCCCTGTCCAACCATGGCTCTATTGTCACTCTTATCTTTCCTATCATTAATTTTCATACTCCCTAGATAAATTTCTAAATAACATCCCCTAGGATTTGTGCTGGCAACAGTGAAATACTTTTCTAGCCAGCATCTCACCTGAGTCCCTATCAACAATATCCAGATAGAATAGGTACCTAATGAGAGAGGAAAACGGTACTCAGAAATGAGAAGAAAAAACTATGAAAACAACTTTAACACAGAATTTTGCATAATTCTATGGGGTTGTCATGAGTTATCTACACAAATAGATATATAGACTCACAACAGTGATATCTGTGGGAAATAATAAGAATAGAAAATTATTTTTCTTCTCATTTCTCTCTATTTTTATTAAATAATTTTTGTATGCAAGGCACTTTGCAAAGTACTTTTAGTGATCCAAAAATGAGTTAATCATGCCCCTTCTGCTGGGTTGCAGAACAAAATTGATAGGGACACAAAATAATAGAAAGATTCTGCAAGATTAATCAGGAAGGGTTTGGAGAGGAAGGAGTTAAAGCAATGGGTCTTGATCCATTCCTTTCTCAATTATCATGGGGATACCTCCAGAAAAAGAAAGAATGCAGTATAATATTCTCAGTATAATATTCTTATGAAATAACTGGAATTCTGGAGAAACAGGCTGATTATATAGGATGTCTGATTTAGTTTAGAATTGCTTGAGGTAAGCAAGCCTATAATCTATGGACTTGCTACGTATGGTTCAGTGGATATAATGTGATATAAGCTATCCAACTCTCTGGCACATGAAATGGATATTTTTCCTAACTTAAATGAACACCAATGGGATAATTCTCATTAGAGACCTCATCTACAATTCTGGACTGAAGAGCATATGTCTACAAAAACAAGAACTAGAAGTTTTGTGAAATGTTCTAGCCTTCTCTTCCTGGCATGTGTCTTTTGAGTGTTTATATTCTCAAAAGTAGTTCAAAATCTTGATACTGGCTAAGATTTCTGATTCTTGGTGGTTTCTCAATCTTCATGTTGCAGATAAAATTTGAAATGATCTTTAAAAGGTGTTTAGGATGGTAAAAGGCAGAATTGAGGCAACTGGCATTCCAAGCAGAAAAACAAAGATAAATAGAAAAATTAGAAAGTAAAAAAAAAAAAAGTAGAAAGTTCAGGCCATAATACACATCCTAATTTGGCCAGAATATATGATATATCAAATGGAACAGTTGGGGACAATAAAACTTGAAAAGTAAGTTGAGGGCTTTGATTTACTGCATGAGTACCTTATACTTAATTCTGTAGGACATGAGGAGCCATCGCAGATTCTTTATAAAGAGAATTATGGAATCACGGGAGAGCTTTAGCTAGATTTTCTCAGCAGCTCTGTGCAGGTTGTTCTGGAACAGAAAGAAACTATCCAGATTGAAGCATAAAATCCCTTAGTGCAATGATCTTCAAATGAGGTCCATGAGCTCAAGTGGACCTTCTAGCACAATCTGAAGTTCTCTTCAAGGATTCAGTTGCTGTTATTTGCCTGTTTTTCTTTTCTATTTAAAAATGATGTACATTAATTTTGATAATTTTTAAATGCAATTCAGGATCAGCTAGATGACCACATTGTAACTGATTATAGGCACAGATTTCCATGATCAGGCTTTCCTTCTGTTCATCATTGTGTTGGCACTGATCACAATTTAAATTGTCATAGACTAATAAGGAAAAATAAAGAGGATTTCAAATGTAAATCTGTATTCACATCAAGGAGAAGGCAAAAGTTTTTTTCACTCATTTCAATTTTTTAAAAAGTTATGGGAGAATGATGTTATCACAAAGTACCTGATAGTATATACTGAACACCAAGGAATTTGAATATTTGTCTTTGCCTCTCCAGAATACTGTCTGTACCCATAACCTTCATCAAGAAGCTTCCCTGCCCTTTTGTTTTTTGATTGGTTTCAGGAAATGAGAGTGCATAGCAGGAGATTGAAGAGTGAGAACTGTAAGATCAGGGTATTTATTGTGCTGGCTTCACCTCTCTGGGTTCCTCCAAGTTAACTGTATCCTTCTAACAAAGAGTGCAGCTTCTCAAAGTCATTCTTGTTCTTCAGTAACAGCAGCCCCACTCTCTAGGCTCTGTTCCTCCTTCATTTGCCTCTCCTCTCATGGATGATCATGACTCTTCACTGTTACTACACTCAACCCTCTTTAGTTTTATTCTCAGCCTGTCCACACCTTTGTATAAACTGTGTGAGCAAAAGTAGGTTTACAATTGTACAAATAAAACATGAATAAACAATAATCAAATAAACTGTGTTTCATGTACTCACACCGTACATCTATTTTACCCACCCCTGTACTTCTTGTATTAAACCCTCTTCAAATACTTCTGAAATAATGCCTTTCATTTTCTGCCATGATCCATCTGATAAGATGAATGTCAAGGCCATTACTCTGTTCATATCATATGCATCAATTTTGTTTCAACAAAGCAACATCATCTGTCACATTAAAATAAATGTGTTTCTCTGAATCTTAGGGATTTATAGATTCATTTGTATTTAATGTATTCATTTTTATTTATAGATGTATCTGAGTTCCAATCATAAGAAGCTAATACCTTGTTTTATGTTTGCATATATTTAAGTAAATTAATAAATAATAATAATCAACATTAAGGAGGTTCTTGAATTCTTTTCTCCTTCAGAAGGCCATATATCATTCAAATTTGAGAATCACTAACCTAGCTTAGGGCTTCCAGCACAGCTTCCAAAACATCTCTGAAAAGCATCATAAAAGTTGTCAGAGTGTGAAATGGACAATTGATAGTGAATGCATACTGAAAGCTAAAAACTTCATCAAGTCCATTATGACTCCAGGAACCATGGCTGAAAACAAAAAGCACATATTCCCACTCCCACGGGGTTCTGAGAAGGCCTACATGAACCACTATGGCTTTGAAGGAATGCTAATCTTTAAACCCTAGACCGGAGAACTATCTTCCAAAAGTCTTAATTAAGCTAGTGAAGTAAGTTCATGACTTGACATACCCCTCTATCTCAAACACATTGCAAGTGTGTGTGAGTGTATGTGTGAAGTATGTACATGCACACACACATATATATACTCTGTCCAGAAAGTATCCATCCATGTAATATGAAAAAGAGACATTTGTTGAAGAAGATACAAGAAACATTGTACATAGGACAATGATGCCTCAGCCCCCTTCAATGTAGGCACCTTGGGATCTCACACAGTTCTCCCAATTTCATCATCTGCCCTATCATATTTTCCTGAATTTCATTGATAGTCTGAAATCTCTTCCCTTTCAAAGGTGATTTTAGTTTTGGGAAAATCCAGAAGTCACAGGGCACCAAACCTGGGCTGTAGGAGGGCTGAGTCACCTGGGTGATTTGGTGTTTCTCAAAAAGATTCGGCATGAGATGTGATGCATAAGTAGGTGACTTGTTGTGATGAAGCTGCCAATCACAGGTTGCCCATAGCTGCGGCCTTCTGAATCATCTGAATAGTTTCCATAGAGGAATGTTCAAGCTTAATGCAAAAATTGCATGCAGATTCACTGCATTACTCACTCATTTTAAATGCAATGGCCACAGAGTATACATCCTCACTCATTGGCATCTACCACCCCCACTGACTAGTACAGTGAAGTCATCATTGTTCACATATGCGCATTTCAGTCCACTCTCCTTGGCTACCAGGTTACATTGATGTTGTGCAAACTATTCTCATTATATTAACAATGGTTGTACTTTTCCCAGACAAGCTTTATATATATTATACACACACACACACATATATATATGAGATGTATATATATGTGTATAGACACATATGTGTGTATACACATATACAGATATATATATATATCTGTGTATAGCATCTCTGTGGACCAGAATTCATGGTGGCAAGTGGGGCTGAACGTCTGGCTTGCTGGGCATCTGACCAGAAGCAGACTAGCAGCAGGCAGTTCAGCGTCAGAAGAATAAATGCTCCAGATGAAGAAGCAGAGTCAGCTTCACAATTTGTAGCCACAGATTAGGGGAACTTCTGCTGATCGCTCCCTAGGACTAAAGAAGAACTCAGGCCTAGAGAATTGAGAATAGAGAGAACAACTTTATAATAAGAACTGCAACCTGCCTGCTGGCTTGGTGAATTAGCTTTCAATATCTTAAATATCATAATAGGGTAGGAAATTTGAGCCATAATTTTATAACCTGGTTCTGGATTAGAAGCTGGGGCAGGGGGTAGGGTGTCATGTGGTATATCAGTCATGTTGCAGCAACAAATGAACCCCAAATATCAACAGATTGAGACAACAACACTTTATTCCATGTTTACATTACAGTCTAATGTGGGTGAGGTGACTCTCCTTGACAGCTGTCCTCCAATAGTAACTGGGGTATATGAGATGATTCCATCTAAAATCTGCCAATTCATTGTTCTTTACACCCATAATAAGATAGAAAATATGGTATCCCACTTATACCCTTAACTATATTTTGATTAAGAGTGGTACATTTTACTTGTACACACAGCCCATTTGCCAGAATTAGGCACATAACCCCAAAGTAAATATAAGGAAGGCTGAAAAATATAGGAGAGTACATAAATAGGATCCAGGTGAATGAGCACTAAAATTTTCCAGAGAAGGAAATAAGCCAAGAGTGAGAGAGAACAATTTTTCAATAAAAATAAACTTGCACATCAATGTTTCCAAGCATATAAAGGAATCTACCAATAAGAAACCATAAAACAACAACCAGAACATGAATTTCCTTCATCAGAAGTTAATTTCATAGAAAAGACTACAAACATCAGGATAAGTATATTTTACATGATCATAGATATGAGTAAATAACTTCTATTTAGAAATTAATTATAAAAAAATAAGATATAATTTCTATCAAAAAATGACCAATTAGTAGAAATATAGCCACTAAACTAAAAAATGGGTAGATTAAACTAAATTAGACATAAAGAATTAGTTATGGTAGGAAAAGAAGTGACATCAAGAACCAAGATGGTGGCAGAGTAGGTGGAGGCTACATCAGCCTCCTCCCAGGACCAAACTGGAATCAAAACTAAATTAAAGAAAAATGATCCTGTGTAACCAACTGAACACTAGTTGGAGAGAAGTCTTATAACTGAATGCAAATGGGGGAAATCATTTCACCACAACATGACTGATGGAGAGTGCAGAGGCACAAGAGGGCTCACTGGACTCCCACAAAAGGCAGTTGAAGTTCCAGAGGTGTATTTCAACAGCCAGGGGTTTTCCCCTAAGAAGTGCGAGGTCTAAACCCCACACTGGTCTCCCCAGCCTAAAGCACCAGAACCAGGTCTGATATGGTTTCCAATACTTTTTATCTGTTTTCTATTAGTCTAGGTGAATGACTGTGTTTTAAATATTCACAGATGGTATGAATCCTCATGAAATTGTGGAGGTGTTATATTTCTGACTTCTGATACAGAGAACACAGTATCTTGTCCCAGTTCTCTCCATGGACAACAAAATTATGTATACACACACACACTCTCATTCACAGAGAATTATAATGGGCTTTTTACCTGGGTTACTAGGTTGCCATAGCTCAAGCACCTTATAACAAAATGTATGAGGCATTGTAATTGCTTCATAATAGCATCTTACTTGAGATTAAATTTGCCATATGTAGATGGTAAAGGTGAAAAGAATCTGATAGATTTTCCTAGTCTGAATTAGTTTATGAGAAAAAAAATTCTATAGTTAGGAAAAGTGGGAGATGCTATGCAATGTCATATTGAGCTTTAGTTATAATTATTTGGGGTCAGTGATAATGATATCAAACTTTAGGTAGTGGGGTCTTTTTCTCTGGCTGAAATGGTTTTGCTAATAAAAGAGTGAAAACTTTGGGGGAATTGATGTGTAATTGAAGTTTGATGGTGGGGTGAAGTGATTGTAATTAATTCATGTGTGTGTGTGTGTGTATATATGTATATCTTTATTATAAGCAGCAAATAAGTCAGTTGCTTACTAATAGTGATTATAAGACAGTGACAAGCAGAAGTATTTTATTGCAAAAAGTATTCACTATATACAATTTATTATAATAAGATCATTGTTTCATAGAGAAGCTCATTGAATGGAATAAGCTTTGTTACATGAAACACCTTGTGTAATGTACTTGGGTACAGTGACTAATTTTACACTTTTTTCTATCATATTTAAGACCCAAATCATAAGAAATGGTCAGTTTCTTATAGCTCTCATCTCTCTCACAGGAAAAAAATGCAAAAAGTAATAAATTATTGAGCACATCACAGGACCAGAGAATTCATGCAGTGATGATGTGAAACATATGGGAAATGTGGTTTCAAAGACCATGACTCACAAAAGTTTGAAATTTCTAGACTGATTTCTTAAAATAGAAAAAAGTCTAATTTCAGCAGATTTCCTTAGTAATATGGATTGGAAATGGATTTTTTTTGAACCTATAAAATTAATCATTCTCAGAGACATAGATTTGGTTTCCATTAGTCCTTACTATTCAATTCAATACATTCTGAAAACCAAAATTCCTAACCAAGAAGGAAGTGGAAAAATACCAGATTTCATTTTCCATGAATCAACTCTAATTTCTTTGACAAAATTGAGCTACCTGTAGCCTTCTGCCTACTGAGTGCTAGTAAAACAAGCATAAGAGAGACTACCAGTGTTTATCTCTAATCAATAAACTACTAACTTGTTACTTGTTGCCCCTAGGTATGGGTTGAGCGAAAGAGTACAAGTGAGACTGGAACTAAGAGAGAAGCCATATCTGAGGACCAGAAGTTTATCAAAGTCGTAGCAAGATATCACAAGTTGGCAGAAGGAAAAGTCAAGCATTCCAGTGTGCCAAGTTCAAGGGACAACACAAATAAGCAGAACACCACAAGGAGAAACTGATTCTGTAGTTCAGAGTGTTGTCTTCCATATTCTTTATCTTCCTGATATATGAACTTACCACATGGTAGAAATAGAAAAGAAATAGACAATTTTATATATATAAAATTAAACAGAAACCAGAACTATCTGTAAATAGCTAAATAAATAGTGATAACATACATAGCTTGAGCCTGTATAATTTTCAAGGAAGGTCAAATGTTTGTTCACTGGGACCATTTGAGCTAATGTTTAATTGCTGTTTGACTATTACTTCTTGGGTGGTAGACATGATGTAGTAGAGAGCAAAATTACAGTCAACCAACCATTTAGCTCTTGTATTTCCAGAATCAATTTACCAGAGTAGGTACTCTAGATTTGTCTAGTACAAAACTTTTTATATTTTACTGAGTTTATTATATCCAATTATATGTTATTTTAAATATCACCTAGTAAAGCTGAGCAGATAGTTCTAAAAAAAAGAATCATCATTAGCAGCTTTTGCTGCAGAATATAAGAATAATGGAGAGGCATGTTGATAATACACAGAAATTTCACCTCTGAGACATGATTTTCTGTCTGTGTATGATCAAAAGCAAAACAAGCTTACTGGTATTAATATAGGCCATTTTTCTAACTCTGCCTTAAGCTATCTCAACCTCAAGCTTCCCATTTTCAAAGTCATTGGGTCTTCAGGGACATGTATTTTAGACTACTGTGTCAAGTTGATCAATTTAAAAATATATCCCTGATACACATCTTGGCAAAATCCACAAGAAAAAAAATGGATAGTGTTTGTTGGAATCTAGATAAATAACCCTGCTACAATAGCATTTTGGGTTAAATTCAAAAGCATCCCAAAGATTTGGGTTTAAATAAAATTTTTCTAACTTTTAAAAGTTCATAAACAGTAAAAGAAAATCTCTCCCCCCCCACATCAACTCTAACTAGTATTCAATATTTCCATTTTTAACTATGAAAAATGGATTGATTTAGTAACAATGTCTTCTAATTCAGGGGATGATTCAAAATAGTAGTATCCACATTATTTAGTCTTAGGCCATCCTTGGGCATTCTACTGACAAGACGGTTTTGTGACCTCATGCCTTTTAATTGCCTATGAGCTCATAAGTACTCATAAAATAGATCTAAAAAGGAAACACAAAATTCCTGCTGATGACCATGTGAGTGATGGCACTAGCCCTAGTAAAATGTAAAGTGAGTGAAGTTTGCTTTGGAACTCCCATCTCTCCATTGGCTCTATCACTCCAGTTTTTTTTCAACTCAACCTCCCTTTTCTCCCTTCCCAGATAGGAGATGGTGTTTACAATGTAAGTATTTTGGAAAAAATAAAGGATTTTCATCACACAGGACCTAATGGTAGTAGCTCTGAAAATAAAACATCTGTGTAAATTGGGGATGCTTCCTAAAACATATTTATTCATTGTTCTGATTTTGTTTTCAAAAAGCATTTAATCAGACAACAAATGGCAATGGCACCAACTATATTTACTATTAAGAGGGCATCTTGTTTATTTCTTTGATTCTATAAATTAATTACACTCAAAATATCACTTAATAATAATAATAAATGGTGTGAATACTGAGTGCCAGAACTAGTACCTCAATACTCCACATTCAAAGTTCAAAGAAATGCCAGTTCAGTCAGGCTCTGCATAACTAAGTCTCAGTAAATGAGTGACCACATATGTGACAGTGGTCCTATAAGATTATACTAGACCACCAGTATAAAAAGTGGAAGGATATGTGGTTCAGAGGAAGAGCTGTTTTTCTCTGATGGGAACAGTATCTGTGGGGCTCAGCAATAGATTCCCCTCACAGCATCTCACTTTTATGTGCACAATCACCTCCTAATCAATCAACCACAGACCTGTTTCAGCACTGAGGAGCCTGTCCCCCCAGTGTTACATGTTCAGAGGGTGCTAAAGCCCTCCCAGATCTAGCCTGTTGGTCTTCAGAGTACATTGTTGTAAATCCTTTGTTGAGGATGACCTCAGGTCCTATACAAGGACACAGGTCCACAGGAGCTACCTTAACAAGTCCCACTGTCACTTCAGCAAAAGCTCTCTGTGCTCCTGTGGGGCCAGCCTGTCCCTGTACTTTGGAAGCATTTTCAGGCTGTAATGATATAAAGTATAGATAACTTTTATTTCTTAGTCCAATTCCAGAAAGAGCCCATTTTGCTAGATGGGGTCAATGGAACCAAAACCAACTTTCGATACTCAAAATATTGAGTCCTCAGTTCCACAGCCTCTTCATGTTAAACACCCTCTTTTTAAGAATGCCCCAAACTTCCTTAATCTGACCACTGCTCCAACATGCAATAGCCAAAACCAAATCACTGTGACAATCCCTATGTTACTTGATGTCTCCATCTTGATTTATTTTTCTTTCTGATCTTCAGGCCACCGTTCCCTCCTTCCTGACAGTCACTATTATTATGTTGATCTATGTTTATCCTGTTTATCCTTTGTGTTTCTAATCAATCTAGCTCACATCTGTGGTCAGGGAGCAGCACTGACAGCTTTGATGTTCTGTTTCTGACCCTTTCTTTCAGAAGGAATGGGGGAAGCTCATGGGGCAGTGTTTGTAAAGTCTACAATAGTGTGTGGTAATGTCCTAGGTCAGGGGTGTCATACTCAAACTCATCTTCACCAGGGGCCACATCAGCCTCACGGTTGCCTTCAAGAGGCCGAAATAATTTTAGGACTGTAATATTTAGTCCTAATAATTTAGGACTGTATAAATATAACTACTCCTTAACTGTTAAGGAGTTGACATTACATTCGGTCCTTTGAAGGCAACCTCGAGGCTGATGTGGCCCCCAGTGAAAAGGAGTTTGATGCCTCTGGCCTAGGCCATCACATCCACTCACCACTCACGCGCTGACTCACCCAGAGCAACTTTCAGTCCTACAGCTCCATTAATGGTAAATGCTATACATAGGTATACCATTTTTATCTTTTATACTGTATTTTTACTGTATCTTTTCTATGTTTAGATACCATATTTTCCAGACTATAAGATGCACCCACCCCCAGATTTGGTAGGAATAATGGTTGTTAATGCTGCTGTTGAGTTCTGTTTACATTTACATTGGTGAAATACATTATGTATGTTATTAAATATTTTACATTTTTGCTTCAAAATTTTTTCCCTATTTTCCTCTAAAACCTAGGTGCATCTTATGGTCCAAAAAATATGGTATGTTTACATACACAGATACTTAAAGTTGTGTTAACATTACCTACAGTATTTAGTACAGTAACATGTACACGTAGTTACATGTACATGTAGCTACAGTATTCTGTACAGGTTTGTAGTCTAGTAGTATAGTAGGCTATACCATCTAGATTTGTGTAAGGGCACTCTGTGATGTTGTCACAATGACAAAATCTCCTGAAGACTCATTTCTTAAAACATATCTCTGTTAAGTGATGCATGGCTAACTGGAGCCAGCATCTTCCCTTTAGGGCTCATGAGGGGCATTCTTTCAACATAATCATTAAGAAGCATCACCACCCTGATCAATACATGCAAAAGACTGGGTGTGGCAAATGGCATGGGTTTGGTTTGGTTTTGAGAGTGCAAAGACGATGGAGGAGGAGAAAGAAGGACAACAACAGAGATGGCATAGTTCTTGCCAAAAGAGAGGGAGGAAAGCTCCAGAACTACTATCAATGGCTATCTGAGCAGTCCTATCTCCAACTAAGTTGGAAACTGCTGATAATTTATTTAAAATTTTCCAGGCTATCAGAGGGAAGAGGAGGCAAGGGCTGGGTGGAGGTGAGCAAAGATGGGTGGGTGGGGCATCTGTAATAGCAACAACAACAAAAAAGTTAAAAGGTTTCCAGGCTACTACACCAGCAGGATTCTGATGCTGATTGTAGCTAAAGGACAACAGGAAGATGGTATGACAAGAGAGGTCAGTGAACCAGTCTGCATTCCACTGTTAGGTATTGACCACGATCCATAATTTTCTAGGTAGACCTCAGTAGGGTGATTGGGCTTGAGCTGTCTTGTTCATATCCACCCCTCTCCAAAAAAAGGCTGTATGCTGAAATTGTACCCCAATAGTAAGAAGTAGTAGGGTGAATGACTTGTTTAAAGGTTGAAGCTAGAAGGGATAGATGAAAGCCAACCTGGATCTTCCATTCCAGGAGATTATGGAGGGGGGCATTCCCAGGGCCCTCCAAGAAACAGAGGAGGATAATGGCCAGTGAACCTTAGATGGAGTATAGCTATGTTGGAGGGAAACATCTAAGAAAAGAAGCCATGTCCATCAGAGTAGAAGTATAGCATAGAAGGAAAATGAGTCATTTTTCCATCAGTTCAGGCTGTTGCAACAGAATACCATAGATCAGGCAGCTTAAACAACAAAATTTTATTTTTCCTAGTTCCAGAGGCTAAGAAATCCGAGTTCGGGTGCAAACATGGCTGGGTTCTGGTTAGGGCTCTTTTCCAGGTTTGCAGACAGCCACCTTCTCACTGCAGCTTCACACAGAGGGAGATCGAGCTCTCTGACCTCTTTCTGTAAGAACACCAATCCCATCATGGGGACTCCACCTTCCTCACTTCATTTAAACCTAATTTTCTGTCAAAGGTTTCATCTCAGAACACTATCACAGTCAGGGGGTTTGGGTTTCAACACATACATTTTGGCAGAGCACAGCCAGTAAGTCCACAGCAAGTCAGAAATCTCCCTGAAGCTGGAGCAGGGATGGGAGAGTTTTGGATTGAATGTGAGATTGAAGTTGCAGAGCACAGAAAAATCTGTAAAAAATCTACGGAGACTGTCCAGATAACTGAAATGACTAGAAAGTCATAGACGGAATTGGAAGTAGCGCTTCAGCAGAAACTTAAGAGGTCAGCACAGCATTACCAGAGAAATAAATCTAATTCATGTTTATCAGTAACAAGTTAAGGATCCTTAATAAAGTCATTATACTTTTTTTAAAATTTTGTATTAAAATAAACTTTAGAATAAAAATAAATCCTTGAAAATCATACCATATTCACACATTGATACTATTTCATAAGTTTCTTTTTAGTGTTTTCCTGTATCATTGCATAATTTCCATAGCTATATGTATCTATCTACAATGTAACTTAATTTAAAAAATTGTATTTGCTTCTTGTGTCATATTCTAGCATATTTTAATCCATTGTAAATGATGCATTATATTCAATTGAATCATTTTATAATTTGTAAATATTAATCTTTTAAAAATATGTTTCTAATTTTTGCTATTACAGAAAATGTAAGAACTAATGTTAGTTCATGTAGTTCTTATGACTTTATGAGTTGTTTCTTAGAATCACTGGTCATAAACATTTCTCAAGGCTTTTTATATAATAAAGTGATCAAATTTGTCTCCAAGAATTTTACAGTTCAGCCAGCAATAAATATAGGTACTGGCTTCCCAACAATCTCACCAGCATTACATATCATATTTTAAAGTTTTACTTACTTTAACAGATATAAAATGGGCCTTTATTGTTATTTAAATCTGCACATCTTGGATTCCTCCTGAAGGTGAACATTTTCCTTGCTTACTGGCTTTATTTTCTCCTGGATAAGCTGTCCCTTCATAACTTTTGTCAATCATCCTAACAGGAATCTTGATATCATCCTATGTTTTTTAAATGAGCTTTTTATGGGTTGAAAATACCAACTCTGTTCGCGTTAAAGCTAGTGAATGTTCTCCAGTCCCAAGGCTCCCTTACAGCATGCAGGGGCGTGAGCGCCAACATGAACATCCCCTGACACTAAGGGGGTCCTCAGATTTAAACATTCAAAAGCTCATGCTATTTGGGAGGCGAGGTTCATCATTAAGTATATGGTTTGCACTCAAGTAATTACATTCTGCTAACTGGGGCTATGCTTGTAGCCTTCAGACTGAGAGGCGTATTTGGGACAGTCGGGAGCAATGTGCTCCACTTGTGGGCAAAGACATCTTCCTCTAACATCCCTTGTCCCTTTGCAACTATCTAAAAGGATCATGTACACTTATTCTGTGCATCCTTCTCCCCCACTCCTGTCCTGGGGCAGAACTTTAGGGGTTGTTACATAGTCCAAAAGAAAGAAAGACCCTAACAGGCTTACAAGGAGGACTAAATGGGAGGTAATAGGATGGGGTTCAGCAGGTATTCTAGAGCAAATAACAGTGGACATGATACCTGCTCAGATGACTCTGGTCCAGATATTCCTAGAGCCCAGGTTCTGACTCTAAAGACAAGGTCTTCCAGCTGTATGAGCAAAGGGAAGGGGGTGCATTTCTGTAAAATCTTAGAATGAGAGTTTCTTCTCATATGATTGAGGCATAAGGATCCCTCTGAGCCCTTCTTGTAAAGTCAAGAAGTTGTTCTGGGATCTGCAGCTACACTCCTTGAGCCTGGCTCTCATGCAGAAACAAAACTGCTTCAATGAGAAGTCAATGAATATTTCCCCTAAGCCTTCTTCTTTGCCAGGAATGTTAAGCCTGCAGGCAAAGAAGGAAAATTACAGGAGCAAGTGAGGTGGTAAGCAGTAAATACATAAAAAAGCTGTGATTTTCAGGTGCAGACAAATTGTTTTCAAGACTATAAAGATTTTCTGGGTGCACATGCAACATTTCATGAACACTGCAACAAAAGGCTCCATTGTTTTCTTGGTAAACAATTTACTCCATCCTATCCTTCTAGTTCTCCTGAATTTATAAAGGATCAGTTCACATTATACTTTTCTGCCAAAGAGCTCCCTACATTGTAAGTAAAAGGTTTGTCCTAATTAAAAAATACTGAATACTGAGAAAGAGAAGATTGTTATTACTTCTATATCATTCTTGGTAAACAAAAGAAGATCCTACACCCATATAAGAAAGGCAACTGCCCACATGGGTGATGGCATAGCTAAGGTTAAAAGTCCCCTATTCAAAAATCTTTCTTGGGAACCCTTTCAGTGGTTCCTAAAATTAGAGATTGATATTTGGGCAATTACTCCATTAAACTTCAAATAGCCCTAAAATGGAACATAGGAAAACTGCCCACCATTCACATTTTGACACAAAGTTCTTTATGATACTTCTCAAACAGCTGTTTAGACAAAATGGTTTTGAAAGACAAAGAAGTTGGCCCAGAAAGAAAAAAGACCCTAAGTTCAGGGCAGTACAAAGGCAATAACATCACCCACACCCCACCCTACTACACGCCACAAAGGCTGGATGAAAATCCAGAATGAAAATCCTGCATTTGTGTCTTAGGGGAAAAAATATCCATCAATGGGTGAAATCAGAGGAGACTTGCTCAGATTTCATATTCTGACAGATTTTATATTCCTCACTTCAGCCTGGGGCAGACATGGCTAGTTGCCTACCCAGTATTCTTCCCCACTTCTCCTTGTCAATAGGACTCTGACTTGTTGGAGATGCAGCGAACTGTCCAGCTAAAAACATCCCATGGCATGACACAGTCCTGCTCTATGAAATGGAAATAGCACTCTGACGGGACTGATGAGAAAGCTGTTGCTTTCCCCATGCAGGTACCTGCCATTCGTTCCTTTCGTCTAGTGAGATGTCAACACAAGACAAGGCAGCGAGCATCTTTTTGCAATCCTAAGACTCCTAGCTTGAGGTCAAAAGCCTGAAAACTAAGTCTGGCAAAACAGAAAGAATTCAGTTTCCTAGTGGCTTTTCTGAGGTACTACACTTACCCTACACTATCTATTTCCAAAGTTCTGGTTACAGGAGACACAGCACTGCCAGGTAGGGCCACTGGCAGTTTTCTGTTAGGTACAGCCAACCATGTCCCCTTTGACCTATTCTGACCATACACAAATATCAGAACAGACACAGCATATCCTTTATTCAAACTTGCTGAAATAAACCCCAAAGCATTCATTTCTTTCCCCCATTCAGCAAATGTGTACTGAATGTCTACTATACTCTAGTCACTAGTGATACAATGGTGAACAAAATACAGAAATTCTGTCTGGCATTAGAGTTTATATCTAGTTTTTTTTCTTTTTTAAAATATATTTTATTGATTATGCTATTACAGTTGTCCCATTTCCTCCCTTCACTCCCCTCCACCCTGTAGACCCTCTCCCACCCACCCCCCCTTTCATTCATGTCCATATGTCATACTTGTAAGTTCTTCAGGTTCTACATTTCTCATACTATTCTTACCCTCTCCCTATTTCCTACCTACAATCTATGCTACTTATTCTCTGTACCTTTCCCCCCTCTCTCTTCATCCCACTCCCCTGTTGCTAACCCTCCATGTGATCTCCATTTCTGTGGTTCTGTTCCTGTGCTAGTTGTTTGCTTAGTTTCTTTTGGTTTTGCTTTAGGTGTGGTTGTTAATAATTGTGAGTTTGCTGTCCTTTTACTATACATGTTTTTTTTAATCGTCTTTTCTTAGATAAGTCCCTTTAACATTTCATAAAATAAGGGCTTGGTGATGATGAACTCCTTTAACTTGACCTTATCTGAGAAGCACTTTATCTGCCCTTCCATTCTAAATGAAAGCTTTGCTGGATAGAGTAATCTGGGATATGGGTCCTTGTCTTTCATGACTTGGAATACTTCTTTCCAGCCCCTTCCTGCCTGTAAGATCTCTTTTGAGAAATCAGCTGACAGTCTGATGGGAGCTCCTTTGTAGGTTACTGTCCCCTTATCTCTTGCTGCTTCTAGGATTCTCTCCTTCATTTTTACCTTGGCTAATGTAATGATGATGTGCCTTGGTATGTTTCTTCTTGGATCCAACTTCTTTGGGACTCTCTGAGCTTCCTGGATTTCCTGGAAGTCTATTTCCTTTGCCAGAATGAGAAAGTTCTCCTTTATTATTTGTTCAAATACATTTTCAATCTGTTGCTCTACCTCTTCCCCTTCTGGTACCCCTATAATTCAGATGTTGGAATGTTTAAAGATGTCCTGGAGGTTCCTAAGCTTCTCCTCATTTTTTGGAATTCTTATTTCTCCATTGTTTCCTGTTTGGTTGTTTCTTTCTTCCTTCTGGTCCACTCTATTGTTTTGAGTCCCAGTTTCCTTTCCATCACTATTGGTTTCCTGTGCATTTTCCTTCATTTCTTTTATCGTAACCTGCATTTGTTCATCTAATTTGTGACCAAAATCAACCAATTCTGTGAGCTTCCTGATCACCAGTGTTTTGAACTGTGCATATGATAGGTTAGCTATCTCTTAGTCGCTCAAAAAGATGAGTTTTGGAGCACTGATTTGTTCTTCTGTTTGAGCCATCTCTTTTTTTTTTTTTTTTTGGTCTGGTCGCTCCTATTACAGTGAGGGGCGGAGCCTTAGGTGTTCACAAGAGCAGGGCACCCTAGTCACTAGATTGTGACATTGTACGTGAGGGTGGGGTTGAGAGGGAACAATGGCGGTAGCTCCATTCTCCATGGGACCTCAGTTCCTTCCCTGAGTTGTGTGCTCTGCCCTGCTCCACAATCGCCGCCTCACTGGATCTGCCAACTGCCCCTTGCATACTCAGGGTCCACCCGCTGCAATCTTGCGCGCCCCAGATGCCATACACACTTCCAGTTGCCTTATGCGCCCAATTTTCCCTGTTCTCTGAGCTGCGACCCACGCCTGGCTGCTTGTCTCCGCCCCTCCTACCGGTCTGGATAAACGGGTCTATTTCAACTTCTTGGCTATCCGACTTCCATTCAGATAAATTTTCTGTCAGTTCTGGGAGTTACGCTGCCTCTAAATTGTTGTTATTCCAATCTTGGTTGTGCGTGGAGGTACGGTGTGTCCACCTATGCCTCCATCTTGCTGGAAGTCCTCTATATCTAGTTTTAATTTAAAAATACCATGTTTTCTAAAAGAACTTTTAGACACTCAGTCCCCTCCCCCACTTTCATTGGCTTTAACTCTTACATTTGTCTGAATAATGTAGTGAAGGTGGGTGGAAGACAGCCGTTCCTAATGATCAATGAAGTGAATTTGTGTGTTAGACATTGTAAGGAGTGTTTGGAGAAGCAGTAAACTTGCAAAAGATTTAACCAGCCAGGCCTCCCAACTTCCTGACAGCTTTCAGCTCTTCCCAACTGGTGGTCACATACTTTTTTAGACTTCTCATAGGTGGAGTTTCAGGCTAGGGACTGGTATTTCTGTGCATTCAGGTAGGCACTGATTTTTACTACGGCTTTTTCCCAGTGGACACAGAATTCTTAGACTAGTCCCTAGTGCTCCCAAGGCTCTATGATGCATGAGCCTCATATGGAGACAGCTAATTTGGGAAGAGGTACAATGTACAATAACCCTGTGTAAATTATATGGAATTAGATTGGAACGCAGACATACAGTAAATCATTCATGAGCACAACTGATAATGCTCAAAGCTGGATGCACTATATTTTCCACTGGCTTGGCTCCCTGCTATGATTCAGATCTAATAGGATACACATGCTGTTTGTCTTTGTATTGGCAATATGCTTACCATGAATTGTATGGCTTCCATGAGCATACTAAGGATTGAGTGAATGAATTAATTTTCTTGTTTGGTGACACCAGCTTTTCCTATTCCAAAGCAAAGTGTCAATGATGTCAAAATTGTGCTTGAGCACAGAATATGAATGTGTGTGCTTAATGTTTGAATATAGGCCTATGGGTTGTTTTATATTAGTCTATTAAACATCAGTATACATGCACACACACCTACACATTAATATGCAGCTTGTTCTTAGAGTGGTCCATTCAAACAGTACACATTAATGTAGCCAGTATATGGTTCCACTTTCCCAGAAGAACACATGTCAATTCCAAAGAATGTTGATGTCAAGGTTAACTATGTGTTCATTCTCTAAAACTTCTCTTGAAGTACCACATGACTTAGTCAGGGAGCTACACTTGAATAATTATCCGTGTCCTGTGTTCCTGAAGCAGAGCATGAGGCTATGAGTATTCTTTAGAAAATAATGTTCTAGTTTTGAAGCAATTGTAAAAAAAAAAATTATTTTTGAATTTTGTTGATGATGTGAGTGAAACATTATGTCCTCTAAAGGATTTTGCTGTAAAGGTAGAGCAGGAGCAACGTTAAGGTTCTATGCACCACCTTTTCCCATTCTTCGTACAACACATTCCCAGGATCCGCTCTTTTGGCAAGACCATCTTTATACATCACAGCCATATGAGGAGAGGGCAAGAATTTAGAAATATTTTTCAAAGTAAAAAGTACAAAATAAAAGTTAAATATATTTCTCAAGCCCATCCAGCTGGTAATAGATTCAATGTATGCTCTTATGGTATTAAAAGAGAAAAATACTAAGCTTTGCTTTATGACATTCCAGTGTTTTGTCAAAATATATCTGGCTGTACTTGTGACTTTTTCTTCCAATACTACCAAACACATACAAACACATTCCATTAGAAATCAACCTGAAGAAGACTGGTGTATGCATTCATAATGTTCTGATGCAAATTAGTCACTTTAATATAGGCTATCCAGTCACAAATGATGCATAAAAATAGAGAAGACAGGAAGTAGTTTCACCTCTTTGCTAACAGATAAAGAGAATCACAACATGAGTAATTAATAATTTTCAACTCAGAAGAGGTCAGTGGATGGGATACTCTCCAGAGACGTAAAACATCAAGTCCTAACCGAAGAACAGATAATGCCGCCATGCTGGAGAGGATGTTCTCTCTCTAGGGAATATACATTCCTAGGTTATCAACACTGTTGTCGCTGAGTCTGTTTGTATCACTGCAGCCACCCCTGTCACTGGTTGACATGAATTTGTTTGGCAAGTTCTCTCCCATATGAATCTGTGTTCAAACTAAATAAATATCTAGGACTATCAATGGGACCTAATATAGTTTGAAGAAATGAAATTTCTAAATATATGTTTTTGGTTCTGACAACAGATTAATATGATGAGCTCTCAGAGTCAGTTTCTTGATTCCTTTTCTCTCTCTTTACTTAATGTCCACATGTCTGAACAATAGGTCTGATATAACTCACCACTACACAAGACTGACAGATATAACTAAATGATATTTTTCAAGTCAAATTACATAAACAAAATAAAAAATAATGCAATTTAAAATAGCACAAATAACAATTTTTACATAATGACTTATGGATTAACAATTTCATAATTGAGTTGTCAGAAAATCTCTCCATTTATTATAAAATTTTGTTTCTTAATGTACAATAGAACTGTTCAAAAGTTAGCAGGTGTTCAAAACCAAGCCTTTACTAAGGATTGTAAGTCTACCACTATGCATGGACTTTAAATTTTTATAAAGTTACTTTTCAGTTTAATATTCCCATTAAAATTTCATCTTGTGAAAATCCTCCAAATGTGACCACATTATTCTGCTGGGAGTGTGGCAAGTCAAACAGCAGCTCTACACTGAGACTGTCATCACCACTTTATCTTCTTTGTATTGAGTCCCCCAAACAGGCCTGATCGCTACTTGCCTGGAGCTAGGTCAGGGTGCTGAGGATGCTGCAAGCCAGATTTTGACCTTCTTTCTCCAGCAATAAGTGGGCTTCCTCTGTGCCATTTCCACACTTGCAAATATTTCAGTCAGCAAGACCCCAGGGGGCAGAAAAAAAGTCTGACTCTTGCCCCGTCTTTCTTCTCACATCATTTCTTCCTCAGAGAGGAGTGGTGGATTTTTTTTTTAAGCTTTGATACTGAGAAATGCCAAGTAAGGCTTTAAAAACTTGGTACTTTCCAACAAAAAAACAGATATTCTTTTCAGAAAGTTCACTCTCAATATTGTTGATGTTAACGGCAATGCTAATGATAAAAATAAAAACTATTTATTGGTTGGCACTATAGGTCAGTGATTTCTAGACTTTCAAGTTTTATGAACCTGAAAATTAACCACGAAAAAAAATTCACAAGTTGATACAGAGTTGCTAACTTTATTTTCCCAGTTTTCATTTTCTCACAAAAGGTAATTTGAATAAACAATTACTATCTTTTATCACCTTCATATCAATTTGATACCGAAGTAGTAGGAAGAATCCCTGAATAAGATATAGTTTCTTATTGAACAGGATAGATTTGGCTTAATAAAATGCTCACTACTTTTTATTTTGCCATCTCAATAATATCACTGTTTAGCACTAACTGATATATGTCCAAGATAGAGGCATATGCCCAATGAGTGCAGAGATGCTGTCCTTTCAGCTAGTGGTGCGTTTTTTCGTTATTCTTTTTGTGTTCAATATTGTATCAGTGTCTTGGGGCCTAGAATGAATTTGATTAGAATCATTCATCAACATTTTGCCTCTTAGAAAAAAAAATCATTAGAATTTCAGTGGCTTTCCAAATCTTCTTGTTCAAGGCCTTCATCTTGTAGATAAGAAAATCAAGGCCCAGTGAGACTGGAATTTCCAAATACCACATAACTTCCCTCAAGTATAGGTGTCAGCTCCCATCTGTATATAGCCTTAGGGTCACCTTTCAAATTTATAGTCAGCATTGGGTGTCTAATAGGGATCGGATATATTTACAGGTTATTGCATGCTTGTGATTCAGTTAACCTCTTGTTAAGTTAGTTGTCCCACTAAACTGACAAGGAAAAGTAAAATTAATATGTAACTAGCCCACACATATGGCTAAGCAATGGTGGATTGGGCAATTAGTGAGATCTTCTGTATGTTAAGTGCTTTTTAGGCTTTCCCATGCAATTAGTAGGTATTTATGGAGTAGATCCATGGGCCCACGACTATAGCATTTTGGTTAATGCTACAGCATTTTCCAGCTAGGTTGAGGATCTTAGGAATCTCATGGGGGAAAAAGGGATCCCTTGAGCTTCAGCTGCTCTTTTTTACTTTTAAAATAGAGTAAAAAAAACTATTTGAGTAAGAGAAACCCAGTAGCATTCATGACTAGGAATGCAGACAGGACAAGTGAGACAGATATCCCCTCTATACCCCAGGACCCTGGCTCAGAACGGTGGGATTCAGGGCCTGAATGACAAGCTCCCTCCTCCAAACTTTGCATCATTTCCTGTTCCCTTGTTAGTTCTTTTGATACTACCTCATGATAGCTACTGAATTACTGAATCATGATTTATTTTGTCCCTCCTTACATTTTCATCCACTTAGATGAAGTGCCTCATTCTCCTCACTCTAGTGTCAATGCTGAGTTTGTCTCC
Source organism: Phyllostomus hastatus (assembly GCF_019186645.2). NCBI lineage: Eukaryota > Metazoa > Chordata > Mammalia > Chiroptera > Phyllostomidae > Phyllostomus > Phyllostomus hastatus. Next base: position 4,349,878 of record NW_025334033.1, on the reverse strand, counting down.
TTTCCCCTTGAGGACAAAGATCAAGAACTGTATTTCACATAGCATGTTCCTTTAAAGTAGAGGCTCAGAAATTGTGTATTAATTGCTCTCATTTGGGTTGAAAGTGTCATGAGTAGGCAAACTGTGCAACAGACAATGTCTCCAGCTGTGTTTTCTTCTGTCTCCTTTCAACTTTTTCTTTTTGTTACCCTACTCTATTCCTACGCCAACAGTCCAAAGAGAACTAACCCCCCTCCTACTAGATAAACTTGTATAGCTATTTCTAGAAAATGAGACTTCCCTCAGATGAAAACTTGGATTTCTTCTGTGACCTGATCTCAACTATAAGTCACCGGTCACAGAAGTTGAGCTGATAAGCTAATTAGCACAGGAGTATGAGTGCTAACAGCCTATACTCATGAGTATAAGCTGTAACTCAATCTGTAAATGCGAACACTGGTTTATAACTGGGTATATCTGGAGAAACAAGACTTGAACATATTCATTGAGCTTTTAATAAACTCTTGAGTGTACATTGTAGTGTAACTTTTTCACCATTAAGTAAAGCTCTTATAATTCATTAGACTGCTTGGCCCTCATGTTTGAAATACTTTATCAAAGAAAATTCATTTTAAGCAATATTTAGTTTCCCAATTTATGACATATATACATCTACTGATCAAAACTTCCAGTTATCATGAACTAACTAGTATATAATCTTACTGAACTGGTAGAAATTTATGCACAGTCTGTGCAGCTTTATCATTGTATTGAGTCGGCCAAAAAGTCTTGTTATTTTTTTCCTATTAAATAAAAGACACATTTTTCATTTTCACTAATAACTATTAATTTGGATATTTTGAATATGTCAGCTATCTCCTGCTATTGGCTTCTAGTGGGTAGAGGCCAGGGATGCTGCTAAACATCTTTCAGTGCATAAGACAACCTCACAGCAAAGAATTATTTGGCCAAAATATTAACAGTACCAAGAAACTTCAGAAACAACTTTTGACACATTCGATCAGTCATAGCACCTTCTCCATACACAGCACAAATCTTTTTTCGTGTTTCTGTTGCATTTTTACCTTTCTTGAAATAATAAAGCATGATGTGCCAAAAATGTTGTCTATCTTCTTCCATCTTCAATATTAAAATGGCTGCAAAAAATTCACCAATTTTGGTAAGTTTTTTAATGCACATTGATGTGACAGTTGTCACAATATAATCTAAAATTATTTTGAATAAAGTTAAAGACAACTAAGCACTACTAGGTCTATTGTATGGAAAAAAATATAACGGACTTTTGGCTAACCCAATTGATGGATAATTTCCTTTGACACTTTGGGATATGGACTGTAAAATATATGGATTCCTCAATATTATCACATCCCCAGAGCAAGCGCTGGTTTAGAATCACTGGTTGAACACTCACTATAGACTGGGCTTGGTGCTTAGAGTTCAGAGTTCAAAATATGAAACCATGTGAAAAAGCCAGGGGCCCTCCGCAGATATGCTCAGGGTCATCTTTCTGATACCAATGACCTTGCCTTATGAGTACACAGTGCTTGCCTGATTTCCCACCTCCCCCATGTCTATCTTTTTGTTGCCCGTTCTACAGCTCTCCCTCTCTTCCTTTGCTGGCAGTAGCCACATGCCCCCATTTCCCCAACCCTCAGGGAGGGAGAGACTGGAGAAGCTTTCCACTTGTTGATTAGCAGACTGAGCAAGAGTCTCCATATTCTGACCCTGTTTGGGGTGGGCTGAAATACGAAAGGAGGGAAAGCCCTAAGGCAGCAATTCTCAACCAAGTGTTTTTAAAATATGCAATCCTGACTATTTAATCAGGGACGCTGACCCCCTTCCCCTTAGATTGTCATATTAAAAAATGACAACAGCCAATATAACAATAGTGGTCTGGTGTGAATAAATAACATTATACCTATTTTTATTGTCAGATCTACTAAAATTATATTTTTTGGTGTGCACAGAATTTTAGTAGTTAGTTTGTGTGCCATGAAATAAAAAAAGATTGAAAATTGCTGCCTGAGAGCCCAATAGGGACGGGAAAGGTAGTTCCCTCAACTGGTTGTCATCAGGCTCACAACTGTGAAAGAAACCACAGCACTATTGTGCCAGCCAGAAGCCCATCCCCACCCCTCACACAAGTGCACACACACCCTCCTTAGTCACCAGGCTGGCTGGCTCTGAACTCTGTTCTGACCAGATCACTATAATGAGTATTTCAAGGTGGGTGGGTAAGGAAGGAAGTGAGAGAGAAGGGAACCAACTTTTCTGTAGTTTGTATTGTATATTTTCTTCAACATGTAAATTCAATCAATATCTTGTCTATTTTCTTCAACATGTAAATTCAATCAATATCTTGTCAATATAGTCAGTGGATTGATTAACATCCCCCCCGCAAATCACCTAACGCTCTCCTAGGGAGAGAGCCTTAAATGCTGTTATCTTTTCCTGCCCTAGCCAATGTGCATAATTCAGGTTCCTTCTGCCTAGAAGGGGCCTAGCACCTGCTCTCAGCAGAAACAAACAAGAAGGCAGCTGAGAGTGGAGTTAACATACCTCACCTGAAGGTAGGTGGTTCTCTCAGTTTGAAACCCCGCTCTTCTATTTTTGAGCAAAGTGGCTTGAGGCAAGTTTTTAACCTTCTCTAGGCCTCTTTTTTTTTTAATCTTCACCAGAGGATATGTTGGATTTGCTTGTTTGTTTTTAAGAGGAAAAGTGGGAGGAGGGGCAGAGAGACAGAGAGACAGACAGACAGGCATGGATCTACTCCCTCCTGTACACTCCCTGACTGGGGACCAAACCCACAACCTAAATCTGTGCTCTGACCAGGAATCAAGCCCACAACCTTTTGGTGTGCAGGATGATGCTCCAACCATCTGAGCCACCCAGCCAAGGCTCTAGGCCTCTTCTCTCTTCTAAAAAAACAGCAATAATAGTAGCACCTAATGTCCCAGAGTTTTATGAAGATTGAATGATACAGTGTATAAAAAGCATGCATTGTAATATTGGCACACAGTAAGTACTTCATAAATTTCATCTGCTATTATTATTATTACAGGGAAAAAGAAGAAAAATACAAATAGTAGGGTATTGGAATTTTTTAAATGCACATTTCTTCTGGATCTTCATCCAGAGAAGTATCAGGTTTGAGGACACTGTTTTGAAACTTAACAAAGAACAGGTGGAGGTAAATGGAGCAGAAAATTTTAAATTATGTACCATGGGATTTGGTGAATTTTTTAATAATTTTGGTGACTATGTTTAAATATCTAAATGTGATTCAAATAGAATAAAAGTAGACACTACTTGCATTCAGGAATTATCAAATGGTATGTAGGAAACTCCTTATATACAGTTCAAATGAAGATAGAAATAATGAATCAAACGCCAAGACTTCCAACTTTCAACTCTTGGAAGTTATGTCACTGAACAACAGTATTGGATTAGCATGAAATTGAAATGTATTCTCTAACGCTGGAATAAAAGGTTATTAGTTTCTGATTTCTGCTGCAACAAGTTACATAAACTTAATAACTTCAACAACACGCATTTATCATCCTGCAGTTTTGGAGGTCAAAAGTCCAATGTGCATGGCACTGGGTGTAAATGGGAAAAAAATGTTTTTCCATCCCATGCCTTTCTTTCACTTGAATGTCTCTTTCACTATTCACACAGAAAACTTCACTTCTGACACTTTTGGTCACCAAAAGTGTAGAGATATTTTCCCCACACCAAGCAATTCTCTGCAATGCCAATGGATATCATACAATTTAACTCAATTCTGATGCTCCCTACCTGGAGGTAGGCTCAGATCCCACAGGCTAAGGGCTCATTCTGACAACACTGCTCTGTTTACCTGCATGCATGCACACGCACACGCACACACACACACACACACACACACTCACTTCAGAAGCCAGTCACAAGCCCAGGTTATCACCTATGCTTCTAGCTATAGATTGGAGGTTTCCAGGACCCCTTCCTTGGGTTTGCTTAATTTGCTAGAGCAGATTACAGATCTCAGGGAAACATTTACTTAAATTTATCAGCTTATTAAAATATGTGATGAATGCAAAGAAATACAAAGGGCAAAGTTTGGGACGGTCCTGAGCGGGAGCTTCTGTCCTCATGGAGATGGGGTCCATCACCCTCCTAGCTATAAATGCATTTGTCAACCTAGAAGGTCTCCAAACCCTGTATTATTGCGATTTTACAGAGTCTTCATGGAGGTATGATTAATGATTAACTCCTTTTCCAGCTCCTCTCCCCTCTCAGGAGGGTGAGGGAGGTGAAGCTGAAATTCCCAAGCTTCCTCTCATAGCTTCATTTTTCTGGTGTCCATCCCCCAAGAGGAGCCATCCAGAAGCCCACCCAGGAACACCTCATTAGAACTGAGGATGCTCTTAGTGCAGTGCTCTTATCATTTAAGAAATTACAAGGATTGTAAGAGCTTTGTGTCAGAACTGGGTCAGAGACTGATATAGATAGATATAGACGATGTAGATACAGGTATTTATAGTATCTCACACTGGGTTAAAAACCAAAGTGTCAGCAGGAACTAGGGGAAAATCCATTCACTCACCTTTCCAGCTTCTAGAGACTGTATGCACTTCTTCACGCATGGTCCCCTTCCATCACCTGCAAAGCCAGTAACAAGCAGTCAAGTTTTTCTCACATGGTGTGTCTCCTACACTGACTGTTTGCCTCCTTCTTCTGTTTTTAAGCATCCCTGTGGTTACATTGGGCCCACCTGGATAACCCACGATAATCTGGCCCCAGATCAAGATCAGCTGATTAGCAACCATAATTCACTTGCAACCTTAGTTCCCCTTAGCTATGTAATCTAACATACACAGGGGTCCCAGGGATTAGGATATGGTAAGTTTTGAAGGGCCACGATTCTGCCTACCACAAGAGTGTACTGGCTGCATTCTGCTCTTAGCTCTGCATTTAGCTCTTCATGCTTATAGAACTCAAATAGAAGAAATCCAAACTTTACATTTTCATATATATGGTAATTAATTACTACCATTTAGGGGTTACTTCTGAAGTCCAGTTAGAAAGTAACTCTCACTTTTCAGCAGTTTTTAACAATCTGGAAAATTGATTAAACTTTCTGTGTAAGAATCCTCTCACTTTAATGAGAATTGTAATAGGTACCTCATGTTGTTGTAAGAATTAAATAAGTTAATTTATGTAAAAAATCTAGGATGACACAAAATGAACTATTCATAAGTTTAGTTGTTATCATTAGCCAGTTGTACGATCTGTATAATCTGTTAAATTTATGTGTGGTTTTACATAGTCTTCAGTCATTATCAACTCATCCACTTAGTTCACTCATTCATATACCAACATTCATTGAATAAGTGTTTAAAAGTGAACAGCATATTACACATAACAGCAATAACTAAAATACCGTATAATTGTACAGCACTTCATTTTCACATGGTTATCTTATTTGACCCTATTTAGAACAAATGGTTCTTGCCCTTTGGAATTTATGGTTTCCTTGAGAAAACGAATCCAGCCCAGCACCACAGACATGGTATTGAAGTTTTGCAGCATTGAGAATGGATACTCACTTGGGTTGAGATTCATTAAGAATGGCCCTACGGGGTGGGGAGCAACACACCAGGGAATGATGCATCATCTCAGCCTTGACAGAGTTCGTCTCTTATACACGGCCATGAAGATTAGACTAAGCAAGTTAACAAGGCCCCAACAGTTTAAGGGAAAAAGGTAGCTGGAGGGGAAAACAATCTGTGATGTGGCTGTAATACCTCCATGAGTTCCTCCATCAAGTAGTTAAATCCACTCTGCAAATTTCCAGGTTTATGCTCTTCCAAATAAGGAGTGATGGAAAACACAAAACAAAATTATTCATGCAAAATTTCTCAGGTTGTAACTGAGAAAATTTTATAGGCCAAGCAGTGTGCCTCTTTCCCCAGAGCTGGTATTTTAATATATCCACTTGCCGCTTCATATGTTAATCATTAATTTTATAGTCACTTCACACCTTAGAGGATATGGTAAGGGGAGTTGAGGTAGTATTCCCCAAGATAAAGAAAAGATTAAAATAAACTAGGTGGAATGGGAAACTCCTAGGAGAAACAGTGAGGGCACAAGACATGAATTTCAGCTCGAGTGTTCCATTCCTTCCACTAATCTCTTGAGTCTGGTTGCCCATTGGGAGCTTTACACCCAAGCATATTTCTGGGAAGAGAAAGCCACCATTTGTTCACTTTACCCTGGGGCCACCCAGCTGCCACGTGTCAGCTGAACAGAGGTGCATCAGAGGCGTGCAGTCAAAAGGCAGCAGGATGGCCAATTGCCACGAATTTCTGCAGCAAGTCTGGCATCTTGGCATCTTGCTGCTCTGCCCCTCCCCCAGGTTAATTGCTTGAGAACCTCTGCCTTGAAAGCTGCTTATTCTACCAGCTTCAGCTTCTGCCCTCCTTTTCCTGTGCACTCAAATATCTTGCCTCTTTACACCTGGAAGTGAAATGAAGTTTCTCATATACCTGGCTCTACTTGTGAGACCACCCAGGCTCCAATGTAAATGTTTCTCTCCCCCTTCACACAGCCCCATGAGTAAAGGCAGAATTACCACGTCCTCCTTGGACCTGATTGCTAGGCAACACTCAGCCATGTGAATTTGTCACTTCTGTTTGGCGCAAATTTCAATTTCACCTCCAACTGTAACAACACTGCTTGATATATTTTAGATGCCACTGTGGTTGGATGGCATCCCAGGAAAGATGTGAAGTGCTACTGCCAGGAATGAATGATTGGCATTGGGTAAAGCAATTCTCTGAACTCAGCCTTGGCATACCATTAATTGTTAAGTCTGTTCTGCTACCACCAACCCCTTGTCAGAATCATGTCTATTGTAAGCCTTTGCGACAAGAGTCCAAATGGTAGAGCTCTCTCTCCCTCTGTAAGATAAGAAGCTTGTCGATAATGAAGTAGTGGATTTCTCAGCTCACAACATAATACTTCTTCCTACTTTCATTTATTGGCTGCACTTTCATGTGCAAAGAGAAATAGTTCCTCATTTGAATATTACTGAGCTAAGTGCTACTATGTGCCAATTCAGGTTCTGGCCCTAAATTAGAGATTTACTTTCCTTTTGATTTCCTTATCACAATTTGCTTTCATTAGTAGAAACAATTAAATGCTGCTCTAAGGAAAAATTATTAATAAAAGATAAAATTAATGACTCTAAACACACTGTTAAAAATAAATATATAATATTCAACATGTAAAATTTAAATACTGATGATAGAATAGAAAACACACAATTGTACTTTTTGAATAAACACACAACATCACTGGCAACATATGTCATAAACCCCAAAACTTCCATCTAATGTAGTCTGCTCAATGTTTATAAATACATATGGAATATTATTTGTCCTTAAAGACACATTCAATTGCCTAGCTACCTACATTGAATGTCTTTAAATACTATACAATTGCTCAATCGACTCTAAAGATGCTACAGTGTGGAGTACTTTCATTTCTGTGCTCTGTGCTAAACAATGATGAAAATAGTAAATCTGTTTTGATTCCAGTTCATCTCCCAGCCCCCATCCACCAACTTTTCAGTCAATTGATTATTTTTTCCTTCAAATCAAACATCTTCAGAAGGCTTGGAAATATTTTCCTAGACCGAGTCTAATTAAATAGGAGTCAGTCAGTTATAAGAATAGCATTTCAGACTTTACGTGTATTCCCTGGTTCATTGGAAACAAAAGGAGTTTCTGTAACAGTGTGAATGAGCCATGAAGTGTGCATGTTCTTTTAAGAAAGGCCAAGGGTGCAGTTCTATTTTCTTAGCTCTGCTTTCATATTTATGTGTCTCATTTCCAGCTCATTGCTGATGCCTCAGTTGCGCTATCCATCACCACTTTTATCCTCCTTGTTCCTCAAAAAGAACATAAAATCCTTTTTTATGTGGTGGTAATATTATTGCAAATAAAAGCAAATACCAAAATCTTTATTAGTCTGCCAAAATAATAAACTATTTAATAAAAGCATGCTGTAAAAATAAGGTCATTTGCATCACTCAAGTTACTTGCAGGAAATACAGAGAATTATTGGTCAAAAAAGTACAAACTGACAGCAATTATTTCTGTTGTTCATCTGACACACTGAGTGATAGGGCTGAAATTTTTTGATATTTTGCACACTTTCTGGGTTTAAATGCTTTTAATATTGCTCAAAACTAGTTGCATGTAGAAAGATTTTAAATGGTCTAATTCTCACAAAATACTGATTTCCTCTTTTTAAAAAATATTTGTGGTGAGGGAAAAGAACTAACTACATTGGTCTCTTTTGGACATCTATTTCGTAAATGTGGAAGTTGACCTACTGATAACCTTGATATCCTAAGATTTATTGCCTAAATATTTACCTTTTTAATATCCAATATTAATTTTATTTGCTTTGGATTTGTGTCCATGCTTCAGTTGTGTAATGTTTCCCCTCTTTGTATTCACCTTTTGTCATTTCTTCATGCACACCAATATAAAATGTTTTATCTGAGAATGTTAGTTTAACAGTGGAAGTTAACAATAAATGAATTATTTCTAAATAAATGTCTAATGTTTGATCTTTTAGCCTATTGTAATATAAACCCACAAATCTTTTCCACTGCAGTTTTTATACTTAGATGGCATATTTGCAAATATATTATTAATATGTTTGCAACACAGCAAAATCAGTAGCATGGTGAAGATTAAAATAGCACTTGTATGGTCCTTGCATTGCCAAGAACAACCTGCACACTAGTTCTTCCACATAAAATGGAAACAAGACAATCAAGCAAATATTAGACATCTTCTCAAAACTACATATTAAGTATTTACATTGCTTGTTCCATAATGACATTTAAAATCAAAAAAAGCTCTTCAAACTCCAGTTATTACTATTTTTACTTTACAAAGCCTTTTGTCTATGGTTGTTTGCTTTGAGCTAAAAATTAACCATTGCCAGTTTTACTGACATCAGGTTACCTAAGAAAATGAGGTGCAATTTCTATACCATGTAATTAACCTGAGGGATAATTCCACTGTGAAAATTTGGACAGAGGAAATAAAACATTTAGAGGCAAATAAAGGCTATTAAATTCAGACACTGTGTATTATGGCTTGTGTTGTGTTCCACCAAGTTTATATGTTGAAGCCCTAGCCACCCCCAGTACCTCAGAATGTGACTGGACTTGGAAACAGGGCCCTTAAAGAAGTCATTAACATTAAATTAGGTCATGTGGGTGGGCCCTAATGCACTCTGACCAGTGTCCTTTTAAAGAGAGAAAATTTGGACTCATGAAGAGAAACGAGAGGTACACACCAATAGAGGGACAGCCATAGAAGAGGCAACAAAGAGGGCAACTGACTACAAACCAAAGAGACCTTGAGGAAACTAACTCTACTGGCCCTTGATCTTGGACTTGAGCTTCCAGAATCATCAGAAAATAAATGTCTGCTTCTTGTCATCCAGTCTGTAGAATTTTTTTATGGTAGTCCTAGCAAACTAATATGCTAGGCATTATAAATAGGAATTTCTTTAAAACTCTACTTGTGACACCAACAAAATATGATAATGAATTGGGCCAACTCCACCACCCAATGCATCAAAACACACAATCCACCTGACCATTAGCAACTCAGTCTCAGGATAGGACAAAATTCCAACCTGACTCCCTAAGTCACACAGACGTAAGGTCTGAAAATTTTGCTTCCTATTTGAAATTCTTTGTTCCCCATGAGTTCTTGACTTATGGTGTACAGACCACAAAAGCCTCTTGATATTCGCTATATATCACACTTTATGAGCTTTGCATATTCATTGTAATGAGGACAAGTGTGTGTCATCCCCAAAAGTTAAGAACCACTTAAACGTTGGGATACTGTTTTTATTTGATCAATCAACAGGCAATAGAGATTGTTCCCTGATAGAAATAGAGTCTACTGCTATGTAATTTGATTAACAGGTTTAGGTAGACAATATGATATTAGTAAATGAATGACCTGGCTAGTCCACAGTGAGATGTTTGACTTGGTAGAGAAAGTTGTAAGACTTGAAAATTTTGTTGGAGGACCAGATAAACCACTGTTTTTTTCTGGTAACCAAATGTTTTCTAAGGCAGCTTACTGGCTTGAAGCTTCTAAACTCATAAGCATCACATAAATTCTAAAGAATTTTCAATATGGTAGGTTCTAAGGAAAACATCTGCAAACTTAGTGAATTTTGTTCTACGCAGGAAAGAGCCTAAGATTACATTTCTAACCTGGGCCAAGTGTTGTGTGTCAGTGACACCGTGGGATAGTGCAAAGAAGGCCTCAGTTCTTTCGTGACAACATCTACAACAGATTAAGCAGCTCTCCTAAACAAAGCTGACATCTCCCAACTAATAGTTATTGAGTCTGTTGACTGTGGGTTTATATAAATTTTCCTTGTCATCATCCTTCCGGCTTCATCAAATTCAGTCCTGGTGATGAGACAGTGGGGAAACCGTCATGTGTGGGAGAATCCAAAATGCTGAAATATAAAATCTCCATGCTGCTGCTCTGTGACCCAGCTACCTGCTATGGAGCATACCCTAGTGTGTAACACAGGAGAAAGTAAGTCTCTCACCCTCTGCCCAGCTGCTCACCTGAGGAATCCATTCTCACCACCTTTTTTGTACTGGACACTCAGTGTAGATCTTCTCAGGGGGCACCAAAGCAGGTTGTAGCCTCTCTCAGATGTGGATCAAAGTAGAGTTAGCCCTAGGGCCTCTGGGACCAGTAGATGACAAGGACTTTGAAGGGCCCAGCAGTTTTGAACTCCAACTAGAGGCATCATGTGATTTACTGCCCCATTCTCAGACAGTGACTGGAACATATTCTCAGAAACATTTGATAAAGGGAACTTCTGGAAAAACAGATTGGAATTCCTGTTTCTAAAGGCAATGTAAACTTGGAGAACTGTCCTCTGGTTATAAATAAGAGATAATTTTTACCACATATGGCAGTTGTTAAATAAATTTCTATTTTACTCAGGAAAAAACTACAGCCCCAAAATGGTAACAGTCTCAATGCTCATAATAGACTCAGGACTCAAACCTGGACTTACCTGGTACTGAAGCCAGTTCTTCACATTAAGTGTTTCCCTGCCTGACCCATCCACTTCTCATTTGGTAAAATTTGAAAGGTTTGTATGCCTATATTTAAGACAACTACCTATAAAAGTACATCATCATTCCTTATATAAGTAGATTAAAGAATGCACGCTGGAGGTGGGACATTAAGCATAGAAAGACAGCCAAGAGGGCTTCCCACTAAATGCCCAATGCTCTGTCTAAACAGTTAAAATAAAATAGTTGTGGAGACAAGGAGGGCCTTTGAGGGTGGAGAAAACCTATCAGCTTATAAAATTCAAGCAGATAGCTCCGTATTTTGACTGTGTAATGTAAACCACAGAATCATACTTTCCCACACCCTTTCACGGCATAGTACATGTTTAATAACTACAATTAATTAATTGAAGAAAATATGGTACTGTTACTGGTAGAAATGAGGTCCTTCCACCCAATATGAGGAAAGCATTTCTGAAGACCCACACGGGGGAGTATGAGGTATAGCGGTGAGATTTATTGGGGTGGAAATAAAGACTGCCCCCAGGTTCCCTGTGTCTCATCTGTGTCCGTCCTGCTGTAGAATAAGCCCAGCCTTGTCTTCATCAAGCCCAGAAAGAAGGACCAGCGTCCAGAAATTCTGTGCCACTGGTTCAGTCCCTGTCAAAGCTGAGTCCAGTTCAGCCTTTGTCCCCATCTGGCTAGATTAGTCTCGGTTCCAGGCTGCGCTCCCGCCAGCACTGATTTGCTGCACCGAGGCCTGTGCTACAGCCGGGCTTGGGACCGCGCTTGGGCCCGCCTGGCTGCTGGTTCACACCGCGGCTACCGGGAAAGAACGTGCGAGATCACTAACCGCGTTGCTGAGAAAGAAGCCTTTGTTACACTCTGATTATATTATCTCGGTCTTTCAAGCTGACCAATCCCTTGCCTAGTCCTTCAGGGGTTTGTGCAGGGCCCTCCCCTAACCAAGCCAGTCTTTTTCCCTTTCTGGTCAGCATCTTGGCTCCTACTACGCAAGCCTCACAGTACAGGGCTCCCCCTGCGCCATCTTGTTTCTACTGCGCATGTGCCCAGCGGAAGAGTCTTTCTCCTGCTGTTTTTGTTGCCCTGCCTAATCCCAGCTGGTGGCTGGTAGCAATCCCACCTGTGCAATTTCGGGGGTACGTCCCAAGGTCAGAGGATGGGACAGTCCTCCGGGGACCTTGTGAGTGCTGCAGCTTCCTGGTGAAGCAAGCTTAATGTCTGATTCAGCGCTCCAGTTTACTAGGCTTAATGTCTGATTCCCTTTGACCCCTTCCTGTATTAATACTAACTAGCTAACTGCAGTAACAGCACAACATTCTATTAATTTCCCATTGCTGCTGTAAAATGCCCCAAACTTAGTGCCTTAAAACAACATAAATGTATTTCTTTATTTTAGAGGGCAGATGACTAAAATCAGGTTCACTTGCCAAAATCAAGGCATCAGCAGGACTGCACTCTCCCCATCTTCTTTCAGTCATCACGTGATCTCCTGTACCAAAGCTCTCTCTGCCTCTCTCTTATAAGAACACTTGTGATTACATTTAAAGCCCCCGCAGATAATTCAGGAAAATTGCATCATCTCAATATCCTTAACTTAATCACATCTGCAGAGATCCTTTTGACGTTCAAAATAACATTTACAGGTTTCAAAGAGGAGGACCTACCTAGATATCGTTGGAGGATATCACTCCATTACTTGTATTCATATAAAACTTTTACTTATTGAGGTATACTGGAGAATTGAAGCACTGAGATATTTTAAGCAAAAGTTTATATGTTAATAAGGGTGTGGTAATATTTATTGAGTGCTTCCTTTGTGTCAGGCACAGGTCTAAATATTATACAGGTTAATAGCAAGGAAACAAATAATGAGATAGGTTTTTTGTTTTTCTTACTTTAAAGATGGAGAAACAGATGACCAAACTTGCTAAAGGTCACAACTACTTTAAATTATCCAGATTAAGTATTTTCATTTATAAACAAACTTCTTAAAATCTCATTTCACATTGCCCACGTAGTTATTCTGATATATTATGTAGTACTTTATAGACATACAGCTACAATGTGTTCTTTGTATCAAAGTTATTTTCAGACAAATTTTAATTTCCTTGCTTTGGCATTCTTACTTGGGATGATTTTTAAACAATAAACCCACTAATCTCTTATTCTGCTACCAGCAATGATAATCCTAATTTTATTTCCTGAGCACCTTTCTTTCCTCCAAAGGTCAGGAACTTTAGGATAGGGTTACATAGTAAAATAAAGCAGTTTCTCACACCAAAGGAGCATGAGATAGATAGCAGGCCTTGGCATATGCTCAATATCTGTTGTTACCCAACTCATTAATTGTTTGTTTTTTTTTTTGAAAGTTGTCTCTGAATGCATTTCTCATGACTTTTGAAACCTCTTTTCATACCCTTACTTTCAATGTCTCCTTATAGGTTTACAGCTGGAAATCTGTTCCCCTTATCCTTATAGGTCAGCCTTGTTCCTGTTTTTCTTTGTAGCAGGGGTGGGGAGAGTGAACAAAAAACAGCTCTGTCATTTAAGATCTTTTACACACATTCCTTGATCTTTGGAGCTTTCTCTAAACCTCAGCTATATGATTATATGTGGAGGAAAAGATCATTCTCTTTTCCTTTAACTTCTTGCTGGATTTTTGAAGAATGTGCATCAAGTAATAGAAAGCTGTAGAATTTAAAGACAATAAAAAGTTGTTTGGTCCTAAACCCATTGGCAATGATTATGGGCTATTTTGTTTAGATAGATATTGAGTTAACCCAAGCACAAGAGTTGCTATGTTATTGGATTATTTCCCTTGTAACCATCCTCATCCCTTCAATTTAACTAAATGGAGTGACACTGATGGTGGGAGTTTCATACATTACACCATGTAGGATACTCTGGCCTTTTAACACCTTTTAACCCATGATACTGTTAGTGATTTATTATATTTCTATCCAAAACAAAGAAATAAATATACCATAGTAATATTGGGTTGGCTAAAAAGTCCATATGTTTTTTTCCAAATATAAAATAAAAGACACATTTTTTCATTTTCACCAATAACTTTATATTGATTAGTATATTTTGAGTATGTTGGCTATCTCCTGCTATTGACCTGTAGTTGGTAGAGGCCAGGGGTGCTGCTAAACATCTTCCAATGCATAAGACAGCCTCACAGCAAAGAACCATTTGGCCAAAAAGTCAATAGTACCAAGAAACTTCACAACCCACTTTTGACAGATTTGATCAGTCATAGCACCTTCTTCTTATACTGCACAAATCTCTTTTTGTGTGTCAGTTGCATTTTTATCTTTCTTGAAATAATAAAGCATGCTATGCCAAAAACAATGATAATTTCTTCCATCTTCAGTATTAAAATGGTTACACAAAAATTCACCAGTTTTGATGTTTTTAAAAAATGCACTGTGATATGACAGCTGTCACCATACACTCTAACAAAACTGTTTTTAATGACATTAAAGACAACTAAGCACTACTAGAGCCATCATATGGAAAAATCAAACAAACTTTTTGGCCAACCCAATGTTATACATAAAGAAGTGGTGTCTTACTGAAGTGACTAATTGCTGCAGACAAGTTTTTGGGCAAATGAAACCTATAGGAAAAGACTGATTTAATTTTTTTAACCATGAACAACACTGAGAGCAGATGATACTGAGAGAGGGCACTGCACAGTCAACAGAGTCATTAAGTTTAGAAGTTAATTAATAGACAAGTAGAAATGCATGAGCTACCATATTTGCCATGTATAATGAACACTTTTTTGCCAAAATATTTGAGGGATAAATAAGGATGTACATTATACATGGGTGTAATAATGATTATAATAACCCCATGTATAATATGCACAAAAATGTGCACATTATACACAGCTAAATATGGTAATTAGAGAACTGAGACAGACATTGTACTTGTGGCCTTGTATCAGCCTGCAGGACAGCACTTATTTTACTAGATCTGGAGAATTACAGATATATGTACACACAAAAAAAGATAAAAAGTCTGGAAGCATTGTTCTTATGACTCTAAGATGATCTGTAAAGCTTTTTAATTAAAAAGTTATTGAAGAAGAAACATCTGAAAAAGAATAGGGAGCAGGTTCCTCAAATGCCTTAGCAGTTTTCAGTGGCATCAACTGCTGCAGTGAAAACAAAGATTCTAATCTTAGGATTTGGCAGGTGAGTAAGTAACAGATTTCTCCATATAATGTTTTGATTTTTGAGAAATATGTGTATGTGGGACTTTTTTCTTTTGCCTGCTCCACATTCGGTCACATATTTTATTACCCACTTGGGAGGCTGATTACAAATATTTTTAATTAAAAGAGTTCTTGGATCTCTATTAACTGAACAGTTGTTTTTTACACCTGGTTTACAACTTTGCCCCTTTTGAGATCTGTAAGTATACCCTTGAATATGCTTATATTAAGATATATGTAGGCCTGTGCATATGTGTGTTTGAAATAGAAGAGAGGACGTAATTAAAAAGTTGAGGTTTTTAATGTTAGCATTTCTTTTTGAACATTATTGGTTTCTGTCACTTTATTAATCTCTCTCTCAACTTTTTGATTTTACTGATTGCAAATGTTGGCAAGAAGGTGCAGAGTTGTCTGAGATATTTTTACACCCTGCAGCACACCATCTTAGGTTTCTTTAAATGCAATGAATGCTGTATTAATGAGGGCTGTTGTCAACGCTATGCCAATAAAACTGCCAATTAAAAAAAGAAAAGGTACTCCTAGAGATTTTTTAGATAAATTTGCTAGGTAATTGGGCTATATAAAATACATTTTAAAAAATAAATTCCCTGTTAATAAAATACTTTTGAGTCAACTGGATCCTACCTATAAATTTTGTTCTTCCTCGTAGTCCCCACACCAGCCTTGCAAACATCCCCTTATTCACTCACCTACTGAAAGTAACCCCTGTGGGCCTTGGGAGTAATAAAGGCTATGAGTTTACTGCTCAAATGTATGTCTCCTCAGGTGAGGGCAGGTAGGTAAAATATAAAGGAAATCAATTTTTGAAAATTATTTGCAAGGCTGACATAATATACTTTACAGAATGGAAACAGAAGGTCTTTAGGACTTGCATTATATGATAGGTAACCTTAAGGGTATTTTTTTTCTATGGTGGCAGAAAGATAGAAGCCAACATCTCAGAGAATAGGATACTTTGTCCTGATGCCAGATTTCCACACCATTACATCTGGCAGAATGAAGTCATGTAGCACAGTAAATCCTTTTCTTCAGTAGGTCAAAGGTCCTCACTTCATGTATATTAATATTTAAGGCACAATATTGTTTGTTGTGAAGTATTTTATGTGTAAAAGTCTTAAATACTTTCCAGCATCAGTTTAATTTCCATGATTATTAACATAAATTTAAAAATCATTGTTAAAATTTTTTCATGACCCATATGGTTGGAATCATGTTAATTGTTTCGGAATGGTATAAAAATGACCACACCCCTTAATTATGGGTATTTAACATTAAGCCAATTCAGTATACATGTTGCCTTCCTAAACTTGGTAATACTTTGAAAAGCTCCCCTTACACTACTGTAGAATTTGTGGCTTGATAGAAGTTTCTTTTTTTCCTTTTCTATCAGAAGAAAAAAATTACTCCTGTAAAATTGCCATTTTTATTTATAGGTCATCTAATTATTTTCTCCCTTACAGTCTCACACAAAACATAAAAGGCCTAATGTCTCTGTGTTAGGAAAGAATTTTCATGTAATTTATAATATTTGCCTTTTCCTTTCTTTGTATTACTCAAACTAGATTCACCCATCCACTTAATGATCCGAAACCAATTAAATGCCTACTGTGTTAGGCACTAGGATGAAAAAAACAATCTGTAATCTCTTTTCTTAAGTGTATGCTAGCAGGGAAACAAAAGAACTTAATAAAACGACAATCTGTAGAGGTGTGTGCAGAACTGAAGAATCAGAAAGGAATGATGAGGTATCCAGAGACTGGCAACTGTGGGAAGACTGAACCATTCCCAGTCCTGAAGTGGGGAGGTGAGGAAATGGTGTTACTAGTACTCATCAAGAGCTAGAGCTAGGAGGATGGGGCTGTGAGGCAGAAGAGTTCACCCACTGCCAAAACACAGCATGAAGACAGAGAGAAAGCAGAAAAAGAAATACTCCAAATTGTCTTTTTCATTCTCTTGCTTAGGTCTCCCACTGGCAAAACCCTACAGAAAGCCAGAGGACAAGAGTCTGAGTGATACAGTCCACCTGGAATCCATATCAGGGAAGAATAGAGCAGAGAATAAACTGGGGGTATGCAAAGCAGCCTCTAAGGTGGCTCCCAATGATCCCTCCCTCCTGGTATTCATTTGCTTGTGTAATATCCTCCGACTGAAGGTGGAATGGACATGGTCACACACTTCTGATGAATACAGTACGATAGCAGTATTAGAATGTCACTCCCATGACATGATTCCATTCTGGCTTCCATCTGAGGCTTCCACACTGGACATTCTCTCTTACTGTCACACTTGCTCACTCTAGGGGAAGCCAGCTGACATGTTATGACCTTCCCAATAGAGAGTCCCCCATAGCAAGAATCTCTAGCCTAGCAAGGAACAGAGGCCTTTAATCCAACAACCCATGAGGAACTGAATTCTGCCAATATCCACATGAACCTGCTTGGAAGTGGATAGGTGACCAGCCAGGCTTTGGAGGAGGCTTAGCTCTTGAGAGACCCTGAGCCAGAGGCTAAGCCATGGCTGGATTTCTGACCCACAGGCACTGAGAGATAATAAAGGATTGTTGTTTAAGTTGCTAGATTTGTGGAGCAATATGTTACGTGGCAATAAATAAGTAATACATGGGGAGTGAGGGGACAGAGAATAATCAGCACAATTCACCATTTTTCACCTCACAGCATTCATATTTGCCCTTCCATCCTGTGAAGCTCTTGCCCAACACACAAAAGTAACACTAAGTCCCATCAGCCATTCTATAATCATGGCTGACTTCAGTTCAACAGTGTCCTTTCTTGAAACTTAAATTGTAATTAACCTACTATTAGAACTTTTCATGTTCAGTAGCAGAGAAAGGGGAAAAGGGAAATGTAAATTAATGTAAGATATAGTCACTGTAATACCTGGTTCCATAATTAATCATGAGACTTAAAATAATATACATTATTTTTTTTCCTACATTTTTACTGATTGAGGTAATTTATCTGACAGAGTGACCCAAAACTTTATTTCTACAATTTGAAATTCTTAAATGTGCTGTCTTTATTGAGATCCCACAGTTTCTCATTGACCATTCATATGGAATAGTAAGAGGTTCCTCAAGGTAACCTCTGGGTTCCACACGTGTTCTCCTTTCCCTGTTGTGTCACACTGACCCACTTTCCCCATGGGACTGGGTCCAACTGCCTCAGCTAGTACAGTAACTCCTTCACTTCCTGTTGGAAAGCACATGAGGAAAATGAGGAGCCCCAAATAGCCAAAGGACTTTCTCAGCTTCTAATATAATGGAATAATGACTGTTTCCTGGCAAAGATTGTCCTACCTTGAGAAATAGAACTTCTGAAACTTATAAACCTTTCAGTGAAATACTGAAAGGTATTATACTGAAAGGAAGATTTAATATTGAGAGAGTAAGCTCCCACCTCCATTCTTTGGTTCCCAAATGTCTATATATGGGCTACAAGGAAATGGTACTCTATGTTTACTGTTAGTGTAAGGCACTGTACATTCTATAGCATAGCAACCTGAGCTATTGCCTAGCATACCTGAGCATAGCCTAGCATACCATTTTACTAGCTATTGCATCAATGTCAGCTGAGAGAAAAGTCTATTTTTATAACATATTCAGAACCTGTGTAATAGCCACAGGATAGGCCTATTGACTTACTGAAGCTGCTGTCAAATAGAATGGAGTCAAGACTTTGTAAGTTCTCACTCTGACCACTGGACCATGATATTGTTTTATATCCTAAGGACCAGCATTATCTCAGAATCAGTATCTAAAAGCTTCCAGAAGAACTATGGCTTTCCCTTCCGCAATAAAAATCATCCCAGTAGGTGATCATAGGTCCTTCCAGAAAATCCCTGGATCCCATACGTGGCCACACTGCAGGCACATAATTATTATTATTATTATTAAGATTTTATTTACTTATTTTTAGAGGGGAAGGGAGGGAGAAGGAGAGGGAGAGAAATATCAATGTGTGGTTACCTCTCATGTGCCTCCTACTGGGGACTTGGCCTGCAACCCAGGCATGTGCCCTGACTGGGTGTCGAACTGGTGACCATTTGGTTTGCAAACTGTGTCTCAGTCCACTGAGCCACACCAGTCAGGGCTACAGGCACATTTTTCCTAAAAAGGACCTGGCCTGCTCCTTAATTAAAGGGCTTCAGGTCTGTGAATTGGCTTAAGTCTAGGAACTGGGAATGAAGCTAGGAATTCTCACTTGACAATGTAAGTTAGTTTTTTATTTTATGGAAGTCATGAAACACCCTAGAATGTTGCCCATCTATTTAATTCCCGGTGAAGTTATGATCAATTAGACATGGGCACATATCCATACTGGTCAAAACACTTTGACTACAACTCTGTAAACTGTGTCTCATTAGGATAATCATGTCCACCTTTTCTCTGACACTTGACCCTAATACTCTGGGATCTCATTTTTCTTCCTATACAAATCAGGGAGTTCATTTTCATAGCGACATCTTCCATGTGCTTCATCAGCTGTTAGGGAAGCCACCACAGAGGTTTTCAAGGATGCTGCTATTCCTCTCACCAAAGCATTTTAGTATGTTTTGATGAAGGAGTTGCCCTCCAGGATGAACTGCGGTGGGGAGTGTAAGAGAATGATGGATCAGATTGCACATTTTCAAGCTGTTCTAACGTTTTTATTTCCCCATGACATCAAGTTTCCTTCTCTACATACATCAAGAAAATCCTGTAATCGCAACCTCATCATCCATGGGCAGCTGTTGAGTCCAGGCTTCTGGTAATCAACCATTAGACTCACTCCGAATTGTTCCAGCTAAAATACTAAATCTTAAATACAAGTAGAGGCTATATTATATATATGTATTATATATATATTATATGTGTTATATATATGCACACAGTGCATATTACAAAGCAAGGCAAAATAAGCTTTAGTTATGATGGAACAAAAGACAGAATTCAGTCTTGTATTATTTGTTATTATATTATTTTCCATGTGAACAACTGTAAACCTACTTTTGCCCCAGATTGTGTGTGTGTGCATGTGCACACACAGGTTCCTGCACAAATAATGCCCCTTCTTCATTCCAAAATCTTTTATTACAAAATCATAAGCATGGTATTCTTTAACATAACAATGTCACACACAAGTGCACCACATGACATTATAGGTGAAATGTTCAAATTAAAACTATGAATTATTACACCCATATTATTACTCTACCAACCACACTCAAATAGGCCTTTCTTCTGCTGGAGGACCCTGCTGGACTTTAACATGCACCAGAATCAGAGTCACCTGCAGGATTTGTTAAAACAAATTTCCAGGTCACATGCCCGGTGTCCAACTTGTGACTCATGCACCACATACAGCCCAAGATGGCTGTGAATGCAGCTCAACACAAAATAGTAAATTTATTTAAAACACTATGAGATTTTTTTGTGATTACATGTTGCAATGTACCCAATATGTAACCCAAGACAACTGTGCCTTTTTTGGTGTGGCCCAGAGACACCAAAAGGCTGGACACCCCTATTAAAGTTTCTAATTCATTAGGTCAGGATGGAGCTTGGGAATGTGCATTTCTAAGAAGTTCTCAGGTGATGCTGATGCTGGCTGGTCCAATGACCACACTTCGACAACCAATGGCTTCATTCAGTTTTACAGTTTATTTTCCTCCATCCAATCTCTTTAGAATTCAATTTCATTCATGCATGCCAGATTTTTGTGTATACAAATTGGCAAGATGATCTCCTCCCACAGCAAACTTTCCAATTTTCTCTCAGGGTTACACTGGGATTTAATTCTTATGACGGCACTGGAGATACTAAGGGGTGGTGATAAATAACGAGGCAGGCACATCCTGAGGAGAACAGATACCACCTTGAGAAGCAACCGTCCCAAAGGGAAGTTACTGAAAAGTTGCTCTGCATGGAAAGACTGGTTTCCTCATGCAATGGGAGAGAGCTGCTTCCTCTCTTAAGGGAAGTTCAAGAGGATTTGGAGGTTCTAAGAGCCCAGCCTGATTTATGCCTGATCAAATGTCTCCACCCCAATCCTAGTCTTCACTTGTTCCCAACAAGTCACCCTATGTGAGCATAAAAACCATGAATTCAAAATGTGGACCCTGGCTTAGGAAATCTTGCTTAAATCTTCATGGAAACGTCCCTGATATTCCTTTCAAGCTCTCGTGTAAGAGTTCAAGCGGTAAGCTTATCATTTTCCCTTTATAACCTTTACAGTGTAGAGATAGTCAGCAGATCCCACAATCTTTTAATCATCGTCTTCATTGTGATAAAATACCACAGCCACACGTGATCTAATGCCTTGCTCCAGCTGATGCTCCACCCAACACCAATACCAGTGATAATCTGAGTAATTGTGTTTTAACTGTATGCCATGAATTACAATTTATGAGTCACTTTCTTCATGTAATTATCTTCTCAGTAGACTTGTTCAAATTGACTCACCTTATTTTTGCATACCAATGTGATCTCTCTCACAATAGCTTCCCCAATTACTTTGTATCTTGGTGTTCTTCAGAGGAGTTCAAAATGTGGTTTAGAAGTATTTAATATAAACAGCTCAAACGCTCCTATGACAATATTCAGTGACAAAACAACTTGTTGAAATAAAATAATTTAAGAAAATAAATGCAGCCAGAATGTAGCATCCAGTAATTACTTTGCTTTTAATTGTCTGTTTTTCTTTCTTTGGCCCATTAAATACTGTTAAGTATTTCATAGGCACTAGGCAAACTATCCAAACTAGAACCATAGCAGTAAGGAGGTGGGTAGGTTCTTCTGTTTGCCCTGCCAAGACTCATCCTTCATCTTTCTCTGCCTTTCCCTGTGAACTGTGTCAACAGCTTATTTATTCTCTTTGGGAGATTCAGCCAGTGGGAGGTTCTGGTAGAGGGTGGCAGGGCAGATGGAGAAGGAGATCAAGGTACTTCTTTCTCTGTGATTTCCCTTTCTTGGCACACTCTTGTGATAGCAGCTGTATCTCTCTAGAACAGAGATGTCAAACGCATTTTCACCAGGGGCCACATCTGCCTCGTGAAGGCAAATGTAATGTGAAGGCAAAGGGCTGAATGTAATTTTAGGACTATATAAATGTAACTTCTCCTTAACAGTTAAGCGAGAGCTCGGCAGTGCTGCCGGGTAGAAACAAGGTGCCGGGCGGGATAAAACAAGGTGGAGGGCCGGATTTGGCCTGAGGGCCTTGTGTTTGCCACCTGTGCCCTAGTACTATAGCTCCTGTTGACTGACTTCTCTTCCATCGCTCCAGCCTCTAAAAAGGCCCAATAGCACCATTTTCTTCCCTTGGTTATTCAAACTTATGGGTACTATTATTTCTTGGTGTTGCTAGTTTTTGGATGTCTCACATTCCTGGGTGATTGCTTAATCTTGCCCATAACTCTAGAAAAGTCTTTCCACTCAATTTCTTTCAAGTCCCACCTTCCTGCCATTAGCTTGACTAGGACCATAGAAGAGGACATTCTTTGCCTTCACGAAACTGACAATATAGATATTTAACATATTATGGCTGGAAAGCACAAAGTGCTGTGGGACCACATAGAGGAGTATCTTGCCTAGCCTGTGATATTCAGGGAGGTTTCTTTTGTGAAATCACATAGCTAAGAGTAGACAGGCAATGCACATATGTTTGCCTTTGCATCAGAGGCCTGTGAACTAAAATTATATAAGAATGTTGAAAAGTGACTTTAGAGAAAATGTTTTCTATATTTGTGTCTATTAGGTAAGGTAAATTTTGCCTAATTCAATTTCCCAGCTAATTCTCTTTGACTTAAAACCCTTAGAAGCAGTTCCTATGTGTGCTTGCCAGGTTGTTGTCCATGCAGATTGGGAGGATTGTCTCCTCCCTGAGACAGCTCAGTGGCCTCCAAATTTCAGTCACCTCTAAAATCTCAATGGTTCGCAACAACAAAGGTTTATTTCTCAGCTGGGTTCTATGCTTCAGGACCTAGGCTGTTAGAGCAGTGGTTGAATGATTATCAGCCTCTTGGCAGAGGGAAAAGAGAACTAGGTCTAACTGGTATTGGCAAATGGTCTTATACATCCACACATAAATATTTCACACTAATTGTATTAGAATATTTCAACTGACTGACAATAATTATTCTGCACTTCAAAGGAGAGCAGAATTAAGGGCATATAATTTCCTCTTGCCTCAGAGAGAAAAGGAATCAGTAACAAAGAAAAAGAAAGAAAATCCTATGAAGAAATCTGGTAGGTTAATCTATTTGTTATTTATTAATTTATATCTACCTTTTTAAAATGGATTTTTTGAAAGAGAGAGAGAAACATTGATTTGCTGATTCACTTATTTATGCATTCACTGGTGATTCTTGTGTGTTCCCTGACCAAGGATCGAACCCACAAACTTGGCATATGGGGACAATGCTCTAACAAACTGAACTACCCAGTCAAGATGACACCTTTTATTTTTAAAAATAGTTGAGGGGATTTTAGAGAGTGATTCTTCCTAATTATTTTTATTGTCAATATTTTGAAATGAAGTATCAAATCAAATTAATATCCACTACAATTTTCTAAATAATTACTTATCTTAAAAGTGTTCATTTTTCCAAGTCAGAATATAAAATTACATGCACTAAAATAAACATGTTGTTAAAGTTATGTATGTATATAGGTACTAACAATCATTAAATGTGGAAAAATTAAAATCAATGTTTATAAGGAGGTATAGAAGAATGTTCTTTTGTTTAACTTCTGAAGTTATAATAATAATTATGTGATGAGTAATTTTAAGCATTTGTCGATTATTTATCAAACATCTCCCATTATTTTGACTTTGTAGATGCTTATATGGCAAATTTTGCTTGTGTAAAAATCTTTCCTATTTCAAAAGGAAAAAGGACAAGGGAAGGGGTATAAGAGGATTAAATGGTAATGGAAAAAATACAATAAAGATTAAATCAAAAAATAAAATTAATAAAAATCTTACCTGTTTCATTTCTGTCATATTTTTTATTGTAGAAAAATTAAATCATACCAAATATATGTTTTCTTTTCTTATACCTTAATAGTACTCAAATATCACTAATTCCCTTTGTATTTGAACTTGCTCAAATACATAGATGGGAAATTAAAAACAATATTAGAATAGATATGCACATAATGCAAACTACACAATTGCTAAAAAATTAAAGTTTAGTCTATTGAGTTCTATCAAAAGATTAAATCCAATGTAAAATGAAAGCTCAAGTTGAAAATGACCATAATTAAAATGTTATTCAATCAAATTCTAACATACTATTAATTGCACTGAGAAAAGCTTCTTTTTCCGTAAGTTAATTTTTCCAGTTCCTCTAGCAAATTGCTCCACTTCAGAGAAATTTTCCTGTCCCCTCAAGTATTACTGTTGCCATTGAGTCACTGTTTAGAATTTAGTTTGTTGGATTTTTGAATTTATCTAATTACTCAGAATTCACAGCTGGATTATTCACTCATACACTTTAACCAGAGCCACAGAATACTGTATGAGTGATTGCAGGCTACACATGCTCCATACTGAAAAGGAAATGACAGATGGGCATGATGTTTACAATGCACCCAATATTTCCAAAGTGGTAGTCAACCAGTTTCAAATGATTGATTTAGAATCTAGGGCATTTGTACATTTGGACGATGTTTTAGGGAAAAAAAATATGTGTAACATTGAGCCTGATGTCACCAGATTTTAAGCACATTTTACAGAGAAATTCTCAATGAAGAGAATCAGTGGTTAAATATGTATCTTCTATGCTTCTTAAGAAACGATCTTTTCCAATGAGATTCTTGAAGACTTCCTTTCTTTTTAAATGGGTTATTATTATCAGACTAGAAATTCAGAATGTGCAAGAGCATGTGCCGTTACTTTTCAAAATTGCAGAGTAATCAGTTTTGCAAATCTGAAACTTATAATCTGGCTTGAAGGTCAGGAAACCTGTGTTCTCGTCTCAGTTCTGTCACTAACGCACCGAGTAGCCAAGCACTAATTACCTGACATATCTGTGTTTCTGTTCTTGAATTTGTAAATGAAAAAGAAAATATTTTATTCAACCTATTTCACGGGGGTATTATTAGAATGTATGAAACAAAACTTGTTAAAGTATTTGGAGCTTGCTAAAATAAAATGACCCATAAGTCCACTTACTGATTATACAACACTAAACATCCCACTAGACCAGAAATATTGTCTTAAATAATGACAATGAGTAAAATTAAGAAAAAAATCTGGACATAAACCTTTGGAAGAAGAATATTAAATATAACAATGTATCACTTTAAAACCTCCAAAGTTCTTCTGTGGTACAATTTTATAAACAAAACATCTAACAATAAAGATGAGAATTGGGTACAGATATTAGTCTTACTTCCAATACATTAAATAGGTAACAATGAACTTCATAAAGAATTTCATCATCTATCACCAACTTACTGAGACAGCTTGAGATTAAAAAAAAAACAATTAGAAAAGAATAAGGGAGAAAGGGAAGGTAAGAATTACATTGGAGCCCTGACCAGGGTAGCTCAGTGGGTTGAGTGACATCCCACAAAGCAAAAAGGTTGTCAGATTCCCAGTCAGGGCACATGCCTGGGTTGCAGGCACGGTCCCCATTTGGGAAGCATGCAAGATGCAACCAATCAATGTTTCTCTTCCTCTCTTTCTCCTTCCATTCTTCTCACTCTTAGAATAAATAAATAAAATAAATTTTTTAAAGGAATGATATTGGAGGCTAAATAGTAGATAATGTCCTCAAAAAACAATAAATTGGTAGATTATGAGTTGTGGTAATGGGAGTAGGAGTGTAGTATATCAAGATATAAGATGGATTTGGCTGGCGTTGCGGGGGGAGTAGCGGGGGGGGAAATGTAGACAACTGTAATTGAACAAAAATAAAATAATTTTAAAGAAAGATATTGATCTTAGTGTTTAATGTGCTGAAGATGCAGGTGACCAGGATTCTTTAAATCAGTTATATTCCAAGTATATTTTGCAGAGACTTTACCTAGCCATGTTTACTAAATTTGGAGACCCTGGTGTTCTTGATGGAGACCTTAAAAAACTTTATTCTTTACTATGCAGTAGTTTAAAAAAAGAAAGAAATCTACATGTAGTATTAGAGAATAATGTCTTCGATATACTTGAAAAAACAAAGTACACAGCAGTGAATATAGTGTGCTCCCTTTGGTGAAAAATAAAAGTGATACATGCTTGTGTATTCATACACTCATTCTGGGAAGATACAGAAACATTGGCAAAATGCCTCCTCACAGGGAGGGATCAGGCAAGTGGGAGTCTGAGGAGGGGGAGAGGGGAGTTTTCTTCCTTGCTCTGAAATTTGCATTGTGTGATATGAAAATAGCTGCTCCAGCTTTCTTTTCAATAGTGTTCTCATAGCACATCTTTTATTCATCCTTATGTTTCCATAACCTGTTGTGTTTTTATATTTAAAGTGAGTTTCCTACAAGACAGGGTAAAGTTGGGCCTTTCTTTCTTACCAGTCCTTCAACACGCATTTTAGGTATTATTGGTATTTTTTGGATTTAAATCCACCATCTTGATGTTTGCATTCTGTCACATTTTTTTCTCCCCCCTTTCCTCTTATTTTTCTGCCATTTTCCAGACTAATTGAGCATTTGTATATTATTTCATCTTAACTCCTTTTGGTTTATTAGCTCTAAGTCTTTGTTCCTTAATTTTTTAGTATTTGCTTCAGGGTCTACATGGGTCAGTTGTTGTGACCAGTGCATTTACATGTATTTACTCCTCACCTCACACATCTGTTTTACAGACAAAGGAAAAACATTTTGCTGAAATTGTAAATTAATGTCTTGGAACCAGAATTCAAATCCAAGTTTGCCTCAGTTTAGAACATATGTTGTAATATCAAGAAAATATTGGAATAACTTTCAACCTTTAATGTAGTCAGAAGTCCATACAAAGGACAGTTAGGCTAAAAAAACAAATTATCATCACATTTTAAATTATTGAATATATATGTGGATATTGTTAAGAGATGTAGGGTCTAAACATAATGAACTTCCAGATTTGGAAATAAATACAAGAACATGGTACTGTTATCTGTATCTGAATCAAAATAGAGCAATGTAGAACAATGAAGAAATTAGCTGTCTGCAGTAAAATCTTACTCTTAAGGCAAAATTTTAAAATAAATTGCTGATAATATTAGTGTCTAATGCAAATTTCTTTTTCAATACTTATAACTTACTAGTACCCAATTGAAATCAATATGGTATTTGAAAATATAAATGCCACTAAAGATGATTTTGGTGGCTTTAGCCCCTCTGTAATTTCTAATCCTCCTCTCAAATAAACTCACAACTTAAATAAGAGTGCATTTAGCATACAAGTGCTGTTTTAAAACAAATCCTCTTGCCTCCATATTTAACTATATAGCCATTCCTAAAATACTTTTCATATGGAAGTTCTATACCTCCCATTGTTTGGGGAAAAGAAGGAAAATCAAAGGATACTCCAACAATGACTGTAGATATTCTAGTCTCCTTCAAATATATATATACACTCATCTTGAGAAAAGGAATTAATAGAATGATACCATTTATCAGATAGAATCTGACTCTATCCTTACCAATAACTGTTTTGTTAATTGAGACATTAGTTGTATATAATATATTTAACCAATTTTAAATAGTTTCATGAATTTTGGTAATTGCATACCATTGTATAACCGTTGCTACTATCAAGATATAGGACAGTTCCTTCACCCTTAAAAGTCTTCTCAAGGACTTCTGCCCTTGATGACCTCTCCTCACCTCTGGCCCCAGACCTTATGATCCCCTTTCTATTATTGGTAGCTTTGCCTTTTCTAGAAATTCGTATGAACAAAATCACACAAAATGTAACATTTTGTGTTTGACTTCTTTCACTTGGCATGCTTTCAAAATTCATCTGTGTTGCTGTATGTATTGCTAAGCATGTTCCATGGTATGCATATACCAATGATTTGTTTATCCATTCATCAGTTAGTGGAGATTTGTGTTGCTTTATGTTTTAGCTGTTATAAGTAATGCTGCTATGAATATTCACATGCATATATTTTTGCATGGAAATATGTACTTATTTATTTGGGGTAAAAACCTAGGAGTGAAATTGCTGGGTCATAAGGTAACGTCGTTCTTTTTTTTTGAGGTAAAGTCTGTTTAACTTTTTAAAGTACTATTAATTGTATTACAAAGAGGCTGTATCATTTTTGAATTCCTAGTAACAATGTATGAGAGTTTTAATTGCTTCATATCTTTGTTGACACTTACTGTTATCAGTATTTATAATATTAGCTATTCAAGTGGGTGTATACTGGTATCTCATTGAAGTATTATCAAGCACAGCATTTGAATGAAAGTTGTATTTCCAATTTGTGCTTTCCTATTGGCAAAAGAATGATCTGGCTAATATATTCCAGTTTATTAATGAGTCTTCCATAAAGTTATGTAGCTTCCATCAATTCCCTTCAGTCAGATCTCTACTGGATTTTTCGAATCTAAGGAATTGAAGACTAGGTCCTATACTTTTCTGTAACTTCATCTGAGTATTGCCTACCTGTGAGACCTAGTCTGGACCAGTGAAGTTTCCTTCCTTTCTCTCTTCCTTTCTTCCTTCATAATTTCTTTCCTTCTATTCTAATAATCTTCCATTCTTCCAACCATGAGCTACTGTAATTACAGAGATATGTGTTAATTTTGGAAAATTAAAACAATAGAGAAAGGTATATATAAGAAAGGAAAAAAATCTATTCAATTTCACCACCCAAAGACTACCACCATCAATATATGAATAATTTTTCCCAAATCCCTCTTTCTGTAAAATAATAATAGACTATGTTATTATAATGAACTATGTAATTCTTGCAACCCCCATGTGTGGTAGATCATAGTTTATCTCCATTTTTTTTTTAGATAACAAAGCTGAAGAAACAGAAGCTTCAACAAATTCTCTGAAATTATAAAGTTCAGTAAGTGGTAGTGTTGACATTCAGGCTGAGGGAGGCTGACTCCAGAGTTCGAGTACTTGCCCAGGATCAGCACTGTGATTGTGTGTGTGTGTTCCTCGTAGTTTAATGTGACTCTGTTACATGCCCTCATTATATTTGCTTACTAAAAATACACCACCCTTTACACTGTTTACATAATCTTTTACCACATGGATGTGCTGTGGAACACTTACTGTCTGTATATACCGTGGTACATTTTTTAAATCAGTCCCTAATTATTGATATTTACCTTGTTTTCTGTTTTTCAGTGTTATAAACACCACAGGGAACATTCTAGTATATACATCTCTGTCCAATTATCTTCTTAAGATAAACTCCTAGGGAAACGAACCAGCATGTATGTACACTGAAGGTTTCATGTGTGGACCCAAATTACCCTCCAGAAAGGCTGTACCTACTTCTCCAGCAACTGAGCATATTTTTTTAACATATTCTTTCCAACATTGGTCTCTGTTCTCACCAATTTTTACTGTTTTTTTAAAAAAGTGTCATTAATCTGAATGTTAAGAAGTAATACAACATGTTTAGTTTAGTTATTTATTAATGGGGCTAAATATTGAGTGTCTTTAAATGTACAAATAATGTACATTCATCTAAAATAGTCCAACAGCCCAGATGTATATTAAGGAAAAGAAGAAGTCCTATCTTCTGTCCCATTCTCATCAGAATTATCATTGTAACAGTTTAGTATATAACTTTGTAGTACTTTTAAGATCTACTTTCATATTTATGCATACATGTTTAATTTTCCTTTGATACTAATAGAAATATCTTCCAAAACTCTCCTTTTACACTTAAAATATGTCTTAGAGAATTTTCTTTTTTCTTTCTTTTTACTTTTTAAACATGTTTCACTGTGTGGAGTTACCATAATTGATTTAACCAGTGTCTGTTGATAAAATTTAGGTTAATTACTTACATGTTTTCCTCAAAAAATATATATATAAATTACCTTCTACGGGCCAGGACTGTTCTAGAATTGAACAACACAGGGTCTCCATCCTGAGGAGATCACTGTGTTGCTGATAACGCTGCAGTGGACATTCTTCACATACTTGTGAGCAGAAAATATTCCTCTAGGAAAGGGTATAGGCATTAACAGTTTCGATAGGTAAACATATAACAGCACATCAATAAATATTAGTTGAGCTAAAGGATAGCTCTCTAAAATTAAATTATAAAGTTAATAATAAGCAGATATGTTTTATTTGGTGTACACAGTGATTAAAATTTTAAAAATTAGTTTTCAATATAAAAAAGGAATTAAAATAAAGATTTCTGTTATCTTTTGGAAAATCAGGAGATTTGGAGACATTTGGTCCACATTTGCACAGGGCAGCTGGAGCCAAGTGTTAAGTGAGTAGGGTTTTGTCATTTCAAATTGTCCTGTACCAAGCCAGTTCACCTGTTTATGCTACCTGCCTGGCTCCTGCTGCTTTTGCATTTGCTGTTCTTGGTGATGGAGTAAAGAAAAAATACCTAAAAGAGACAGAATCTCAAGCATACAATGCTTAGCAATGATCTCATATAATATGTTAATTAATATAATACAACAATTTGTGTTTTTCAGAAAAAGGGTAAGTCACCTCAGAAGCATAGAAAAAGTAGATTCAAGAGGTAAATGATGGCAATGTCCCTTCTGAACATATCTTGGGAATAAGATATTTTAGCCAACATAACCAGCTGACCATTTCAGTAGCAGATATACTATAGTGGTTAAGAGCATCATAGACTTTAAACTGACGCGGCCTGGTTTTGAACCTGCTTCTGCCACTTTCTTGCTCTAGGACCTTGAACCGTGCTATGGACTGAATGTTTGTGTTACCCTGAAATTCACATGTTGAAGCTCTAATTAATAATATGATAGCATTTGGAGGTGAGATCTTAGAGAGGTAGCTAGGTCAGGAGATTGAACCCTTGTGAATGAGATTAGTGCTCTTATAAGAAGAGACTCTGTCATATGAAGATACAGCAAGTTGTCCACCTGCAAACCAGGAAGAGAACTCTCACCAGAACCTGACCAGGCAGGCATTCTGATCTTGAACTTTCCAGGCTTTAGAGTGTAATAAATAAATGTCTGTTGTTTAAGCCACCCAGACGACTGCATTTTGTTAAAGCAGCCCAAACTAAGACAGTCAGGTTATTTGATTCCTTGTACTCAGTACCCTCATCTACAAATGGGAATAACAATGTATCCTACGTTACAGGTTTGCTACAATAAAACTCTTCAAAAAGTGCCTGGCCCAGGAAAGCCACCATTATTAGTAATATAAATGCATCAGACACTCATATCATGATGCTCCAAATAATTACTTAATTCATTTTTCTTAAATCTTCACCAGGAAACCTTATGATGGCTTCCTGTATGCCATGGCTTCAGTGTCATGCACTTGACTTGAGATGTAAATCCTTTCAGTGTCTCAGAGGAGTAACTACCTGTGGCATTTTTTATTTGATTATCTGAGTCTTCATCAATCAGTACATCATTGAAATATGCTGCCAAGGAAGCAGGATTCAGTGACAGCTTGCAGTTTTTTATTACCAGCAATAGTGTTTGGCCATGGGGAGTTTCCCTTAAGTAAACTGGCAAAGGATTGAGATTTTTTTTTTTGAGGCTGATTTTCTGTTCACCTATTCTGTTGGCTCCACAAATGAATTCATAGGAGTCATTTATTTGTAACATTTTGATACTCCAGGAAAGGAGCTCACAAAGACCTTTGAAAGGTGAATCTTGGGCAATCATTTCAATATAGTATAAAAGGAATGACTTTGAACTCTACCTGTCGACACTGACTGCGCAGTAGTCACCTTTGCACTATCCGTGCAGAACACTATGCACACAGAAGTCTTCCTAGACCAAGGTTCCTTAAAATTTAGGCAAACTACTCATAAGCAAATGGACATTACTAGTTAAAAATATGTTTTCCCTATTAACTTATGAGTTTTCTGAAAAACACTTTTCCAGGATTCAATATTAGTATGCTACTATGTTCAGGATTGGTATATTTGTTTAAAAGTAAATTAAACTATTTCTTTTAAAACACTGTTACTTACGACTTAGACTTTCATGAATACAGATTGACTTTCCTTCATATACTATTAGTTTGAATGAACACTTCACTCTATGCTTCTTACTCCAACAGCACAGAATGTTATTTTGTGAGTCATCCTGTCTTGGTGGGGCAGCCATGGAGATGACCCACTCAAATCTCCTTTCAAACACCTGCTGTAAAGAGCATAGATGCCTGACAGCTTTCAACTGCCACCCTTTCAGACCTGCTGCAGGGTTCATAGCAGGCCTTGCCTCCCCTAGGCTGCTCCCAGTCTTTGAACCCAGTAGGCCTTCCCTGTAAGTACAGCTTCAGCTGGCACCATTAACTCTACAGCAAGGGTATCAAACTCATTTTCACTGGGGGCCACTGCAGCCTCGCAGTTGCCTTCAAAGGGCCAAATGTAATTTTTGGACTGTGTAAATGTAACTATTCCATAAGTTAAGTGAGAGCTTGGCACTGCCGCTGGGTAGAAACAAGGTGCGGGGCTGGATAAAACAAGGTGGAGGGCTGGATTTGGCCCTTGGGCCTTGTATTTGCCACCTTTGCTCTACAGACACAGAATCCCACCCAGCAGAGCATTCAATGAAAACAAAAACAAAAACAAAAAACCACTTTACAGAGAAGGAGGTATGAGAGTAGACCCATGTCTATGGGATCTGTTATATCATACACTCTTACATGAAGCTGGCCTATAGAGTACTGGAAGGCTTACTGAAGTAATAGCTAACTCAACGGCTCAGAGACAATAATTTGCAATGATGACACACCATTCCTCAGGATATAGTACAGGCACTAAGTCAGAGATGTCTGTATGGTGCTGTGTCTCCAATACACAGGATACATGGATCTGAGAGCCAAGGGGTGAGAGCAAAAATGGCCTCATTTATAGCCACTCCCACTGGGGAACTTTGTTTCACTTCCTAGAACTCCGGGCTGAACAGAGTTAGAGATCCTAGTTTTCAAAGCTTTTCTCCTTTTGCCAGGGGTCACAGCAGTGATCCATTAAAGTGCAAGCTATCTAGTACTAGGGCACTTTTAACTTTTTGCATTCAGGGGACCAAGCAGGAATAATTGACTCTCATTAGCAGGAAGAGATGGGACTGCTTTTACACAGTGGAGACAGGAAGAATACATGTGGAACCCTGGTGATCTACTTGCATGCCTGTGGGTATTTCCTTGCCCAATGGTAACTGTGAATGGATGCATGCAGAAACCCCAGAGTAAGAAGGGTGTGACAACCAAAGTCTAAGACCTCTCAGGAATGACTGTTTAGGTAGTATGACCAGGTAAGTCGACAAGATCTGCGGAGGCCATAGCTGAGAGGGGGATATGGAGTACACAGTGGAGGACAGAATAAGTAACACAATAGCCCAAAACAAACTGCAATAAGAGTGACTATAGTTTTTGCCATTAATCTCCCCTTTCCAAGTTTATCCTTAGAAAGGGAGGTTCACTGGAATCATGGAGGAGCATTATTATGAACTGATGGAGAGTTCCCAGCTGAATCGCTTTGGGATCCACCAGAAAGTTTGCACCAGGCCAAGCTTTTCTTTGCACTCCCTTCAGACAATGACTGAGCACAGTACCAGAACTGGGCTGTTCCTGATCAATTCTGGATTCCTGTAATGGACTTGAGCTCAGAACTCCCCAATGGCCTGGCTGAGACTCTCAGAATTACACTGCAATCTGGGGCTCTTTCCATTCATTCTTCCTCTCCCGTCTGCTTTCCCAGATTCCAATATGCATTCTGATCTGACTCTGATCTGAGTCTCCCTGCCTCTCTTCCTTCCTCTCCTTTTATCCTTTAAAGGCATTTTCTCTAATCAATCTCTAGCACATCTAACTCTTTGTTGGTGTTTGCTTCTCAGACGACTGTAACTGACAGTGTTACTTTTGAATTCAGCAAAAGAAAATTACACACATATGCACCCACATAAGGTGATTAGAATGAATTAAGGAAGATCTTCAGTGGAAAAAGTTAGAATATAACCTTCCCTTTAGTTTCTAATAGAATTCTTTCAGAGGCCAAGAATTGCTCTGATTTTATTGTCAGCTATTTTTTAAATTCCTCCAAAAATATGTATGAATCTAAGAATAACTCTGGCAGCTGGGTTAAGACCAATCTGATATATGTTGATTTCACAACTGCAAATCTGCATATTAAGCAGGAATAGAGTGAAACCACCACTTGTACTTTAGCCCTAATGTTTCATTCAAGCACAGAGCCTTTGTATGGTAACTCTGAGAGGAAGGCCCTAATGTGAAGAAATGTAAAAGTTCTTAAGAAGATGTAATGCATGTAGTAGTGTTACATTAGGCAACCAGAAAATTTCATTACATGACAGAATTCAGATAGAAAGTTTCAAAAAGGAGGTGAGAGATGGTGAGAGAAACAATCTTTTAAGGGGGCAGGGAGGAGGACTGGAAAAGAGCTGCTTAATAGAAAAGGCACTTAGCACAAAGGCACTAGGCTGAGTCCAGAAGAGAGCAACACCGTCAAGCCAAAGACTGGGTGCTCTTGGAGAATGGCCTCAACATGTTTAACTACAGGACACACACACGGTAACCTATGTATTTGTCCAGAATAAATAAATAAAGCCTAGTTGCCAGAGAGAAACAAAAATGACATAATCCTAAGAATGTAGTTTTAGGAAGAGAATTGTAGTATTTCCTCTCCTCATCCCATCTTGTCAAGGGCCAAGGAAAAGATACTCCCTGGTGGAAAAGGTTGAGGAGGCTTTGAGTGTTCTAAATCTATTTCATCAAAATCACTGACCATGTTCATTATTTCTAATTCACACAATCTCCTGAAAAATGATGGCACACATAGCTAGGGTAACCTTCCTGATATTGAAATGCCTCATTGTGGTTCTCTAGGACCCTGAATAATCGGGCATCATCCTATCCATCCAATGTACCTTCCCCTTTCTTCAATATACCCTGACTACTCATCAGACTGGTCTTAGCACACCACACTCTTATCTGTCTAGGGGAGGACAAATTCTCCTCTACCCTCTTTGGGTGTCTAGCTTTGTTTAAAAATTAAATTGACATAAAACAGCTTAACAGGCAAAAACATACAAGTTTTATTAAAATTTCTTACATGTACACAGAAGACTTCAAAAGGGAAAAAAGACCCCTCCCCTTCAAAAGAATGGTCAAACCTAAATGTTTTTATTGTAGGTTGAACAAAGAGGAGCAATTGTGGGAAAGTAAGTAAATATGTGGAGAGGCTAAAAAAGTTATTTTAACAAATTTTGTTTGTACAGATTTCCTTCCGCCTCAGTTCCCTGATTCTCTGTCTCTGGTGATAAGAATGTCTCCTTTCCTCCAGGGATAGGGAGGGCACCTTCTACTCGAAAATTTTATCTTCTACTTTCAGGGATAAAAGGGAGGGTCAGAGTCCTCTTCTAGCATCTGCTGTTTCTCAAGTGACCATAAGTTAAAATAATCAATATGCCAATGCAGATTTTGAGGGGACATGCTGTGAACTCCTTTACCTGTCTGTTTCCTTTATTTGTAAGGTCCACCTGTTCTCTTACTCATTTCTGCCAGCCTCTCAAGTTTTGTCCTTATTCTAGCATTTACCCTGTGCTAAATGCAAGAGCACCTCATGGGGCTCTTGCCATATGCATTACATATGTGTTACTTTCAAAATATGCCCACTTGTGTTGTAAATTTTTATTAAATATATTTATCTCACCAACTAGACTGCAAACTCCTTAATACTTGACTCATTTGGTAAATATCCTCAATTGCAGAATTTTAACACTCCATTATTTTAGATACTGAGACTGGTATGCAGACTGTCAGCCAATGCTCTAGTCACCCCATATGCCAAAAGTATCAGAGTTAATGAGAACATTGAAGTATACTAAAATTGAGTGCTTACTATACAATGGGCTTGATTCTAAATTCCTTATATATATATTAATTTACTTAATTCAGCACATGGGCACCATCCTTTAAGGCTTTCTTTTTATTAAGACCCCTATTTAATCCATCCAATTCTATTGGCTCTACCTTCAAAATAGAGCTGGAATCCTCCCACTCTTCACCAAATTCACTGGTACCATTCTGATTCCAGGCCCTATCATTTCTTTCCCAGATTATTGTAATAGCCTCCTAATAGTATTTTCAAGACTGTACAGTATAATCCTTTCAGTGTTAAATCTCGTATCTATATTCAAAACCCTGCAATGGCCACCTACCCACTTCAAAGTAAACTCGTTTATGACAGGTAAGATCCTGTATGACCTTCTTTGGCCTGTCATCACTGGAACTTCACCTTCCACCACTCTTGGTCTAGCTCACTCTGTGCTCCAGCCACACTGGGTTGTTCTAAAAACTAACAAAACAATGCACTGTAGGGGTTCAGTATGAGTCACCCCCAGATATGCTCTGTAGTACAAAGGTAACTTTTAAGCGAAAGGCAGCTGTGATCCTGTGGCCTCAATGGAAACTTCTGCCCAGCCCCCCTTAACTACCTAGAAGAATTGAATTAGGGACCTTGTCCACGATGGCATAGATTATCATAGACAAACTTTTTAACCTATTTTCTCATACTATCAAGGCAAACTACTAATTACTGAACATCTGCTGCTCTTAAGAGTGCGGCAACGACCCTCTGAAGTTCCAAGGTGCCTTACTTCGTTTTTAGCATGACCAGGTATACCTCACTTTTCCTTGACCCTGAAACTCACGTGGGGTCTCCAATTCTCTCATGTATGTGGTGTTCCCATATGTAGGTATGCAATTATATTTCTCTTAATGTTTCACATAGATTTAGATATTAAACCCCGAAAAACTTTCTACCTCCCACCACAGCCCCTAGGATCTTGGCTATAGTTTTTTTCTGAGCAGTGGGGCACATCCCAGTTTTACACAGCTAACTCTCCTCCTTTAAGCTGGTTCAACACTCACCTTATTAACAATTCCTACCTCGATACTCTCTTTAATTCTGCAATTTGCCCTTCCAATTCCTTCTTGATTCCTCTCAATCTGTCTTATAGTTGTTACCACTTTTTAAAGTACTGTATAATTTTTTTAGCTGTGTATTGTCTGAGCCTTCCACTTCCATATAAACTCCATCAGGGGACTGATCTTTGTCTTCTTCATGGGATGTATCCCAAGAGCCTAAACAGTGGCTGGTGAGTGAAAGGCACTGAATAAATACTAGGTGAACGAATTTAGAAGCTAGATTTTCTTTCTGAAAGGTCGCTGCGCTTTGGTGATAAGCCTTAACCGGTTTCTCAGTTTTCACATTACACAAAGGCCAAAACCACAGCAAGTCTAGGGGTGTCCAGGCTAGCTGCAGATTTAGGCCTGGAGGACAGAGATAAACGCTAAAAAGCTAAAGGGTGAAGTTAGTTATCCAGAGTGGCTGATAAAGAGCAAACTTACTCTCCCTTTGCATATCCATAATTGCTTCAACTCTCAACAAGGGTGGCTTTGAACATTCTCATACTTAAACAATTCCAACACCACTGTGTTTGTAGGGTGCCACGCGGTCTTTGCCCTTTTCCTGGTAGCTTCATTGCCCTTATTTAGGTGGTTAGGCCGCGCCTAACCACCATGTTTTCTGAGCCGGGACGTCCCTCGTCCATGGGCAAGGCACCAAATACGGCGTATCCTCCCCTGCCCGGTGTTCCTCAGACAGCCGCTGCGGTCGCAATGCCCGCCCCCGAACAGGCAGCGGGAAGAACACCTGCCCGAGGCCCCGCGGTGGGTCAAACTGGGCGCGGCTTCCATTACGTCACGGCTCCCGCCCGCCGCACGCACGCGCACTGCGCCCAGCATGAGGGTTGCAGCTCTGATCAGGTAATGTGGCATACGTGCCGCCTTCTTCTTCCCTGGACACCCTGCAGTCCGTTTCTGCTAATGGGTGGGAAGTGCCGCTGCTGTTGCCACTGCCACTGCCGCGGGGGCCGCGACTAGCGGCCTAAGGCTGTCTGTGTAGGAGCCGCATGTTGGGGTTTAAATGGCCCTTCCGGACCTCGGGAAGAGGCGGAGCCTTTGGGCTTCTGCTGTTCCCTGCTGGTCTCGCGGTCTTGGGCTCCTGTCCAAACTCACTGCGGGCCTCCGCCCCTCTGTTCTTGCACTCGGACTTGGATTTGCATTGGATTCACCTGGGAAAAACTGCTGATGCCTGGGTCATACCGCCAGAACGCTGGTTTAATTATACCCCCTCACTCCGGGTTCTGATTCTTAAAAACTGTAATGATGGACAGTGAAGTTTGGTAGCCCCAGCCTGATTTTATTCAGCTACCCACAGTTCTGGCTTTTTTCGTCCTAATCCCTTAAACCTGTCCATCCCGTCGTCCAGGTGCTGCTTATCACCCTAGGCTGTTAATATCTCGCCCCTTCCTACATAAATCCATCTCTCCCTCACCTGCCTCCCAGGTGTATCTGGATTGCTTATGATAGGGATGTAAACTTGACGCTCAAGGGCAGTGACGTAATTGTACCAGTTTTACCCTAGATTTGGTTGCTGTTGCTTCAGACACATTTCCTTATAGAGTGACCTTATAGTAACACTTCACATTACAAAAGGAGTTTAAAAATTACAGTAACCCATCATATTTAGGTGTCTAAATTAAGTCCTTTGACAACCAAAGACAGATCAATAAAAATGTTTCCATACTTAGTCTGTAAACTGAAGCAAAGGGAACACTAACATTAAAAAGGGAATTTGAGCTACTTGAATTTTGGTGACATTTGGATCTCCATAGTGTGTCTGAGCTACGTTGCAACCATGCGTTTTTCTTTGTAAACTCATTGAAGATTTAATGTTATTGTTCAATGCCGTAGGTAATTGCCACTGATAAGGTCCTGACATAACACAAACCCTTTCTGGAGTGACTGGAATATCCCAGTTTCTGTTATTTCAATGCCATTTTTACACGACTAATGTCAAAAAGTGCCTTTATTCAGTGAATTTTTTCTGTACAGTGAATAAGTCAGCTTTGACCATTGTGGTCTTCATTTGATCTAGATAAGAATTAAAATTAGTCAGGAAATGAGTAATTCACATCCAAATGCAATTTGTCAAAAGTTTAACCATTTAAAGACACACTAACTGAAGACTTAGAAATGTGGGAGGGAAGAAGATTGACGTAATTGATTACACTAAATATTCTGTAATGTGTGTGTATTACTTTTATAATAAAGCGAGTTACAAAAGACGTTGGAAAATTCTTGAACTGTAAGAACTGCATAAATGTTAGGTGACATGCTATAGATATGAATATATAATTACATATGAATATGAATACCTACATACTACCTGTATATGCATTTATGTGCATATATATATACTTGAATGTGTGCAAAGTGAAATACAGTGAACCTACTGTAGTTGTAGTATATCCTGTGTGTGTGTAGACTAAACTGAGAGACAGGATGTGTGTGTGTGTGTTTTAGTGAATAGGTGAAACCATAATCCTTACATATCCTTAGACCATGAAAAAATTATTTTTTAACACACTAAAGATTTTATTGAATTTTAGAGTTGAATGACACCTTGAGGATTAGCTAGGCCATTCACTAATTTCATAATGAAATATGTAAACACAAGCTGAGTGATTCAGCTTAGTATCCCAGAGTCAGAAACAAATTCTGATCTTCTATTGGACTTCTTACATAACATATTCTAATGTACTTTGTGACATTTGAGGAGGTAAGATGCTCTGTATTTCCCCAACTTCTTTGATCTTGAAAACTGTTATTCTTAGAGTACCAGGTAGACAGAAGTGTTCCACAGAACACAATTTGGGAAATACTATTTTAAAACCATATTTAAAAGCATATTTTAAAATAAATTACAAGGCTAAGTTCTGATTGAGGATGTATATCATTTAATCTTTAATACTGTAAGGAATTAGAATTGTGCAGGTATAACCCTTAATCTTAAATAGTCTGTATATCCTAAGAATGAGTTCATTTTGTCCTATGGAAATTGAGCAGTGAGATTCAACAGAAGGAGCTGTGGAAGATGGGTTTATGGCAATTTCAGAATCTGAGGAAAGGGAGTGTGATGTGTAACTTCACTTTACCCCTTACAGATTCTGCCCTTGATAAGTTCTGGAATGATAGATGTTACTGATTAGGACATCTATAATGTAGTAGAGGCAAACAATGTTGGGAACTAGAAAGGCCAGCTTTTAGAATAAAAAGTCAGTTTTGGGGGGAAGTGAATAGGTCTGAACATTTCCTGAGTATACATTTGCAGCTCTCAAATATTGAAAGGAAGGGAAACAGGAGGAGCAAAAAAGGGAAAGAGGTGCAATAATAAAAGAATGGAAGAAACGTGTGGTGGGAAACAGTAGAGCAGAGGTGTCCAACTCATCTTCACCGGGGGGGCCACATCAGCCTTGTAGTTGCCTTTAAAGGGCCGGATGTAGTTTCAACTCCTTAACAGTTAAGGAGTAGTTACATTTATGCAGTCCCACAATTATTTCGGCCCTTTGAAGACAACCTCAACGCTGACGGCTGGCCCTGGTGAAAATGAGTTGGACATTCCTGCAGTAGGGTATGAAACCCAAATAGCATAGCTTGCCATTCAACCTTCTTATAGGTGAAGTACCACTTGTCTTAACTAAGTTATTTACTTCTCTACCTTGGGCAGATATGTTATCAGAATTTGTAAGTTCTTTTCAATCTATTCATTAGATTTTCGCTCAGACCTTTTGCTGCCATCATATAGGGGTGGCTGAAAGCTGAAGTACCAATAGATAGTACTGATGCTTAACTTACCACTATAATTTAACATTTTGTTCTCTATCTCTACACAATTTGAACCTACCAATTATGTCATACTTTGTCATTAGATTGGATCTCAAATTTTTAATTTGATCCTTTAATGGTGATGGAGCCCAGTTGTTAGATTTCTTACAGTGGAACAGATATTTTTCTGCTTTTTCATAAGGGAATTCCATTTAAAGAGTATATATAGTAAGTGTTCAGCTGGAATGTAAACTTAAATCATTTTATTTGCAAAACACTATATTAAGTAAAGCTATTGTACTATCACAAATCAGAGAGTTATATTTTGTTTAGAATGGTCTTTGTTAGAATGGCATATAATTTCATAAGCTCTCATGAATAAATACTAGGAATAAAAACCTTAGAAATTAAGATTCATTTGTTCAATTTGCTTATGCTATGGAAATTGCATGTGATGTTTTGCATTCTAAATGTAAGATAGTCCCTCAGCCCTGACTGATGTGGCTTAGTTGGTTGGGTAACATCCAGCAAAGCAAAAGGTTGCCAGTTTGATTCCCAGTCAGCACACATGCGTGGGTGTTGGGTACTGTCCCTGTTCAGAGTGCATACCAGTGGCAAACGACATGTTTCTCTCCCTCCTTCCCCCTCTAAATATAAATAGAACTATCTTTTAAAAAACAAATGTAAAGTAGTCTCAGATATTCTGAAAAGCTGAATAAATAATGTATTCTATTTTGATAGCTCATGATTCTGTGTTGAATAATGGTCAGTAACCAATACTTACCTCTTTTTCAGTGGAGGGAAGGACAGCTGTTACAATATGATGCAGTGCATTGCTGCTGGGCATCAGATCGTTGCTTTAGCAAATCTAAGGCCACCTGAAAACCAGCGTAAGTGTATAACTTTACTGGAAATTCTCAAAATGACTGAAAATTCAACTTTATTATTGTATTCTATTGTATATGTATGGTATGCAAAAGCATAAAAGGAACTAATATATCTTTAGCACTTATTAGATGATAAGTTCAATGCTAAGTGTTTTCAATTATAATTTCTTTAATCTTCCCAAGAGCTCCTGGAGCATATTATTCGACAGGGATACCAAGGCTCAGAGTTTTATAAATTTGTCCAAGGTAAAATAGCTAGAACAAGCTTGCAGGGCTGAGACTTGAACTCTCAGTTTGGAGTGCACTGCCATTCCACCACAACACATTTCCAACTGTTGCAGGGAATATGCAGGTAAATAAAATGAAGCCTCTAGGAGCTTGGGAAGAGACACATACATTGATAAATAATAATAATGTATGGGTTTTATTATTAAAAAGATCCAGTTTAGCCATCTTATAGGTTGTTGCGCGTGGGTCACCGGCCAGCAATGACCACGGAACGCTGTGGATGGCTCGACGATAAACACGTGAGAAAAAACGACACATGCACAGAGACAGACTAGTTTCTGTGGGGAAGTAGGGGACGAAATGGCCACCCCCCCTAGTGGGGGAGCGCCTGATTTACCGTCCATACCTGCTTTTATTAGGCTCATTTTGCATAATAATTCAGGTAAAGTACAGTACTCATTAGGGGAAGTAAGGAACTATAGAAAACAAAGAACTCTGCCGGTCTATTGAGTTGGGGGGTCAAAGAGCTGTAAGACTGAGGAACAAACTAACTTCCTCCTAAGACCCTTCTCATTCAACTGAGAGCATTCTAAACAAAGGAGGTTTCACAGTAATTTACATATTCTTTCTTAGGCCTGATCACCCTGGGGAATCCGCACTTCTCAGTACCGAGCTGCACCACCCTGTCATTGTTTCAGGCTTAGGTGGAGCAAGGGAACTAAGGCAACCAAGAGATAAGGAGATTTTCTCCCAGACAATGAGAACTCAGGCTATGTCAGAGCCGAGGAGCGAGGGTCCATCACCCCCTTTTGCTGCAGCCCCCCAAGTCCTTCTTTTGGGGGGGCCTCCCAAAGTGATCGTGCCTGGCTTAGGTCGTTCCCCCCGTGGGGAATCTTACCCGTCTTTGGCTAACCGACCAAGCTTTTTGGGGGTTCAGTTATGAATAAAGCAGCAGAAGCAGCATTCCTGCCAGGGAGATAAGCTTTTATCTCCTTGCCGGCTTACGGTTCCAAGGGCGTTCCCTTAGCCTTAGCTAGGTGGGGGTTTCAGCCTCTGATACCAGTCAGGGCGGTTCCCAACAATAGGTAAGCTAAATGTGTGAGATGTAATTCACTTTTAGTTTTTGTCTGTGGGGACAACGGTATCCATAAGTAATCCACAGACCTCATTCTAGCTACTTTTTTCAAATTACTCACCAATGAACTTCCCCAAGTTAGAACTTTTTTGCCCTCCGTGTCCATGTCTGTGTCTAAATTTCCTTTTTAAAAAGTGTTTAAAAAATTATTTATTTATTTATTTATTTTTAGAGAGAAGAGAAGGGAGAGAGAGGGAGAAAAACATCAGTGTGTGGTTGCCTCCCATGCGCCCTCTACTGGGGACCCGGTCCACAACCCAGGCATATGCCCTGACTGGGAATTGAACTGGCCGAGCTTTGGTTTGCAGGCTGGTACTTAATCCACTGAGCCACACCAGCCACGGCTGAATTTCCTTTTTTAATAAGGACACTGGTTATATTGGATTAAGGGTCTACCCTAATGACTTCATCTTAACTAATTATATCTGCAGATCCTATATCCAAATAAGGCCACATTTTGAAGTACTGGATATTAGGACTACAAGGCAAGAATTTGGGAGGGATACATTCAACTTCAACAGTATCTTACATTAATTGAGGTATAATTGCATGTGATG
The DNA here is from genome assembly GCF_019186645.2 of Phyllostomus hastatus. Taxonomy (NCBI): domain Eukaryota; kingdom Metazoa; phylum Chordata; class Mammalia; order Chiroptera; family Phyllostomidae; genus Phyllostomus; species Phyllostomus hastatus. The sequence continues at coordinate 4,305,844 of NW_025334033.1, read as the reverse complement.
TTTTGCATTGTAGTCATTTTAGGTGCCCAGCATAATGATTTAGCATTTAGTGATTTAACATCTCACTATAGTGAGATGATTATCACAAGTTTAGTTAATGTCCATCACCACACATAGTTACAGTTTCTTTCCCTATTAAAACTTAAAAGTAATCACCAATATTTTAACTGCTAAAATATAATAGGGAGAGATGAATACTTATCTAAGTTTATTTGTTACTACTTCTTCATATAGCTGTTCAAGTAAAATCTTTTTCATTCACTTTACTCATTTTATTTGTAGACCCCCATGCTTTTTCTCCACTGTTATTTTAGGATAAATTTAGTGAGCAGTACATATGAAAACCCTAATCATTGTTCCTGGCATAAAACAGACATCCAGTAAATGTAGTTGAATATAAAGGTAGCTCTAAATCAGTCAGTTAACCCTCCGTTTCTCCCTCCCTTCCTTCCTCAAATCTGCCAGTCTACTGAATTTTTGAAATAATATTTTATAGTTGTTTTCTATTTATTTTGTCTTGCTTTTTAAACCCAGATAGATTGCTTGTAAGCTTCTTCAGAGGAAAAGTCATATCTTCTATGCTCCTTTAATTGTTCCACAGCACTTGGGACAGCTCGATGCCTCTGGTAGGCATTAACTCAGGTTCTTGGTGGACAGATGAATAATGAAATAACTGGAATTAGCCCTGAAGTAGACAGGAGTTACAGCCAGCAGTTATTTGTCTGAGATTTGAATTTTCTTTCCTTCTGTGATTAAAACCATGTAATGCTGAAAGTGAAGTGAGAAGATGGAGATTAAGAATGTTTTATAGGAAGAAATAGAACAGGTTCTATAGAAGGTCAGGATAAACATACACTCCAGGATTTTTTACTGGGGTTCCCATGTTGAATAATAATGGCCTTTTAGAAGTGAGCTGTTTTGTAAATACCCTCCAATTTCTGTTCTTTAAATAATAAAGAGAAAACTCTGACTAAGGGTGAATGGGAACTGTGCTGTAACTTTTGTATTATAAAGGAAGGAGCAGATTTTTTTGCAGGCTATGTTCTGTTACCAAAGGAAAGTGACTCCTCTATCCCTTGTGGTCAAGTGGGTTTTTGGGCAAGTGGGTTTTTTAGCCTTTCTGTATTGAAAGGTCTTGGTATTTAAAAAGCAGACATTTACATAACATATATTATATACTTGATCTAATCATGGAATTTCTATCTTGTCTTTAACTTTCCTATGTGAATTGTTGCACTTACCTTGTCCTGAATGATTATTGCGTAATCTTCCATGGGTTACTGGTTTATTGGCAGGGTGGGTAAGATGACAAGCAAGTTATATTTTTATATTTCAGTGGAATGGAGACATTTATTTACAATATTGCTAGGGAGAAATATTCAATAGTAAATGGAATTGGAATATTATGGAGTAAAAGTTGGAAAGAGTCAGCTGAAACTATAGTAATTGTCGTGGAAGGGAATAGATGACTGTGGGTTTGGAGATGGAGAGGGTTTAGCTAATCTTTATTTAAAGTCAGCAGGAAGTTGGTGATTATTGAATGATTCATGGAATGACTTAATTTCCACCCAAACATGTTGCAAAAGGGCCCTTAATGAGGAACGATTGGTAGAGATGACTCCAGTGAGAAGCTGATTAGAGGGAATTCATTGTACTGTGTTTTCAGTAGGTTGTCTGGAAAGGAATCATCCCCATCAATGAGGATAATGTGAAGTTGTCATAAAATTCATAAAACCATCTCTTCATATTTGTAGTAGGAACTTTTGTGGGATGTTAATTGAGGTGCTTCAGGCAACAGTGGAGCCTTTTGGTTTTATTTGATCTCATACCATTGGTGCTATGTGGCTTCCATTAATAAAAGTAACAGTGTGGTTAGGACTGAATGGAGCCTTAAAGGAAAATGGCCTTCTAGAAGTCAGTAAAATGTTTCAGTTATTGTGCTCACATCAGGAAGTTTCTTGCTAAGAAGCTCAAAGTTCTTTATATATATTAATTTGGTTATCAATATTTTTACAAACTAAAACATTTAAAGATTCAGTCTAAGTTTGAGATGAGTGTAGGCAGAAAAATTTTGTGGTAGCTTTGGTTGTATGTCTACTTCCTACTGAGGAACACAACCTGAGATTGTGTCACTAATTAGCTTAAGTTATGCTTCTGTACACCTTTGTAACTGCTTTAACAATATTGAATTTATTTAGGTTGTTATGTTGTGAAGTGCTGAATATAAAACATAGCAAGAGCATCTGAATTTTTCAAAATGTTTGTTACTTATTAACTAAGTAGATATTTAATTGGGAAAGATTTTCTGCTACAACTCAGTGATTTTGTGAATAACCTGGAATGAATTAAACATTTATATAATAAAATCTTTAATTGAATAATTAAGTTTATTAGATAGATTTCTCTTTAAATATGTATATAGTTTAAAAATTATTATGTATAATTGTATTTGTAATTAGCTGTAGAGATGAGTAATACTAATGTGAACTCGATACAACTAAGGGTAAATGTATAACTCATGCTGTTTTACTTCATGAATGCAGAGAGATACAGTGCAGTAGGCTTTTAAGTTATATGTTAACTGCTCTCCAAGTAGTAAAACCTAGATGGACTTTCAAATCCACCTTTTTTCACCCTGTTTTACTGATTGTTTCCACTTGAACTGTTACAGTGGGGTCAGATGAGCTGGATAGCTACATGTATCAAACAGTGGGTCACCATGCCATTGATTTGTATGCGGAAGCAATGGCTCTTCCCCTCTATCGCCGGACCATAAGAGGAAGGAGTGTGGATACAGGACGAGTATACACCAAATGCGAAGGTGATGAGGTTGAAGACCTCTATGAGCTTTTGAAACTTGTTAAGGTATGCAGAGTGGCCAATTACATTCACTGAATTTAATGTGTAATTTAGAAAATTGCATTTATTGACCTATTTACTGATAAAAAATATTGTAACTGCTAGTAGCCCAACTATTCTATGAAAGGATATTTTGGGTTTTGTTTTTGTTTTTGAATTGAAAATAAAATCATTACTATGCCTTTGTATTAAATAGTATTTAAAAATAAAACTTTTGATATAGTTTGGCACCGAGGGTTGTCAAATGATATTTAACTAAGTTTTTTGTTTTCTTTAGCATTTTGAAGCTGATGACCTTTTTATCAAATGCTTTTTGAATACACACTGTGTGCGTGACACATAGTTCTAGGAACTGGGGAATGGGACAATGAACAGATCAGACATAGTCCTGTTCTGCTGGAGCTTACTTTCCAGTGGAAAGAGATAGGCAATAAAAAGCAAGCAAGTAAATACTGTGCTTGGTGGTGAAGAGAACCAGGAAAGGGAACAGAGCAGAGTCAAGGTGATAAGCACAATGGCAAGGAGTGGCCAAGTAAACCCTTTTCATAGGGTGAAATTTAAATAGGCCTAAAAAAGTGAGTAACAAAACCTTGTTTAAATCTAGAAGAAGAGGTTTGAATTAAATGCTTAAGTCCCTGCATATAAGAGTTTGGCAGCCATGGTATATTCACTGTTCATTTCTTTAGAAGGAAAATTTAGGAAGAAAGGAAGGTGGTGTTCATTAATGGAGATTATCTTCTCATTGGCAGCCAAGTATTTTAATACACCTTAATATTCTTCTTAAGGATAAATTTTATCCAGTCAACTACAGTCAATTCATAAGTATATTGAATGAAATAGAGAATTTAAATTAATATTTCCTGGATGACTTAACTTTTTTTTTTCTCTCTCTCTCTCTCTTTTTTTTTTTTTACAAAGGAAAGGAAGATTTCTGTCTCTTCTTCTACCAAGGGACACTGAATTTCAATTTTTTAAACTTCATGAACCCATGTCATATAAATTTGCTAGTCCCAAATAACTACTTCAGTGTTATACTTTAAATTTGATATGATCAAAGCTTAGTAGCAAGTAAGGGTTTTGATGAAAAAAATGAGGTATTTAAATTCCTTTAAAGTTTTCTTGACTGAAATATTTTTTATTTCGTATGTCACAACATTTTCATTTTTATCATTTAAAACAGGAGCTGATAGGGGAAACACTTAGAATAATTCCATAATTTACTGTTTAGTTTCTAGATAGCATAGAATACTTTTCAAAGCAAATCACGGAGATCTGGTTTCTTCCTTTTGGGAAGATACATGCTAATAAAAACTACTTTGGTTATCAGACAAGGCGGAAAGCATAAGAGCAGAGCTCTACTTTTTGTCTCTTTACCTGAGGACATGCCCTTGGATTTTGGAGAGAGGGGAAGCAGGGAGAGAGAGGGAGAGAAACATCAGCGTGAGAAAGAAATGTCGATTGGTTGCCTCTCACACAGGCTCCTGTCATAGACCAAACTTGCAACCTAGGCATGTGCCCTGACCAGGGCTGGAACCCCCAGCCTTTTGGTTTATGGGATGGTGCTCCAGCCAGTTAAACCAGGGCAAGAGTCCCACTGTTAATAGTCTTCTCTTCATACAGGAACTAAGATCTTGACAGTGTGCACTTTGAGGTATGAAATAGTGGAAATTTTGCATTTTCAAAATTCATTTCTCAGCATATAAAGAAATTGAGTATTACGTTTTAGCATGAACCAGTATTACAAAATGGTGGGACTCACATGAGAAATAATTGGGTTGCTTAAAAGTCACTGATAACTGATAATTTTGGAGAAGCTTTGTAATAATAACATCCTTCTAAGAAAGGGAAAGATAATAAATTACTAAATCAGTTTAATTAAAAATTATCAGATTAGTAGTAATTAAGAAAAAATTTCCCTTTCAATCCATGCTGTCTTCGGAGAAATGGATGCTTGCCATTATCTTTTGTAACAGTCAGTTATGACATATATTAATGCTAATGTTAAATCTTGACAACTGCTTTGGAAGTTTGTACATGATAATTATAACTATAGTTGAAAGAGATATTATCAAGTTGTCTGGGACTAAATAGTTTCTTCTTTATCTGTGTAGGAATGTTAACTTTACTTTGGGATACTTTAAGGACATAATATCAGAAATACATTGTTTTTATAAAAGAGATTATATAACCAAGCTTTAATAGTTAAATCCATATATGAAACACTGGTGCAAAGATTCCAGTAGAGGTCTTACATATTCTAATGAGTAATTGAATAATTATGGGAAAAAAATGAATCTAGAAGACCTGTAACTCTTCAAGTTAATCTTCACTTGTAAGAAAAATGTCAAACTGCTTCTTTTAATCCTTTGAATATTAATGGAATATTGAAAGCATTTAGATTCATTTTAATTTTAAACATTTATTTGTAACAGATTGCAATTTTGTGACTTTCATATGTAGGTCAGTCTTTAGTTTTTGTAGTTCTTCCTTCCACCCCCAAATATTAGAACTAATTTCTGCGTAGGAGATGTTCCTTTTTGTGAAGAATTTAATTGACTAATTACTGAAAAGAAGTAGGACAGGTTTGGAAGAATTTACAGAGTTAAAAATTTCCTAACTTTTGTAAAAGTATGAAAACTCCTAAACTGTAATAGCCTTCATATCTCATAGATCAGGTGATTATGACATATATACTCCAAGCTGTTTGTAACATACTTGTTTTCATATAGCTAGATTTTTATTCCTTAGAATTTCTTTTTTTTTAAAAAAAAAGATACATGCCTGCAACCCAGGCATGTATCCTGACTGGGAATAGAACCTGCGACACTTTGGTTCACAGCTCGCGCTCAGTCCACTGAGTATTTATTTAATTTTAGAGAGGGGAAGGGAGGGAGAAAGAGAGGGAGAGAAACATCAGTATGTGGTTGTCTCTCACTCGCCCTCTAGTGGGGACCTGGCCCAGAACCCAGGCATGTGCCCTGACTGGAATTCAAACCCATGACCCTTTGGTTTGCAGGCCAGTACTCAATCTACTGAGCCACACCAGCCAGGGCTGGAGCCACTTATTAATGGATCTGCTATCTTTATCTTTTGGTTTACTACCTTATTTAAATGGAATTTATCTTTAAGAAACTTCCTTAGAAAGGGTACTTTCAAATCCTTATATTTTGAAATGTTCCTATTCTGTCCTCACATTTAATCTAAGCATTGGTCAAATTTAAAATTCTAGATTGAAAGTCATTCTTCCACAAATCAGTGATGGCATTGCTTCATGGTACTCTAGCATTTTGCTGATGAGAAGTTTGATGCTTTTTAACTGGCCCACTTTTTTCTTTCTGTTAACTTTTATGAATGCCTTTATGCTCACTGTACTAAAATGTTACCACAATGCATTGGACATCGATGGTTGCTTCCCCTGCACCCCTTCCACATTTTCCTGTTGAGTAACAGCATATTTCTGTCCTCTTTCCCTTAATGTTGGTTCAGGGATGGCATTAATCCAATTGAAAGCCAGTGACATCATGCATTCCCCTGGCCATAGTGATTGGATAAGGGATGGTTGTGTTAACCTACATTAGACCAAAATAGAATGCAGTCTAGAGTGGTGGGTGCTTGGCAGAAGATAAGCTCCTTTCTCCTATACAGAGGGCTGTGTGGATGTGAGGCCTAGAGCTGCTGTGCCTTTTTTTCCCGCCTTGAGGGAAGCAAACCTCATTTCAAATATGACACAAAAAATGGCAGAGCCAATAGAATTGCATTGTGAGGATAGCTCTGAGAAATGCTCTCCCTTTATTGGTTTATAATTTGCTCCTCTTGATTTTCTCTATTCCCTTTTTCTGGTATTCTCACTATCAGATATTAGACTGCCTAGAATGAAACTTCATGTCTCTTGTCTTTTTTCACATATTTTATTTTAGCTATCATATATTTAATAGCTAATAACTTGTTTATGAATTCTCTCTCTTTTTTTAAAATAACAACCTGCATTCTCTTTCTATGGTATAACATTCCCAATATCCTTTTTGAAATACAGAGTAGAGATTTTTAAACACGTTACATTCTCTGAAATACTAATGTCTTCTTTGTGGTCTTTTTACTTTGTTCTCTTTCATATGGTAGGGTTTTCTCAAATGTCTTGGTTGCTGACTGTGAAGACTTTTGGCTTTAGAATTTTTCAGCCTCATGTCTCACATTTGTTACACCTAGAGTTCAGGATAGTGTGGCCTGGTTGGTTTCTTTCTTGGCTTCCTTCTTTTCCATGCAAACAGTAGGTTATAGCTTTACTGTTGATTTATCAGTCATCATTCCTCCTTCATGTGCTTTCTGACTCATGAAATTAATTGAAATCCTTTTGTCCATTGTTGTCTTTCCTGCCTCTGGTTCTTTTTTTTTTTCTTTTGAGGTTATACCTTTGTTTTCATTTTAATGGAATCTTTTGATCCAGAATTCTGAGTTAATTTCATTCTGATGTAATTAATTTAATGTTCTTTGTTAAGTTACATATTCAATTTCATTCTTCCTGTTCTAATCTTTGATACCTCTCATATTCTTTTTCTGATTAGGTATGTTGGTATTGATAATTTTGAATTACTTAATGGACACTTGTGATTAGAATACAACGGTAAGTGAATAACTGCCTTTTGGAATAGAATATTTACGACTGATAGAAAGGTTTACCATTTTACTGTATAAAACAATTACCATTTTACTTTTTGTATTGGTTAGAATTCTTTTGATTACCAGGAACATGAAGTCGTATTCAACCTGGCTTAAATAAAATGAAGATTTCTTGAAGTAACCTAAATAAGTTTTGTTTCAAGTTAACTAGGTACAGAACACAAATTATATCATCAAAGTCCTACTCCTTTTCCATGTCCCTATTTCTATTTTTTTTTGCCTCTATTTTCTGTTGACTCTATTCTCAGTCAGGGCCTTTGTAGTTCAAAGATGGCTCCCAATGAGACTTGAGTAGGAAAAGCTCCCTCTTTAAATATCTCAGAGGACAATTCAGTTATGTTTCATTGTCACTTAGTATCCTGACTTGTATCATCCATAAGCGCTGTCATTTTCAGGAGATGATTTCATTTGACTTGGCAGGTCTAGATCATATGACATTCTCAGAGCAAGAATTGGAGTCTCTTGGTTCTGTGGAAACAGCAGAAACCCTCTGTGGGAAGGGTGAACCTGCACATAATGGAGCAGGCTGTTGCTGGTATAAGGGGGAACTGTGGCAGGGCAGCAAAGAGCACCAATTTTCCTGAAAATAAATAAGTTCCAACTGCTTACAAAATAGGGAACCATCTAGGTGGTTTTTCTTTCAATAACACCCTTCCTCTCTCCTTCTCCCTCCTGCCCTCATTTCATCCCTCTCTTTCTTCCAGCTTAACTACAATACTTTCAAAAATAGTTGGCCATTGGGGTCACAGTAGTAATCTTATACTGTGGGACCTGTACATTCAGTTGCTTATGATTGCTTCACCTTAACATCATATAGACATGGTAAACTTCACAAGTTCAAAATGTGGTCATAATTTTTTTGGCACAAAATTGCTTTATTTCATGTCTTTCCTTCTTAGTTAAAAACATAGCTCTATATCCCACCACCTGAGTCTAACCCAGGCCTCACTAGTAAACTTCCACTTTTTATCAGACCCCTCCTACCCCAGCCACCACCATCACATCTCTAGGCCATGTTGATACTATTTCTGTGACTTCTGAAATCTGACCCTCTGACTTTATTCTTACTGATACTTACTAGTTTTACACCTGTACTGTGCAAGAGTCTCTGAACTAGTCAGCGTGCACACAGTAATGCTCTGTGCCTCATCTACCCCTTCTGCCACATTGATGTCAGTCGATCTGTGCACATAATTAATAGCGTACTATGTTTTTCTATTTAGAAGCTTAAATGGAATGGGCATTATAGTGAAGTTTTTCAAAATAAGGTATCCAGTTAGATTTGGCAGTATAACCACTAAGTGTACCAAGAATAATTTCCAGCTGCAGAATATTTTATAAAAGTGCTGAGCAGGTACTTTTTCAAATCATTTTTCGTATCTGCAAGTTAGAAAACCTACTTATTATGATGGAAAATTACTTCGTTGATCTCTTTTCACTTTGGATCTTGGGAGGAAAAAGCTCTAGATAGTTGGGTGGCTTGAGGCAAATCCAAAGGATTTGGAGTGGGAGAAACATATAAGATGGTCTTCAGATTTGCAGAGAGGACCCAGATATAGTGCTAGTGAAACAGGCATATAGTCCTGTATATATTGCACCTGGCTCATCAGCACTGCACAGCTTGCCTCAAGCCCTGTCAGTTCCCAAGATTTTGGGCATTAAACCCTGTCCCTTGGCACAAGAAATACTTTGCTAGAATTGATTCTTGGAGATCTAGATAGGAAGAGTTGAAATTAGCACAGACCAGTGTCATTTTGACTCCCAGGTGTGGCTTTTTAAGGCTGTGTCATCTCTGGCCTTTGCAGGTAATAAAGCCAACCATGCATGAGAAAGCACATGATGGAAGGTCTGCCTAGAAATAAAATGTTGGATTATGCTTGTCATTTATTACAGTTTATAAACTTACCACAGGTCCAGAGTCTTCATCTGCAGAATCCCCTCTAAAGCCTAGAAAATGTGACTCCCTTATCCTAGCAAAACTATCATTCTGTCTTCTCAACCTTGAACTTTTCTACTTGATAGCAATAAGTGTAAGTATATATGTACATGCACATATATACTCTTTCTTTTATCTTTTGCCTGATTCAGTGCCTCTATAAATTCAACAGCTTATATTTTTATTACCCTTTATTCCTTTCTTCTACAACTATAAATTTCTTTCTATCTTATCATCTGCTGTACATATTTTAAAGTATGTTCTGTATGTTTGACTTGTCTTTCAAAGTTCTGTCTTTATGCTTTTCAGTCTTTGGTGTCTATGTCCTATTGACTTTTTTTTCTGACTATGCTACCATATATTTTTTAAGAAACTTTTTGTAGATGTCTACTTCTGGAGCTGTGTTGTCTAAGACACCAGAAGTTATGTGTCTGTCCTATAATCTTTCTTTCATTTCTAGATCTGTAGTTTACCTTGTCTTTGTTATATTATCTGTTAAATGACATTAATCGCCAAGAACATATTACTTAAGATTTTTAAGTATAAATTACCTTTTTCTTCATTGTTGTCTTCATATTTTTTGTTGCACAAGACTATTGGTGGTCGCATAACAATATGATAGATCTTGATCTTTTTTACATTGACTTTCCCTTTTAAATTTGGAACGTCTTCATTCTGTAAACTTGGAGTACATAAATCATAAAATAGCCATGAAAAACAATGGTACTATTAGTAACTATTTAGAAGGTTTTTTTAAATTGGTAAGAGATGATGCAATAGGGGCTTGTTCTATGACATGATGATATAAGAAAAAATTTAGTGAATCCAAAGGATATATTAATTGACCTTGACTTTTACTGTTAACTGTAATATATACTACTACCATTTAGAGACTTTTCTTATGTCTTTTACTCTGCAAATGCTAATTGGATGCTTATAATGTATCAGTACTGCAGAGTAAAAAGACGTGCCAGGCAGTCTCGGCCTTTCTAGACCCTGAGGAGACGAGAGTAGAGTCGCCATCAGAGTGTGCACTGAAGGGGCTCTGAGGACTCAGAGGAGGATTGTTGGGGGATCAGGGGAGGCCTTATGGGGGAAGTTACACTTGATGTCAATGAAGGATGTGTGGATTTGGATGAAGGCAGGTATGGAAGAATGGCTACAAGAATGTTGCAAACTAAGGGCACAGTTTAGTCAACATCACTGAAACAGGACATCAAATATATTAGAGACATAGAGTGGTTCAATTTGTCCAAGGCTCAAAATTTAAAGAGTAGTAAATTTTGTAGTAGTAGAGGAAGTAAGTCTGGAAAGGTTAGTAAAAGCTAAAAAAGGAGAGTGTCTTACAATTTAGGCCAAGGATGATTAGGGTAGTGGAGAACCCTTAAGGCAGTATTTTCCAAACTCAGCTTAATGGGTCACAACCATTTTTTTTTAAAGAAAGGACTAGAATAAAATAGAAAGTATCAAAATGCATAGTACATAGTGAGATAAATTATTATTTTATGAAATGTGTATGTGTGTGTGTTTATACATATGTTATATATGCTAGGTTACTACATATATTTATTAAACATATTGTTATAGTCAAATAAATTAAAAAGCCGCTACCTTGGGGGATTTTGCAAAAGAAATTATATAGGAAACTTCAAGATCATTAGGTTGAACCACTATAATGTGAAAAATAAACTAGGGAATTGGAACTCTGGGAATGAGGAATTCAAATTGAAAATTGAGATACGAGGCTAGCGGAAAGATCCTAGGGCTGAAGAGGAGCAGCCGTGGGAGAGATGAAGAAGAGGCATTGAAGAGATGGGTTGGTGGGGCTTGGTGGTGGCACTTAAGTAAAAAGTGACGGGGAGTCTGTGTAAGTAAGGCACCTTGTAAACTGACAGATCCACAGCTAATTTATTTGGTTTTCACTGGGCAGTGTTGACAGTCCAAGTGAATTATGATAGCTGTATATTACAAACACAGGGTGCGGCAAAAGTAGGTTTATTGTTTTTTCGTACAGAGAAAAATACAATAATTAATAATAATACAATAATAATATGTTTTGCATACTTACTACTGTAAAGTTACTTATGCCCCACCCTGTATTGTGATTAGAAATCTTACAGGACTCTATCTTTGTTGTCATTTAATCTGGTGTAGGTTGGTACAGAAAATGTTTCATATCATTCTCTGTTCAGTTAATCAAGATTACCTCTGTTTTTATTTTCTTTAAAGAGTGGTATGGGGACTGACTATGGAAGTGGGGACCAGGCCTGAGTGGAGGGGAGTGAAGGGGGGAAAAACAGGACAACCGTAATAGCATAAACAATAAAATATTTTATGTATTTATTTTTAGAGAGAGGGGAAGGGAGGGAGAAAAAGAGAAGGAGTGAAACATCAATGTATGAGAGATACATCTATCTGCTGCCCCCCAACCAGGGACCTGGCCCACAACCCGGGCCTGTGCCCTGACTGGGAATCGAACTGGAGACCTTTCACCTTGCAGGTGATGCCCAGGTAACTAAGCCATGCCTGTCAGCGCAATATTAACTCTAACAAATGTTAGTCTTAATGGTCCTTTTAATTGAACATTTAACATTTTCTTCATAGAGTTATATGGAGTACACATCAGCTAGAATATTTTATCCTACTGCTTGCCTAAATAAAACACCTAGGTAGCAAAATGAATGATAGTAGTGCATTTAACATAATAACAATACATGCAGGTGGTATTCTAATTATCATAGTAATTACATTGAAAAGCTATTTACTGCCCTGGCTGGCGTAGCTCAGTGGATTGAGTGCGGGCTGCAAACCAAAGTGTCGCAGGTTCGATTCCCAGTCAGGGTACATGCCTGGGTTGCAGTCCATGACCTCCAGCAACCGCACATGGATGTTTCTCTCTCTCTTTCTCCCTCCCTTCCCTCTCTAAAAATAAATAAATAAAATCTTTTTTAAAAAAGAAAAGCTATTTACTGGTAATTAAGCAAAATATAAAGACTTTTTTTTAGTTTTATTGATCTACAATCGACATAAAGCATTGTGTAAGTATAAGAGGTGCAACGTTTTGACTTGATACACTTACATATTGCAAAATGATTACCACCATGGTATTAGTTAACACCTCCATTTTGCCACTTAATTACCATTACTTTTTTATGGTGAGAACATTTAAGATCTGCTCTCTTAGCAACTTTCAAGTATATAGTAACACAGTATTATTATTAGCTATAATCACCATGTTGTATATTAGATGCCCAGAATTTATTAATCTTAAAACTGGAAGTTTGTATCCTTTGTCCAACATTTCTTCATTTCCTCCACCCCAGGCTTCTCACCCATCACTCTACTCTCTGTTCCTTTGAGTTTGGCTTTTATAGATTCCACATATAAATGATACAGTGTAGGGTTTGTCTTTCTGTGTCTGACCGACTTAGCACAGTGCCCTCGAGTTTCACCCAAGTTGTCACGAACATCAGGATTCCTTCTTTCTCATGGCTTAATAATAATGTTTAATTATATATACCACATCTTTATCCATCTATCCTTTTGTGGATTAGGCTGTTTCCATATCTTGACTAATGTGAATAATGCTGCAGTCACCATAGGATGCAGATATCTCTTCAAGATCCTGCTTTCATTCCTTTTGAATATATACCCAGAAGCAGGATTACTGGATCATATCCTAGTTCTATTTTCAATTTTTAAACAGCCTCCATACTGTTTTCTATAATAGCTATACCAATTTACTTTCCCATCAACAGTGCACAAGTGTTCCCTTTTCTCCACACCTTGTCCGACACTTGTTATCTATTGTGTTTTTGGTGACAGCCATTCTAACAGGTGTGAGGTGATATCTCCTTACACTTTTAATTTTCAGTTCCCTGATGATTAGTGATATCGAACTTTTTTTAATGTACACTTTTTAATTTGCTTGAATTTTTTTTATTTTTTAAAAAGATTTTCTTTATTTATTTTTAGACAAAGGGGAAGGGAGGAAGAAAGGGAGAGAAACATCAATGTGTGGTTGCCTCTCAACACATCCACTACTGGGAACCTGGCCTGCAACCCAGGCATGTGCCCTGAGTGGGAATCTGTCAGGGGACCCTTAGGTTCACAGGTTGGCTCTCAATCTACTAAGCCACACCAGCTAGGGCTGAACTTCTTTTCATATACCTGGTGACCATTGGCATGTCTTTGGAAAAATGTGTATTCCACTCATCTACCTATTTTTTAATCGTTTTCTGTTTCTTCTTTTTTTTGCTGTTGAGTTATGTGAGTTCTTTATATATTTTGGATATTAACCCCTTATCAGATATGTGATTTGCAAATATTTTCTCCCATTTGGTTATTTGGCTTTTCATTTTGTTGATGGTGCCATTTACTGTACAGAAGCCTTTTAGTTTGATGTAGTCACACTTATTTACAAAATATAAAGTCTTAATAGGTTCTATAGGCTTTTGGGCACCACATCAGGTTAAACTGGCATTAGAACTATAAATTAATTAACTCCTTGTATTCTTTTTAGGGTCTTTTTCCAGTGTCTGACCCTCTATAATTTATTCTGCAAACTCATGCCAGGAAAGTCGTTCTAAATTGTAGATTCAGTCACTTCATCGTAAATTTCTGTTGCTTACCATTGATCCATTAGGTGCTCTGCAATATGACTTCAACCTAATCTTTCCTTTTTCCCCCACTCACTATTTTCTTACATGGAACCTATTTCCACCGAGACTATTATTCCCCCTGGCCTGCCTTTGCTGCATAGCACTGTATTTTAGTGAGAAATGGCCTTCCTCTCCAATTGCTTCTTTTACATGGCGTCTTCTGTTTGATGTTTTCCTTGATATGCACCCACCAAGTATTGTATCTTCCTCTCTGGAACCTTCATAAACATTGTATCTCTTTTATAGTACTTAATCTATCTTTACACACATACCTACTGGTTTTTTATTTTTGTTTTGTATTGTGGGTTTTTCTTTAAATATTATAAGTACCACAAGGAGCATAAATTGTATTTCATGCTTCTTTATTTCTTATGGGACTCCATACAACTGTTGAACTCTGAAGATATTGTATTCTGCTATCCTTTTCTGGAATATAGTCGTCCCATCTGTAAAACATGGAAATATCCTCCTTGTTTTTTATTTATCTGTTTTGAGAATAAATGGAAAAATATATGAGATCCTCTTTATGTTTCTAGAAAGATAGATGTTGTATAAATTAGTTTTTTCCATTTTTCTTTGCCTGCCAATTTCATGGCAATCTTAGGTCATCTTTCCTCTTTAGTGTCTTGCTTCCAAAATAATCCAGTAAAGCTGATTAAAGTCATCTTTTTCATTGCATACAAAGTTCCATTAGTATATTATTAAATAGTAGCTGCAAGTTGGCATTGAGATAAGTGTAATTTCTCTTGACTTTATTAGTATGTTAATGCAGAGAAGAAAAAGAATGGTAATCGTTCAAATTGTGAAAGAGGTTTTAATGGGGGCAAATTTATATTACATATTGGATTCAATTTATCCTTCAACATTTGTTCCTATAATTTTGGGCCCTCCCAAGTCTCTTTTTAGATTCAGTCAGACAGTTCAGCCTTCCAAGAGACATGTGGAATTAATGTTTCCCATCTAGTTTCCCACATGAGTAAACTGAGGCATGAGTTGTTTCAAAAAAAGATAAGAAGTGATCTCAACAGTGAGAAAGGTTGTTATTAATAGGTACTTTCTATTAAAAATTACTTTGGCATGTTTTTAGGATTTAGCTGTTTGCTTATTTTTAAAATTGAAGCAGTATATTTCCTATTAACTCATTTGTAAAAAGCCTCAAGCAAGGACTCCCATTGAAAGTTACATAACTGAGTTTAGGGAATTTGGAATTTTGAAAGAGGATATGAAAAACTGATTTTGTCCAGAGGTAGTAGAATTGGGCTATTATGTGCAATTCTGTATGTAGGAACAATTACCTCTCAATGTCAGGAGAATTATACCACATTTATTCATAGAATCTGCAGTGCTGGGCCTTGTGGGTACTTTGTGTACTTATTTGCATACAGTGGGTGCTTAATGAGCCATTGGTAAGTTAAACTTACTGAACAAAGTTAAGCCTATCTAACCTTGACAAAATCCAGCTAATATTGGCCTTGTGAATTTCTGTAAAAATCAGTTTACAAATGAGAAGAGGGCCCAACTATCTATTAGACATTTATTCTTTCTCCTATGCAGAATTCTTTGCTGTCTACCATAGGATTAGCTCTAGAGCCATTGAAATGGTCCATGGTCTGTTTTAAGAATGTTTCTCTCGTGGATTCTTTTCTACATAGTATTTTTGCAGGGAGGTGAGGAGGAGAGAGAGACTCATCATTATTAGATAAATAACCCATGGTCCTCCCTTTTGAGCCTTTCACAATTTAGCTCTTTCAATAATATTTATTGGTCTCATAGTTATTTTTGTGGCTTCCTGTACCCTCATCCACTGATTTGATTGGTCATATGACCTGGACTTGGTCATAGAAAGCTAATAAGAATCAGTCTAGTGGATGTCTATGCAAGATAATGTGATACTTTAAGAGAGTATTTCTTAATCTGGAGAGGAAAGGTGTTTTGAACTCTAAAATTTTGTCCAAATTTTCTGGGGAGAGGTCCAGATTTATTTCATAATCTCACAGTGATCTCTTCTCTTCAAAAGTTTATGAACCACTATTTTAACCACCAGTTGCAGGAAGCTTAGTACCCTGTGGGTATTCATGACTATCCAAGTCAGGACTCAGTTGTCCTCTGAGCCTATAACATACTGTGTGTGCTATGTACTGTGAGGTCAGAGGGCCTTCCTGGGTTTCTAATGAGTGAAGAGGAGAGTGGCACAGAAGTAGTACCTGAGCTCAGTCCACGATGCCATGCATCTCTCCAAAAGAACATGGAGATCTCAAAGATAATAAAGTGAAAACTTACTTAAAATTTCAGGTAAGAAGTGAAGGGGACCAAAGAAGGGGAAATAGACTTGGGCCCTGTATGTATTCTGGCTGGTTCTTAATGGGCCTTTGGATTTCATGTTGAAGGAGAGAAGGATAGGGCTACAAAAGGCATTGTTCTTGATTTCCTCAAGTGTAGCTTTCTTTTCTGGAGTTTCTTTTGCATTTAGTTACTCTTTGGGTAATTACATTATGCCTTGTTTTACACAATTATTTGTGTATATAATATATCTAACTTGTTATTTTATAACCTCTTGAAAGCAGGGACTATGTGCTTTCACCTTTGAATACTTTGCAGTGCCTATCATAATGCTTTGTCCATATCAGGTGCTCACAATTTTTTTTTTGTATGTTGTTTTAGGGAAGCTGTTGAGAATTTTCACCATATCACACATTCAACTTTATGATGATCCAAGGGTGAAATTTCTCTCAGGACTTAGTCTTTATAATAGTTTGCCTTGCTATAAATTTTGGACAGTTTTTATTGTGTGGACACTGTAAATCATGCAACTTACTTGGTTTTCTTTTTACATTGATTTTTAGCAAGCCCAGACCCATGTGAATTTTTTTCAGATCTTTTTGTCTTATTGTAGTAATTGCTATTGTTTATGTAGAGCTATCTGCCAGACACTGTAATATACTCTATACATTGTATTCTAATTTATCCTTACATCAACCCTGATTTATTATCCCTATTCTGCAGATAAGTAAACTGAGATACAGAGAACTTAAGTAACTTATCCAAGGTTACACAACTAGAAAGTGGTAGAACATGTACTTTCAATAACTGCGCTCTGCTGACTCTCAGCATGACGTTTATGTTAATTCATGCAGATATCACCATATAACAATGCATATCAGTGCATATAAGGTGGGCAAAAGTAGGCTTACAGTTGTATGTGAAACAGTTTATTCTTGAATTATTATTTATTAATTATTGTATTATTTTCCATGCAATCCATTGTAAACCTGCTTTGCACTACCCTGTATATAAACTAATAAGGCATATGCGTCTTAACAGTGAGACAGAGGGGCAGGCATGTGGTTTGATAAGGGGAGTAGAGTTACTAAGATCAAAGTAATGCATCTGTGTTTGATCTCATCTCATTTCACAGCTCTCAGAATAATTTTAGATCATTGCTACTCAAAGTGTGGTCTAGGGGCTGGTGTTGGTCCGTGAAGTGTTTATTATTGGTCCAAGGTCAGCTATTTATAGAAATTGAAACTAAGCATCAAGAAACTTCTGTAGTCATTTGAGAGTAATTTTATATGTTGAAACTAATAATAAAAATTTGGCCTTGTATTTTATATCTTTTTACAGTTTAAGTTTTGATAATTCATTTCAATTGTATTTTACAGAAGTTTCAGTTTTCAGAAGTTCAGAATTTTTTTTTAAAGATTTATTTATTTATTTATTTTTAGAGAGTGAAGGGAAGGAGAAAGAGAGAGAGAGAAACATCAATGTGCGGTTGTTGGGGGTCATGGCCTGCAACCCCGGCATGTGCCCTTACTGGGAATCGAACCTGCGACACTTTGGTTCACAGCCCACTCTCAATCCACTGAGCTACGCCAGCCAGGGCCCAGAATTTTTTTTTTTTAAAGTTGTTCTTGACATAGTTTGAGAAGCACTGCTCTAGGTAACAGCTTTTCAAATCTTTAAGCTATTTGTCTAAAAAAAAAAAAGACATTAACTGCAGCTCGAAAGTACATTCTGATTTATATCTGTTTCTGCAGATGAATTACAAATTGGTATATTTGGTTACTTTGTTAGTTTTTTGGTTCAGTGAGAACTCCTAAATTGAATGAACTCCTCAGGATGGGGGAGATTTTTTATTTTTTTCTTAAAATGGGTACTTTTCTCTAGAAAAACACATTTTAATGAAGTCCTTGATCCAAGATAATGGTGTGAGGAACTTGTCAATCACTCATAGTTACAGTTTCTTTCCTTAACTTATAAAAATAGCTAAAAAAGCAATTTGGGTTTTTTTATATATTCAAATTGTTATCTTCTATATTAAATAACTATCTTCAAATTACTATCTTCTATAGTAATATAGAAGTAAAAAAGGCAACAACAGCAACAACAAAACATCGATGCTGCTGCTGCTTATTGCAATGTGTTTCCTATTTAAGGGAAGCAAAGTTAGCTTCAGTGAGATAATATTTGCAACAACAGTTGAGTTTTTAGTTTTTAGTTTTCTTTTTGGGTGGGATGAGGCATTCCTGTCTATAATATAATATGTTGTGAAATAGTTTCATGCAAAGTTATCAACCTTAATAGGGTTTTTGATTGTCCATACAATCACTGTCTCCTGTTTACAATAATCTTTTGGTGACCCTCTAGCAGGGGTGTCCAACCCTCATGCAGCTCAGGACAGCTATGAATGTGGCGCAGCACAAAATTGTACATTTACTTAAAACATTATTATGAGTTTTTTTGTGTGATTATGTGTCACAATGTATTTAATATGTCGCCCAAGACAGCTCCTCTTTTTCCAGTGTGGCTCAAAAAATGCCAAAAGGTTGGATACCCCTGGTAGGTATCATTTGATAAGGAATCCCTAGCTATTTTTTGAATGTTTAAAAGCTGGCTTCCAAATAAAGAAATGGGATATGGATATAAGAGGCATTTCAAAGAGAAATGCAAAAAAATGCAAAAAAATGTTCAAACTCACTAACTCAAAATTGTAGCTATCACTTTGGCAGGATTTAGAAATGCTGTTGGTGTTGAAAAAATGGGTACCCCTATGTGCTGCCTGCAGCCCCACAAAGTGGTTCAGCCTTTCCAAGGGTAATTTCGCAGAACTCATCAAGACACAAAAATACACTCTCTCTTTACCAAGCTGTTCCACTTCGGGGAATTTATTCTGAGGAAAAAAACTAAAGATGTACTCACAGATTTAGAAATGACTGGCTAACTATGGTGTGTTTATACAATGGCATACTGTATAACATCAAAATTGAAGTTGCAGAAATACATCTGTATATATTATTAAGAGAAGGAAATAGATTACCAAAACCCTGTATGGTATAATACATTTTTGTAAATGTATTTGTGTAAATATGTGTGTAGAAAATGTCTTAAGGATATATATTAAGTCTGTATGTGGAAAGTATTGTGTTTAGATAATTTTTGCACGTTTGACTTTTTAAACTTTTATGTTGTAGCAAGCATGCATTGATTGCTTTTGAAACCTCTTTGTTGAGTGTTTGGACTCCATTTTAACCTGCATGGAACGGTACCGGAGGAAGGGAAACCTGATCATCAACAGGATGTCGCCATTCCCTAGGTCTTTTTCTAAAGCTGCACCGGGAGCCTGTTTTTCTTTTGGAGCTGGTTCTTGAAAGCTGTGTTTGAGTTTTTCTTCTTCTGCTTCTTCTTTTTTTTTTTTTTTTTGGTCTGTGATAAATGCCTATCATTTTCTAAACAAGAAAGCCAATGTCCCAGTTAGGTGTGGGGAGCTCTTTTCATTCACTAGCAGCCCTGTTGTGTTAATACTGAATAAGCAGAGACAGCCTGACTGGTGGTGAAAGATGGGAAGCCAGCCTCAGGGCTTTTTCTGGTCAGCCCTAAACCTCTGATTGCCACGTTTTCCTAATTTCCCATTTCCAGGGCATCACTAACGTGACCTTGCTTGCTGAATATGATGCTCTGACTTTTCAAGATTTTCACATGCATTTGGAAGGGCGGTGGGGCAACTGTTTACAGGACTCCAAATGAACTGTGCACTCACAGCAAGTTTGATAAACACACATTTCCTCCTTTTATCAGTGAGATTGCAGAATGTGAAGTATGAGTTTCCAGTTTTACTCATTCCCCTCAACCCTTTTCCTGTTTGAAAACTTCGACATGCTAATTGGATTCTGATCTGTCCCTGTTTTTTATTCTGCTTATGGGTTCTTGATGGCTTATTCCAATACTTACCTAAGCAAGGTTTGTCAGTCCTTCAGAAATAAACTTCACATGTATTCAACTTAAAGGAGATTCATCCCAAGGAATGTAATGTGAGCACTAATTAACAGTAATGACTGCTAATCACTTTGCTTTTTATACTCCTTTAGGAGCACTGCTATTATCCAATGTAGTTAAGTAAAATGCTTGTGTGTGAATCAACAGTGCTGAATCCTTTTAGCAGCTATTGCTCACAATCAAGCTTTGAATAAATTAGAGTTAACTAAAATTGATTTTAATATACTGTGTTTCTTTTTATAATAGTAAACTAAAATATGTAGTTAAATATCCTGAATATTAAAAAGCTGTTACCTCTTTTTTGCAATCATCCTTATGGTAGATGAAAAGCAGTATTGCAAGTAAATTTTCTCAGAGTTCAAGACATTTTCTCTTAGATTTCTTTGAAATTTCATGTGACATACTCTTCATAATCATAGCAGCACTTTGATTTGGTTCTAAGTATTTTATCAGATCAGTGAAAAGCAGTAGGCTTATATTTTCATATTTGTGCCCTTACTTCCTATAGGATCTTACAGCTTCTTTAAATTATATAGCCCATTTATATAAACTTGGTTCATAAGATTGTGCATTCATTGTCCATTAAAAAGAGTTGTTTTGTTATGTTTAGTGTATTATTAGACTGTTATAAAAGCTTTCTGTTTATTTACAAACATTCAACATACCTATTGATACAAACTGCCTTGCCTCCGGAGTAGACTAAGCAAAACTCATAAATTAATAATTTAATTGACTGATATTCAAGTAGCATTTTGGTTAAGTTAATAAGTGAAAGCCTTCAAGTCAGTACTAGCCACTTTAACAATGCTTTACTTTTGACTTTTATTGGCTGAAAATAACTTGTTAAACTGGTGCTTTTGTAATAAAATGAAATCTATATACCATCTGAAACCCCTTCTCCTCTTTTTGATTTATGACTAGATTGACGTATTATTGACAAATTATAACACTTCCACAGTTCTGCACTTTGATTTCAGAGGTGTTAATCTCTCTAGAAACTTGAGAGTGACAAAACAGAGTTGTATACAGTTTTTCTAGGGAATTTGGGATTCTTTACTAGAGGCCTTCATTTTTTGATGGTACCTGTATTAATGTGGATTTATCTAACTTGTGATACGGCATTATGAGTTGATGTGCATTAGTGGAGTATCCTGCTTTCTCATTTTATGTCTTATCTCTAGTGGTCTGGTCATGATGTGGTTTAGCAATTCAGGACATTGTTTTTAAACTACCAGAATACAGTCATTTGATTTCCCTTTTCCTCTTGTATTATTTGTAGCATCAAAAACTTTTAATTTTGATGAATAAATAAGTGTGAAAAAATAAGTGGTAATTGTTTAATAGGAAGCCTTATATTTTATATACTACCCTTATTATAATACATTGCAGTCATACTTGTATGTATTACAAGATCTTTGGCATTGTACTTAATTTAATTTAGTTTCAAAGAATTGTGACAGGAATTCCGTGAGACAACAGAAAATACGTGGAAGCTTAATGAATGCCATCCATATGTAATTTAAGCTTCGTGAGTATTGTTGTATGCAACTTACTTATTTTATAGTCCAGTACTATTGCACAATAGCACAGAATGCGTGCTTTTGAGGCAACACTTGCTTTTTCTATTTTGCTTTGAGTTTGAATTTTTATGTATAATAAAATTATGTTTAAAAAAGGTGAGGATTTCAGTTTTGATCCTTTTTTTGTGTTTTTTTCCTCTGTACTGTGTTTACTTTCATGTGAGAGTGATTGATCTGTAGCTGTCATTTTACCCAAACAGGGGACAAATGGAATTGGCCTTTTAGACAAAAGTATGCAAACAGACTGCATTCTTTCTGTTGATAGAATTATGGAAGGACTGCATGAGGTGCCACATTCATTTTACTATTGATTGTGGAGAGGATTCTGCACTGGGGTGCTGTTTCCATTGGATAAGGAGGTGCTATGATTAGTTACCTTTTTCATGAAAGCACTACAAAGGGAAATGCAAAATGTGTGCAGCGCAGTGTTCTCAATTTGACAGTTGTTTTTGTTAAGTTTTTTTGCCCCATTGAAGTCTAGCCTATTTTAGAAAAACATATATTTTGGTTTTTTCCCTTATATTAGGCTTAGTAGATTTCCATGCATTTGACCCTGTAAAGAAATTATGCATTACAGTTTTCCTAGGCTTCTATTGTAAAGCTTCAAAGATGATGCAACAGTGCCCTCTATAGTCTTTTAGTGAACAGTAGATAAATGCAGACGATAGGAATATTCAGGTAAGAAGCCGGATATTTAAATTTAATTTTTGCTCAGACAAGAGACTCCTTTTTCCTAAGTAGACATTCTTGTTTTTCACTGGTGGCTTTACTTTAAACAAAGGGAACAAAAGACCATTCTGAGTTTTCATTTAGAATTATTGGCTACCTCTTGTTGTTACCCAGTGGTAAATCTCAAGTTTTATCAGACATTCATCAGAGTAACTTGAGATAGAAGGAATCTTACAAGCTGTACTGTCTCTTTATGAAATATCTTTTTGAAGTTGAGTTCCAATAGGAGTATTTAAAAAAAATAATTTAGTTCCTTTGTACTCATTTCTTCTATTTAATTAGAACCTGAGTGGGTTCCCTAGAAGTTAACTTTTACTTGTTCCTGAATTGTGTAACCCAGACTTTATACGTGACATTATTTAAATTCAAATCAGGGGAGTTATACAGTGACTAGAGGATTTGTCATTCATTAGCATTGACTTACACTTTACATATCCCTTCCTTTCTTTTTTGGTTACCTATTTAATTGTATATGTTGATAGTTAAATTTCTTAAATTTTTCATTATAAAACACAACTTTATGTGAAGTTATTAGATGATAATAAAAGCAGGTATCATGTTTAGCTATGGTTAGAGGAGAAAAATTCTTTAAGATAAGTTTATTTTGTTTCTAAAAATATTTTAGTAAAAAGAGCATGAGCCCAAAATCCTAGCTTTTCCATGTATTCGCTATGTAATAGTGAACACAATTCTTAATCTCATCTGCAAAATGGGGGCTAAAAATAGCTCATCTTTGGGGGTTTTCCTAAGAGATTACAGATAATGTTTATTAATTAGCCAAGTATATATGCTCAATGGCAACTGTATTCCAAAAACCATAATGTAAAGGTAAATAGCATTGTTTTCTATGGGAAATTTTTAATATAAATCTAGAACACACTTAATGAACTTCAGATTTTTAAAAAATTCTTATACCTTTTGATGATGTATGTAAATCTGGAAACTGGTGTGGCATTCCTTGGTGATGTGGACTGACGAGATGAGATGTGCATTAACTTTCAATTCTCTGTAGACCTCATTCCCAAACTTCTTAAATGAGTCATGTTTATAAATTTAACTTTAGTAGACATTTACCCACAAACCAATATTTGGCAACATGTGAGAAATGATAGTAAATAAAACTAAAAAAAAAGGATTCTTTTATTTTTTTTCCCTTAGTGTATCTGGGAACACATAGGATACTTTTCATTTACCAGGGTACTTAATAGTAATTTAGAGCCCTTATTCATATTTGCTAGGTAAGTGGACTTGCTTTCTCCACCCAACTACAAAAAGACTGGTGATTAAAAATACATCAAAGTCGAACTTTTCAGCCAGAAGTGGAGATGGGGGCTAATGTTCCTTCCCTTCAAAGGAACAAAAGTTTAAAAACCTCTCGATACTGTATCATAAATGTATGCGTGTATAGACACACACACACACACCCCTTTTGTTTTGTTCTGCAAAGGCTTTGTTCTACTTTGGTTTAGATTCAAAGCACCTAATTCTGTACCTGGCACATAAGTGCTCAATTAATGCATGCTAAAATCAAATTTTTTTGAACACCAGGCTTCCTCTTATTGATACATAAGATTTGAGATACCATATATTACAATGTATAGTTAATACGACAATTTAATATTGCAGTAATTATTTCTCCATGAACCATTTAAAATATACACTTCCAGTGTCAGCCAGATTGTTGTAACTACAAATAATGGGAAATGAAGAAAAATTCAGAACTTGTCTTCAAGATGATTAAATGCTGTTGTATTATACGATAATGGATTTAGCTAAAGATTCAGACATTTCAAATGATGTGATGATAAAAATAATCTTGAACAGAGAGCTTCTGAATTGAATTTTCTCAACATTCAGTAAAGCACTGTTTGTCTTGCGAGGTTTGTATTTGTGCTTCATATTGATTTTGAATAACTTTGAATTTATATTATAATAAACCACATAGTGTTTTTAGTGTGTCACTTAGATTAAAATTGAGAACTGCAAAAGTATCTTTTATTTTTATAAAGAAAGAACCAATGTTTTAAGCTGATATATTGAAAATGAACAAGCTCTTAGTAAACCAAATGTGGTAGTTCTTTTTAAAATAATGACCAGTTGCAATAAGAAACACATTTAAGATTAAATTTTGGTTTACAAGACTGACAAGATGCTGTCTACTAAAAAAAAATGAATAAGGTATTTTTTCCTTTGCAATGAAAGTATCAAATTAAGAATCTGCTTAATTAAAATAATGATAAATGTAGATTACATTACTGAAGACATTGAAATACAGCTGCTCTGCTTAGTGAGAGCTACATAATTTACCAAGACTGTATGAAGAAGCAATGGAGCAGCCACTGCAGACTATTCAAGGAAATGTCCTGTTTATTCTACATACATTTCGTTTTTTAATTAAAATGTCAGTGATAATTTTATAGCAGTCCTCAGAAAAAAATCCTTCTTTGAATTTCTTCAAGGTAGTAGAATAGAAGATGAGATCATTACTGCAGCTGAATGGAACAGATTAAACCTGAGGAAAAAATAGCATATTTTAATTTTTTATTAATTCAGTTTTCTTAATTATGAGTTTGTATTGAAGTATGTGATAATATATATAATTTTTAGATGAATTTTCCATAAAAGAAAGGTGGTAAAATCTTTGAATATATATTTTATTAAAAATTTTTTGGAGTCACAAGCAAGATTTAAGTTGAGCCATAAATAGTATTGCTTACAAATAAAGATGGAGGTATGTATACTGTGAAATTCTCAAGGTGGGGCAGACAACTGGGTAGATCAGGGTTAGCTGGGTGGTATTTCCTGCTCAGCTCCATGACTGGGCTGTGGTGGAGGATAATATCTTGCCTGTGACAGTATCTAGAGATCCGAAAGACTTGAGAAACCCGTCACTCTGTATTATTTTCATCTTTACTTTAAGGAAGACTAGTGATATTTTCACAGTTGCATATATTTAAGAAAACCAATATTGTGTGTAGCAAGAAATGTTGGTGGGTTCTATTTATTTCATTTATTTATTTAGCCTTTGAAGAATATGTGAGGACTCTGGCGTCAGACTTATCTGTGTTCTAGGCACTACCACATGCTAGCTGCATCACCTTGGTTTAGTTAACTTCTTCACACTTTAGCTTTCACATTTGTAAATTTGGGCCAGTCATAGTGCCTACATCACACGGTTATCATGAGCATCTAATGGCATAATCCATGTAAAATCATAATAAAGGAAGCTTCAATAAATGTTAGTTATTATTATTATTAGTCACTAGATGTAACATTTTTCTTGTGTTGGAGCAATATAGCATTGCTCATACTTAACTAAATAAGATCATCGTTAATCTGTCATGGTTTGTTGGTCTAGTTCTAGGGAAATTACCCATGACCTTCTGTGTCTTAAGGTATAGTGTGTTCGAAATTCTGCTCCTCCTTATTTTGTCTCTTTTCACAGTGCTTCATGTGTCAATATTAGTTTCTTTGGCATTGATGAATATGATGTTAAAGTTTGTGCATTTCAATATGTCTGTTCCAGATTTTGCCCTAGCTTGATAGCAGAATTAATTGAATATTTTACAAGGTTCAGTTTTTCTAAAGAGTCTTTTAAGTGCCCACTTACAAAAAACTTAACAATGAAAGCTTTACAGGCAGAAAATGCACACATCCTTAAGAATTTGAAAAGTTTATATGAGAAAACAATACAAGGACAAACTTCAGATGATTTTATTTATGTACTTTTTTGGAGCTTCAAAAATGGTAAATGCAAGAGACACAAAAATAAGAAGTCACACAGTATATGATCATTATTCATAAAGTTTACACATGCGGTGTGAGTTGTAGCAAGTTAACATAACTTTTTTTTCCCTCGTAATTTGTTTCAGTCTTTTTTCTAGTTGTTAGAGCTGTAAACAGTTTCAAAGATGTAGCATTTTGAGTTTTAAGGGAGAAAGTAACTGATATATATGCATCAAAATAATTATTTGTGATGAATTCTTCACTCTTTTAAAAATATTTTATACTTCTTTTAGTGTACCTCTTTGTTCTGTGACTTGGCATTTATCCTTCCTTGCCTGACCATTATCACTTTCTTCTAAGAACCCTGTGGTCTTTAAGGCTCGGTATTACTCTTATCTGTGCCTATTTGGGAATTATACTTAGGGGTTTTGATTTAGCTTAAATTTTTTATTAATACCTTTAAATAATTTATTAGGTACTCTTTATACCAACTTGGTCATAGAGTTTCTAGGTTATTTCCCTGTCCTGGTCCTCCCTAATAAAGAGAAGATAATTTCCTATTAGTTTAGTTTTCGGTGTTTTCACCACAGTGCTACTATAAGGTGTTTGTTGAAGTGAAGCTAGATTTCTCCTTCACGCTGTTGTGCACATAGTTTCTTCTCAGACTGTTACCCATATTTTAGGCAAAACTAAAACTTACTTAGTTTGTGAAGATTTTGCATAGTTGTAAGATGCCAAACTTCAATTGATGTTTTCTCCTTTATGATCAATTGATAATTACCGATTCCCTACTGTGTGTAAAATCACTGCATTCACTGAATCCCCTGTTTTATATAAGAGATTTAGTGGGACTGCTCTTTACCCCATGTTTTTATTGACTTGGCATCAATTTGTCAGGCAGTCGGAAGTGGGAATGATTCTGAAGCATTTACAGCCAAACAAAGCTAAGGGAAAATATAGTAAGCTACAACTTACAGTTACTAATTAATGTGGTAGCTAACATATTGTTTTATAAAAGACAGCTTGTGAATTATAAAAATACTTGAGTGTATAGTTTTCATTATCTGGACTTTTAAAGATGTGTTTTAACTCTGGCAAAAGCAAAGAAAAAAGCAGTCATTGTAGGTATCAATTTTGTAGAAGACAAAGTGAGGATCTATAAATTTTGTTTTGTTACAATTTGATACCAAGTAGTTTCTTTCTTTGTATTTAACCCAAGACTTGGAGTAGCCCTCCTCAAACTAAGTGTATATTTTATTTTCATAACTTATTTACTATGATTATTGGATATTTTTCCACTGTAGAAATAACATTGGCAGTGCTTTTTTTGTCTAGTTCTTGGATTCTAATAGAACTGACTTTTCTGCACCCTTTTAATTTTTTGTTCTTATGCTTAACTATCCGTTTTCTATCTTTTACCTTTCAGGTGGTTTTAAGAAAGAGGGTCTCTCTTTTGTGACTAGGTTCTTCATACCCTCTTTCAGACACACACAATTTCTCTATTTAGTGAAATAGCTTCATTATAAACTTGCAGGGTTTTCACATTGTTCATCATGTCTTGTTTTTATCTACATTATTGTTTAATTTTCTTTGACACTTGAACAATTTTGTTTTTAAATTAGATACATAAAAGTATAAAATATATGAAGATCTTACTCAAAATTCAGTCATTCAGCATTAACCTTTTCATGTATTTTCACACACGTATTGTATAACTTTGTAGACCACTTTTTTAACTTTATATATCAGGAGCATTTCTCCATGCCATTAAAACCTCTTTATGAATATGATTTAATGGCTAATTAATATTCCATCATGTGGCTGTATAATAATTTCCTTAATGACTCTTTAATTTTGTAAATTAGGTTGAATCTAATTTTTACTGTAAATAATAGCACTTTGATGTGACCACATTAATTATTATCTACATTTAAAAAATTAATTTCTTGGACATCACATGGTGGGATTTCATGGCGGGGGGGAGGGAGGAATAGGGGAGAAAAGGTACAGGGAAGAAGAAGCATAATTAGTAGGCATAAAATAGATGGGGAGATAAAAAATGGTAGAGGAAACAGAGGACTCAAAGAACTTATATGTACAACCCATGGACATGAACTGAGGAGGGCTGGGGATACTGGAGGGTTGGGAGAGCAGGGTGGAGGGGGGGAAAGGGGGAAAAATTGGAAAAACTGTAATAGCATAATCAATTAAAATACTTAAAGATTAATTTCTTAGAATAGATTTCTAGACATAGTAATAGTGTATTAAAGTATATAATTATTTCTAAGGCCATTAATACATATTACCTAGTTGATTTCCATAAAGAAGTAGCTGTTTACACATGTATTATTTATATTTTGAAACTCTTAAGTCTTTGCTTAATGTATATGAAACTTCAATTTGGAATTCTCTTTTTATAGTTCCTGCCATTTGGTGAGTCCAAGCTGGGAGTAGCATTCTGCCCATCTTTGACTATATTTCATTCTTGGGCAAAAAAACCCCTAAAGGGATATGTGTTAGTGTAACTCAGTCATGTAATCCAAGATGTAGGGTGATTTTTGTGAAAAGTCCGCTTCCAGCGATTTAATGGGGCCATATGCCATAGATAACCAGCTCAAAAGAGGGCCTAACTTTTATGTACTGTATACTAATAATGTGACATATGCATGAGCACACATACAAATATAGATACATATGTTATTTTATTTAAAAAGTTATAGATCTAGTCTTAATTACAACTCATTTTTTTTTCAGATAGGTTCTATTTTCTAACTAGCCATACTATGTTCTCCTCCTTGATATCAACTAGTTTTTCTGTTGGCATCATTAACTTTGGCAGTATTAGGAAATTATTTTTAATTTTCTCTCTTCAAATAAATGATGATAGAGATCATAGTAGATTAATCATTTTGGCTATATATTTTTAATATCAAATATAGTATTTTATGTATATTTTAGATCCTAAAATTACTACAGGTTTAAGTCACTAGTTTATGTCTACTAACTACCACATAGAAACTATCTTATTCTTCCCCTGTCCCTTTTTTTATGAACTTGTGTTTTTGATGTTGGCTATTTTTACTACATCATTAAAAACAAAGCAAAACTTTTTGTGCTGCTGCTTTGAATTTAGTTAGTGAACTTAGTAAAATAATAATAATAATATTATAATAGTAAGTTCATTTGTAAGAAAAAAACAAATAATGTTTGTTTCATGGTAATTTTTACTAAATGATTATTTAGACTTTAGAACAAGGATAATAGATGAGCTTTTCAGTATTATTTCGTTGTTGGTCTCCTTACTTTCTTAACACTATGGCTTCTACATATGAGGGGGGACCCCCCCAAAAAACCTGGGATTTTGTTCTGGAGGGTGGGCCTCTTGTAATACAGGCTTCCTCCACTAGGTGAGTGTTCTAGGAACCCATCTGTATTAGTGCACCAGTTGGTGGTGTTGTGAGAGGCTGTGTTTGTCTTCAGTGAGTTTTTTTTTGAAGACTCTTTCAGTATGTTTTCCCATTTTGTGATGGGTGATTTATGAGCACACCTGCCCACAGTGCACTGTGTGTTCACCAGTTTTTGACCCAAAATGACGTGACCCCTGTGCCCCACCCTCCCTTTTCACCTGATTTTCCCCCCAAAGTGACCTTTTTTGTTTGTTTCCCTGGATAAAAAAAAGTCCTTAAGGGGAAACAGTTTGCAGTTGTGGAAGAGGTGAAACAAAAACAGCAGAGGCACTAAAAGGCATCAAAAATCAATGAGCTGAAAAACTGTTTTGGAGCAGTGGGAAAAAAGTCTACATAGGTGTAGTGCATCAAATGGAGAGTGCTTTGAAGGTGACTGAAGTTTAAACATGTAAGAATTGATACACAATTTTTATAAATAAATTCCACTTTTGGAGGGTCCCCCTTATATTTGTTTTTTTTAATACTTAGTCTTCGGTAGTTTCTTAATAGTGATATGAAAGACATTCCCACCACACTGGCTTGGGCGTGTGTGTCAGAAGTATGTGGGTGCTGTTGAGAGGGGCTGTTGCTGTTCTTCTCCAGGCTGCTGGGATCTCCCTTTGTTTCTTCCACCTGCAGCTCTAAACACATCTGTATGTCCATACTCTGTACCCTCTTACGGTTCCATTCTCTCCTTATTCTTTCCCCTCATTCTCCTTCTGTTTTCACTTTTCCTTTTTCATCTCTCAGCTGCGTATGTGCTTGCACATACCTGCACACATATACGTGAATTTTCAGGTGTTAAAGATTGCAGGATCTAGATCTAATTAATTGCTGAAGTTTTATCTACATCTGTTCCCTTCTCTTTTATTTAAATTGTGGTCGTCTGTAAGGTTTATATGTTTTTATCAGCACAAGCTGTTCTGTCCTTCACTGTTTTATGCCTCTCAGTGAAGAACAAGTGGTGGAACTAGGAAAACTCTTAGAACAGAGCTTCTTGAACTTCAGAATGCACGAATCAACAGGGAATTTTATTAGAAATTCAAGTTCTGATTCAGTTGGTCTGGATGGAACCTGAGATTTTTTTTTTTAACATGTGCCCAGGGTGATACCAGTGCTGCTGTGCTGAGACCACACTTAAGTAGTCAGGTGTTTGAGTTGGGTTGCCTGCTGGCTGAGAGTATCATTTATTTTGGAACAGGAATCTGTTAGTTTAAAAGTTAGTTTCTTTACACAATAGCTGTAAGAGTCTAATATCTATAAGGATGAGGGGATTAACATTTTCTTTCAAAACATAATTTGGTGTGTTTCTACATTTGTTCTTTATTTTAGGCAGTGGTAAAGCACTGTGATTTAAAAGATTTGTGAGTCTTAGATCTTCTGTGATGGTTCCAAATACAGCTTCCCTAATCTAGTTTGCTGCTGGTGTAGACTGATAATGACATGCATCAAAGTTCATTTTTGGTAATTAGATTTTATTGTATATTATTTCCCATTGATAGTTGAAAAACTTCTGGGAGTGTTGGGAGTGAGGCTAAAGGGTGGGGAATTGGGAGCAGGGATAGAGAGGCTGTAGTGTAAATGAGAATTAGGTTACTTCAGGGAAATGCTTTTACTCTTTCTCATCCTTGTGGTTATCTCCAGGAGAATCGTGGACAACAAGGTTAAAATGCATTACCTTTTGAAAGTGAGAAAATCGCCCAGTACATGTGCAGTAGCTGCTCCCATTGTGCTTTTAATAAGATGTCTTTGACGTACATTGAATGAAGAGATCCACTGGTTTTCTGTACAAAACCAGGCAGCTTCTAGCAATAAGGTTGTATCAGAACCTGCAGCAGAGTTATTAGATGAGCTAGTTTTAGAAGGCAGATAGATGATAAGGCCTCCTTCTACAGGTCAGCCCATTGTTTGAAGTGCAACAGTCAAATGTGACCACAGTCAGAACCTATGCATCTTTAAACCTGGCAATTGTAAAGCATCTTGGTTTACAACGTGCTTGAAGAAAAATGATCAAATTACCTAATATGGTTGGTTCTTGAGACAGCAGAAGCCACTTACTCTATCATAAACTCAAAGAAAGGTGGGAAGCCTTTCCTTGCCAGTAAGCATTGTGCCTGCAGATTAATTTTATTTTAATTTATGACAAAGAAAACTCTATCTCAGCATGGATTTTACTTTTTCAAACCTTTTAAAACATTACTTTAGAAGTAGGTACCACATTTAAGTTATATTTCCCATCTTATTTGTCTATGTACTTTTAATGAATATAGATTGCCCTTTCTTTTGTAAGCCTACATTTAAAAAGCTTATGTTTTGCCGTAATACAGTAAAATTATTTGTGGTAATGTTGCAAATCTCTAAACTGCATGAACATTATCCTGCTGTTTTATTGTTTTATAATGTAAAAGTAAATGCAAGCATTAAGAAATGTGCGGTGCTGTCAGGCTCCTTCAGAATTTAAGAAAATTGCCCCAACTATCGAAGAACTGAAAATAATCTTTCAGGTCGCAAAGAGCAGTTGTTATAATATTGCCTAGCATTTTGCTTTCTTTTTACTCTAACCATGATGGTGATTTGAGTCAGTGCTGAAGAAGCTCAGATTTTATTTGATTTCAACAAACTGCTGTTGCCTTGTAAGAATTACATATAAAACAGCATGGTTAAAAAATAGGGAGAAAATAGACGATTTGTTTTAACTCTGCATAAGCCTGAATCATAAATCTGTTTCTTGTAATAGTATGAATTTTGCAGCCCAACTTCTTGATCCAATTTGTGAATTTGATGTAATAGGCACAAGAGTATGTGTTAATCACAAACCTGTGAAATTACGTTGTGCTGTGAACTCTTCATAAAAATGAAACAAACATACAGACAAAATCATAAAGCCACACTTCCCAGAAAAGTTATCATGAGGCATTTTGGATTTTTAAAATGTAAGGAAAGAGGTATTCCTTATGGTGTTAGCCTTTTGTCCTATCTGTTTTAAAATATTTCCATTTAAATGCAGATTTTGATTTTCCATCTGGGACTAGGTAGAAGCCATTCTATTATACACCTAAAAGAATAATCCACTTTAACACAACATTTCTCCCTAAAGGGATGGTCTTTTCTAGTCATACAGTATTATTTTTCTCAGAATGATATTAACATTCATGATGTAGCAATTTTATCTTGATTTGAAAGATGTTTTGTTCTGGCAGTAAAAAGGATTAGGAGAATGTCCTTTGTATCCTGTTGCTAAAAAAATAGCCTTATTTCACTCAAGATTAGGTATTAGTAATTTTCAAAGTGTTTTGGGTGGGTATATGATTTATTTATTTATAATATAAAATCTTTAAGCTCAGTGAAATGGAAATTGCCAGATTCATTTCATCAAATTCTTAAACATTAGGTTGCACAAATATGTTTTTTAATAGATCAAGTAGCATGTTTGAAAGTTTCTGAACATCTTATCACATTTTTTGTGTTCATTTTCTTTATGCCTTGCAAAGAAGACTTTTGGTACATAAGAAGAGTCCTAGAGCAACTAGTTACTGCGTTCTGTGGCATAGATGTATTGATTTTACCTTACCTTCTAAATTTATTAAAACTTTTAGATAAAGAGGGATTACATTAATTAAGTGGAATGTCTGAGGCAGAAGAAGAAAGGCTCTGAAGGCCTCTCTGCTATTTGTCGGGCGAAGTCTTGGCGTGTAGCATGCAGCTCTCCAAGGCTAAAGCACTGGGACCCTGTGTGGGATGCCAGCTCCATGCCCCTAGGCACGCTGTCATTCAGCCGACAGATTAATTAACCGGAGGCTGCAGAGCCTCCCGCTTTCAGTCAGCCCGTTCTTGAGGCAGAAAACACAAGGTTTTTAAAACCTTGAACACTCAAGAAAGTTGTTGTTTTTTTTTTAAACAAAATCAGGGTGTGTACTGACACTCCTTCTGGGAATAGTTTTGTGTATACACATTAGAGATATATATGTATATATATGAAATGTATGTTTATATAATATATATATTTTATATATATGTATATATTTTATATGTATAAATTTTAAAATCCAACCAGAGTATAACATGTATAGCCCCCAAAGAGGTTTTCTTAATGTCAGCATAAGTGCTTAAAACTTCTTAATTAATGATTTATTAAATCTCATGAGCAGCAAGGTCTTAATCATGACTAAGATGAAATTTCAACAGAATCGACTTAAAACACATTTATGTATCTGATTGATCACAAACTATGCTTGTTCAAATTTTCATTAAGATCTCTTTTTATCTTAAGCAAGAGGATTTCTATTCATGTACATACATTGAAATGAATAGAGATTTTTTACACTAGAGTGTTTAAACAACAATTTTAAAAATGTCTTTATAAATGAGAACATTACATTTGTTTTTCTTTACAGTTTAGCTTATTCTATATATGAAGCATTATTAACTTATGTATAAAATACTAATAACCCTGATAATTTCTAAAAATGTTGGTAAGTTAATGTTTTATTTGTACTTTAAAATTAGGAAAGAACAAAGAGATAGCTAAATGCAAAAAGAAACATGCTTTCATTTTAAATTTTTTAGCAGTATAGAATGCAACTTCCTCCTTTACCCACCCCCCCAACCCTTTTTCCCTGACACTGTCAATTTTTTAGCATTCTCACTGG
Organism: Phyllostomus hastatus; assembly: GCF_019186645.2. Classification (NCBI taxonomy): domain Eukaryota; kingdom Metazoa; phylum Chordata; class Mammalia; order Chiroptera; family Phyllostomidae; genus Phyllostomus; species Phyllostomus hastatus. Next base: position 4,271,311 of record NW_025334033.1, on the reverse strand, counting down.
AATTTATTTTGTTGTAGTAAAAGAGACAAGTCATTATTAAACAGATTTTGCTGTTAATTCAATGTATGATTACCCTTTGCTATAGGTACTTTTAAGGGCTTTTATCCAAAATAAAATTCATTAAAAATGCAATTAAAAAATCTATTGTTAATGACTGCTTGAGTGACTGGCTCATAATTGGCTCATTACAATAAAAAAGCAACTGTTTAAAAATCTTGACAATGCAATACAGTACAGAGTGAACACTTCATTGTAAGGCCCTCTGTGATTACGGGATCCTGAAGGTGAAGCAGAAAAGCATGCAGATCTGAGACTCCTGCACAACTTTCTCTTTTACATCAGTACAGTGAGTTCAGGTCATGACCTAGCATGGGCGATGGATGTAAGAGCCCCTCTTATTTATCGTGCCCCACACCGAAGAGTAAACTTAGGTAATACATTCCACTTAAATGCTGGCACTCAGACTCCTCTTTGTTTCCCTTCTCCAGAAATCTTTTCAGTTGACTTAGATTACAAAGTTGTAATCAGGAAATCTTTAGTTCTGTTAGGGCTAAACTAACAAAGACAATATTGTCATACAAGTCATCATTATTACCTGCCCTTTGTTAATGCTGGAAAGCATGGAAATAGCTCTTTTCCAAGCTCCAGAATTTTTGTTTAAGCATTCCTAGAGATTTGTTTTTATTCTAGTGTTTTGGTGATTTAGTATTTGTATTGAATTATTTTAAATTAATTTTAATTCATTTTATTTTTAAGCCATAGATCCTAAGTAAGATAAAAATATAAATTGGGTGATGCAGGAAGAAAAGTAAACCATACGTGATAAGGTTTTCCTTAGCAAATGAAAGTTTTATTTCTTTTTTGCATGTCTTGAACTTGATATACTATAGTTTCGATGGTGAACTTTGTGATATCGAACGTCAGCTGTTCTCCATAGAGTATAAAATTTTAAAATACTGACAAATATAAATAAGAATGGTCATTAAATCTCTGCATAGAGTTCCACCTCTGAGGCAAAAATCCTAAATTCCAACAGTAGTTTAAAGGGTTTCATTAATGAGCCCTATATTTCCAAAATGCTTTTCCTGTTTGAGGCTAGAAAAACAGTAAAAGTTTTAAAGACTGATGACTCCTGCTTTTGTTTAGTCTACAAGAGCAATATTAATGTTGCTTTTGTGTTCTGGTGAGTGACTTAAGTGTAATTTTTCATTACATATATTAAAAGTTGAATTATTTTGAACTCTGAACTTAGAGACCAGCCCATGCGTGAACCTTAGCATATAAACAAGACAGTAACTTCAAGACCACTCATGTTATTAAACACAATTAAACAATGTTGATATTCAGATTTACATATGTTTGGAAAAGCTCTCAGTGAAATACTAAACAATTTTTAAAGAAGTAAGACACATTTAATTGACTTCATTGCTGTTTAAGAAACCGAACTTCTTGGGTATTTTATCATCACTGCTCTGTTTGTGCTACTTGCATTCCTCTCATCACCTTATCTTAGAACCTTTACATTTTTATTTTCTCAGTAGAATTAAGAGGAAATGGCTGCAGAGGAAACAACCATTTAAAACATACTGGAAATCACATTGCTTTTTGGTTGAATTTTTTAAAGATCTACTTAATGTAGTTTATCTTTTCTATTATAACAAACTGAGCAATGCAGTTTTACACACTTGTGCCTCAGACAACTTTAGTCCACTTCACACTTACATTCAGTTACTCAAGTAAGCTGATGCCTTAGTGATTTATAAATGAAATTTAACAAACCATCTGGTAAATGCCATGGCTGTGTCATACTGGTGCTGAAATATTTTATGTATCTAGGAACTAGCATAGTGGGGAAAACTATTGAGACTAACACTTCAGTGTTTGTTTCTTGGGGATGTTTTGTAATATTTATAATATTATGCCTATTTATGATCAAGTCTTGTGGCTTGGATAGAGGCCTTTTATGACTTTTTTGTCTACATGTACTTTATTACTTACTCAGACTGCTTGTGTAAATGGTAAAGTTCTTTGTTCACTGCCACTTCAAGAAAGAGTGTCTATACTTCTATTAATGTTTAAATGTATATCCTCTGTATGTTGCTAAGTTTTTAGGCATTTCATAGGCAAATAATGATTAATTAAGATTGTGATATCTCCTGTGATTATAAATTTATCTTCCCATGTCCAGGGCACATTCATTTTGAACACTAACGAAGAGCTACATCTATTCATTCATCAAACGTGTTCCGAGTGACTGCTCTGCTCTGGTTACTGGATACAAATATCAATAAGAGAACGCCTAGCTCTCTAAGAGTTCATAGTCTAGATTACTAATGATGGTACAATATTCTATTGTGATGATAGTTATTTTACTTTTTTTAAACATATGTTGTGGGAATATAGAAGTAGGAGAGAGATTAGCTTTTACCTGGCGAAGGGACAGGATGGGTAGTTGGGAAAATACAGATTAATAATGATTCATCAAGAGGAGAAGATAAAGAATGACTTTCTAAATTGAGAAAACATTCTGTGTGGAACATGGGATGTGATATAGTGTAGCACACTTTTCCAAGTTTGGTGATCAGAGGATATATATAAGTAATGACAGGAATAAGAGTGAGAAGGTAATTTGGGAACAGGTTATAAAGAGTGTTGTATGCTTTACTGAAGAGTTTGAGATCCCCTTCTACAGGAAATGGAAATTCTTTTAAGGTTTGTAAGTTAAGAAGCACAGTAGATAGATTTGTATTTTGTACTAGCACAGAGGAAGCACAGGAAGAGGAGAGATGGAGGCTAAGTCTTCCGAATATATTGAGATTAAGGTATCTCAGAATAGGAAGCTGTAAAACTAGGGAGAAAGCAAGTCTGGAAATATTGATAATAGTGATTATCAGCATATAATTAATAATCAAGGTCATATGTGTAAATATGCTCCCCAGGGAATGAAGGAAATGTAAAGTGGGAAAACTTGGGCTCTGATACTCGTTTTTCCAACCAGCACTCTAGCTGTATGACTTTGGGCGAGTTACTCTACCTCTCTGTGCCTCAGTTTCCTCTTCCATAACTCAAACATAAAAACTACCTACCTTAACAGAATGTCTGGGAGGACTGAATGGGTTAATGTAGTGTTAATTATGATTGTTTTTATGCTATTATTTAGAATTAAGAGTAGGGTGTTTTTCCGATGAAGTGTTTTGATAAGGACAAAGAAATAACTAATCAATAGAAGAAAAGAGTTTTGTAAAATGAGTGAGATTGAGATGTGTTTGTAAATTAAGAAAAAGTAGCCATTAGAAAAGAAGTTATTAAAGGTAAGTGATTGAAAAGATCCAGAAGGTATGGAAGTGATGCTGTGAACAGCACAGGTTTCTGGGTGAGCTCTGAACAGAAGAGTATAGGTATGCTTAAAAAAGAGACAGCTGCTATTTTTCTCCGTGATCTTACAGACAAGGCCGTCTACCTCAAATGGGTGGAGATGATGGAAGTAATTTAAGGATTTGAGAACAATTTTAAATATTTGGAATGATTTGTTAGAAGAAAGAAAAGGAATTGAGGATTGCCAAACTGCCCAGAGCCCATGTGTGGTTGGAAATCAGAATTTGAAGAGAAGGTAGTTTTTAAAATTTAACTACAGTTAAATTGAAAGTAAATTTGGGATGTTTGGTACTAAGATAACTTTTTTTAAGGTAACTTACATCAAAAGTAAATAATGAATATGACTTTTTTTGTAAATTTCAGGTTTTTTTAAAGATTTTATTTATTTATTTTTAGAGAAAGGGAGGGAGAAAGAGAGGGAGAGAAACATGTTTGTAGTTGCCTCTCACACGTGTCCAACTGGGGACCTAGCCCAGAACCCAGGCATGTGCCCTGACTGGGAATCAAACCAGTGACCCTTTGGTTCATAGGCTGGTGCTCAATCCACTGAGCCACACAGCCAGTAATGAGTATGTTTATTATGGAGTTTATAAGTAATGCATTCTAGAAATCATTGCAGACAACGACCGCTAAATAAAATTTATGTGAGAATAACCTTCCGTACTTCAGAGGGTAGAATATAACATTAATGAATTTAAATGAATACAGCTATTCAAAATCTACCTTCTGGGCAACAAACAAAAAGGTAGTGAAGCCACTTTATGATGGTCACCTAACTGTATCAGTGATAAAAGAATCACAAGCCAAAAACTGATTCATAGAATCAAATAGTCCTCCCACTTATTATCAATAATAAGACCAAGTAGAAATAGGTGCCTACAGTACTCTTTCAATGAATTAAAAATAAAGAGATATCCACAAGTAGATTTTAAAAATGTCTGCATACAACATATTGTTGCATCTTTCTTTCTTTCTTTCTTTCTTTCTTTCTTTCTTTCTTTCTTTTTCTTTCTTTCTTTCTTTCTTTCTTTCTTTCTTTCTTTCTTTCTTTCTTTCCTTCCTTCTTTCTTTCTCTCTTACTCTAAGTGTTTTTATTTTTTTTTTTAAAGTTGGGCTCTCAAGTAGAGAAAAGCACTTTCATCTAAGTTAAAAGAGCTCATTTTCACCAGTAGTGGGCTTTTGGCTTTATTTATTTATTTATTTTAAAGTACATTTTATTGATTATGTTATTACAGTTTTCCCAATTTTCCACTCTTTATCCCCCTTCCACCCTGCACCGCCCAACCCTCCAGTATTCCCACCCCCTGCCTTAGTTCATATCCATGGGTTGTACATATAAGTTCTTTGAATTCTGTTTCCTGTACCATTTTTTACCTCTCCCCATATATATAATACCTACCAATTATGCTTCCTCTTCCCTGTACCTTTCCCCAGTATTCCTCCCCCCTCCCACTGAAACCCATGTGATATCCATTTCTTTGATTCTGTTCCTGTTCTATTTGTTTGCTTAGTTTTTGTTTTCATTGTTTTTCTTTCTTTCATTTTTTTAGGTTCATTTGTTGATAGTTGTGAGTTTGTTGTCATTTTCCTGTTCATAGTTTTTGATCTTCTCTTTCTTAGATAAGTCCCTTTAACATTTCATATAATAATGGCTTGGTGGCGATGAACTTCTTTAACTTGACCTTATCTGGGAAGCACTCTATCTGCCCTTCCTTTCTAAATGACAGCTTTGTTGGATAAAGCAATCTTGGATGTAGGTCCTTGCCTTTCATGACTTTGAATACTTCCTTCCAGTCCCTTCTTGCCTGTGAGATTTCTTTTGAGAAATCAGCTGATAGCCTTATGGGCAGTCCTTTGTAGGTAACTCTTTCCTTTCCTCTTGCTGCTTTTAAGATTGTCTCTTTGTCTTTAATCTTTGGTAACTTAATAATGATGTTCCTTGGTGTGTTCTTCTTTGGGTCCAACTTATTTGGGACTCTCTGAGCTTCCTGGACTTCCTGGAAGTCTATTTCCTTTGCCAGATTGGGGAGGTTTTCCTTCATTATTTGTTCAAATAAGTTTTCAATTTCTTGCTATTGTTCTTCTCCTTCTGGCACCCCTATGATTCGGATATTGGAATGTTTCAAGTTGTCCCAGAGGTTCAAAAGTCTGTCTCCATTTTTTTGAATTCTTGTTTCTTCATTCTGTTCCAGTTGGATGCTTATTTCTTTCTTTTGTTCCAAATCATTGATTGAGTCCTGGTTTCCTTCCTGTCACTGTTGGTTCCCTGAATATTTTGCTTTATTTCACTTTGGGTATCTTTCATTTGTTCTTTCATTCTTTGACCAAGCTCAATCAGTTCTGTGAGCATTTTGATAACCAGGGCTTTAAATTCTCCATCAGACAGGTTGGCTATCTCCTCACTTAGCGCTTAGCTCTCTTTCTGAGGTTTAATTTTGGCCCTATTTCTTTGTTTAGACCCCTGTTAAGTCATAAGAGGGTAGGGCCTTAGGTATTCTCCCGGGCAGAGCAACTGTACTTGCTGCACTGTGGCGCTGCCTATGGGGTAGAACCAGAGAGGGGACAATGCAGCTCCCCTGCTCCTCTCTAACACACTTTGCAATGAAGTCTTGTGTGAGACTGGGAGCTTCTTCCACCTTGGCAACCTCTGCCATAGTCTACAGCCAGCCCTGAGTCTCAGTTTCCCCTTAAGTCAGCCCCACCCTTGAAGCCCACTGCCTAACTGTGGTTTCTGTCCATCCACCCCCTTACCAGTCTGGTTGTTCTGTTTGACTGTTTCTTTAACTCCATGGTTGTCAGATTTCCATAAAGTTTGATTTTCTGGTACTTCTGGTTATTTATTGATTTTAGTTTGGTTGTTATCCTCCTTTTGGTTGTGTGAGGAAGCAAAGGGTTTCTACTGACACCTCCATCTTGGCTGGAACTCCACATTTTTTTTCTTTCTTTCTTTCTTTCTTTCTTTCTTTCTTTCTTTCTTTCTTTCTTTTCTTTCTTTCTTTCTTTCTTTCTTTCTTTCTTTCTTTCTTTAATATTTTTTATTTTAATTGTTGTTGCAGTACAATTTTCTATCTTTTACTCCCATCCCAACCCATCCACCCAGCCCTCCCCTCTTCCCTCCCATTTCTCCACATTTTTCTTTCTTATGTAAGTTATTTTAGGAGTTATTCCAATTAGCTTTTTTAATTTTTAAATATTTCTTTCTAAATATCCTATATTTAGTTTATTAAAGTTTTCATTTTTTTAAATTGAGAATACCTTTAAAATACTACTAGAGAATACCTTTAAAATACTATCACTTAGTTTACATTACTTTATATTACAAAGGATTAATAACTACCACAGTGTCACCTACTTTAACTGTTAAGAAATAGAGTGCTTATAATTTTGGATTTATGAATAGAAAACAAAACTCTGAGTAGGAGATTATTTGTCAGGCGAACAGTGTGGACATTGTAATGTAGAGAGTCTGGCAATATTTCGTTCTATTTTCTCACTCTGATAACTACCCAGAATCTCATGTAATGCCTAAGTTTTCATTTTTCTTTTTTTAACTTGTGATTCAGGAGAATTTACATGTGTGAAAGTACAGAGAATAGCATTATGAATCCACATGTAGTTATTTCCCAACCTCAGTGATTTTCAGCTCATGGAATGCTTCATTTAAAGTGTACAGATTTTTGTGATGTCTTCAAGCCAATATAATAATTAGCCATGTCTTAATTATAAATATAGGGTAGCCCAGAATAGCATTTAAAATTAAGCATTGATTTGCACAGACTGTAGAAGTGTTTCCCCTCCTCCATATTCTAAATGGTCATTTTAAAGCCACTGTTTTTTATTGTTTTCCAGTTAGGAAAATGAAAGCATCACATTCTAGGTTATTTATCAAATGTGAGATTAAAATCAAGATAAAAATATCTACCACCTGGGTGTTAGGACATGGACTTATGAGGACATAATTTACCTTGGGAATCCTAAACTTAAACTGGGTGAGTTAAGGTCTGTCTTCAGAGAGTCATTGACCCATTGAATAATCAATCCTTCTTATCCTAATCAGGAAAACTAAGAACTGTTTTAAAATACAGTCACCCTTAAAAGCATATGGACAAAGTTAAAATCACAATGGCTTCCTACTTTTTCTCCAGAAGATAAATATAGTAACTTGAATTTCTGGAGTTTCTTTATGAAGAAATAAAAATATGATCAGAATTTTATTTCATGGTTAACTTTTTCGGAACATATTTACTTATTAAAAAATAAAGAAACAAATAACTGGGTTGACTTTCCAGTACTCAAATCAACTCAGTGGTTCCTAATTTTTCTCTGTGTAAACAGAGACCATACTTTTCACCAGGAAGTTGAAGAAAAGCCATAATTACTTTTCCATGGTTTTCATCTTGTATATGAAATTGGCCCATGTCTGCAGTTCAGAGTACTAATTGATGTTTTGACTAAGCTAACAGAAAGGCTGCTCTGGAATTCATAGGCATCATTTTTCTCACAAATAAAAAAATAAGATTTTCATAAGAGACATGATTTGAAATAGAAAGTGACATAAATGTGAAAAGCTTCTAATGCCTTGCCATGTCTTGAGTTATTATTATCATATGGAATCAGAGGAAATAACTTTTGAAAAGAAAATGGGCAATGAGGGATAAAAAAAGGAAGAAGTAAGTAGAGAGTGTTCTGAGTGGAGAAATTTATATAATGTATAATCAAACTAAGTCCCATTTAATGCTAAAACTTACTATGAAAAGAGAGTACATATTAAAAACTTCTGACTTACAGTTTATTCTTAATAGAAATGAAACGCTAAAGCATATCAGGTTTGAGTGGGCATGATGGGCCTTGCTCATTTTGGGTACCCAAGTTATTTGTTAAATCAGATAATCAATAAATAAGTGTCAATGAACAAAGTAGTAGTAGTTTAGCCTTCATGTGAACAACTATGTAGTAAAACTGATTTTCCACCCGTGTGCACAAGAATTTTTAAAACATGCAATATATGCTATTTGTTCAGGGGCACCGACCTCTTTTCCCTTAGACTGTCAAATTAAAAAATGACTACAGCCAACACAACAATAACCATCCAGTGTGGATGAATCAAAATTGTACTTAGTTTTTTTTTGCCAGAAAAATATTTTTTCATGTGCTACAGACTTTTTGTAATTAGTTTATGTGTGCTATGAGATGAAAAAGGTTGAAAATTGCTGTAGTAGTAGTAGTAAAATAACCAACACTGCTTGTAGAATAATAGGTGGAGATATTTAAATTGTGATAGGGATTCCCAAGTTCATGTATAATTATTCATAAAAATAGCCCTCATACTCTCATTCTCCTTGATCACTGGATTGCATTGCCAACAGTTTTGAGAAAAGATAGTGAATTATCAATTAAATTGACTTGGGTCATACTGAGCTTGTTAGTATGCTGAAAACACTTGCAAGGGGAAGAGCATAGCCATCGATGTCTCATTTGTGGACTGTAACAATATTGTTTAACTAATGGAAAGTATAAGGTGTGGCTGAGAATATAAAGCTTCTGATGAAGGGAGAGCCCATCATTGTCCTGTCGGGATAAGATCTATCAGCATCATACTGACTGATTATGATACTGAGTATGTACTTGTGTACACTGACATATTTATTACCCTGGAAAAATTGAGCATTTGTTTAAAGGATAGGACCAAAATTTTCCTCATATTCATGATAGGCATGAATCTAGGAAAATATAATAACTTTCTTAAAATTATTAGTTTCTGCTCTTATCCCGTCAACTTCTTGACATGTCTCCACTATGGAATGCTAGCTACATCATTACAATCTGTGACCTTGTTGACACTTAGAAAACTAAATGGTCTCTTTAGCAAGCTGGTTGTTATGGGCATGTTTCTGCCAGGAACTCCATTCCTGCTTCTATTGACAAGGCTGCAGCTATTGGAAAGGTACTTCCTGAGTTAAAGGGGAAGCTCTCCAGCATGACACTCTGCTGCACCTATGCCCACCAGGCAGATCTGCCAAACACAGTGGCCAGAAAGTGATAAGACAAGCTCCTGCTAGACCCAGGAACCTGTGATTTTAGCTGTTATGACTAGTATTCCCTATAATACTTAAAGAAGTCCTCGTGTTGGTATGCAGTGAGTTTGGCCACAACAAACATGCTGTTGACATTAGGAACTTGGAGTCTGTATCCCTGTAGCAATAGTTAGGGGACCATCTCTCTTAACTCTTCTTTCTTCCCCCAAAACACACAGTGGAAAAAATTCTATTTTACACCTGAACCTTTTACGAGACTTCCATAGAGGTGGGCTAGAGTATAAAGATATTTCTATATTTTGTGCCATTAATAAAATGTGCACTTGGCCCAAATTTAGTAAGTTGAGACAGAGGCATTAACAGTCATCACCTTAATATACATTTGTAACCAAAAAGGTAAATTAACTTTAATAACCACCAAAGAAGGAACTTGGGGATGAAAAAGTGAAGAAAGGATGGAAGGGAGGGAGGGACGCACAGAAGAAGGAAAGAGGCAAGGAGGATCCTACCTTTGTGTAGGCTTTGAAAGTCCTGACTTTGGATTGTTTTATTTGGTTATAGCTATAGCATCTCAAGTGAAATTTGGTTAAAAACAAAGGGAATTTGAAAAGAGTATAAGAAGGGTGAGCTACTTCATTTATATTTGGTATTCTACAACTGGGAAGAGACAAATTTAGGAATAAAGAAAATATAAAGTGACTGTCAAGAAACAGCAAACTGCTCTGGCTGGCGTAGCTCAGTGAATTGAGCGCGGGCTGCAAACCAAAGCATCGCAGGTTCGATTCCCAGTCAGGGCACATGCCTGGGTTGCAGGCTACCGGCCCCCAGCAACTGCACATTGATGTTTCTCTCTCTCTCTCTCTCTCTCTCTCTCTCTCTCTCTCTCTCCCCCCTAAAAATAAATAAATAAAATATTTTTTAAAAACCTTAAAAAAAAAAAGAAACAGCAAACTACTAGAAACTACCTAAGAGGTGCAACGTGTAGAGGATTTGGGGCAGTCTCAAAATAAGTGCAAAAATCTGTATTGTAGCACATAAAAACACATAACAAGATACAAAATTATACACATCCTTTGACAATAATTATGTTAAAATAACTACATGAATAAAAACTAAAAGGGAGTATAACAGATTACTTGGGCTGTACTACTGGGAGTGGTAAATTATAATGCTGGATTTGGCATTGTGAAAAAATAACATATTAGGAAATGTCTATTTTTTGGAATTATATTGTCATCATTAAAGATCGTATTGTGACAAACCCCATAGTAAAATGGCCAATTCTCATCAACAATGAAGTATGTATTTGCCACAGTGGCCATTTCTCAACTGGACTTCCTGGGAAGGTCAGAGATGTAGGATGGGCTGAGGGGAATGAGTAGAAAATTCCTGGATAACCTTAAACTTAAGCTTTGATAACTGTGTCACCCTGTGCAAAAAATCTGTGTCTCCTGTTAGTCCAGGAATAAGAGGAATCTCTAATTCTCTCCAGGAAGTGATTTTATTTTCAAAAGTGAGAGTAGGAAGGGAAAGGTGAATAAGGGACAGGGGAGAAAGTATTACCTGTATAACCTCATGACTTTGCTATTGAAAATGAAGGACCTGAGACCCAGATGGGTTTTTTGGGTTTTATTTTAAACATTTCATCACTCTAGATTTATTTGGGCACTTGCAAACATCCAGGAGCATTGGAAGTTAGGAAGACATTGAGATAGTTATTAAGGGCATTGGTATTTTAACTTATGAACTGAGGGATGTCTCTAAACTCAACAGAGAGAAGGTACTATTAAATGTGATCTTCCATAATACTGGGTTTAATAGTCTTGTGTATGCTCAACCTATAGAAAGTGAAGAAGATGGTTTGCAGAGCCATGATATAATGTTGCATAGGCCTTCTCCTACCATTGGAAAAACAACAGCATAGCTCCACAGTAGTCAACAATAATATACCATTTCAACAGATGACATTCATTTGCTCTGTTATCTTCAATTCATGCAGTATTTGGTGTTTATATAATTTTGTACTTGTTATTTTTACACTACTAGGTGGTGTTAGTTGAATAGGAATTGTTTTTTAGATACCTAGTACTTTGAGTAAGTGGTTTTGGAATTACATTGGATAATGTTAACTGGGTATGATTGAATTAGATCATTTTTGTGCTTTGATTTTATTACTTTTGGCTATGATTTTGAGTCATCCTTTTTTCTCAGTCTTATTGAAGGTTTATTGAAATTTCGATATATTGACAGGGTTAGCCATGTTTTCTTTAACTTCCCCTTCCTAGAATGTAGAGACTCATCAAAAGAGATTCTTGTTTGTTTGTTTTTAACTAGTTGGCCTTGTTATGGAGCTCTGCCTTGTTAACTTCTGGCTGTGAGTTTGGCTATAAAAAGCTTAGAAGTACCCACTCTAGAACAATAAAACTTGCTGCATGAAAGAGGAACACTTTTTAGAGAACAAGAGTTGATTCCAACTCTGCTCAAAAACTTGGTATCTTGATGTCAATGATGGTTTCCAAAATGTGTAAATAGTTGTAAATTTACTCTTGAATAACCACAAAAATTAAAATTTCAGTATTAAAGAAAACTCACCAATTCCATGTCTTGATTTTATGATACTATAGTTTGATTTCATTATATTTATTTAATTTCATTTATTTAACTAACATTCATTGAGAACATACTATGTGACAGGCCCTGTGCTCTCTTTTGGGAGTGTAATGGTGAGCATCTGCTTAGAGTCTAGTAATTAATGTCTGTGTTATTTAACTAATTAATTACATAATTAGTTATTAGTATCTACAGACATTAATCAAATAAACCATCTAAAATATAAAACTGCAGCAATGACAGATACGACAGAAAAAAATACAGGAGGCCACAAGAAGGAATTTAAAATAGTCAAAGATTAGGAAAGGCTTCTTGGAGTGAGGCTTGAGAGTAAGAGGTTTCTCCAGTTGGACAGTATCTGTATAAGTGCCAGAGAGGAAGTGTTTCCATCCCAGAAATGGGCAAAGACCCCTAGCAGGCAGGAGAGCATCCTGGGGAGTAGTGTTTGGCAGAGAGAAAGCAAGGGTGGCTACAGTATCCAGAATGAAAATTGAGTGACATGTGAAGAGGCTGGAGGTGTAGGTAGGTTTAGGTAGCAGTTATATAGGTGGTTTTGTTTGTAAACATTCTTCAAGCTGTCCCCTTTGATACACTTTTTTATATGTACATTACACTTCAATTTTTAAAATTTTACTTAAAAAATCTGGAAGTGCACATCAATGAATAGTTTAAGACTGCAAAGTTTTACACAAAATTGCACTTCAGTAATTCCCTCATATCCACTCCCAGTCACGACTCTCCCTCTTCTCCCTCTGTTAGAGGCAGCCACTATCCTGGCCTTAATCACTGTAAATTATTTTTGTCTGTTCTTAAATATCATTTGATTGGAATCATAATATTTATGTCTGGCTTCTTTTGATCCATTTTATGTCTGTGAAATTCTTCTGTGTTTGCACATAGCAGTAATTTGTATGCCTTTATTGATGCATAATATTCCAGTATATGAATATACCATATTTTATTTATTTATCCTGCTATTTGGGTTATTTCCAGTTTGGGGCTATTATAGAAAGTGCTGCTATGAATACTTTTGTATATCTTTTGGAGTATGTATGTACCCATTTCTGTTAGGAATATGTATGAGTCAAATTGCTAGTTTATAGGGTATGTGTATGTTCAACTTTAGTAGGTGCCACCATATATGCATAGTTTTCCAAAATGGTTTTACCAGTTTATACTGCCACTAGCAGTGTATGAAAGTTATAGTTGCTTTACATGGTTGTCAGCACTTGGAGTTGACAGTTTTTTTAAAACTAAATGCTAGTCATTGTGGTGATAACACAATGTTCTGCATTATGGTTTTAATTTGCATTTCTCTGCTGAAATTGAATTTTTTCTTTTCTTCTATTTTAATTTTTTTGGGGGGTAGTGCTTAGTCAAGTTTGTTGTCCATTTTAATATTTGATTCTCTATATCCTATATTGACTTAGGAGTTCTTTATATTTTTGATACAAGTCCTTTGTTAGATGTATTCCAGATACCTTTTATTCTGTAGTAGAAAAATCTCTTTCGATTAAAAATATTTCAAATGATTGATTTTTTCTTTGTAATTAGATAAGACATTTTTATGCTTTGTTTAAAGAGTTTTTCACCCTGGCTGGCATAGCTCAGTGGATTGAGCGCGGGCTGTGAACCAGGCATCGCAGGTTCGATTCCCAGTCAGGGCACATGCCTAGGTTGCAGGCCATGACCCCCAGCAACTGCACATTGATGTCTCTCTCTCTCTTTCTCTCTCTCTCTCTCCTTCCCTTCCCTCTCTAAAAATAAATAAATAAAATATTTTTAAAAATCCTAGTAAAAATTTAGAAAATCAAGTTATTTAAAAAAAAAAAGAATTTTTCCCTATCCCAAAGTCCTGAAAAATTACTCCTATAGTATCTTTTGGGAGCTATTATTTACTTACACATTTAGATGTATACTTGGAATTGGTTTGTGTACGGTATGAACTAGGGGTAAAGATTCATTTTTCCCCAAGTGGACATCCAGTTGTCCCAGTATTATATACTGAAAAGCCTCACTATATTCTTCATTGTCATATTTGTCATAAGTTAGTTGACTGAATTCTCTGTTTTGTTCCATTGGCTCATTAGAACACTTTTCAGATTTGTAGCTTTGTAGCTTTGTAGCTTTGCGATGAGTCCTGCTATTTGATAGTGTAATTTCTCCAACTTCATTCTTTAAGAGCACCATAGCTGTTTTCAGCTATTTTAGGATCCATTTGCCAGTTCCAACAAAAAATAATCTGCTGGGATTTTGATTGGGATTACACTGAAGCTATAGATTAATTTGAAGAGAATTGACATTAAAATACTGAGTCTTTAATTCATGGGTGTAATACATCCCTCCATTTGTTTGGGGCTTTTTAATTCCTCTCACCAATGTTTTAAAGTTTTCTGTGTAGATGTCATACACATATTTATTTCGATTTATGTCTGGGTGTTTTATGATACTAGTGCCAATATGCATTAGTTTGCTAGAGCTACCGTGACAAAGTACCACAAAGTAGGTGGTTTAAAAAACAGAAATATATTTATTTCTTTACAGTTTTGGATGCTAGAAGCCCAAGCTCAAGTTGGTTTCATTCTAAGGCCTCTACCCTTGGTAGACAGATGACCCTGTGTCTTCACATGGTCTTCCCTCTATGTCTGCACGAGTGCCTGTGTCCTAACATCCTCTTACAAGGACACCAGTCATGTTGGATCAGGGCTCACCCATATTGGATTAGACCTCATTTTATTTTCCTTACCTCTGTAAGACCCTCTTATCCAGATACAGTCACACCCTGAAGTTCTGGGGGTTAAGACTTCACCATAAGAATTTTGGAGAGACACAATTCAGCCCATAACAGAGTGGTATCAAATTATTTGTTGCTGACATATACAAATACAATTTTAATTTTGAATATTAATCATATATAGTGACCTTGCTAAATTCACTTATTAATTTTAATAGTGTTCCTGTTCATTGTCTTGGATATTCTACATACAAAATCACATCACCTGTGAATAATGACTAATCTCAGAATAAAGGCATTTAGTGTTTGACTTATGTGAAATAATTGGTGTGGGCTTTCTGTTGATGTTTTATCAGATTATCTCTTTCTGTTGCTCATTTGTTAGAAGACTTTTTTAAAAATCATGAACTAAGTTTGAAGCTCACAGACTATTAGAATGTTAATTGTTGCTATATTAGAGAAAAGTTTATAGGATTTACTAATGGATAATTTTGGTATGGAGAATAGTGGAAGAATGCAGTTTTTTTGTTCATTGGAATTGGAGCTTTGTGATGTCTTCTATAGTTTCTGTGAAATGGTTTGGAGGAAAATGGGAAAATTAGTGTGAAGTGTGAGTTTCATTGAAAAAGTTAAAAATCAGTTACCTAGTATTTTTAAAACTCCAGATGTTTATACTCATTAGCACTTGAGTATTGCAGCATAATTTTTATTTCTTTAGTTTTTTGCCAAATAGATATATAATGTTGTTATTCAATTTATTTTCAGTTAAGAACAAAAATAACTACTCTGGTTTCTTTACTGTGGTATTTTGGAGTTTGGTTCTGCAAAATAATGCGTATGCACCAAGGTGAATCTGTGCATTGCACAAATTGTTATCATTTGGAGCTATCCAGAAATCATTAAAAGTATATCACAGACTTTACTTTGGATCATTCAGGTAACAAAGAATAGTCATACTAGTAGTACCAATAATAACATTAAGAGTAATAATAACAAAAGCGATATTCTTTCAGCAATTAAACATTTTGAGCAGCCACGGTTCTAAGTGGTTTACATGTATTAACACAATTGTTACAATAACTTTCATAATACTATTTTATTCATACTTTTTATACATAAGGACAATGAGGCATAGAAAGATAAGTAACTTGTGCAATCCAGGTCTCACACTGCTAATAAATGGTAGATCATGATTTGAACCCAAACATTTGGCTCCGAGCTTTCCCTAGAGTGACATGTTATGTTTTCGTGGGATAGAAATCTTTAATTTTAATAGAATCTAAAAATTGATGTGTACATTTTAGTCTCAGACCCAAAAAAGACAGCAGGAGAAAAAAATGTTACTAAAATACTCCCACATGCAATACAAGATTCTCCACAGTATAACTTATTTGTCCTGTACACATGCTAGGTACATAGTTCCTCTCCCTCCTGTTATTCCTAAACCATGTAGTCTGATCCTGGCCCCAGTACTTCCCATCCTTCCAAACCACCTCACATGCTCTTGATAGCAAAAACAGCTGTCCTGAAGTGAAATTAGTTAGAATGAAGAGTTATGGTCCTCAGTTTCCATATGAATAAAACAAAGTTTAATTATTTAATCTCTAAAATTCTAGAATTGCTAAACCTAACCTTGTGTGTAATGACCCCCCCAGGTATCCCAGAATGCCCCATTCCACTTCCTGTTTTTTCTCCCATTAAACCTGTTTTTCTTCAGGCATTATGTAATAAGATAAAGCTTTTTTTGTTAAGTCCAATTCTTTTGTTATTGTTATTTTATTACTAAATTTTTTTTTACTGCTTTCTACTCTTTTTCATTATGAACACTTCTGTAGGTATATTATTAGTTTATTAAGTTAGTCTGGGAATCTAGCCATTATTTTTTTTTAATTTAATCTTTTTTATTATTATTATTATTTTTAAAGATTTTATTCATTTACCTTTTAGAGAGGGGAGGGAGGGAGATAGAGAGAGAGAAACATGAATGTGCGGTTGCTGGGGGCCGGTGGCCTGCAACCCAGGCATGTACCCTGGCTGGGAATCAAACCTGCGACACTTTGGTTCGCAGCCCATGCTCAATCTACTGAGCTATGCCAGCCAGGGATTAAAATTTAATCTTTATTGTATTTTTTCTATTACCATTTAGTCCCCTATACTCCCAGCTCCCCAGCAATCACCCCACTGCTATCCATGTCCATGAGTCTTTTTCTCTTTTTGCTCAATCCCTCCACTTCCTACCTCCCTTAGCTGTCATCTTGCTCTCCATTTATGAGTCTTTCGCTATTTTCCATGTTAGTTCAGTTTGTTCATTAGATTCCACATATGAATGAAATCATATGGTATTTGTCTTTCTCTGACTGGCTTATTTCACTTAGTATAATGTTCTCCAGGTCCATCCATACTGTCACAAAGCTTTAAAAAAATATGGCCTAGTAATATTCCATTGTGTAAATGTCCCATAGTTGTTTTATCCACTTATCTAGTGATGGACACTTGGGCTGCTTCCATATCTTGGAGATGGTAAATAATTTTGAAATGAGCATAGGGGTACTTATGTTCTTTTGAATTAGTTTTTTGGGTTCCTTTGGATATATTCCCAGAAGTGGTAATGCTGGGTCAAAGAGCAGATCCATTTTTAATTTTTTGAGATGTCTCCATACTGCTTTCTGTAGTCACTATACCAATCTGCATGCCCATCAACAGGGCAAAAGCATTCCCCTTTCTCCACATCTTTGCCATGCTTGTTGTTTGTTGATTTATTGATGATAGCCACTCTGACAGATGTGAGATGATACCATACTGTGGTTTAATTTGCATTTCTCTGACGATTAGTGACACTGAGCATGTTTTCATGTCTACTGGCCATCTGTTAAGTACTGTTTGGAGGAGTGTCTATTCGGGTCCTTTGCCCATTTTTAAATTGGGTTTATTTTTTTGGTGTTGAGTTTTATAAGTTCTTTACAAATTGTAGATATTAACCCCTTACCTGATGTATCAGTGAATATGTTCTTCTGTGGATCGTATTTTCATTTTGTTGATATTTTCCATTACTGTGCAAAAACTTTTTAGTTGATGTCCCATTTGTTTATTTTTCTTTTTCCCTTGCCTGGAAGGAGATATCTGATAAAATGTTGCTACAAGAAATTTCTGAGATTTTGCTGCCTATGTCTAGGATTTTTATGGTTTCTGGTCTAAAATATAAGCCTTTGTTCTATTTTGAATTTATTCTTGTATGTGGTGTAGGAAGGTGGTCTAGGTTCATTTTTCTGCAGGTATCTGTCCAATTTTCCCAACACCATTTATTTTATTAAACTATCTTTAGCTCAATGTATGTGCTTGTTTAGTCTGTCGAATATTAATTGACTATAAAGGTATGGGTTTATTTCTGGGCTCTCTCTTCTGTTCTTTTGATCTGTGTGTCTGTTTTTATGCCAGTTACAATGCTGTTTTGATTACTATGGCTTTATAGTATAGTTTGATATGAGGTAGTGTGATTCCTCCAACATTGTTCTTCATTCTCAGGATCACTGTTGCTATGCAGGGCCTTGTGTGGTTCAATATAAATTTTTGAAAGAGTTGTTTTAGTTCTATGAAATACATCATTGGAATCTTGATAGGAATTGCATTGAATCTATAGATTGCTTTGGGTAGTATGGACATTTTAATGATGTTAATTTTTCCTATCCATGAACACAGTATGTGCTTTCACTTATTTGTATCTTCTTACATTTCTTTCCTTCTTCAGTGTTTTATAATTCTCTGAGTACAGGTGTTTTATATCTTTGGTTAGGTTTATTCCTAGGTATTTTATTCTTTTTGAGCAATTGTGAGTGGGATCGTTTTCTTAATTTCACTTTTTGTCAGTTCGTTACTGGCATATAAAAATGCAACTGATTTCTGGATATTATTTTGTATCCTGCCACTTTGCTGAAAACATTTATCAGTTCTAATAGTTTCTCAGTGGGATATTTGGGGTTCTCTATGTCCAGATTGGGATTCTCTATGTTTGCCAATAATGACAGTTTCACTTCTTTCCATTATGGATACCGTTTATTTTTTTCTTATTGTCTGATTGCTATGGCTAGGACTTCCAGTAGTAAGTATCTTGAATAAGAGAGGTGAAAATGGACATCCCTGTCTTGTTCCTGATCTTACAGGGAACGTTTGGAGTTTTTGCCTGTTGAGTATAATGCTGGCAGTGGGTTTGTCATATATGGCCTTTATTATGTTTAGGTTTGTTCCCTCCAGTCCCACTTTGCTAGAGTTTTGATCATAAATGGGTGCTGGATTTTATCAAAAACTTTTTCTGTGTCTATTGATGTGGTCACACGGTTTTTATCCTTCATTTTCTTTATGTGGTAAATCATATTTATTGATTTGCAAATGTTGTACCAACTTTGCATTCTTGAAATAAATCCCATTTGATCATAGAGTATGATTTCTTTGATGTACTGCTGTATTCAGTTTGCTAATGTTTTGTTGAGGATTTTAGCATCTGTGTTCATCAGGGATATTGGCCTATAATTTTCATTCTTTGTAATCATCCTATAATCTGCTTTTGGACTTAAGATAATGCTGGCCTTGCAAAATGAGTTTGGCAGCTGGCCCTCCTCTTGACTTTCATGAAATAGTCTGAGAAGGAGAGGTGTTCTTCTCAGAATGTTTAATGAAATTCACCTGTAAAGCTATCTGGTCCAGGGCTTTTGTTTGTTGGGAAATTTTTTATTACTGCCTCAGTTGTATTCTATCCATTCAGATTATCTGATAATTCCTGATTTAGTTATGGAAGATTGTATGTTTCTAGGAATTTGTCCATTTTATCCAGTGTGTCCAGTTTGTTGGCATCTAGTTGTTCATAATATTTTCTTACAATGTTTTGTATTGTTTGGTGTCAGTTGATATTTCTCCTCTTTCATTTCTGATTTTATTTATTTGGTTCCTTTGTCTTTTTTTTCTTGATGAGTCTCATTAAAGGTTTGTCAATCTTATTTATCTTTTCGAAGAATCTGTTCTGGGATTCATTGAATCTTTTGTATCCTTTTTTTTTTTTACACTCTGTGTTTTATTTCCACTCTGATTTTTATTATTTTCCTTCCTTCTACTCACTTTGGTCTTTATTCTATTTCAAGTTCCTTTAAGTGTGAAGTTAGTTTGTTTCTTTGAAGTTTTTCTTGTTCTTTGACATAGGCCTGTAATGCTATGAATTTCCCTCAGGATTACTTTTTCATGTCCCACAGATTTTGAATTGTTGTGTCCTCATTTTCATTTGTTTCAAGATATCTTTTCATTTCTTCCTTGATCTCATTGTTGATCCATTCATTGTTTAATAGCATGTTCTTTAGGTACCATCTCTTTGTGTGTTTATTGGTGTTCTTGTGATTGATTTCTAGTTTCATAGCATTGTGGTAAGAGAAGATGCTTGATATGGTTCAGTTTTCTTAAATTTATTGAGACTTGTTTTGTGTCTTAACATTGGTCTATCCTAGAAAACATTCCCTGAGCACTGGAAAAGTATATATATTCTGCTGCTTTTGGATGAAATGCTCTGAAAATATTAATTAAATCCATTTGGTATAATATGTTGTTTAAGGCTGCTGCCTCCTTGCTGATTTTCTGCCTAGAAGATCTATCCACTGCAGTCAATGGGGTGTCATAATCTCCAACTATGACTGTATTTCTGTCGATCTTTCCCTTTACATCCATTAAGATTTGTGTCACATATTTAGGTGCTTTTACATTGGGTGAGTAAATGTTTACTAGGATTATATCCTCTTGTTGAGTTGTTCCCTTTATCATTATGTAGTAGCCTTGGTTTTAAAGTCTATTTGTCAGTACTATTTTGTAAGTACTGCTAAGCCAGCTTTTTTTCCCATTCCATTTGCATGAAATATCTTTTCCCAACCCTTTACTTTTATTCTTTGTGTATCTTTTGATTTGAGATGTGTCTCTTGGGGGCAGCATATATGTGGGTCTTGTTTTCTTATCCATTCAGCTACCCAATGTCTTTTGGTGAGAGCATTTAAGCCATTTACATTTAAGGTGATTATTGATAGATACATATTTAATGCCATTTTGTTCTTAGACTAATTTCCTCTGTTTTTTTTCTCTCTTCTCCTCTCTCTTTTCCTTGTCTTCCTTCTTTTTCCGTCTAGCAAACCCTTTAACATTTGTTGCAGTACCAGTTTGGTGTTAACAAACTCTTTTAGCTTTTTCTAGTCTGGGAAGCTCATTTCTCCCTCAGTTCTAAGTGATAGCCTTGCTGGGTAAAGTAGCCTTGGTTGTAGGTCCTTGCTTTTCATCACCTTGACTATTTCATACCACTGCCTTCTGGCCTGAAATGTTTCTGTTGAGTAATCAGATGCCAGTCTAATAGGTGCTCCCTTGTATGTAACTACCTGCTTTTCTCTTGTGGCTTTTAGGATTCTCTCCTTTTCTTTAAGCCTTGTCATTTTAATTATTATGTGTCTCTGTGTAGGCCTTTTTGGGTCCAATTTGTTTGGGACTCTCCGAGCTTCCTGGACTTGTGCTTCTTTTTCCTTCACCAGATTAAAGAAGGTTTCAGTCATTATTTCTTCAAATAGTTTCTTGATCCCTTGCCCCCCTCTGTCTTTTTCTGGTATTCCCATGATGCAGATGTTGTTATGCTTTATGTTGTCCAAAATGTTTCTTAAGCTCTCCTCATTTTTTAAATTCTTTTTCTTTTTGCTGCTGTCTGGGTGTATTTTTCTACCTAGCCTCCAAAACACTGATTCAGTCTTCTGTTTCATCTAACCTACTGTTCATTTCTTCCAGTGTATTATTTATTTCAGATATTGGATTCTTTATTTGTGACTGGTCTTTTTTTATGGTTTCTGTATCCTTTTTCATGCTGCTGAGTATTGTTATAATCATTACTCTAAACTCTCTATCTGATAAATTGCTTGCCTCCATTCCATCTAGTTATTCTTCTAGAGAATTCTGTTGTTTCATTTGGAGTCTGTTTCTTTGTCCTCCCATTTTGACTGCTTCTTTGTATTTTCCACCTTAGATGTTAATCAGTTGTTAAGCTGATCAGTTTTATACTAATCAAGCTGTATACTAATAAGCAGCCCCCTGGCTTAAGCTCCACAGAGTGGGACAGAGTAAGTTTGTGGGCAGGGCTACTGCTTCCCCTCAGGCTGATGCCACTTGGAGGGGAGTGCTCTGCCTGAGAGAGATGGGGGCATGACTCAGTGCATGGATCCTGGTGGCTGTTCCTTCAATTCTCTCCCCAGAGCCACTAACTCCAGACACTCCTCAAGCATCTCTAGTCCACTCTGCCCTCCCTTTGCTAGCACTCAGAGTAAGTGGGTGCAAACAAAATTTTGTGGATTGGCCTTTAAGAGGCTTTCTGCATCTCCAGCTTCTCTCCCTGGCAGACAGAAACCCTGCTGCTTTTCATGGCTGGATGTTATCTGGATTCCTTTTCAGCTCTGGTGCTGTAGGGTAAGTAGCCCAGCTTGTGGTTTGGATTTCACACATCTCGGGGGAAGCCCCTAGCCACTGACAGTCCCTCCTGAACTTCAGCTGCCACCCATGGGAGTCCAGCCAGCTCTCCCATGCCTCCTCCACACTCCCTGCCAGTCTTGTTGTGGTGAAGTTGTGTCTTTTGTCTGTCCTTAGTTATAAGCATTCTCTCCAGCTAGTGTGCAGTTATTTGTTCCAGGTGATTTCTCTACAATTTAGTTGTAATTCCAGATTGATCCTGGGAGGAGGTTAGTGTAGCTTCCACTTACTCCTCCACCATCTTGGATCCACAAAGGATCTTTAGGGGAGGAAGATGGCGGCCTTACTGTAGGCAGCGTTTTTCTCGGCTTCTGTGAAGAGGGGGGAAACTCGCGGATCGGTGGAGAGGCAGAGCAAGTGGGCTGGATTGCCGAATCACTTTTGAAAGCAGGACATCAGAAATTATTGCACTCACTGGAAAACCAGACGGTAAGAAGGATACAGGACAAAAGGGGTCGGGGGTGCGCAGACCCCAGGCCCGCCCGGTGCTCTGGGCTCTGCCCCAGGGATCCTGGGAGAGGGAAGTTGCTGCTCCCTCCCTCCCCCAAATACGGGGGTGAGCAACTCCAGGGGAGAACGGGTTGCTAGAAGGAACAGATTGGCCAGTTGGACTGAGAAAAAATCGCCCAAGGAATATGAAATCCCGCCCAGAGGCCGAGAAGTGAGAGCCTCTAGCCAACAGGACCAGGGGCATCTTTAGCCCGGTGGAAGTGCAGAGCGGTAGTGAGCACAAGCCAGCCGCGCTCGGCTCGCGCCCCATAGGGAGGCAGGAATCGCGCGCTGCGATCCCAGGAGGGACGAGGGGCTTGGCGCGTTCCTTCAGTGGTGGCCCAGAGATTTCCAGCCAGCCCAACCGGAGAGCCGGGAAAGGTGCCAACATTCCGTCGGAGAGCCGTTTGGCGGGGAACACGGAGCTGGAAACGGCTGGGCTCCCGCACCTTCATCGGGAAGACACTCTCTCGCACCAGTGTGTCTTGGAGCACCCCGGGTACCTGACACACTTGCTGAGTTCTGGTTGTGAGAGAGAGAAGCATTTCAAAGGCCCCTCAGCCAGCTGAAGCTAGCAAGATCAGAAAAACTGGTCTGGCCAGTTAGAAACCAACAAGAGGTTTTTTGTTTGTTTGTTGTTTGTTTGTTTGTTTACTAGTTTTTTGGTTTTGTTTGGTTTTTATTGGTTTCTCTGGCTGTTGTTGGTTGACTGATTTTATCTTGTGTTTTATGTGACTTTTTTTTCAATCCTCATTATTTTTATATCGCAATCCCTTATGTTTCTCTTCCATTCAACCTAATATTATTCTTTCCACTCCAAATTTAGCTCTCCTGCACCACATCTTCTGCTTTTCTTTCCTTTTGTTTTAATCTTGCAAGTTACTGTAAATTTGTATTATCTTTTTTCTCACTTTTACGACATTTTTTTATTTTAATAATATTTTGGTACTCTTTTTTTCTTTCTGTATAATCTTCTTTGCTTGGCTGGTTATACTGTCATTTGATAGGTTCCCCCTGGTATCTCAGTCACAAGATGTTGATAAGTTACTATCCTTCATCTGCGTTCCATTAATACACTTCTCAAGGTTCTATACTCTTTATTCTTGTTATCTAGACCTCATCGATTCTGCCACAAGACTGTCACTTTACTATTACTGCTAGTAAGACCTAGTCTATACAATTGTAAATGCTTCTCAATACCCCTACCTGATCTCAGCCCACTTTGCAATTTTCTGAACTATACTATTGTGGGGGGTTGTCTCTATTCTTTTACTCACTACTCCTATATACTAATCTTTAGTCCAACCCTACCTTAGAAGCTGACCTCCCACAGCCTCACAGCTTTCTAGATCCAACTAACAATCCTCTCGTCCCCAATAAGAGTCTTACCCTCTTTCCATCCTTTGTAAAACGTGGATGGGGGGTGGAGGATCACAGCTACACTATAAGGAGCCAAAGGATAACCCATCTCTTCTCTACTGGCTGCTAAAGTAAATATCATAGTATACTATCTTGCTGTTTTAAACCATTTTGCCTTACTCCTCCAACTGATCACAAAAAAGAGTAGGGGGAAGCTGTGACCACCAGGATACACGAAGGAGATTGCACCACTGAAACACACAAGAATTCTACCACAGAAGTTCACACCATAAATACAGGGAACCAGAACAGTTCAAATTAACAAACAAGAAGAACAAAGAAGAAACCCACGAACAATGAGAAAACAAAGAAACAACCCCCCAACTGAAGGGAAACGAGGAAGCCTCAGGAAAAATGCTAAATGAAATAGAGGCAACCCAACTATCAGATAGTGAGTTCAAAACAATGATTACCAGGAAGTTCAATGAACTCACAATGAGCTTTCAGAAATTAGAGGGAAACTACATCAATCTCACTGCAAACTATATAAACATGAAAAAGGAAATAGAAACTCTCAACAAAGGTCAAGAGGAAATGAAGAATACAATTTCTGAACTGAAGAACACAGTAGAAGGAATGAAAAGCAGGATCGATGAAGCAGAAGATCAGATTAGCGAGCTGGAGGACAAAGTAGAAAACAGCATCCAGAAAGAGCAAGAAAAGGAAAAGAGGCTCAGAAAGAATGAGGAGGGATTAAGAGAAATGCAAGACAATATGAAATGTAATAATATCCGTATAATAGGGATACCAGAAGGTGAAGAAGAAGAGCAAGGGATTGAAAACCTAGTTGAACAAGTAATGAAGGAGAACTTCCCTAATTTGACGAGAGAAAAAGTCACACAAATCCAGGAAACACAGAGAGTCCCAATCAAGGGGAACCCAAAGAGACCCACCCCAAGGCACATCATAATTAAAATGACAAAATTTCAAGACAAAGAGAGAATCTTAAAGGCAGCAAGGGAGAAGAAGGAAATAACATACAAGGGAGCACCAATAAGGCTAACAGCTGACTTCTCAATGGAAACACTTCAAGCCAGAAGAGAATGGCAGGAAATACTTCAGGTAATGAGAACCAGAAGTCTGCAACCAAGGCTACTATATCCAGCAATGCTCTCGATCAAGATTGAAGGCCAAATAAGAAGCTTCCCAGACAAAAGAAGTCTAAAAGAACACACCTCGACCAAACCAGCGCTGCAAGAGATTCTAAAAGGACTGCTTTAAGGAGGAGAGAAGAAAGAGAGAGAGAGAGAGAGAGAGAGAGGAACACACATACATAAAAGACAATGAATAAGTACCTATGAATAATAACCTTAAACGTAAATGGATTAAATGCTCCAATCAAAAGACATAGAATAGCTGATTGGATAAGAAAAAAATGACCCACATATCTGCTGTCTACAAGAGACCCACCTCAGGATAAAAGACCTACACAGGCTGAAAGTGAAGGGCTGGAAACAAATCTTCCAAGCAAATGGTCAGGAAAAAAAAAGCTGGGGTAGCAATACTCATATCAGACAAAATAGACTTCCAAAAAAAGGTCCATAAAGAGAGACCCAGAAGGTCACTTCATAATACTCAAGGGAAGAATCCATCAAGAAGACATAAATATTGTAAATATATATGCACCCAACATAGGAGCACCCGAAATACATAAAGAAAATCTTAGAGGACTTCAAGAAAGATATGGACAGCAACACAATTATAGTGGGAGATTTTAACACCCCACTATCAAAAATGGACAGATCTTCTAAACAAAATATCAACAAAGATATTGTGGCATTGAACAATACCCTTGATGAAATGGATTTTACTGATATCTACCGAGCCCTCCATCCAAAAGAAGCTAAATATACATTCTTTTCAAATGTGCATGGAACATTCTCAAAGATAGACCACATGATAGGACACAAAACAAGCCTCAAGAATTTCAAGAAAATTGAAATCATACTAAGCATTTTCTCAGACCACAAGGGACTGAAGCTAGAAACCAACCCGAAGGAAAAAAAAACAAAAAACACTCAAAATCATGGAGATTAAATAGCATGCTATTAAACAATGAATGGGTCAAGAATGATATTAGGGAAGAAATCAAAAGGTTTCTGGAAACAAATGAAAACGAACTCACTACAACCCAAAACTTATGGGACACAGCCAAGGCAGTCCTGAGAGGGAAGTTCATAGCGATACAGGCCCACCTAAAAAGGTTAGAAACTTTCCAAACAAACAACCTAACCCTACGTCTACAAGAACTCGAGGAACAACAACAAAGACAGCCCAGAGCAAGCAGAAGGAAGGAAATAACCAAGATCAGAGCAGAATTAAATGATATAGAGACTAAAAGCACAATTCTAAGGATCAATGAATCCAAGAGCTGGTTCTTTGAAAAGATAAACAAAATAGACAAGCCTTTAAGCAGACTCATCAAGAAAAAAAAGAGAAGACCCAAATAAACACAATCAGAAATGAAAGAGGAGAGATTACAACAGATACCACAGAAATACAAAGGATTGTAAGAAATTACTACGAAGAACTGTATGCCAAAAAAATTTGAAAACCTAGATGAAATGGACAACTTTCTAGAAAAATATAATCTTCCAAAACTCAATGAAAAAGAAGCAGAAAGTCTGAACAGACCAATAACAACCAAAAGAAATTGAAGCAGTAATCAAAAAACTCCCAACACACAAAAGCCCGGGACCAGATGGTTTCACAGGAGAATTCTACAAAGCATTTAAGGAAGAGCTAACCCCTATCCTTCACAGACTATTCCAAAAAATCCAAAAAGATGGGAATCTCCCAAACTCTTTTTATGAGGCCAACATCATCCTAATTCCAAAACCAAATAAAGACACAACAAAGAAAGAAAACTTCAGGCCAATATCACTGATGAACATTGACGCTAAAATCCTCAACAAAATACTGGCAAACCGCATCCAACAATACATTAAAAAGATTATACACCATGACCAAGTGGGATTCATTCCAGGGATGCAAGGATGGTTCAATATTCGCAAGTCAGTAAATGTAATACATCACATAAACAAAAGCAAAGACAAAAACCACATGATCATATCAATTGATGCAGAAAAAGCATTTGATAAGGTACAGCACCCATTCATGATAAAAACACTTGGCAAAGTGGGAATAGAGGGAGCATTCCTCAACATAATAAAGGCCATATATGAGAGACCTTCAGCCAACATCATTCTCAATGGGCAAAAATTAAAACCTTTTCCATTAAGATCAGGAACAAGACAAGGCTGTCCACTTTCACCACTTCTATTCAATATAGTACTGGAAGTTTTAGCCACAGCAATCAGACAAGAAAAAGAAATAAAAGGCATCCAAATCGGAAAGGAGGAAACAAAACTATCACTGTTTGCAGACGACATGATAGTATACATAGAAAATCCTATTGACTCTACCAAAAAACTGCTTGACCTAATAAATGAATTTGGCAAAACAGCGGGATACAAAGTCAATATCCAGAAATCAAAGGCATTTCTGTACACCAACAATGAAACTGCAGAAGCAGAGATCAAGGAAAAAATCCCATTTGAAATAGCAAAAAGAAAAATAAAATATCTAGGAATAAACCTAACCAAAGAGGTAAAAGACCTGTATTCAGAAAACTACACAACACTGAAGAAAGAAATCAAGGAAGACACAAACAAATGGAAACACATACCGTGTTCATGGATTGGAAGAATTAATATCATCAAAATGTCCATACTACCCAAAGCAATTTACACATTCAATGCAATTCCTATTAAAGTACCAATGGCATATTTCACAGACATAGAACAAACACTTCAAAAATTTATATGGAATTATAAACGACCCCGAATAGCTGCTGCAATATTGAGAAAGAAGAGTAAAGTAGGAGGGATCACAATACCCGACACTGAAACTATATTACAAGGCTACTGTAATCAAAACAGCCTGGTACTGGCATAAAAACAGGCACATAGACCAATGGAACAGAACAGAGAGCCCAGAAATAAGCCCAAGTCTCTATGGTCAATTAATATTTGACAAAGGAGGCAGCAACATAAAATGGAATAAAAATAGCCTCTTCAACAAATGGTGTTGGGAGAACTGGACAGCCATGTGCAAAAAAAATGAAACTCGAGCACCAACTTACACCTTTTCCAAAATAAATTCAAGGTGGATAAAAGACTTAAATATAAAACATGACACCATTAAAGTCCTAGAAGAGAACGTAGGTAAGAAAATCTCAGATATTTCACGAAGAGACTTTTTTAATGACGTGTCCCCTAGAGCAAGATACATAAAGGAAAGAATAAACAAATGGGACCTCATCAAAATTAAAAGCTTCTGCACAGCTAAAGAAAACAGTATGAAAATTAAAAGAGAACCAACTGTATGGGAAAACATATTTGCCAATGACACCTCAGACAAGGGTCTAATCTCCAAAATATATAGAGAACTTACACGACTGTACTCTAAGACAAGGAATCCAATTAAAAAATGGGCAAAGGACTTGAATAGACATTTCTCCAAGGAGGACATACAGAGGATCCAAAGACACATGAAACGATGTTCAATATCGCTAGCTATCAGAGAGATGCAAATTAAAACCACAATGAGATACCACTTCACACCAGACAGAATGGCCATCATAAACAAAGCAACAAACAACAAGTGTTGGAGAGGTTGTGGAGAAAAGGGGGACCCTAGTGCACTGTTGGTGGGACTGCAGACTGGTACAACCACTATGGAAAGCAATATGGAACTTCCTCAGAAAACTAAAAATGGATCTGCCTTGTGACCCTGCAATTCCACTACTGGGGCTCTATCCTAAGAATACTAAAACACCAATTCAAAAGAACCTATGCATCCCAATGTTCATAGCAGCACAATTTACAATAGCTAGATGCTGGAAGCAACCTAGATGCCCATCAGTAAATGAATGGATCAAAAAACTATGGTACATTTACACGATGGAATTCTATGCAGCAGAAAGAAAGAAGGAGCTCCTACCCTATGCAACAGCGTGGATGGAGCTGGAAAACATTATACTAAGCGAAACAAGCCAGGCAGTGAAAGACAAATACCATATGATCTCACCTTTAACAGGAACCTAAATAACAAAACAAAGAAACAAGCAAAATGTAACCAAAGACACTGAAATAGAGGACAGGCTGACAGTGATCAGAGGGGAGAGAAGAGGGAATTTAAGGGGACAGGGGGAAGGGTTCACAGGAACAAACTTAAAGGACACATGGTCATAGACTAAGGGGAGGGTGGTAATGGGAGGGAAGGGGGGCGGGTGGGAGGGGGAACTGGATTGGGAGTAAAAAGGAGAAAACTGTACATGAACAATGATTAATAAAAAAAAAAAAAGGATCTTTAAAAGTCTCTAGCCATGATTTAAAATAGATTTGTGAGGCATAATTCTTTTGTGGGTTGAAATCTGCATGTGCATGTCACATAACATACACACTTGATATTTGTGGCTGTTTAATTCACTTATTTAGAAGTAATAATGAGCCAATTAGCTTTGTTCTATCTGTGACTATAGATTCCATTTCTAACCAAGGAGAACCATCTCAAATATGTTTTGTTTTGATTACAGGTAAGAGAGTTTTGGTGGGTCAGCATGGATCCACTACTCTTAGATAAAGAACCTAAAGTTAGTGGCCTTTTTATGGTAGGAAATGGAACCATCTTTTTTTTTCTTTCATGTTAAAAATAGCACTAAAAATCAGATCAAAGTAGTTTACCCATTTGTATCTATATTTTTAAAGTTTTATCTGTGTCTAGTTAACTAAAATAGTGAAATTCACTGTTTATTTCAGTATGTTTGCGCTACTGTTTCTGTGGAGTGCTTATAAGCCCAGACTGTGGAGCCAACACATGGTTCAGATCCTGGTGCCATGTGGCTCTAATAGTTGTATATTCTTGAGCAAGTTACTTAATTCCTCTGTACTTCAGTTTTCTTATTTATAAAATCCAAAGTGAAAGAACACACCTTATACAATTATAGTGAAATGATAACACATGTAACATTCTTAGCAGAGAGTATGCACTTAAATTTAGCAACTCAATGATTGTTAACATGCTCTCAGATTTAAAAACCTCAGTCAGTGGTAGCCAGTGGAAATGTCTTTTGTGAGAGTAAAATGTTTTTCAATGTTAGAAAGTCTTATTTATATAGATTACTATTACTGATAAAAAGAGATTACTATTACTGATAAAAAGAGAGAGAGATAATTTTAATTTGTTAGCTGGCAAGTAGCATTTTTGTCAGCATAAAAATCTTGATAACAGAATACGTGAATTATCTTCCTTTATTTGCTTCATATTTGATGTTGACCATTGCAAATCAGATGATTAATTGACAATGCCACTGAGGAAGTGGTATTAGAAGAACCCGAAATAACTAGGTTCAGGACACTAATTTCAGTAACAGTGTACTTGATAGAAAAATTTTCTTTATCTGTGAATCCAGTCACTTCACTTTTGGCTAAGCCAGGTAGTCGGCAAAACTTATGATGTTCTTGTTTACTCTGTGCCAGATACTGTATATAAATATACATTGATTATCTCTTCTCTGGTGTTATACAGAATTTTATCTGTCTCTCTTCTTTCGTTCCTTAAATATATATGTATCATTAAATTTCCAGAGCAAACCGAGATGGCACAGTGTGTTTAAGCAATGTGGGTTTTGTCAGACATCACATTCTTCCAGATATATTTTTCCAAATGGAAAGATGGCTCAACATTTTCTATTATTATTTTAGATGAAATGTTCTGCAATATGTTGTTGACATTGTACTAAAGTAAATACTGTATGCTCAAGTCTCTCAGGGATCCTCATGAAAATGAGATGCATGTCCCAGGAGGCTATCTCAGAAAAGAGAAATTCTAAATAAAATAGCATGCGTGAGAAAATATTCTGTTGTATAATATCAGACCTAAGGACAGTGAAATGTTGGCACAACAGAATTTTATCATTTGGCTCAATGTGGTCTCCTGCAGACAATAATTAATTCATAATTTTTCTCTTATTTTTGGTCTAATAAGGTGTTTTGTTTTACGGTGATAGAACATATTCCATTTATTAGCTATATTCCACATTCATTTGATCTACTACAAACCTTTCTTTATGACTGGCAATTTAGGCCATCTTCATTTTTGTTTTTCTTTAAGAGAACAAAGTAGGAGCCACACAAATCTCAGACTTTACTGTTAAGTGAAATGTAAATTAACCCAAGAATTGAGATGTAGCTGAAAAGATGTGGCACACCTGTAAAAGATTTAGTCCTAGTTAGGAGATAATAGCTCAGTCTTCTTGTAGCCATGTTTTGTTTTTGTTTTCATTTCAATGCTCCTTCTGTTTAAGGGCATTTCTTCTGGGTTCATGCATTTTCCATAGCTTTGTCTAATTGTTTGTCTGCCAAAAGTTGTTTGTTTGTTTTGCTACTTTTAAAAAGACATCATTATTTTTTTCATTTAAAAAAATATTTTGAAATGTTTTATATGCCATAACCCTAATGGATTATCCCATAATCTGTAATCCCATAATCCCATAACCCAAATCCCATACACCCTTGTTGACATACTTATTAGGCAAATATAACTGCACAGGAAGGTATAGAATTTGTTTTCCCAAAGAAAAACATTTAATAGTTTTTGTATATTGCACCAGAAAAAAAATGCTTCTTCTATTTACTATTTTATGATGTAGAGCAAAGAGATTTTATTATATGTACTCTGATGTATATATATACTTCAGGGGTTCATTTTCCACCACACTTAATACGTTATAGAGATATTTCTAAAATCTTTCTCTTGAGTAGATTGTTTAAGATAGAAAAAAAAACAGTTTTAAAGACAGAAGGGAATCTCATGAAACTAGGACTAGGGATTGGAGCAGTTTCAAACTCCTATTTCTTATTTCTGCTTCTCTTTGCTTATTCACTCTGTTTTCTCTAACTGGACTGGATTTCTCAGGTCTCCAGATCCTGTGATAGAAAATAGGGCTGCTCATAATTTTCAAGGTTATAACTCTCTTTGTAAGAGTTGATCTTAGTTTAAAACTGAAATCTTTTAGTTTTAATTTCAGATTTCTGAGAAATAAACAGTTTCCAAGCTTGGAGTTCCCACTGTTGGAACCATTAGTTATTGCTGTGGAGAAGCAATAGTCTTGTTAAAAATAGCTGTGTTTGCCATGTAGATGGTGGGTGAGCATTTTGCAGAAAAGGAATGCAGGACAAGCAACCAAGAATATGTTTACTACATTCATTGGTGGAAATGACAAGCTTCTGGGTGATTTTATAGCTTGCTATGCACAAAGTTGCAGTATCAATCTTGTATTTTCAGGGAATTCAGTAAAATTCAAGTCTCATTATTTCTGAATTACAGTATCTGTCTGTGCCAGATTCCTTAATTTCATATTCCTACCCAGTTATGTTTTCTTTATTTTAAAAATTTATTTTCCTTGTTTTTTCCCTATTTTCCTTTCCCATCATTTTTATCTCTTTTATAGCCCCATAGAACTTTATTTTACATAATGTATAATTTATTTTTTTCCTTTTCAAATTGATATATAATTACCTAAACTAGCAAACAATTTGTGGTTTCTTAAACTTCAGAACCATTTGGGGAAGGACAGTACTTAATAGGAAGGTTTCTGGATTAAGAAGCAGGAGTCTGGGAGTAAGTTTCGAATTCACTGCCTATGCATCATTTTACTATAATATACATATAGCAACAATCACAGGCTCATTGTGAGAAGGGTCAAATAAGATAATGCATATGAAATTATCAGAAATTCACAGAAGCATTTTATTCAAACAAGTTAATATTAGTCTGAGATTTGACATCATTATTATTAGACTTTTGACTTTGACAGAGAATGAAGCACAGGAAAAGAAAGTCTTGACTTGTCAGCTGATCAGAAACTGATGAAGGCTTGTGATTTGGTGGAAGGAGGGCCTCTGTCAGTCAGTGAGAGATGGACACCATCAGTCCAACAGTCCACAAGGGGCGCAGTTCCACCAATAGCCATGTCTATGGGCTTTACCCCAGTTGAGTCTTCAGATGAAATCACAGCCCTGGCTGACAGCGAGACTGCAGCTTCATGAGAGACCTTTTACCAGAGGTGTCCAGCTAAAGCTGTACTCAGATTCCTAAAGCACAATGTCTGTGAAATAATAATTTTTTGTCTTGAGCCAATATGTTTTGGGATAATAAGTTTTGAGCCAGGAACTTTTTCTTACACAGCGATATATAATACAGTCAGCTTTAAAAATTCTCATGATATTACCAAACTTGTTTCTTCTATATCTCCCTACCCCTTATTTCTAGTAGGTTTTCTCTGTAGCTTTATTGAGGCATAATTTGCAGCATGCTATAAAATTCACCCACTGCAAGTGTAAATTCAGTGATTCTAGTAAATTTACGAAGCAGTGCCGTCATACCCACAATCCAGCTTTAGAACATTTCAACCCTAACTAGTTT
This sequence comes from Phyllostomus hastatus, assembly GCF_019186645.2. NCBI lineage: Eukaryota > Metazoa > Chordata > Mammalia > Chiroptera > Phyllostomidae > Phyllostomus > Phyllostomus hastatus. The sequence continues at coordinate 4,237,636 of NW_025334033.1, read as the reverse complement.
CCCTGTCCCATTTGTGGTCCTTCCTTGTTCCTAGACCTCAGCTCCAGGCAAACATTTTTTGTCTCTATTCATTTGCCTCTTCTAAACTTTTCATGTAAATGAAATCATCTAACATGTAGTCTTCTGTATCTGTTTCTTTCACTTAGCAAAATGTTTTTCAGGTTTATCTATTTTGTACATATATGAGGGGGGACCCATCAGTACCTGGAATTTACTTATAAACAAAATTGTGTATTTGTTCTTACATGTTTAAATTTCAGTCACCTCCAAAGTACTCTCCATTTGATGCAATACACCTATCAAGATTTGTTTTTCACCCTTTCCACATTGGTAAAATGTTTCCCTTTGAGGCCTTTTTTCATTCAGGGAAACAAAAAAAAAAGTCTCTCTAGGTGAGATCGGGTGAATAGGGAGGATGGGGCACAGGGTCATGCTGTTTTTGGTCAAAAACTGCTGAACACATGGTGTGGTGTGGGCAGGTGCACTGGTAAATTGCCCACCATGAAATGGGCAAACACATTGAAAGATTCTTCAGAAAGCTAAGTGTAGCCTCTCACACCACCACCAGCTGGTACACTGACTGATATAGAGGGGTTCCTAGAACATTCATGTAGTGGGGGAAGACTGTACTATAAGGGGCCCACCCTCCAGAAGATAATTCAATTTTTATGTGTCCCCCTTTATCAGTAATTCATTCCTTTTTATTTCTGTATAGTATTTCATTATATAAATAAGTCACATTTTGTTTATCCATTCACCAATTAATAGAAAATTGATGTTCCTAGTGTACATATATACACATATATGTACCCACATATATATAATGTTACTATTATAATGTTTGCTAATAGATATAATTTGTTATGAATATTCACATACAAATGTGTGTACATGTGTTTTTATTTCTCATGCATAGATACCAGGAATGGAATTACTGGGTCATGTAGTAAATTTATGCTTAACTTTTTAAGAAACTGCCGACTGTTTGCAAACATGACCACACCCTTTTAAATTCCCACCTGCAGTGAACGAGGGTTTTGTTTTCTCCATGTTCTTGCCACCACTTGTGACTGTCTAACTTTTAGATTGTAAACATGCTAGTGAGTGTGTATTGAAATATCATTGTGGTTTTAATTTGAATTTCCCTAATGACTAAAGATGCTGAGAATCTTTTCATTTGCTTATTTCCCACTTATATGTGTTAAATGGTAGACTATTTATTGAAACCTTTTGCTTACTTTTTTGTTGTTTGGAGTTTTATCATTTAGTTGTAAGAATTCTTTTTAAAAAAAGTATTTTATTTATTTATTTTTTAGAGACTGGGAGGGAGAAAGAGAGAGAGAGAAACATCAATGTGTGGTTGCCTCTCATGTGTACCCCACTGGGGCCCTGGTCCACAACCCAGGCATGTGCCCTGACTGGGAATCGAACCTGCAATGCCTTGGTTCTCAGCCTGTGCTCAATCCACTGAGCTACGCCAGCCAGGGCTAGAATTCTTTATATATTCTTTATACAGGTTTCCTATCAGATATATGATTTACAAATATTTTCTCTCAGCCTGTGGCTTATCTTTTCATCTTCTTATTGGGCTTTTTTGAAGTGTGACAGTTTTAGATATGAATAAGTCTAACTTGTAAGTTTTTTTCTTTTATGAATTGTGCTTCTGGTGTGGTTTTTAAGTTAAGGCCATTCAGATTTTCTCCTGCGTTTTTTTTCTAAGAGTGTTATAGTCTTGCACGTAAGTCTTTAAATTTGTGATATAGTGTATTTTTTTCTGTATGTTATGTGTGAAGGATCCAAAATAATAATTTTGCATATAGATATCCAATTGTCTTAACACTATTTGTTGAAAAACTATCCTTTCCCCAGTTGAATTCCCTTGGAAAGTTTGTCAAAAATGAATTGACTATAAATATGGAGGTTTATTTCTAAACTCTCAATTCTGTTTCATTGACATGTACCTGTTATTACTCCAGTATCATCATCTTGCTTATTTTGGTTTTATAGTAAATTCAGTGTTTCATAATCAGATAGTACTCCCTCTTGTGTCCTGTCCACAAAGCCCTACCATCAGCCAGGACTGTGTACCTAGCTTGGGCAGACTGTGGTGTCTACTGCATGTGTGTGTGCAGAGCTTATCATGTTAGTTCCGTGCTGTCTCATTCTGGGGTCTCTCTGTTAAACACCTGGTTAGTCTGAAAGTCCAGTGTTTAACCCAGCCAGGACTGTAGCCTCCGGCTATGTGAGTCACTGGCCTTCTCACTTCATTCGCCACGGAGATCACAGTTGATACTGACAGTGCTGCTGGATGTGGGGACTTTCTATGTCCCACTCCAAATCTAGTCAGGCTCCCTCTGTCAATAAAATTGCCATTTTCTCAAAGCTTCCCGGCCTTGGTATGGGAGCAGCCCCTGACAAAGATGGCACAGACTCCCAAAATTCAGTAGTTTTTCATATACGAATATAATCACTTCTTAATTTGGTGTATACCTTTGTTCAATATTCAGACCCACTGATAGTTGTTTTTGAGAGTTTGCTCTTGGGTGTACAGGATTTGTTAATCCACCCTACTGGAAGTCCTGCCTTACTTTCTCTTTTTTAACCTTTTGAAAACAAAAACAGGTCAAGTAGTATAAGGATCCCATTTACCTATTAAACAGCTTCAAGAGCAATTAAAACATAACCCATCTTGTTTCATTTAATACCAAACATTTATATGTCATTTGTAAGCATTACAGCATCTATTTCTAAGAGATAAAATTTTCTTTTAAAATATGGTGGCAATACCATAAACACACATTAAAGCAATTCACAGTTTTTTCTTAATTTGTTACATGTCCGCTCAGTATCCAAATTTCCAGTTGTTTTATAAATGTCTTGCATTTTGTTTTGTTTTTACAGTTGTTTTGTTTAAGTCAAGATAAGAGGTTTTATGCACTGTAATTGGTTATGTCTTTTAAGTCTCTTGTAATCTGTTTCCTCTTTCTCTCTTTTAACTTTGTTGAATAAACGAGGTCACTTGTCCAGTAGAGTTTCCCACAGACCAACAGAATCCCAACAGTATAGTGAGTGTAATGTTTCTTTGTTGTCTGCGATTTCCTAAACATTGATAGTTACCTCTAAAGCTGTGCTGTCCAATGTGGTAGCTACTAGCCATATGCCATTATATAAATTTAAGTGTTAATTAAAACTAAGTAAAATTTAAAGATTACTCTTTCAGGCTCAACTAGCCACACGTCTTTCTTTTTTAATTAAATTTATTGGGGTGACATTGGTTAATGAGATTATATAGGTTTCAAGTGTACATTTCTATGATACATGGTCTGTACATTTCATCGTGTGCCCACCACCCAAAGTCAAATCACCTTCTGTCACCACAAATTTGATCCCCTTTCCCCTTTACTACCTGCCTTCCCACCCCTCTTCCCTCTAGTAACCACCAAACTGCTGTCTGTGTCTATGCGATTTTTGTTTATTCTTCTTGTTTGTTCATTTGTTGCTTTAAATTTTATATCCCACATGTGAATAAAATTAGACGGTTCTTAACTTTTTCTGTCTGACTTACTTTGCTTAGCATGATACTCTGACCAATGATCCATCCATGTTTTTGCAAATGGCATTAATTGTTTGGTGTTGAGTTCTTGATAGATTCTGATATTAACCCCTTGTTGGAGCTCGTTTGCCCATATCTTCTCCCATTGAGTTGATTAAAGTCCCATTCATTTATTTTTGCCTTTACTTCCCTTGCCTTTGGGATCAAATTCATAAAGTCTTATCTAAGGCCAAGGTCCATAAGTTTAGTACCTATGTTTTCTTATATGTAATTTATTGTTTCAGGTCTTATATTTAGCTTTTTGATCTATTTTGAGTTAATTTTTCAGTAGCCACATGGGGCTAGAAGTTACCACATTGGACAGTTAGGATTTCCATCATTGCTGAAAGGTCTATTGGAAAGTACTGATCTAGAAGTTTTATCAAATTCAGGTTTGATTTTTTTTTTATTTTTAAGAATAACTCACAAATGGTTTCATGTTATTTCCTGAGGAGACATGTAATGTCTAATTATCTCTTTTCTGTGATGTTAGCAGCTATTGATGATTGTTGCTTAAATTTTTTATTTGAAGAAGGTTGCAAAATGGTGATATTAGTGATTCTATCATCCCTACTTCATTTATTAGTTGGAGTTTTCTGTAAAGATAACTTTTCTTTACCTATTATTTTGTTACCCAGTAATACATTTTATATAGGAAAAAGAGGACAAATTTTTTTAAGTATTTGAAAATGTTTTCTTAAAGATAATGCACATTTTTAAATATAAGGTGGTTTAATTTCTCTTGTTATATTATTTTAATGAAATTCTTAATTAGATATTAGCATGCTACATGTAAAATATGATAGTCCTTTTTTAAAAACATTAAACATTTCACTTAAGGATAAAAATATTAAACTACTCTAGGTTTTACAGGCATCCTATGTAAAAATCTCACAAATATATTTTCTGTATATGTAGTTGGTATGGGATAGAAACTTATTTAGCCTTCAGATTTAATTGTTGTGGTTATTCATTGGGACCTCATCATTGCAGAATACTTTTAGTTTATTAAATCTTGGGAAGCTACTTTATGCCAAATTCAGTTTTAAACATACTGTATTTTGCCATGTATAATGCACACTTTTTGCCCAAATTATTGAGGGGAAAATAAGGATGTGCATTATACATGGATAGTACCAATTCTGTACCTATGTAAATGCTTTTATTTTTTTATTTATGCTTATACATTAAAAGTGTAACTCTGGAAAGCAATAATGATATCTGTATGCAAAATAATACCCTGTAATACGATAATCAGTTTTGCTACTAAATATTAATTAATTAATTAATTAAAAATTAAAATGAAAGATTTTTTTCTGAAATTTTGGGCCAAAAATGTGGGTGCACATTATACATGGCAAAATATGGTTAAGTCATCATCAGGTCTGTGGTGGAGATCATCTTTACATAGATTGCCAGAAGGAATTATCTATAGGCAAATTCTCTATAAATATTTAATCTTTTAAAGTGAGAAGCAACAAAATGCATAATATTTGGGTGCAAATAATCATTTACCTCATATTAGATTTTTTTTATCTAATGTTGTTATCAAGTCTTCTTGTTGACTTGAATCTACCCCAGGGGCAAAATTTTATTATTACTGTAAAATCATAAAATCATTCAGGATTAACTTTATTTTGTTTTCTTCAAAATTTAATATGATTTACATCAATCATTGTATACTAAAATAAGTTTTATCATTAAAGTACTTTTTAAACAGTAACATTTTCGTTGTTTAGGAAAATACCTTTGAAAATATAATAAATTACATTGATAATCCAATAATAAATGCATCATTTCAATAAGTAACATTACTCTTATTTACCTGTTAGTTACTTTTAGAGGAAGGGCCTAGTACTGTAATTATATAGAGCCCCTATTAAAGTGATAATTTTCAGTTAGAATTTTAATCCTTACAGTCATTACGCTTTTTATGTAAAAAGCTGTTAACATTCTTGTGTAGATTTGAAGTTACGGAGCATTTGCTGGGATAGTGTTGTGACATTAACGTGAGACATGCAGAGGTCAGAGGGAACATGCATTAAGGAACCTCGTAGTATGAGACAGACTAGAAAGCCCTGGGGATTGCTAGAGACAGCTAAATTAAGTCACCTCTTGGTGACCAGTTTGAATTTCATCTTGTAACCCTAAGATAATTTTTCAGCTGCTCTTTGGTGGACTCTGAAATGTGTAGGAGTCTTAGAGAAGGATTAACCTAAGAGTTAACACTGCATTTTAAACACTGTTAATCCTTGATGGACTCCCATTGTCAAAGCCTGTCCTAAAAGGTATACATTGCTACCTATAGCAGTTAGGAAAGCAAAACTACTTCCTCTACACTTCAGATCATTCTTAACTAAAGCAGTGGCTTCCTAGGGTCTGTATTAAGCTCTTCAATGTCTTGAGGATCAAAACTTTAAGATATAATGATCCCATAGCCTTATGTGGGTAGTAAGTTTGAAATTCCGTTTAATTTGTGTGGGTCCTTGATATTTTGCAGCTTGTATTTGTATAAAATTGGCCCAGTTCTCCTGTCACAGGTGCACTTATTGAGAAGTCGCAGTTAATAAAGAGGCATGAGAATCTTGTAGCAGTTGAATGCATTATCTGATCACAGTGGAAGGGAAGAATAAAGATGAAATTATCTTTGTCAGAGTGTTTGGAACTCCTTTTCTGCTTTATAAATGGATTTTTCAATAGCTACTGACCATGATGTCTTTCAAAGATAATTTTCTATTCTTTTCAGATGTTGTTTCTTTCTTGCAGTTTTTACTGATACATAATTTTATAAGATAGCCTTCTATAGTTAAAGCAATCTTAATTAGGAATCTAAGGATGCTTTGAAAATCATAACATGCTCTAAAAGTTTAAGAGTTTGCCAGCCTTTATCTAATAATGACAGGCACTTTTAAATCCTCATGTTAAAATAATCAGAACCATGATAATGTGTATTATTTTAATTGGTAATATTACAAATGACTGTTCGTGCCCAATGTTACAGGTCTAAAATGATCTGCTTTCTTAATTAATTTAGGATCTAACTATAATTTTAGACTAACCCTGATTTTTTAAAAATTGGTGGAATTAAATCATTTTAGGCACTAGATAGAACTGTGTAACAAATGGTCTTGAATTTATACTCACCTTCCCTTAATAAACCATTAAATATTTGGTTTATTTGTTATAATTGTTGAAGTATCCTAGAAGCAGTATAGTGATAATATGCTCTTTTTCAATATAATCTTTCTGAATGTCTACTTTTATGAATGCCAAATCCTAAATCCACTGTATATTTTTATTATCGGTACATATTTTTGTTTATGTAGATGCATGTGTGTGTTTGCATGAGTATATGGATAAAATATCCATAGACTTTTCTCTAAGTAACATTTTTTTCTTTAGAATTTCAGTGTAATTTTGGTGTTGAATATACTATTTCTTTCCAGACAGATTTTTGTTATGGTGGTAAGTAAGCAGTTCTGTTTAGTTATAGGCTTATCAGTAACCTTTACACATAATGTGATATTGTCTGAATGTCTTATTTTGTTCAACTTTCCCTGGCACTGATGAAGCCTAAGGCTGCTGTTTCTTTGAGTTACTGATAATTTTTTATCTGATTAACTGACACATTTAGTTGAAATCAGACACAGCCCTTAGGCTGGGCATGGATTTAATTTAAAAAGTATCAAAGGTTTGCTCTGTGTGCTATTTAATCATCATGTTTATCAGGCAAAGAAAAATTACCGGAAGGACCATAGGGAGAGGGTTATCTTAAGGAGCAGTAGCTTGGGAAATTGATAATAGCTACAAGGTAATTTACTGCTAACTTTTACATTCATTAATATAACATTTCCCGCTAATAATTACAGTGCATGTAATATACTAATTAAATTGAAAGCATTATCACTAATTTTCTTTTTGCTGAACCCTAAGATGGCTCGATAAGAAGTGAGAATGTGAAATTGAAGAAAATCCATGTAGTCACACCAATTTAAACTATTGGTTAGTTGGCCAGTTAAAACATTTTAGAGATAGAAAATGGAACTACTATGCATGTTCAGAAAAACTCATTTTAGGCTGTGACAAGGGAATGAAATTTCTAAATGAATGAAATCACTATGTTCTGTAATTTTATAAAATATTACACTGGTCTGACCTGTAAAAGGAATACATCTAGCAGGAACCAATGCATCACCACCATCCATGTGTTTGATGGCACCGCTCTAATGAGCGAATGTGCTGGGGTGATGGAGTACGCTGATGCTATGGGGCCTTCCCAGTACCTTTGTTTGTTGTATATCTCTTAACACTTCATAAGGTGATTCATTTCATTCCTCAGAAAAATATTTCATGCTGTGTAACAAAGTACGGTAACTCCATGTTAATATTTAAGAGAAAACCTACCCCCTTGTGATCTCTTAACAAAACAACTACAAAAAATCTTTAAAAGGATTTATATTTTATGTAATCCAGACAATAATGTTATACTTTGATATACAGTTATTATATAATTGTATATTTTAATCTAGCTGTAAGCCTCCAGGGTTTTTTCCCCACTTTCATTAATGATACACATAGGGTATAATAAAAACTGAAATAATATAATCGTTTCTGCTTATATGAAAAATAAAACCTATAATTAAGAAGTCTTCTGTTTGTAGTGATATCAAGTATTATGCCACTTCTAAATGTCTTTTGTCATAATTCACAGTGTATTTGTTTTTATTTTGTTTGTTTTGGTTTGTTTTTCAAAAATATCATGTTGTGTTCGTTCTTAGAACAGAATTTAGTAGTTTCCATGGAAAGAAAATATTATAAAAATTGAAAATTTTCAATAACTGGAACTGTGGATGGTCTTTTGAACCTATGTATCATAGATTATTTTTCTTAATACTTAGTGTTCTATGACTGTCCTATAATGAATTTTTGAACATTAAATTCATTGGGATTTCTCTGTAATACGCATTGTTACCGGCAAGTATAATTCAGTCTAAAGTCAGTTTTTCTTGTACCTGATTAACCACAGGACCTTGCTTTAAAGAATTTCATCTCTAGGTAATACCATGAGATAGATCTTAAAGACTTTGTCGTTGCAAGGTTTCAGTGCAGTTTATTTTTTCTTCTGTATATTGAATATAATGTAGTAGTAATGAACTAAAATCAACAAATTGAAAAAGCAGAATCTTTGTGCTTCTGTGTGGACTTTTAGAAAAATTAAGATTTTTAGATTGTGTAAATGATAGTATTATAATTTTCTGGGGCTTTTTATAATTAAAGATCATTCCTAGTTTCTTTGATATACTAATTTCTTTGATAACCTACTTTAGCAAATGTGAGGCTTCATTTCATTTATTTGATTGAACCCAGCAGAAGTGAACCACAGTGTACATTCTCAGATCATCTGTTATTCCGTCATACTCACTGTAGACATGACCATATTTATCAGTCTCAACAGCTCAGTGCCAGAGAAGAGACACAGGAAGCCATCTAAACCTTCCTGTGAGGAAGACAAGTTAGAAATCCTTGCTAAAGGCGTATACTTAGTGATTATCAGAAATACGTCCCCTCCTATATACCCTATAAGATACTGTTTCCATTGTGGGAGTGCAGTCACTTAGGAATATTTATTACTTTTATAAATCATCTAATGTAATGGCTTTTATATTTTAAAACAGCTATATATTTTTACACTTTAAAAAAATAAGCCTTCACTTGTCCCAAAGCTTTCCTTTCCATTTCCTCTCTATGCTTTGTAGCCACTTACAGCAATGTTTTAATGTTTTGTTTTATAAACATTTGTTTTGTTCTTTTTATTTACTCTTTTGTATTATTAATTCTCTATTCATATTTTTCCAGCTGCATGAGAGCTTTATGAGGGCAGAGACTGTGGCTTATATTGCTTTTTAATATTTTTTCCAGTGTTTATGTTACCACTGTTACTTTTACTTTGCCACTTTTACCCTCTTCTTGACTGTCTTTTTTACCCAGTATTTTTTTACATTAATCAGGTTCCTCTAGTGTTTTATGACTAGAAGTTGATATTAAAATGTTGACAGTGTTCAATAAAAATTTTAATAAAGAAATAAAAAGGAAAATGAATAAATAAAATATTAACAATATAATTCTGACAAAATACAAAATTTCTTCAAAACAATATTGAAATCCCATGTTTCTTTAGCAACTGCACCAGAAGAGCTTGCCCTTCTGTATTTGACCACAGATTATCAGAGATTTGACCTAAGAAATACATAATTCAACTTAATGTGTCCCCAGCGACATTGCTGTCTCTTTAATTGCAGCTGGATGTTACCTTAGTCAGTGCTTAGTCTGGAAAGACCTTGGCAAGTTTGGCATGTTGGCTCCGATTAGTTTCTCCAGTTTTATAATTTCTGAAGGTCTTTGGTTGCAAAGGGAATTCAGAGAAACTAAAAAAACATTGAGGTCTATAGCTTCTGAAACCATTACTGATCATTGGGTTTATTTCTAGATCTGCCCCAGAGCTGATATGTGAGCCTGAAACGAGAGAATCACACCAGCGATCTCTTGGGTGTATGTGTAGTTTAATACATGGAAACAAGAACTGTAAAAGACCTTCTCCATGTTTTGTTCAACTCTCACTCTGCATCCTCTCTCTCTTCTGTATAATATTTAATGTGTGCAGCTGGAACCAGGATAATTGTGCATTTAGACTAAATATTCTTTACTATTGCTGCTGGTGCTGTGCTTCATCATTCACATGTGGGGCTGAAGCCTGAAGGAGAGATAAAACCAAGGATGCTGCTAGCTGTTTAAGCTTTTTCCAATTCTCCCAAGTGTGGTAGTTTGCAGGTAGCAGAAGAGGCAGAATTCTAATTACTGCCTTCATGGGCCTGGACCTTTGTGTCTTAACTTTTGATATCAAAGATCTTCTGAATGAAGACATATCATGCATTTACTACTTTTCAGTGCAAGTATGGAACTGAGATTCACTAATTAGATAATGCTGGCATATTGATGACTAATCAAATATTAAAAATTTATTTTAATTCTGTATATTTACATAGTATTCCAATATAGTTTGAAAGATACACTCTCTGGCTGGCGGTAAGCATTCTTTTTTCCTCGGGAATGTTAAAATGAACAACTAAAAGATGATCTACCAAGAAAAATTGGCAAATAGATCTGTGTTTTGACTTAATTAGCCCAGCCATGTGTACTACATCAGCAGATTAACCTTAAAAGAATTTTTTGCCTTGAAACTTTGACTTTATGGCACTGGGTACTTTTTTGTTGTTATTTGAATTTATCAAGAGCAAAGAACAGTTAAGAATGTAACTGTCCTCAGTACTTGCTTCTCTTTTGTGCAATTCCGTATGTTTATGTAGCAACATTTTGCTAGACTTTTAAACCTAGTGAATATAGTTGTAACAGCACTTCAGGCAATACGATGTAGATCAGGGATAATTGGAATTTTACCCTTGAATTTTTCTCTCTTAGAGAAAGGGGGAAAAATTATCTTGGTTTATAAATCAGCTTCCTGCCAAATTTGCTAAGTGCACATATTTACAGGACTTTGCCATTGATGTTGCTATTAATTAATTTTATCTATTTATTGCATAGACAATGCATTTACCCAGGTCAAATTTAAAATGTTCATGGGGACCTTCAGTTTGTAGCCAAAGTTGGATATAATTTGGGGTGACCTACTACATGCAATCAGCAGTTTTATGGGACTGGGCCATTAACCCGTGGGATCTGATGCTCTCTCCAGGTAGATAGTATCAGAATTAAGTTGTAGGACACCCCTCTGATGTTGCAGGATTGCTCGTTGTGGGCAACACTGCCCCCCCACACACACACATCTGGTGTCAGAAATGTTGTGAGTGTGGTGGTGGTGGTGTAGAAAGTAAAGGTGGGACAAAGGAGGAGCTGGGTCTAGGCTTTTATTTTTATTTCCTTAATGAAAGGAATGCATGGCTGGATGTTGAGAGACCTGAGTCCTCTTCCTAATAATGATACCTCTGATTTATTTGGTGAACTTATGAAAATCACAGCTGATGAGATATAATTTCACCCTTGCTAGGATGTCTACTGTCAAAAAAAATCAAGAGATGACAAATGTTAGTGAGGATGTGGAGAAAAGGGAAACCTTGCATACTTTTGGAGGGAATGTAAACTGGTACAGCCACTGTAGAAAGCAGTGTGTGGAGGCTGATCTAGAAATTAAAAATATAATTACTTTATGACCCAGCAATTCCACTTTTGGGTATATAGCCAAAGGAAATGAAATGATTATCTCAAAGAAGTGTCTGTACCCTCATGTACATTGCAGTATTATGCACAATAGCCAAGGTATGGAAACAACCAAAGTGCCCATTGACAGATGATGGGTAAAGAAAATGTGATAGATATTTCAGACAAAAGAAGACAAAAACAACATGGTATCATTTATATGTGGATTTTTTTCTTTTAAAGCTGAACTTCTAGAAACAGAGAGTGCAGAGGTGGTGATCGAGGGCTGAGGCATGTGAAGAGTAGGCAAAGGTGGTAAAAGGGTACAAACTTCATTACAAGATTAATAAGGTCTGAGGACCTAACATATAACATAGGGACTATAGTTGATAATGCTGTATTGTGTAATTGAAATTTGCTTTAAGAGTAGAATTGAAATATTTTCATTTTTAAAAAGATAAATATGTAAGGTGTTGGGTAGGTTAACTTGATAGGGAGAATCCCTTTGCAGTGTATACATATATCAAGTCACCACATTGTGCGTGTTAATATGTTACAATTATTGTTTCAGTAAAGCTGGAATAATTTCAAAAATGTATTACAAATAATCCCTTTCACAGAAGTTGCATTTTAAAGGTTATCTCAAACCAATCAAAGGAAGTTTTCATAGAAGCTTGGGAAATAAGATTAGAAAGCACCTTCTAAACAGATTTAAACACTTTTTATGGAACTGGTTTGCTTATAAATAAATATTTCTTGATTGTTGCTTTATTCTCCCAACAAGGATTAACAATTTAATCCTTTATTTATTTATTGAGTTGTTGTTATTAAAAGTTTCATAGAAGTACTCAAAACATCACCTCTTCTTTTTTAGCAAGAAGAACATTCTTGAGAGACTGAAGGAAAAAACAACTGTCATTTAGACTTCTTTTTTTATTGAATATTGGGGTGACAGTGGTTAATAAAATGATACATGTTTCAGGAGTACAGTTCTATAACACATCATCTGTGTGCTGTATCGTGTGCTCACCACCCCAAGTCCAATCTCCTTCCATCACCATTTGTCCCCCCTTTACCCTCTTCTCCCTGTCCTCTGGGAATCATGGTACTGTTTGTGTCTGTGGTTTGGGTTTGGGGTTTTTTTTCCACCCAGCCTCCCAACTCCTTCCCTTCTGACAGCTGTCAGTACATTCTCTATGTTTATGTCTGTTTCTGTTTTGTTTGTTAGTTTATTTTGTTCATTAGGTCCCATATATAAGTGAAATCATATGGTACTAATCTTTCTCTGCTTAGCTTATTTCACTTAGCATAATGCTCTCCAGGTCAAATTTGGTCTTGGATGAGTAGCAGTCTCCTAAGTTTCTCCATTGAGGTTGAGACACACTATGTAGCAAACTGCTAATTTATTCAAAACTGGGAGTGTCATACTGTGGCAACTAAAATGGAGACTCAAAATAATACATTGCTGGTTTTAAACAGAAATAAATAACAAGTGATTATGACCTTCTGCAGTCTCTTTGTCATTTAATTTTCAGCCTCAACAACTTTTTCCCCGTTTAATTGAGAGAGTCACAAAGGGAGACAATAATGCTGCAAATTTAGTGACCTAATACTTTGTCATGAGTTCACAGTTTAATGGAAGAACTCCAGATGGTGATCATTTTCCATTTTAAAGTGTTTTATATTGGTGATGCTAAGAAAGATAAAAGCCTTTTTAACAAGTCAAAGAAATTTTGTTAGATGCCTGAATATATGGAAACTCTAATATTTCCATATATTATCTGTCACTTTCATAAAATAGTATTTACTTCTGTTATTTTTATTAACCTGGACTTGTATAACTCTGCTAAAGTGAAGAATGCCATCCAACTTCATCAATGTTGTTGCAAATAAAAGGATTTTCTCCTTTTTTTTTTAAGGAAAAAGCATTTAGTGCTTTCTTGGCATATAAATTTCTTGCTTTGTTATCCAGGCCCTAGAACATTGTTGGCATTCACAAATGTTTCTTATTTAATAATGCCGTGTTCCCAGAAGTCCAAATATCGCCACTCAGAGCAATATAATGCAAGTGTGCTTCTTTAATGAATGGGTCATATTATAAATGTTAGAATGCCTTTCAGATGAAAAACACTTTAAATTCAGCAGATCATTTTTTTTCTCAACAGGCAAGAACTCATTAACGGAATAAGACTGGTAACTGAGGCATTTTTCAAAGAAAATAATATCCTCGATAAATGCAAGCTGCATATCTTCTCATCTTTAGAATAAGTAGGTCTAGATTTCATTTGTAAAAAAAAAAAAAGACAGCTCCTTTTCAATTCTTCTTGTTGGCTTTGTGAACCAACTTCTCAATATGGACACAAATGAATATTGAGTGAACAAATCTAATTTGGGTCTAGACTTCCACCTTTAAACCCTCCTTCTAAACTTGTAATTATCACTATTACCATATGGCTGAGTGCTTTCATCATCCCAGTCTCTGTGCTGGGAGCCTTTGAGCTGCGATGTGGTAGAGTTTTGCATATAAATGAGAATACCGCATCAGGTACATTTCATAGTAGAAACCCATTTCTGTCCTCTTGTGTCTATGTTCCTTGTACTTTAGATTGCTGATTTTAAGAGTAGTCATTTTTAAGGTTTTAGGACTAGGCTATAACTCATTTGGCTGATCTATTTCATACTTCTTTTAGTGATTAGAAGAGGACTAATGGCATATCATTTGTCCTATTTAGTAGTTTTATTTAGTCTAATTTAGTAGTTGTTTAATATGGAAGGTTCAGTCACAATCAGATACCAAGTGGAAATAAAGGATTAGGATTGTGTAGATTATATAGATGTGTGTGTATGTGTGTATACATAAATATATATAAATATATATGATATATAATATATGGAAATCACCATATATAATATATATTATATATATATATGTAATATATATATAATTTATCACATACTGACTGAGTGTCTGAGGTGGAAACGAGCTTAAGTGCCTGAGGAACAGTAAGAAGTCCAGTGTGGATCTCTGAAGTGAAGTGGGAGGGTAGCAGTAGGTGGTGGTGTCAGAGAAGCTAGCAAGGTCCAGGTCATATAGAACCGTGTATGTTATCCACCGAGAGCTTGAATGTTACTCTGAAGGAGTATGAGAAGCCATTGGAGGATTTTCAGTCAGGGAGTGATGTGTTCTGGCTAATACTTTGAAAGATTGCTGGTTAATATGTGGAAGTAAACAGTAGTGAAGAAGAATGAACTATTGCAGTAGTCCAGCTGAGAAATGATGGTGGTTAGGACTGGAGTGGTAGTGGCGGAGGAGATGAGAAGTGATTGGATTCTGGGTACTTTTGGAAGGTGAAGCTAATAGAACTATATTGCTTAATTAGATGTAGTTTATAAGGGAAAGCGAAATCGTGGATGACTCTAAGATTTCCGGCCTGAACAATGATATATATGCAGAGCCATTTCTTCAGATGAAGAGTCATGTGGAAGAATAGCTAGGCGGTATGGGTCTGTGTGCCTGAATCACAAGTTTTGTTTTGCATCTTTCAAGTTTGAAATACTTAGAAGAAACCCAGATAGACCTTAGCACAAACATTTGGATTCAGGATCTCACAGTGAGGTAAGAGTTATCAACTTGTAGGTAATATTTAGAACCATGCAACCAAATGAAACATGGGGGAACGAATGTAGCTAGAGAAGGGAAGGCAGCCACAGACTGAGCTTTGGGCACTTTCACTTCCTTCTTTTTCTTTTTTTTTTAATTTTATTTTAATTATTGTTCAAGTACAATTTTCTATCTTTTACTCCCATCCCAGCCCACCCACCTCCCTCCCATTTGCACCCCACCCCCTAGTTTTTGTCCATGTGTCCTTTATACTTGTTCCTGTAAACCCTTCCCTTTTTCCCCTGAAATTCCCTCCCCTCTCCCCTCTGGACACTGTCAGCCTGTTCTCTATTTCAGTGTCTTTGGTTCTATTTCGCTTGTTTCTTTGCTCCTACCCTTTGCAACAGCATGGATGGAACTGGAAAGCATTATGCTAAGCAAAATAAGCCAGGAGGTGAAAGACAAATACCATATATCTCACCTTTAACAGGAACCTAAACAACAAGGCACCTTCACTTCTATAGGCTGTGAAGTGGATGAGGAGCCACTAAGGAAGAATGAGGAGTAACCATTGAAGTCGAAGGAAGAAAACAAGTAAAGTAAGGACAAAGGATTGATCACTGAATTTGGCAAACTTAGTGGTCACTAGTTGACATTAGAGAGGTTTTAGTAGAATGATGAGAGGCCAAGATTGCCTGGAGTGGGTTTAGAAGAAAATGGGTTATGAGAATATGAAGAAAACTATATAAAATTTTTTGAAGAGTTTTACTGTAATAGGAAGAAATAATTGGGCCTGGAAGAGGACATGAGTTTTCAGCAGATATTACAGCATATTCTCTAATGATGACCATGAAGCAGGAGTCAAAATTGGTGGTGCAGATAAAAAGGGTCTAGTCCTTAAGCTGTCCAGCTGGGTTGGGGTCCTGATAATGAGGCACTTGGGCAGGGTCAGTTTACCCATTTTCACTATGGGATATTGATTGGTTGATAGAGTCGATAGTCTTTAGGTGAAATCTTTCAGACTTTTGTTTTCTTTCTTTTCTAAATGTTTAGAATGGTTTTCCCAATAGCAGGAAAAATTCACCTATGTTTTCTAGATGGTGGTGCTTTTACTTATTTATGTTTATATTTAAATCCTAAAACTAAAGATACAAATTTCTATTATTCTAAGTAGCTAGCAAGCTGTTCAACATCATTTTTACATAGAGAATCCTTTCCCACCAGTTTTCACTCTCGTTGCCACCTTATCGTACACCGCATTCCTGCACACTTAGGTCTGTGGCATGCATCCAGCTCTGTTTCATTGACTTGGCTATTCCTGGCTCAGTACCACACTTTTAATTTTAGCATTTTCAAAATTCATTTGAGTAACTGTTAGTGCATGTCTAATCCTTGTCTTTGCAATTTGGGAGATAATAGTGAGTTTCTTTGAATTTTCTGCATTCTACAGAAAATTACAACTCTACACTGGGCTCTTAAGACAGAGGGTTGTGGTTTGACTCTCAGCATTTCTTTCCTTTTGATGCAAATTGCATTGTGTTTTGGCAGCTGTTCTTCATCATGTATAGTATAGGTTCCTCCATAACCTCAATGCAGGTGAAAAGTTATTCTTTCTTTTTAGGTATTTTTGCCCTCCCCTTCCCCTATTCACTTAATTTCAGAAAGGAAGGATTTGTGAATATGGATATCCATATTTCCTAAAGTTAGTTTTTATTTGTCTCTAAAATGCAGCCTTTGGCAGCTTATGTCTAGAGGTTGGTCCTTCTCTGTCAGTTTTGCTTGTTGTCTGTCCATCAAGACTCGGGTCTTCTTCTAGCAACATTTTCTCCTAAGATAGCTTGATTATTGATTGCATTTTATTCATTCTTTGTTCTTCTTTATCAGCATTAATTACAGCTATTGAATTTCTGCTCTTTCTTTCTTATCCTTTATTTTTCCCTTTGTACAAAATTTTATCTTTTCATTGTTTTTTTCTGTTACCTGAGCAAGCATCTTCATTATATTTTCCACCTTGCAATTTTGTTTTTCTTTTATACATTCTGGATCTTTACTACTTCTCATGCAAAAATTATTTTTCTGATTGTGTTTCTTTTTACAGTCTTTTTTTAAAAAGTCTAGTTCTCTTTATTTTTACCTGCTTTTCTTTTCAGACTATCTTTTTTTTCATACTATTTTATCTTCATCTCTGTGTATTTCATTCATTTCATTAAGTTCTATTTTATACACATGATAATTTCTACAACTTCACTTTTTTCTTGTGATAAATTTTTTTCCAAAATTGTTTTCCTTGATATTGAGTCCTGTGTTCTCTCTCCTCTCCCTGCCAATGCAGCAGCTTTGGTGCAGCATAGGTGCGGTGTGGTGGGTTTTGTTATTGTTGTTGTTTGCTTTGCTTTGCTTTGCTTTGCTTTGCTTTGCTTTGCTTTGCTTTGCTTTGCTTTTTCTTGCTTACCCAAATTGGTGTAGAGGGGCCATACATAGATTTGGGGTTTGACAGTCACTAGCATCTGCCCAGGAAAAGATGTTGGTAATTTTCAAACTTCTGTGCCTAAAATTTCCTTACAGTTCCTGTCTTCTTCTGCAGAAATATATAAACTAAAGTTTGGGGTTGTTTTCATCTTTGTTTTTCTGCTATAACCTAACTCAGAATTCAGGTGTTTTACTCAGAATATTCAAAAGCTGGAATCTTGTAGAAGAAATAAATCTATGTAGAACTGAATAACTTGTTTATTAATATTACCCTTACTTCCCTTTTTATAATAAATGTAAATTTTTAGAAATTTGTTATGCTTGATAAAAAAAATCAAGAAAAACAAGGTTATATAAAGTAAAAAGTTTAAGTCCCTTTTCCCATTTCTCATTCTTCACTCAATCCTGCTTTCTAGGGTAACTCATTATTATTCGCAGTATACTATGCATTCTTTCAGAAAGAAGGTATGGTATTTCTCTCCTAAAGAAAAAAAAGAGGCTCATCAGAAAGAAATTCCTTGTATTTTATTTAAAAGGCCAAAGGGTTAGCTTTATTTATAAATGTTTAGCATGTGCATGCACATCAACATTACCAGTTTTGAAGAAATCACCTCTTCTCTACATAGTGCATCCCAATTTCAATGGAGAAGCTTAAAGATTGTTGAGATTCTTCCACATTAACAATTAAAATGTATTGTAAGAAGCATGGTTGACCATCTGTATTCAGCCCTTGGATTCTTAAAGAGTGTTGATGTATTGACTCCTTCTGAATAAATCCTTGGTATAACTATCATTTTACATGTAAGTAGGTGCAGAAATAGTGGTAATAATGAAGCTATGTTTGTGCCAGTTCCTGTTTACTTCTGCAGGTGCTTTCTCTGTTGTTAGGGTTGGTCATGAAGGTCAGACAGATGCTGAGACCAGCTTCTTATCAGACTTGCACGTGTGTTTTACATTGATAAAGATTGGGGATGCTGGTTATCGTATGTAAATTGTAGCTCAACAGAGTTGATTTTTTAAAAAATCCTATGGGGAGAGGTTGTCAGTTGCCTTCAGGATGCAGGGCACATTTCTGAGCAGTCTGGTCTCAGTTTTTTAGCCTTTTTCTCCTCCAGTTCTCTATCCCTTGTGTGCCAAGCCCCTGTTGTGTGGCTTTGGCTCATATTCTTCACTCTGTCCAAGTTGTGTTAGAACTGATAATTCTAAAGAAACAGAACTGATAGGATGACGAAAACATATCAAAAGAGTGTTATTATGAAGGACTGGCACATCTGATTTGATTATAGAGGCTGTGTCCCTCCATCTGCCATTTGCAAGCTGAGCTGAAGGCATAAATGCTGGTGGTGTAGTTCCAGTTCAAACCCCAAAGCCAATGAGAAACGGGGCCAATGAAGTAAATCCCAGTCCAAGTGCAAATACTCAAGAACATGTCTAAGCGCAGGAGAAGTTGGATTTCCTAGCTTAAGCAGAGAGTAAATTCACCCTTTTTCTGCCTCTTTGTTCTCTTCAGGCCTTCAACCATTGGAATGCTATTCCTCCACCTTGATTAAAGCTATCTTTACTCAGTTTACCAATTCATATCCTAATTTTTGCCAGAAACATTCAGTTTACCAGTTCATATCCTAATCTTTGCCAGAAATTATATCTTACCATATATCTGGGTATCCCTTAGCCAAGTCAAACTGACACACAAAATTAATCATCACAGGTTAGTAGGCTAGTGTTGGGAAGTGATCATGAGCAAGTCTAACACTCAGAAATGAAGAGCTTTATCTATCAAGTCAGGCCTTTAATTCATATAGTATTAATGATGGTGGTGGTCATGGTGATGGTACTCAGGAAAAGTTATCAGTAGAAGTCTTAATAGATGTAGTTATAGAAGTAGTTGTAATAATGAAGATTATAATAATGATGAAAGAAAATATTTATTAATTGTTTACTTGGCACTGGAAACTGTTACTTCTCTGGATTATTTCATTCAATCTTTATAATAACCCTAGAAAAAAGGAACTACTGTTACCTTCACTTTATGTGAAGATCAGTAAAATGAACCACAGAGAAATTATATAACTTATTCAAATACCAGAGCTTATCAGTGGTAGAGATTTCTAATGGCTGGTAGTAATCATGACTGATGAACAAATCATTAGTTAGATTTTAATTGTGGACTCCTGGGTGAACTCTTGGCTGGCTTACCACCGCCTCTGCCTTGAACCATGGTTACTGGGCATTCTCAGATCAAGTTTGGGCAGGTACAGTAGAAAGCTCACAACGTTTGACCCTAACTGGTTTTCCTAAGCTATTTTGTACATTTTTCAGTAGCAAAACCAAATGGGATCTTTAGCTTCCCCCTGTTTCTTTCAAGGGAAGAGCTTTCTACAATTGTACACATTTTGGTTTTTGCTCATTGAGAATTTCAACTCTCTTGTATTATTGGTACAATATTTTGTAAATATTTAACTCTTCAGGTCAGATTTTTTTATACTGCCCTTATTTTTCAAAAATTCTAACATTAAAACACTAATGATCTCTATTTAGACTTTCAAAGAACAGTCAGAATTCAGCTGGATACATAATTCTGGATCTGATTTGTTAGGTATTATCAAGCAGAAAATAAAAGAGATGGAAATGGAAGAGGATGTCAGAGAATTCATGTAAACTAAGAATTAAACAATTATTATTTTAGGATTGTAGTGAGCATTAAGCAAGAACTATAGAATATTAGCACATTTTAAATGGATAATAAATGCCAATTATTATTTTAACCTTGGTTTGACTGAAAGAAAAACACCAGTGCCCCTTGTCTTTGTTTCCATGATCTATAGAGGAATACTTACACACACCCTGACACACACACACTTGGCACTTTATTTATGTTTTTTTTAATTGCAGAACTGAAATTTTGATCTCTCAATGACACTGCTCACTACTCCCTGACCTCTGCCATATTCGCATTTAATGAGGAACACTATGCCTTGACTGTTCCTGATGAATACAATGAAGTTTATGGGAAGAAAATAGCTAGGAAGGTTAGAGAAAGGTTATAAGCAATGTTCTCCCAAAGTTTCTGAAATAGGAAAGTAAAGGAAATAGCTCTTTTCCTGGAAACTTTATCTAATAAAAAGAGTTATTTTATTTTGGGGAGGTTTAGCAGATATTTCTCTATCATTCTGGAGAGAAAATTTTAAATTGGCTTTATCTCCAAAGGCATGAGAGATTCCTGTTGTGAATATTTGTTTCTTTATTATGGCATCCTTTTAGGACACACTGGCTTATTTCAGTATGTCTTGAAATATTAATTTGTTTTTATGTGAAATACTATTGTTTTCCTTGTAGGTTTCCAAGTTTGTAGAGTCTAGAGTATTAATAATGCAGTCGTCTCTCTGAAGTGGTTTCTTCTGTACTTCGTATGCTAGGATGGATTTCACTGTATGCCTATTCAGAGAATTCCTATTCAGTTTGTTACTGGTAATTACCCACCAGTCACTTTCTTCATATCTATTTTCTAGATAACAGTTCCCTAGTTTATACCTGTATTATGTATTATTCTTCCCTAAGTATATTATGTTATACTTATTTACATTAAATCTCATCTTAGACCAGCCTTCCAAATCCCCAAGTTGTCCATATCTATCCATGCACTTGATTGATCTTCCTTTCTTTTATGTTTCCTCCATCCTCGGTTTGTGTCGTCTGCAAACTTGATCATATTGGAATTTACATTCTCTCCAGATCATTAATGAGCATGCTGGATAGACTAGTCCTCTTCCCTGTGGGACGCTGCTGGATATACTACTGGATGTTCTTAGTTGTAACTCTATTGATAATAATTCATTGCTTCCTTCCTCTCACAGATTTTTTTTTACCAACTGTACTATACTATTATTCAGGCCATGACTCTACCATCTCTGCTTCCTGGGTCCTTCTCCTTATTGTCAATCATCTTTTTCTAAGCTACAGATAAAAGTCATTGTCTTCCCTTATCCACTTATGCCATTGCTTAATTTTTTAAAGAAAGACAATCTGGGAAAATATTGCCCTTTACTAGAAATTTCTCAAAAAATTTACATGAAACATCGATGAGTCTTTACAAGTGTGTTAAGTGAGAAAACATTTTGGAAGTGCTGCCTAAGTCTGCTTTTTTCCATGGAAAATGGTCTCTAGTTATTTGGACTTTAAGTAAAAAGAATAATTAATTTCCCCCCAGCTGAGATGACTTAAATATATGTATTGTTTTTCCTGAATGTGGATTGCACTTTCAGTAAATTATGCGCCTTCCAGGTGGTTTTCCAGATGAGATACAGTTCATTGTCAGAGCATGATGAAGAGTCACATGTTCATTTATTTTTGATGTTATATGTTTTCCTTTATTTTCAGGAAAAAGAAGAAGTGGAAGGGATATCGGTGGGTGCCATACTTTCTGACTATCAGCGTGTTCGTGTAGAAAATGTGTAAGAGAACATTATTTGTCCTATATTTAAGTACATGTGCATTTAATAATGTGAATGAATAAAAATATAATTGTATCCAAATAATAAATAGATATGATACTCTATATTCCCTGTGGAACTAACTTTATATATATTATCTAAGTAAAAAAAGCTGCACTTTTACTTTTTTTATAATTTTCTATCACACATGGAGAAAACTGTAACTTACCCTACAGAAAAATACATTATTTATAATAAAAAATTTAGGCAAAGATTTTTAAAGTCAGATGTATTATTTTTAATTTTTCCTTATTTGAGTACACCCTTTTAATCACTTTTAGCTCATCATTTGTAATAAAAATCAGGAGTTTGTAGAAGGGATGCAGTGATGCAGTCATATCTTAAAGGAAAAAAAAGCTTAGTAAGGAATCTCCCCTTTGGTCCTTAGGATT
Source organism: Phyllostomus hastatus (assembly GCF_019186645.2). Taxonomy (NCBI): domain Eukaryota; kingdom Metazoa; phylum Chordata; class Mammalia; order Chiroptera; family Phyllostomidae; genus Phyllostomus; species Phyllostomus hastatus. The sequence continues at coordinate 4,214,881 of NW_025334033.1, read as the reverse complement.
CAGTTTTTGGCTAAAAATATTTATGATTTAAATAATTACAAAGTCATTCAGCTTTCAAGGAATTTTTAGGTTGTTACTCTCCACTCTTTTCCACCCCCACCAAGAGATATAATATAGCGCTATAAGGCATTGTCTGCATCTGCAAATACCAAAACAGTTCATTTTGTTATCTGAACCAATATTAAAAAATACAAGGTCAAATGAGAATTAGTTAGGAATGATTTGGCAAAAAAAGCATGCATGGATTTATTTTTTAACTTATTTGAATAAGTATAATATTGTTTAGATGCTTTGTATATAATAATATTAGCAAAAAGAAAATGTGGACTCCAATATTAATCTTAAGTAAAATCTAGCCTCTAAATAAATAATTTTGCCATTCAAAAGGGTGAATAGAAATAAGAGCTGTATTTATGTGATTGTTTCATATTCTTGAAAAAGAAACCTTCATATTAACTTATTAAAAAAGTGCAATTAATGGACTTGAACACTTTAATTTTTTATCTTATTTACTTTCTCCAATTACACAGTGAATTTAAGGCAGTTAAAAATACAAAATTTAAAAAGTAAATGACAGTAATGCAAGGCAAAGCATAATTGTGTGAAGGGTAATGTGACTCATATTTGGGGTATACTGGAATCTCTGGAGAGTGGCAATGTAAATGGAGGAGGTTAAACATGTATTTTGGAGAAGTTTTTCTTACATTCTGCCTGTGTACATTTAAGAACATCTGAACTGTAGATTGATCTGAATTGTATATCCCTTAAGACACACTTTAGAAGTAATGATATTCTTAACAGCTTTAAGGTCATCTTCTCTGAGAATTATTTAGCTTACAAATCTGTTTTTTAATAAGTTCAAACCCACACGGTTAATGGGTAGCCAACCCATACACAGTGCTGACATCTGTTGATGAAACTTAAGAAGCCAAGTGAAAGCATGCTGTTGGCTAGGAAGCTCTCTGGAAGAAGGCCCACAGAGTACTAATGGATGGAGGCAAGACTGTTCTCAAAATGCCACCTAGGTTCACTTCAGCACATGCTTAAAATGTCCAGATTTTATACCATGAAGCATATCTACAATAATTTTATCCTTGAAAATTTAAAAGCAGCATCATTGGGAGTCCAATGGTCTACAAATTCAGTTTTGAATTAGCCTGTCTTCAATTTGTAGTTTGTGTTGCATCATTATATTTTCAAGATATAATGCATTTATTAAATGTCACAAGCTCAAATGCAGCATTGATTCATAGAGGAAATGTATTTGAGGTGTAATATTTTGAATGTTGAAAAATTTAAGTAGGTCAAGAAGTTTGACTTAAGTCTACAAATAGTCAACAGATTGTAGATATCAAAACAACAGTCAAGAAGTTTGCAGTAAGGACATAAAGAAATAACATGTTTCTCATAAAAAAAATCTCAGCTAAAAACAGTAGAGCCTAGTTTGATTAGCAGGCCTTAAACATAGGTGAGAGGACAGCAAGAACTGTGATGCTCATGTTACATCGGGAGCTTCAATTTTGCCATTTTTGTATTAACTTCCTCAACATTGTTCCGTATGCCCTGGGACACGTAACAAAGGATAATTATATAAAACAGTCTCTGTGGTAAGGAAGGTTTTTGTTTCTTTGAAAGTCAGGGTATACGTACATGAAAAAATATTATTTTTAAGGCCATGGATAAGTAAACAACCAAATGTGCGGCACATTTACTAAGTTTGGGGTTCTCTGAGAGAAGGAGAGATCAGTGTGAACTGGAGTGGTCAGTCAGGTAACCTTACCAACATTAGGGATGATAGGTTTTAGAGCTATAATTCTTGCTTGAAATCTGATTCAGCCACGTACTGTGTGACCTGGGCAAGTCAGTTGGCTCTGACTACCATTTATCAAATACCTGTTTCATCTAGGCATTGTACCACATTCTTTATATTACTTTTAATCAATTTTAGCCCTCCTTGAGAAAGTGACATTTAAGCAATGGTGTGAAGCAAGTGAAGAAGGCAGGGAGCATGGCTAGTATTAGGCAACAGTGAGGAGGTTTGGGGTGGCAGGTGGGCTGAGGGGAGGGTAGTAGGAGATGCAGTGTGAGAACTAACCACGCTGAGATCCATGCACGTCTATTGTAAGAACTTTACTGGGAAGAACTTTACATATGAACACATTAATTACTGAGAGTGATGAAGAGGGTTTTGAGCATAGTCCCATGATCTGTTTCATGTTTTAAAAGGACAACACTGGTGCTGCATAGAAAACTGATTTTGAAAGGGCAAGGATAGCAAGAGGGAATGAAGTTAGGAGGATATCGACGTGAGAGATAATGGGGCTAGTAGCAGGTGCCCCATATACCTCAGGTATTGTTCTTTTGTTCTTATTTTCTTTTCACAGAGTTAAATTATTTTTTAAAATTTCAGTTAGTAGATAAGAATAGTTCAACCATAGGTATTGTCCAAGTAACACCCCCAGGTGTTAGTAGTGGAGTTGGTGAAAAGTGATCATAGTCTGTGCTGTCATGGACTGAATGAGGAATGTGAAGAAAGAGGAGTGAAGGATGCCTACGCTTTCTAATCTCTTAACCATCTCAAGAACTTGGAAAGCAAATATATTTGTCCCTGCTTATGAACTAGGAAACTAAAGACCTAGAGCTTAGTTGTTGTTTTTTTCCTATGAATCATGAATGTTCTTTTATTTTAATTTTCTAATTTTCAATTACAGTTCACATTTAGTATTATATTAATTTCAGGCATACAGCATGATAGTTAGACTTTTGTATAACTTACAGTGTGATACCCTGGTAAGTCTAGAATCTATCTGGCACCATGCATAGTTATCACATTATTACTGCATATCTCTGACTTGCCGAAGTCACGTAGGTAGTGAGTGCAGAAGGAGTGTTCAAGCCCAGGCTTGTCCTGACTCCAACACCTGTGGTCTTTCCACAGTGCCACAAGGTGCAAGATGTAGTATAATGCCACAGCAGAGCAGGTGCCCCATATACCTCAGGTATTGTTCTTTTGTTCTTATTTTCTTTTCACAGAGTTAAATTATTTTTTAAAATTTCAGTTAGTAGATAAGAATAGTTCAACCATAGGTATTGTAAATGTAATCAACGTTATTATTTTATGAGGCATATTTTATTTTCCTATTTTGCATATGCTTCACAACTGGGATACCCAGGGAAGTTCTAAAAACAAGAATAATTATCCATTGGCATTTGGGAGCTTTTATGCATGGAATTCCAAACTTACAGAGAGTCTTACTAAAATTAATACTTCTAATCTGCCTGGAGATTTTATTTTTATCTGTTTGTGCATAGTCTATGGAAATTAAACATTTTTATTTTGTATATATAAACTTCATAATGCAAAGCATGTTTTTAAAGCATTTTAAATGCTAAAATCCTTGAGAGAAGCATTAGGATTAAAATCAATGTTGCTATGGATCCAAGTATACAACATTAAGATATCATCTGATTTTTTCATTTTACTTTATAGGTGTAAAAGGCTTAATCTTCAGCCTTTAGCTTACCTTTGGCAGAGAAACCAAGAAGACTTGCTCCGAGAGATGATATCATCCAACATTCAGGCAGTCATCATCAAAGTAGCAGCGCTGGGTACGTAGCCTGACTTCTCAGGGCGCTGTCTGTTACCATGCACATAATGAGTTCACTAATAAGCAGTTACAGTGAAAATGGAAGAAGGATTTTGCATATAAAAATGTGGGATCACAAGCTGAAGAAATTGAGTTAGGGGACATTTTAAAATGGGCTTTTGATCATTTACTGGAATACTTAGTAGTGAGCCTCAACACATTATTTTTAAGTGTTGATATTAACTGCCTCTAAACTGGTAATGTATTTTGGTCCTTTAAGTTCTGTTTGTGGGATTTGGAATTCAGGTTCATAGGAAATCAGAAATTCAGGTTGAATTTTTAATCCTTTGGAAAGCTATTTGGCACCATACTTGATATTTCTCTTGTATTTTTAACCTATACTGAATAGTGTTAAAATAGAATGATTGGCTTTGTTTGTGGATCAGAAACAAGCAGACTAGTGGGGTTTTGTTGGGGATGGTGAGAAAGTCACATTTGAAAGCATGTCATTTGATCAGTTAGCACAGACGCGATCTTGTAGGCAGGTGGTAATCTGATTCAGATATGGATATTACATATGAACACATTAATTTATGGCTTTGCATTTTTATAATTATATTCATTTTCAAGAAACCATAGGGTTTGAGCCCAATACATTTATTTCATGAACCTATTACAGGAAATGCCCTGAAGCCTCAGGGCTCTCAAAGCCTCAATCATGTACCTCATTTGGGAGTGTTTACTTTTGTGATCTCTTAAGTAACGAGGTCTCAAGCTGTGGAATATTTTACAAACAAATTCACATTTTACACAGCTTTTAGGGGAAGATTTCATAATATTTCTCCTTGGTAAACACCAAGCTACTCTCTTCTTAATGCAGTCACAGTGTTGTCTTGAGCAGAAAGCCTTATTTACAGAAACTGCAGTTGATAAAAAGAGAAGGATTGAAGTGGTGTTGTGTTCCTATTTTTGAGAAGAGTTTGCTGAGCAACTCTTAGGATTGCAGTTCTCACAATAGATATATCTGTCATATAATTTTCTGTATGAATCTATATAGAATATGCTCTCTCTTCCAGATTTTCTAAGATTGCCTAGTTCTGTAATGAATTGTATGTGACATCTCACCGGACAGTACACACTCAATTCCCTTTACTACTAGAGAACGGAAAGGATTAGAACCCAGAGAGAACCTGCATCATTTGAAAGATAGATCCATAGAATGTTACCTTACTGCCACTGTTACTCGAGTATGAAAGTGATATTGTGTATCTGTTTATTTGTGTGTGTTAGTGCCTCTATTAGGGGTCAGAGATGATAATTAATTGTATTCAACTTTTTGGTAAAGTATAAACTGAGCTATTTTTCCTCACTCTCTCCATGACAAAAGTATAAATTTGACTTTTAACATTTTAGCACATACTTTCTTTTGACTACCTATAGGTATGCAAAGATGAAATTTATTCTTGAGAACAGTATTAAAGAAATATTTACTGAGTAGCACATTTCTTCTAAGGGTATAGAAAAATATAAATAATGCAGTATAGGTTTCTAATCTTTTTTCACTCTTTTTAAAGTTTTCAGAAAAGGATTTAAGCAAAAAATAGGACAAGAGGAGCCTTCCATGAAGAGAGGGTTCAGCAAAGTTTTGTGACCCTTTAGATTACAGAGTAGTCCTAGAAAAGGGTTGGTTCTACATGGATGTATAAAAGTATATTTCTGATAGTTGTGTTAGATAACTTTGGTGTCTGCAGGCTCTGGAACTCTTGAGCTTTTCACAGAAGCAGCTTAGTATTTTAAAAGTTTCTGTTTTATTTTATTTTATTTTTATTGTTTATGCTGTTGTAGTTGTTTCCCCTTTTCCTGCCATTCCCTGCCTCTACCCAGCCCCATTCTCTCCCCTCCTCATGCCAATCCCTGTACTTTTGTCCATGTCCATGGGTATGCATATATGTTCTTTGGTTAATCCCTTTACCATCTTTCATCCTGTCCTCACCCCTTCCTTTCTGGCAACTGTCAGTCTATTTCATATATCTGAGCTTCTTTTACTATTTTGTTCATTAGTTTATTATGTTCATTAGATTCCACCTATAAGTGAGGTCCTGTGATATTTTTCTTTCACTGACTGGCTTAATTCACTTAGCGTAATTTCCTCCAGGTCCACCCATGCCATTGCAAAATATAAGGGTTTCTTCTTTTTTACTGCATCATAATATCCCACTGTATAAATGTACCACAGCTCTTTTATCCACTTTTATACTGATGGACATTTAGGCTGTTTCCAAATCTTGGCTATTGTAAGTAGCACTGCTGTAGACATAGGGGTCCATATATATATATATATATTTTTTTTCTTTTTTTGTATTGGTGTTTTGGGATCATTGGGGTGTATTCCCAGTAGTGGAATTGTTGGATCAAAAGGAAGTTCCATTTTTAATTTTCTAAGAATACTCCATATTATCTTCACAGTGGCTGCGCCAGACTGCATTCCCACCAATGGCACACTAGGGTTTTTAAACTTATTTAAGAAACCATTTGCACATCAGATTTTAGAACAATCCTGTGTTTTAGAAATATTAATTTCTAATTTTATGAGTATTACATGAAAACATTCTTGCTGTATAATATTCAATTTTCATAGATTAAGAAAAGAGTCCGTATCTTTTCTAGCCTCTCCTTCCCCAACACATACTTCTTTTCCTAGGGATACACACCAGAATGGTGGCTGACCATCTTTATAGATCACTTTTATTTTGCTATGTGTGTGTGTATATGTATATATGTGTGTGTGTGTATATATATATATATATATATATATATATATATATATATATAAAATTGTTTTATCAACTTTTTAATGATACTACACAAATGTAGTATTATTACACATAGTCTGTGTATTGATTGGGAACTTACCTTTTTTTGAAAACTCAACAACATGTCTTAGGGATTTTTACATATCAATAAATATAGATCTACCTCATGTTTTGTTTTTAAGTAATATTTTAGTAAAGTGTGGCATAAATGCAACAAAGTGAACAAATTCTTAGTGTATAACTAGGAATTGATGAATTTGATGAAATTTGATGCATTTCCACAAAGTGAAGATACCTATATAATCAACACCCAAATCTAGATACAGAACATTGCTAATGTCCTCCTCATCAGTATTTGCCAGATACTGACACTTCAAACTATAGACTGGCCCTGGCCGGTGTGGCTCAGCTGGTAGGAGCATTGTCCCATAAAATGAAAGGTCGTAAGTTCAATTCCCAGTCAGAGCACCTGCCAAGGCTGAGGGTTCATCATCTGGTTGGCGGAGCACGTATAAGAGGCAACCAACCAATCAATGTTTCTTGCACCAGTGTTTTTCTCCCTCTCTTTCCCCCTTCCTCCTCTCTCTCTAAAATCAGTAAGCATGTCCACAGGTAAGGATTAAAAAAAAACTGTAGATTAGTTTCTCCTGTTTTTTAATCTAATACAGTTGAATCATATAGTATGTTCTCAATTGTGTCTGGCTTCTTTGGCTCAATGTTATGTTTATGAGATTCATTCACATTATTGAATAGAGCAGTAATTTGTTGATTCTCATTATGGAACGGAAGTCCATCGTAGGAATGTACCACAATTTGTCTATTTTATCATAGATGACATACAAGTATTTTCTAGTTTGGTGCTGTTATGATGGTGCACTAGGTAACACATTTTGGTCAATGACAGACTATGTATGCACTGGTGGTCCTATAATGGAGCTGAAAACTTCCTATTGCCTAGTGACGTCATAGCAATCCTAACATTGTAGTGCAGTGTGTTACTCATATGCTTGTGAGACTGGTGTAATGAAACTCATGGTGTTTGTTGCCAGTTGTATAAAAATAAAGCACATATAACTATGTACAGTAATAATACTTGATAATAATAATAAATGACTATGTTACCAGTTTACGTATTTACTACACTATGCTTTTCATTGTTATTTTAGAGTGTGCTCTTTCTAATTATAAATAAGAAGTTTGCTTTTAGCAGTAGCCATGTACATCTCATGCTTACCACATCTCTTGATTGAATCATTTTTCTCTTTTGCTTGATTTAATGCTGCGTTTTGTGTAGTAACGTGCTGTACAGCTGGTATAGGCAACACCATTTAGGTTTGTGTAAGTATACTCAATAATGTTCACACAATGACAAAATCACCTAATGGTGCAATTCTCAGAATATATCCATGTCAGTAAGTGGCACATAACTGTATAAATACTGCTAGGAACAGATGAGCTCATCCTGTACATTTTATGCCCGAGACCTAAATTTCTAGTTTCCATTTTTTCAAGCTGCCCAGATTTCTTTTAATGGGAGTATATGTATAATCTCATACCTCATGAGCTCATGATATTTTAAAATTGAATTCAGGACCATATGAGAATGATAATGATTCTATAGTCTATCTGTGCTCTTTCTTTCTTTTCACAGTGGAAAACCTCTGTCTTGAGGACAGAGAATATATTATTTATTAGAAAATCTCATAATTAGTGGGAACAAAATAAACAAGTAGCATGTCTACAATATATTCTTTCTATTAACTGGGATAAGCTCCTTGAAAAGAAAGAAAGAACTTGTATGATCTTATAAACATCAACTACAGATCTCCTGGCAAAAACAAACAAACAAAAAAAACACAAAGTCACTAACGGTATTTACTATCTGGGAAGAGTCTTTGTCTTTGGACTACTTTTAGCAGGATATATCTTGTTGCTATGATTGATCTTCGTAAACAAATCTGGAATCTTTAGTTTTGGGGCATGGCTCCCTGGAACATGTCACGGAAAGTATATGGTTTGTAAAATAGATATGTTTCACGACTGAGGTAGCTATCTTCTGCGTGTATGATGTAAAGTATGTGTGTTGCTTAGAGACCTTACATGTTCACCCAGGTCACACCAGGTTCAGTGTGTCCAGAAAACACCAGGAAGGCCAGCCTGATGGTTCTGGCCCTCTCCCTGCTTCACGTGGCCCTTTCATTGCCTCTGTCCTTGAAATTATCAGTAAAGCTTTTCACTAGGTAAGGTCTCTGTTTTTATGAGTCTGATTTGACAATCCAATCTTAAGTTATTGTAAATTGGCCTAGTTAATGAGATTATTTTTCTAGACCCACAGATATATGACACCCTTTGGCAAGAAAAAAGAGCTGACAGAAAATTAACAAGGAGGACTTAGTGATTGCTAGCAGCCCTGATAAAAACAGGAATCTTTAAAATAACAAAAAAGAAATACTAAATGGATTAAAAACAGGAGATCAGATTTCCCCACCACTGAAAAACCTGCTTCTTGAATGTTATATTTGCTTACCAAATAATTACATCGATCACTAAAAAAACATGCAGGTAGTTGGAGACCAAGGGTGGGTGGCTACTGAATGCTAAGAGTATTTTGTTTAAGACTTAAGACTCCTTATCAAAAATACCAGGAAAATCCTCAGAATACTTATTGTCATGGATTATTAGAATTAACATTAAGAGGCCACATCACTATTCTAGACATTGTTGAGTGTAAAGGGTTATTTGGGCTGAGCAGATGAATGCTATGAGTTTTCTCTGTGCTTCTCAATGGTATGACAATTAACTTGCTATAGTGGATTAAGTCTGGGATCTGGTGGTTTTACTCTGAGAGAAGTAAGTGCCTTACTCCTTCCCCAAACTACAAATAGACTATTTTTTAAGTAAGAATAGGAATGATTTGAGCACAAACAACCCTAGCAGGGGTGTCCAACCCTTTGGCATCTCTGGGCCACGCTGGAAGAAGAGTTGTCTTGGGCCACACATTAAATACACAAACACTATGAAAACTGATGAGCAAAAAAAAAAGGCTTTAAATAAATTTATGATTTTATGTTGGGCCTCATTCATAGCCATCCTAGGCCACAGGTTGGGTACCTCTGCTACAGGCTTTGTGATGACCAGAGGGAGACATATAATTTAATGTAAGCTTGTGCTATAGTCACTGGAAAACAAAAGAAAAGCCTCTGATTACAAATATGCTGTATTGTTAAAATCAAAATGATACCTAAATAAGAAAGGTGTTTTCTACTTCAGATGCCTCAATAGAGCAACCACCCATTAAGCACCAACCATGAACACGGTATCACAAAAAGAAAATGATAATTTTTCAGAAAACAAACTCAAAGTCTTGGACATTGTGATCTATGATAAATAATTCAAAATAGCTGTCATGAAGAAACTCAATGACATAAAAGAAAACTCAGAAAGGCAGTTTGATGAACTCATTAAAATTAATGAACTGAAGGAGTACTATACCAAAGAGATTGAAACTATAACAATGAGCCAAACAGAAATTCTTGATTGAAAAAATTAAATAAATGAGATAAAGAATGCATTAGAAATCACTGAAAATAGAGCAGATCTTATGGAAAAGAGAATTAACAAACTGTCTGACTCCATTAGAAAGGTCAACACAAGGATAATGGGTATTCCAGAAGGACAAGAGAGGGGAAAGGAGAGGACCTATTCAACAAAAATAATTGATGAGAATTCTCCAAACCTAGGGAAGGAATTGGACAGAGAAGTACAAGAAGCTAACAAAACACCTAATTGTCTCAACACAAAAGATCTTCTCCAAGACACAATATATTAAAACTATCAAAAGTTAATGATAAAAAAATTATCATGGCAGCCAGAGGGGAGGAAAAGAAGATAGTAAGCTACAACAGAAATCCCATACAATATTACCAGATTTCTCAGCAGAAATTCTGAGAAATGGAATGGCATATTCAAAATATTGAAAGATAGTAACCAACAACATGAATACTCTATCTAGCAAGTTATCCTTTAGATATGAAGGAGAAAAAAGAGTTTTCCCAAACAAAAACAGAGAATTTACCATCACAAAACCTGCATTACAAGAAATGTTGTAAGGAGCTCTTCCACGTGAAATAAAAACACAAAACTTTGAGTAAGGTGACAAACAGAAGCAGCAAATTGCAACTGTGTTTCAGACAGAACAGACACTAAACATTTAATTATAACATAAAGATTAAAAGGTAAAAAGCATGAGCAATAACTAGAGCAACTTCAGTTAGGTAACAAATGCCCAACATAAAAATGAATAATTTGTGACTACAGAAACACAGAAGTACAGTATGGAAAAGAATGAACTTGTATAGGCAAATGAAAATAAGATCTGTCAGAAGAAAAAGGATGATTTTATCTATAATATGTTTTATACAAACCTCATGGTAACCACAAAACAAAAATCCCAAGCTGAGACACAATATACAGTAAAAGGAAATGGAGAAAAAATCATATTGAAGTAGCACACAGAAACACAAGGGCAGAGAAACAGTGGAGACAGAGCAATCGGAGTACAAAAAATTAAATGGCAGGAGTAAATACTCATATATCATTCATCACCCTAAATGTAAATGAGTTGAATTCATGAATCAAAGACACAAAGTAGCTGAATGGATTAAAAACAAGACCTAGCTATATGCTTCCTTCAGTAGACTTATCTTAGTTCCAATGACAAATATAGGCTCAAAGTGAAGGTGTGGAAGATGATACTCCAAGCAAATGGAACCCAGAGAAAAGTGATGTAGCCATACTCATATCAGACAATATAGACTTCAAGACAAAAAATGGTAAGAAGAGACATATAATTATAAAGGAGATAATCCAGAAAGAATGTATTACATTTATTAATATATATGCATTCAACTTTGGAGCAGCAAAATATATAAAGCAATTATTAATAGAGCTAAAAGGAGAAATAGACAGCAACACGATAATAGAAGATTTCAACACCTCACTTAAAACAATGGATAGATCATCTAGACAGAAAGTCAACAGGGAAACATTGGCCTTAAATAACACATTAGACTACATAAACATAATAGGTATTTTCAGAACTTTCCATTGCAAAGTGACAGATTACACATTCTTCTTCAGTTCACACGGAACATTCTCCAGGATAGAGTGTATGTTGGGACACAAAAACTGTTTCAATAAATTTAAGAAGGTTGAAATCACATCAAGCATCTTTTCCAACCACAATTGTATAAAACTTGAAATCAACTACAAGAAAGGAAAAAATCACAAATATATGGAGATTAAACAACCTGAACAACTATCGCCTCAGTGTAAAAATAAAGATGAAATCAAAAGATATAGAGACAAGTGAAATGAAAATATGACATACCAATATCTTTGGGATGCAAAAAAGTAGTACTAAGAGGGAATTTTATAAATATATAGCCCTCCCACAAGAAACAAGACAAATCTCAAATAAACAATAGAACATTGTCCCTTAAGGGACTAGAAAAAGAAGAACAAACAAAGCCTGACATCAGTGGAAGAAAGGAAATAATAACAACTAGAATAGAAATAAGTAATATAGAGACTAACATGACAGTAGAGAACATTAATGAAACAGAGAGCTGATCCTTCGTACATGTAAATAAAACTGACACATCCCTTAGTAGACTTAAAACAGAAAGAAAAAAAGACTCAAGCAAATAAAATCATAAATAAAAGATAGTTTAGCTATGGCCAGGTGCCTCCGTTGATTGGAGCATCCTTCCACACACCAAAAGGTTGCAGGTTCACTTCCCAGTCAGAGCACATACCAAGGCTGTGGGTTTGATCCCTGGTCAGGCACATACAGTAGGGAACCAATCAGTGTTTCCCTGTCACATTGGTGTCTGTCTGTCAGTCTGTTTTTCTCTCTCTCTTCGTCCCTCCCTTCCCCTCTCTCTAAAATCAATGAAACAAACATATCCTCAGGGAATGATTTTTTAAAAGACAAGTTATAAATGATACTGTACAAATACAAAGCATCATAAAAGAATACTATGTAAGGCCATGCGCCACCAAATGGACAACCTAGAGGAAATGCACAAATTCTTATAATCATATAACCTTCCTAGACTGAATCATGAAGAAATAGAAAACCTAAAAAGACCAGTCACTAGTAATAAAACAGTAAGCAAAACCTCCTCCAAAAAACAAAAGTCCAGTATTAAATGGCTTCACTGGAGAATTCTACCAAACATTCAAAAAAGATTTGACATCCATCCTACTCAAATTTATTTTGAAAATTGAAGGGAGGCAGTGCTTTCTACTCTTTTAATGAGTTCAACATTACCATGATGCCAAAAACAGGCCAGGACAACACACACACACACACACACACACACACACACACACAAGAAAATAACAGGCCAATAAATCTGATGAATATAGATGCAAAAATTCTCAACAAAATACTAGTAAATTGAATACAACAATACATTAAAAAATCATACACCACTGTCAACTGGAATTCATTTCAAGGTTGCAGGAATTGTTCAACATTTACAAATGAATCAGCATGCTAGAGGACATTAACAAAATGAAGGATAAAAATTTTATCAATGAATGCAGAAAAAGCATTTGACAAGATACAACATTATCTGTGATGAAAACTGCTATTAATATCAATATAGAAGGAAAGTACATTCACATTTCACATACTAAAGATAATACCGTATTTTTCAAACTGTAAAATGCACCTTTTTACCACATTTTTTGCTTCAAAATTTGTTCCCCTATTTTCCTCCTCTAAAACCTAGGTCCATCTGGGGTCCGCATCATAAGACGCACCTAGGTTTTAGAGGAGGAAAAAAAAATTTGAAGCAAAAAATGTGGTAAAAAAGTTCATCTTACAGTCTGAAAAATACTGTATATGACAAACCCACAGCTAACATCATACTCGGTAATGAAAAACTGAAATCATTTAAGATCAGGAATAAGATAATGATGCCCACTCTCACTGCTTTTGAACATAGTATAAGAAGCACTAGCCAGAGCAGTTAGGCAAAAAAAAAAAGAAATAAAAGGCATTCAGATTCAGAAGGAGGAAGTGAAATTGTTGCTATTTGCAGATGACATGATTTTATATATTTAGGAAACTCTCACCCTGGCTAGTGTTGCTCAGTGGATGGAGTGCTGGCCTGCAAACAGAAAGGTCACTGATTCAATTCCCAGTCAGGGCACATACCTGGGTTGTGGGCCAGGCCCCCAATTGGGGGTGTATGAGAGACAACCAATCCATGTATCTCTGTACATTGATGTTTCTCTCTCTCTCTTTCTCCCTCCCTTTCCCTTTCTCTAGAAATAAATAAATAAAATCTTTAAAAAAAAAAAAGGAAAGCCCTCAAGACTCCACCAAAAGTTTATTGGAAATAAACAATTACAGTAAAGTTGCAAGATACAAAATCAGTATACAAAAATCTTGCAGTTTTTGAGAAATAGTGGAAGCTTATTTTTAATCTTGTTTGTTCACAGATATCATATTTTCCATTTGATATTGATACATTTACCCCCTTGAGGGAACTTGTAGTACTTGGTAATTGCACCCATCTGTAATGACAGGGGAGAAGTGGACCCTCCAATGACAGTCACCTCCTCAGGGAGTTGTGCAAGGTCCTCTGTCACTTGGTCAACAGTGTAGATATGGGCCCCTAGAGAACTGTTAGGCAGAAGATCAGAGTGTCTCTTGGTCTTCTCCACAGCAAATTTCAGAACCAGGGACTGCTGGTAGTGTTTTACAAGCCATCATCATTTATGCAGATGCAGAAATACAAGATACTGCCATCAGCAGACTACTTTCTTTCCCAAGGAACTGAGAACCCAGCTCTGTTTCATTTATATAACTAACCATGAGCTGTCACAAAGAGAAATGAGGAGAACAATCCCACTTATAATTGCAAGAAAGAGATTTAAATAACTAGATAAACTTAACAAAGGAGGTGAAAGACTTCTACACTGAAAGCAACAAGGTATTGTTGAAAGAAATTGACAACACAAAGAAAGGGATATTCCATGTTTATGGAATAGAAGAATTAACATTGTTAAAATTTCCATGTTACCAAAAATAATCTACAGATTCTATGCAATCCCCATCAAAATCCCACTGACATTTTTCACAAAAATAAAATAAAAATCTATCAAGTGTGTATGGAACCACAAAAGACCCTGAATAGTGAAAGCATTATTCAGGGGGGAAAAAAAGGAAAGGAAAGAAACAAAGCCACAGGTATCATGGTCCCTGATCACAAACTCTAGTGCAAAGCCATGGTAATCAAAACAGTATGGCATTGACAGAAAAACAGACACAGGCAAATGGAACAGAATATAACTCTGCATGTATACAGACAACTCAGTGTGACGCAACACAAGAATGTACAATAGAAAAAGAGAAGTCTCTCCAAAAAACGGTGGTGGCAAAACTGGACAGACATATGCAAAAGAATTAAAATAGACCTCTATTTTACACCATACATAAAAATTAACTCAAAATGGATTAAAGATTTGAATGTATGACCTGAAACAATAAAGTACAAAGAAGGAAACATAGGCAGTAAGCTTCTGGATGTCAGACTCACTGGGGTTTTTGCGGATTTGATTCCAAATGTAAGGGAAACAAAAAAAGTAGACAACTGGGATTATATCAAACTAAAAACCTTTCACACAGTAAAGGAAACCATCAACAAAACAAGAATAAACTGGTAGACTTCTACTCAAGAAGGAGGCATAAGTAAACACAGCTTGCCTCCTTGCACAACGACATCAAAATTACAACTATAGAACAACCATCACTCAAAACTGTCAGAAATTGAGTTGAATGGAAGTCCACCAACTATGAAATTAAAGAAACCACATCCATCCAGACTGGAAGTAGGGGTGGAGATACAGAACAGGCTGATCCTACGCTCACGTGTGGTGGATAAAAATTTGGGAGGAATATTTTGGGAGTGAGGGGCCCAGTTCCACACCAGGCCCACCAGCCCAGGGTTCCAGTGCTAGGGAGGTAAGTTCCCATATCTTCTGGCTGCAAAAAACTGCTGGATTCCCGATAGTTCCTCTTAAATGCCAAACTTACTCAGATGCACTCCCTCAGAGCTCCAGTACCACTGGAGTAGCAGCTTGAAAGGCACCAGTGGCTTATGGGGAGAAATGGAAGTCTCCAGCATCAGGGTAAGGCTCTCTCGCAGACAGAAAGGCAGGAAGAAGTCAGTGTGCTTTTTCTGAGCCCTTTTGCCACAGAGCATGCAGGTGGGAGCTATAGCTGAGACTCTGTCAACTGGCTGACACTGTTTACCCCACCTTGGTGTTTCCCTGAGGCTCCGCCCCACCCAACTTACAGGCACACCCAAGCTATTAACAGTGGCTTTTCTATATGAATGGCTGATATTGGCTCATTGTTCACATCTTCCTAAATCTTCAAAAGAAGCAACAGCCAAGTTCAACAATCCACTGTCCCCTGTATGACTTGCTAAGTGGTCCAAGACATGTCACTAGCAGCAGCCAGCCTAAGTTCACAGCTTGGCTTCCCCTGGGAACCTCCAAGCCCAACAGCAGTATCAGCCATCTGCAGATTGCTTTGTAGCTCATGCTGGGTGGCTCCAGGCAGAACACAGGTGTTGGCTAACCTCAGCCTGAACAACCCAGGAAACCTCAGAGCCTGCGCTCCCAGTGGACAGCCACAGACCACATCAGGGTACCATCACCTTGCCACTGCATGGCAGATCCTCCATGGAGGGAGGATTTTGGGGGGTCAGTGGTCACAGCCAGCCATTGCAGCCAAAGAACCTGGGTAAATCATTCCCATTCACCTGCCCATAGCAATCAAAGCTAAACTACAAGAGGAGAGTATACTCAGCCCACAAGGAAAGCGCACCTCAAGTGCCATCTTTGGTGATGGAGGCTGTGCCACTGGACCCTCTAGAACACCTACTACATTAGGCCATACTACCAAGACATGGAGTAATAGCAGTTCTACCTAATACACAGAAACAAACACAGGGAATCTGCCAAAATGAGGAGACAAAGGAACATGACCCAAATGAAAGAACAGATCAAAGCTCCCTCCACAAAAAGAACTAAACAAAATGGAGATAAACAATGTATTAGAAGTAGAGTTAAAAACACTGGTTATAAGGATACTCAAAGGAACTTAGTGAGGACCTCAACAGCATAAAAATGATTCAGTCTGAAATAAAGGATACACTAATTGAAATGAACAATTCACAGAGAATCAACAGTAGAGTGGATGAAGCCAAGGATCAAATCAATGATTTGGGACATAAGGAAGCAAAAAATAATCAATGTAAACAACAAGAAGAAAAAAGAATCTGAAAAAAAAAAGGATATACTAAGGAGCTTTTGGGACAACTTCAAGGGTTCCAACATTTGCATCACAGCGGTACCAGAAGGAGAAGAGAAGGAGCAAGAAATTGGAAATAAATTTGAAAAAATAAAGAAAGCTTCTCTAATTTGGTGAAGAAAACAGACAACAGAAAAATGCAAGTCCAGGAAGCAAAGATTTCCAAACAAGATGGGCTCAAGAAGGACCACACCAAGACACATCATACTTAAAATGCCAAAGATTAAAGATACAGAGAGAATCTTAAAAGCAGTGAGAGAAAATCAGATAGTTATCTACAAAGATGTTCCCATAAAACTGTCAGCTGATTTCTTGAAAGAAACTCTGCAGGCTAGAAGGCATTGGCAAGTAGCATTCAAAGTGATTAAAAGCAAGGACCTACAACCTAGATTAGTCTATCCAGCAAAGCTACCATTTATAATCAAAGGGCAGATAAAGTGCTTCCCAGACAAGGTAAAGCTAAAGGAGTTCATCTTCACCAAACCATTATTATATGAAATGTTAAAGAGACTTATTTAAAAACAAAAAATGATCAAAACTATGAATAAATTGGCAATGCATACATATCAACAGTTGAAATAAAAAACAAGTTATGCATACAAGAAGAACAGAGACAGAATCATGGATATGAAGTGTGTTTTATTGGTCGCCAAATGAGAGGGAGGTGTGGGAAATGGGTGAAGAAGTGCAGGGATTAAGAAGTACAAACTGGTAATTATAGAATAGCCATGGGGATGTCAAGTACAGTATAGGAAATGGTATAACAAAGAACTTATACACATAACCCACGGACGTGAACGAAGGTGCAGGGATTGCCTGAGGGTGTGGGGGGTGCTGGGTAGAGGGGGGCAATGGGGGAAAAATTAGGACAACTGTAATAGCCTAATCAAAAATATCATTCAAAATAAATAAATAAAATAGATGATAGAATAAAGTTCAAAGTGAAAAACCAAAAAAAAGTCAACCAACCAAATGAAGAAAGATACTTGCAAATGATATATTTGTAAAGGTTAACTATCCAAAATATATAAACAACTCATTCAACACAAAAGTAACCATATAACCAATTAAATAATTGGCAAAGGATCTGAATAGATAATTTTTTAAGAAGGGCATATAGATGGCCACAGACATGTGATAAGATGTTCAACATTACTAATTATTAGGAAAATGTAAATCAAAACCATAATGAGATACCACCTCACACTTGTTAGAATGGCTGTTATAAAAAAGACAAGAAACAAGTGTGGAGAGGATGTACAGAAAAGGGAACCATCTTACATTATTGGTAGGAATATAAATTTGTGCAGCTGCTATCACAAACAGTATGGAGATTCCTCAAGGAGTTAAGAAAGTTTTTAGCATATAATATAGCAATTTTTCTGGGTATTTATCTGAAGAATTATAAAAGCACTAATTCAAAGCAATATATGTACCTCTAGCCTTATTGATTTCAACAATATCCAAGATAGGGAAATAACCTAAATGTCCAGTGTACATCAATAGATGAGTTGGGCGGGGGGGGGGGGGGAGAGAGAGACAGAGAGAGAGAGTGTGTGTGTGTGTGTGTGTGTGTGTGTGTGTGTGTGTGTGTGTGTGGTCTGTTCAGAAAGTATCCAGCCATGTAATGTGAAAAAATAGAGATATTTATTGAAGATACAAGAAACATTGTACATAGAACAATGGTGCCTCAGTCACCTTCAAAGTAGGCACCTTGGGATCTCCCCTAGTTCTCCCAGTGTCTCTTCCACTGTTCAAAACACTGCAAAATCCTTTGTTGGAATTGCCATTAGCTACTCCTTCGCATTTTCCTAAATCTCATTGATGGTCTGAATTTCTTCTTTTTCAAAGGTGATTTTAATTTTGGCAAAGCTGTAATTCTCAGGGCACCAAATCTGGGCTGTAGCGGGGCTGAGTCACCTGGGTGATTTGACATTTCAATAGAAAATTCGGCATGAGACATGATGCCTGAGCAGGTGCATTGTTGTGATCCAGCTGACAACAATTGCCCATAGCTGCAGCCATTTTTCTTGTATTGCATGTCTCAAATGATGAAGAACACAGAGATAGTACTCTTATTAATTGTTTGGCCTGGCCGGGGGTGGGCACACTCATGATGAATAACACCTTCCCAATCAAAAAACACAGTTAACATGGTCTTGATCTTGCTGTGACTTTCTGGCGCTTTTTTTAAGTGTGGAGAATGAGATGATTTTCGTTGGGATGACTGGGCCTTCATTTCTGGATCATAGCCACAGACCCACCATTCATCCCTGGTTATTACCTTCTGGAGGAAATGTGTTTCATTGGTAGTGAGTGATTTGAATTAAGTCATTAGCAACTTCAGCGCAATATTACTTCTGCTATGGTAGCAGACACCACGGAACGAATTTGCCATGATGCTTTCATTCCAAGATCCTGCATCACAATCTCGCACACAGAAGTTTTTGGAATCCCCAGATCAGCTTCTAGTTCTGGCACTGTCAGTTGCTGATATTTGTCGATTGCAGCCCATACACATTCAGCATTCTCAGGTGTTCTGCTGGTTTCAGGCCTTCCAGGGTGGGGATTGCTTTCAACAGATTCTCGACCATCTTTGAAGTGTTTGTACCATGATTGTATTTGCACTGCACTCATTGCATCATCCTCTAAAGCCTTCTGAATCATCTGAATAGTTTCCACAGAGGAATATTCAGGCTTAATGCAAAATTAGATGCAGATTTGTTGCTCTACTCACTCAGGTATTTTGTAAAAGGCAAAAGATTTATATAATCTGATGAGAAACCAGAGTATTCACTCAGACATGTTGAATGTGATGGCCACACAGTACACATGCTCACTCAACGGCGTCTATTGCCCCCACTGACTAGTACAGTGAAATCATCATTGTTCACACGTGCACATTCCAGTCCACTCTCCTTGGCTGCCAGGTTACGTCAATGTCACACAAACACATACGCATGCATTCACACAATGGAATACTCTTCCTCCATTAAAAAAATTGAACATTTTCATTTGTTACAATATGGATTGCCCTAAAGGGTATTATGCTAAGTGAAATAAGCCAGATGAAAAAGGACAAAAACCCATATGATTTTGCTCATGTGTAGTATAAAACAAAAAAGTAACAAATGACCAAACAAAACACAAATAAACTCATAGATACAAACAACAGATTGATGTTATCAATGGGTGTGAAGGTGAGAGAAAGGCAGAATGATAAAGGAGGGCCAAATATTGGGTTGGCCAAGAATTTAGTTAATATTTTTTCTGTAAGATGGCTCCAGTAGCACTTACTAGTCTTTAACTTCATTCAAAAGAATTTTGTTTGTATTGTGACAGCTGTCATATCAGTGTGCACTTTAAAAAATCCTAGCAATTGTTGAATTTTTGTGCAGCCATTTTAATACTGAAGATGGAAGAAAATACTCAACATTTTCAGCATATTATGCTTTATTATTTCAGGACAGGTAAAAACACAACTGAAAGATTTGTCCAGTGTATGGAGGAGGTGCTATAACCAATTGAACATGTTAAAAGTGGTTTGCAAAGTTTTGTGCTGTAAATATCTCACTGGACGATGCTCTAAGGTCAGGTGGACCAGTTGAAGTTGATAGCAATCAAATCAAGACATTATTTGAAAATAATCAGTATTATACCATGTGGGAGATAGCCAACATACTCAAAATATCCAAATAAATAAAGTTATTGATGAAAATGAAAAACATGTCTTTTATTTTACGGAAAAAAACAAATTTTTTGGCCAATCCAACATATGGTCACTGATGGAAACTAAACTTTTGATGGTGAGGACATAATGGAATATATAGATATTTAATTATAATGATACACAACTGAAATTTATATAATGTTATTAACCAATGTTTTCTCAATAAAAACAAATGTTAAAAACACAAAAAAATGAACAATATTTTGCCATCCACCTAGGTATAATGGAAACAGATTTCTACTGCCTCCCATAGCTTGATTATTTCTTCAAATGTATAATAATTTAATGTGATGGAATTCATTCAAGGAAATGAAAGACCACCCTTAAAGGAAATGAATCTGGGAGAGATATAATGAATCGACATCACTGATAATTAATCTCTGGCACCAGGCAGAGCTGTGTTTGGTATACTAATCAACACTCTCATGTTACATTATTTTAGTGTGTAAGCCATTTTTCCTAAATTGCACAAATATGACTAATGTACCACGGTAATAACCTATGTTCTGGCTTGATTTTTATTACCTCTGTTTTGCTACTTGTACTATAGAGCTTTTTGGTGCTTGTCTTGGAGTACTATATCAGACCAACATAATGTTCCTGAAAGCTCTTGATGAAAAGGAATTGCTAGTCCAAATATCAATGCTAGAGAGTTTTTAGTAGATTGGCTGCATCTAGAAATGGCCCTAGAGGAGGGACAGAGCTTTAAATGACTGGCCTAATAGAGTATTCATTTTAATGGAACATCATGTCAGTCAACAGTGCAGGAAGAAGGCCTATACCTTATCCAAGAAAGACTATTGCATATTGTAGTCATTATGGGAATTGCTTCTAAAGATGAATGACCAGAAGTGTCACAAGCCAACCTAAGGATGCCAATTTATAGAGATACTCTATTTAGCCTAGATTATGGTAGAACATTACTGGACAGTGAGAGCTTTATATTTGTTTTGTGTTGGCCCAGCTACCACAGATATAAAGGGGATTTGCCTTTCACGTGGTGCAAATGTTGGGGTTAGACTGACAAAGAACAACACTGTTGTCCTGAAGAGAGCATGTTGCATAATGATATCTGGAAGCAATGATTAGTAAAAACTGTATTGTGCTATCTGGCACATAGTTATGTCTTCAACCCAATCCAGAATTTATTGAACAGTCTCTAGCCACTACCCCAGTCACTATGAATGTGAATATTCAATAAAAGAAGTTATATCTGTTAGACAAGAAGTAGAGAATAGTACTATAATAATAATAATTCCGGTAGACCTCACATGCTAACCTGAACCAGAATATAGCGAATATGATAAGGAAGGACTTGGAAAGGTGTCTGATGGTCCTGGACCTCTCCCTGATTTGCTCTGCTGTTTGATTACTTCTGTCCTTTGGTATCCAAAGGGCATCTCTGGGCCACACTGGAAGAAGAGTTGTTTTGGGCCACATATTAAATATATTGTGACACGTAATCACACAAAAAATCTCATAATGCTTTAAGTAAATTTATGATTTTGTGTTGGGCTGCATTCACAGCTGTCCTGGGCTGCATGTGGCCTGCAGGGCACAGGTAGGACATCCCTGCTTTAAATGATCAGTAAAGGCTGATACTGAATAAGGTCTCATTTGTGAGTTTGATTTGCCAATTCAATCTTTTGGTTTAGTTCAATTTCTCATTTATTTTGTACCATGTTACATGTGTGGGTTGTAAAGAAAAAATGTTTAGCACAGCTAAAAGCTTTCTTAGCAAATTTTACAGAAACTTGGGACATTGGCTAAATATAAGCATTAGGGTGCAGGGGTGTCCAACTCACAGCCCATGGACCACATGCGGCCAAGAATGGCTATGAACATAATGCAACACAAAATCGTAAATTTTTGCTCCATTAAAACCTTTCTTTTTGCTCATCACTAATTACTGGAAGAAGAAGAGTTGTTTCGGGCCACACATTAAATAAGCAACCACTAGTGTGTACCCAAGCACTAAATACACTAGTGTTTGTGTATTTAATGTGTGGCCCAAAACAACTCCTCTTATTTCAGTGTGGCCCAGAGATGCCAAAAGGTTGGACACCCTTGGTAATGTGAGATATGGGGAAACAGAACCAGGACCTTGGAGACATCTCCAGGGTTGTAAATCTGGAGACAGCAATTTTATTCCCCCTCTTTCCCAAGGTATATATTATTTTATATTCCAGAGTGTGAAAACACAAGTCTTTTACTTTTCCAAGGACAATCTCAGAAATGGAGGGGAAACAACTCTTTTTTCCCCTAAGTAAACATTCAGATTTATTTTTTTTAGGATTTCTTACCTACAGTAGAAGCAATTACTTGAAAGATCATATCTCATTCTTATCACATTGCTCTTGGGGTAAGAACTGGGTCAGAGAAGAGCCAGAATGTAATTATCTACTTATTGCATATAAGCAGTAATAGTAATATGTTCTGCTCCAGGAAATTCATGTTAGCATTCAGCATATCAATAAATAGATATTAAAATTTTAACAATATATGGAACAGTCTCATAATAGCAATGCTAATACCACCACCACCAGTGTGATTGTTGAGAACAGTTAAAAATAATTTTTTACATATGATTTCCCAAATTTCCCTTCTCATTTTTAAGAGTTCCATATGTGTTTTGTCTGAACATATAATGACTATGTACTGTATACTATTTTTAAACAACTTTATGGAGTTATAATTAGCATATCGTGTAATTCACCCAGGCAAAGTGTACAATTCATTGTTTTATAGCACATTTACAAGGTTGTCAAGTTATTACTGTAATCAAATTTTAGAACATTTTTGTACCCCCAGAAAGAAACCTGTATTCATTAGCAGTCATTCTCCATTTTTCCCCAGTCGTCTTCTCCCATCCCCAGTTCTATGCCCAATGAAACTACATCTTTTTATCTTCAGATTTGCCTATTCTGAACATCTTACATGAATGGAATTTAACAATATGTAGTCTTTAGTGACTGGCTGCCTTCACTTAGAATAATGTTTTTAAGGTTCATCTATATTATAGCATGGATCAGTATTTGATTTATTTTATTGCCATATAATATCCCATGATGAATTGCTTGATTTAATTTGCCAGAACTCTGTAATATGAAAAATAGAGACATTTATTGAAGAAGATACAAAAACATGTACATAGGACAATGACACCTCAGTTGCCTTCAAAGTAGATACCTTGGGACCTCCCTAGTTCTGCCAGTTGCGATCAACTGCCCCATTGTATTTTCTTGAATCTCATCACGGTCTGAAATCTCTTCCTTTTCAAAGGTGATTTTAGTTTGGGGAAAAGCCAGAAGCCACAAGGCACCAAATCTGGGCTGTAGGGGAGCTGAGTCACCTGGGTGATTTGATATTTCACCAGAAATCTCTGCATGAGATGTGACACCTGAGCAGGCACGTTGTCATGATGAAGCTGCCAATCACCAGTTGCCCATAGCTGTGGCCTTCTGAATCACCTGAATATTTTCCATGGAGGAATGTTCAAGCTTGATGCAAAATTGGATACAGATTCATTGCAGTTCTCACTCAGTTAGTTTGAATGCAATAGCCACACAGTACACATGCTCACTCAACTGTGTCTACCATCCCCATTGACTAGTACAGTGAAGTTGTCATTGTTCAAGCATGCTCATTCCAGTGCACTCTCCTTGGCTGCCAGGTTACTTGGATGTCATGCAAACTGTTCTTGTTATATTAACAATGGCCAGACTTTTCTGCACATACCTTGTATGTTCACAACAAGAATGGACCTATAATTTTCTTTCCTAATAATGACAGGTATGGATTATAAGGTTACCATACCTGTCATTATTAGGTAACGGCCTCAACAAGGTTTGGAGTATTTTTTGTTGTCTGAAAGACTTTATTTAAGATGATATTATTTTTTCCTTTAGTGTTCTGAAGGACTTATTGCTTATGCCATCTGAACATGGAGATTTCTTTTTAGGGGAGTTTTTAATTAGAAATTTAATCGGTTTGTTAGATTAGGGCTATTCCAGTTATCATTAATCAAGCGTGTTTTTTCCTGAATTCATTCATTTATTCTAAATTTTGAATATTATAAAGTAGTTTCTAATGTTTTCTTCCTGTCTTTTTATCACCTGTAGAATTGGTAGTGATTTCATCTTTTTTGTTCCAGTTGGTAATTGTTTTTTCCCTTGCCTTTATCATTCATGTACAGGTTTATTGATTTTAATCTTAAGATTTTGTTGATTTTCTATATTATATGTTGTTTTATATTTCATTTATTTCAACTACTATCTTTATTCTTCCTTTCTTTATACTTACTCTTTCAGAAAAACTCAGTTCAGTCTTCCCGAGTCAGGAAAAACCCAATTCTTCCCTACTCTTTGTTTCCTTCCTGTGTCTTCTTTACCCCTCATACAAAACATTTCATGTCTGGTCACCAAATGTGTAGAGGTTTTTCCCAATACCAAGCAATTCTCCAGGACACCAACTGGATGACCTGAAATTCAACTCAAATCTGACACTGTCTGTCTGAAGGTAGCATTAGATTCAGGTAAAAGGCTCAGTCCCATAAAACCACCCTTTACTTCAGAAGCCAATTGAAAGCTCAGGTTAACACCTGTGTTCCTGACCAACAGGTTTAAAGGACATTCCCTCCTCTTGAATTTCAGATGTCATTTCAGATGACATTTCAGACACCTGAAATGTCACGTGCAGGTTGTTACCTGTACTTCTGATTTAGTGGTTATAAATTCAAGATTCCTATGGCACTCTCCTCCTTTGTATTTAATTAATTAGAGTGTCACAGAATTCAAGGAAACATTTACTTAACATTTACCAGTTTATTATATAAGGATATGATAAAAGATACAGATGAACATTACAAAGTTGGTTCTCCTGGCAACCAGCCCCCATCCTTAAGCTGAGTCCAAAAGTCACCTCATTAACATAACAAAAGACACATTTATAGCTCTCATCACTTAGGAAATTCTGAGGGTTTTAGGAGCTCTTTGCCAGAAGTGAACAAAGACCAAATATTTCTTACTGTAAATCACAGTATCACAATGCCTAACACCAAAATGCTCGTTCTCATTATATTCCATTGTTTTGGATATTTGTTTCTCTAATTCTTGTAACAGAATTGTTCAAAGAAGATATGCCATGTTAATCTGGGCTTTTGTAGCCTGTGGCACATTGCTGTTTTTTCACCTTAGTTCAAGGAGCACCTTTTTATTTTATTATGTTTTAATTTGATCTTTAAGAAGGAGCACTGGACTCAAGGTACGTGAACTCAGCTCACCTCCTTATACAACCACAGCAAACTACAGCTAAACTACAGAACAAGCATTACTCAGAACTGAGGGGCAGAGGGATGGAAACGCAGAGAGAAGGTATGGGCTGGGCCCAAACCCACATGTGGTGGATATAAAGTGGAGGGGTATCTTAGATCGAGGGATCCAAGCCCCACACCAGACCACCCAGCCCAGTGTTCCAGTGCCAGGAAGATAAGTGCCCCTAACCTTTAGCTGTAAAAACTAGTGGGGGTTGGCTCAGCGGAAGAAACTGCAGGATTCTCAGGCATCTCCTCTTGGAGGGTCCTGCACACAAGCATACTCAGACTCACTCCCTCTAGGCTCCAGCACCGAGGCAGCACCTTAAAGAGCATGAACAGTATACATGGAGGAACTGAAGTGTCTGGCATCAGGGCAGGAGCTGGAAGACAGCTTTCTACTGGACAGAACTACAGATGGTGGCCATTGTTCCTTTCCGAGCCTGCACAACACAGAGCCACAGTGCAGTAGCACCATATCTGAGTCACCTTCAATTTGGCTCCGTGGTTAGCCTCATCTTAACAATTACCTAAGGCTCCACCCCATCCAATTTACAGGCCCACCCAAGCTTATAACAATGACTTTTCCATATGAATGGCTGGGCTAGGTGCTGGCTTCAGACCTTCCTGAATCTGCTCAAACAAGCAACATCTGAGCCCAGCCCCTAGTACCTCTCATTGAATGGTCCCAGTCCCAGCACTAGCAGCAAGCATCTGCAGATCACTTTATAGCTTACTCCAAGGAGCCCCAAACAGAAGACACATGATAGTTGGCCTTGGCCTGCACCGCCCAGGAACCCACAGAGTTGTCCACACCCAGTGGAAAGTTACAGATCATATCAGAGCAACACCACTCAACAACCTCCAGAAGCTATGGAGGGAAGTTGTTGCTGGCCAGTGGTCACAGCCAGTCCTACCAGCTCTCTAGTCTAGGCAAATCCCTCCCATTGACCTGCTGATAGAAATCAAGACTCAACTAGGGAATACTCAGCCCATACGAAGAGTGCACCTCAAGGACCCAACTTGGAGGATAGTGGAGGCAGTGCCACTGGACTCTATAGGACACCTATTGCATTAGACCATACTACCAAGACACCAGTCAAACCAGCTCTACCTAATACAAAGAAATAAACACAGGGAAGCTGCAAAATGAGGAGACAAAGAAACATGTCTCAAATGAAAGAACAGATCAAAGCTCCAGAAAAAGAACTAAACAAACTGGAAATAAGCAATCTATCAAATGCAGAGGTCAGAACATTTGTTATAAGCATGCTCAAGGAACTCAGTGGGTACTTCAACAGCATAAAAATGATCCAATCAGAAATGAAGGAGACACTAATTGAAATAAAAAGCAATTTACAGGGAGTCAATAGTAGAGTGGATGAAGGCAAGAATTAAATTAATGATTTGGAACATGAGGAAGAAAAAGACATCCAATCAGTACAGCAAGAAGAAAAAAGAATCCAGAAGAAATGAGGACAGTGTAAAGAGCCTCTGGGACAACTTCAAGACATCCAACATTCACATCATAGGGGTGCCAGAAGGAGAAGGGGAAAAGCAAGAAATTGGAAGTCTATTTGAAAAAATACTTCCCTGATTTGGTGAAAAAAATAGACATGCAAGTGCAGGAAGCACAGAGAATCCCAAACAAGATGGATGCGAAGAGGCCCACTCCAAGACTGATCCTAATTAAAATGTCAGAGATTAAAGGTAAAGAGAAAATCTTAAAAACAGCAAGAGAAAAGCATTTACCTTCAGGGGAGTTCCCATGAGACTGTCAGTTGATTTCTCAAAAGAAACTTTGTGGGCTAGGAGGGACTGGCAAGAAGTATTCAAAGTGATGAAAAGCAAGGAACTACTACCTAGATTACTCTATCCAGCAAAACTATCATTTAGAATTCAAAGACAGATAAAGTGCTTCCCAGACAAGGCAAATTTAAAGGAATTCATGATCACCAAATCATTATTATATGAAATGTTAAAAGTCACTTATTTAAGAAAAAGAAGATCAAAACTATGAACAATAAATTAGCAATAAATACTTACCTATTAACAATTGAAATAAAGAACTAAGCAAATAAGAACAGAGACAATGATGGATATGAAAAACACTGGGGAGGGGGTCCTGGGCAAATGGGGAAAAAGGTGAAGAGATGAAGAAGTACAAATTGGTAGTTACAAAAGTACAAATTGGTAGGCAGGGGATGTAAAGAGCAAGTATAGGAAGTGGAATTGCCAAGGAACTTATGTGCATGATTCATGGACATGAACAAAGGAGGCAGGATTATCAGAGAGAGTGGGGGGTGCTGGGTAGAGAGTGGCAAAGAGAGAAAAATTGCGACAACTGTAATAGCATAATCAAAAAAGAAAAGAAAGGATACTGGACTTAAAATCAAAACATCTCATTCTAGTGCCTGATTTTGTCACTTCTTAGCCTTGCAACCCAGAAAATTCATTTAGACCCAGAATCTTTATTTTCACAGCCTCCATTAAAAAACATTTTAGCATTTATTCTTCTAAACATTTACTACTACAATGAGACTTGTGAAAGTTTTTGAACAGTGTAACAAGTTATACATTATTATTACTGCTAGACAGGTACATGGGTAATTAGGAGCAACTTTTGAGAAACTGTAATATATGTGAACAATTAAAATTAGTTGGTAGACTTTTCTCATTGATTTCATTTCCTGTTTCATTTTCCTGTTTGGCAAAAAAGAAATTTGGGTGCTGTATAACTACTACAACATGAATCCAACACACCTCTCTTTCTTGTCTTCTCCTCTTGAAACCATGGAAATTTCCCATGCAACAGATGGAACATAGGCAAGACAGTTAAGTCTGGTTTTCAATGAAGCTGGAACTAAGAGATGTATTTTTCTTTACTTGACAAGTTCAGAAAAGTCAGTGTCTAAACTGTAGTTAAATTTTGGGGGCTTTTTGGCTTCCTATGTTATACTTGTTTATCTCACTTTTTTATTTCCTTTCTTAAAGATATTTCAGATCAGATGTAGTTATACTTTGGGAGACAGGAGCAGTATCATGATTTCTAAATAACAGTGTTCTTCAGTGACCATAAAATGTTTAATTTGAAAGACAGGAAAGGAATTTGTAGTTGACATCGATGGTGACTTACACTAAATTTTTAGGAGGAAATGTTTGTATTAAGCAGTTAAAAACATAATTGTGATGGTTGTCACACAAACTCCAGGTTTATAAGAGCTTAAAGAGCAAATATGAATAGTGTTAGATAGTAATGAGATTTGAAATCAATACTTCATTTTATTTTTTGGCTGTTGGATAAAGAATGATCTCATAAGAGTAAATTTCTTACCTACCTCAAGCAGGAATAATCAGATGTAAGCAAATTTAATGGAGCCCGTGTGCTCTGGGGCCATTCAGCTGTGCTTCAGTAATTGCATTTTTTAAATATGAAG
Organism: Phyllostomus hastatus; assembly: GCF_019186645.2. Lineage (NCBI taxonomy): Eukaryota > Metazoa > Chordata > Mammalia > Chiroptera > Phyllostomidae > Phyllostomus > Phyllostomus hastatus. The sequence continues at coordinate 4,185,607 of NW_025334033.1, read as the reverse complement.
GTTGTTTAACATGTCAAGTGACAAAAAAGTTCTGGTTATTTCTTTATCTTTTAGTTAAATAAATATATGAACTTTATAAATCAAGAATTATTGAATGCATTAACAAACAATAGACCCCAGTCAGAAGTGATAATTGCAGCTGATAGTCTGCAATTATTGTCTCTGTGTCTCTAAGTCATTAGCATTACCATTACTTCAAACTACTTTTATCCTTTGTTCCCCTTTATTCCATTTCCTTTCATTGAAAAAGCTCATTTCACTTAACATATATTTGAACAAGAAAGTATTATATTGTGATAATTTTTTTATTTAATCTTTACAAATTTACAAGTTTGACTCTGTTCCAAGACCCAGGTCCACATTAACAAATTAATCTTTTCCTTTAAATATATCTTTTTCCCCCCACATACTAGATTTAGCTGTTCTGTTCACATTCTTAGAATCTAGTTTCCATGCAGTCACTGTTGATTTTGCCATTCCTAACTCATAAAACCATACACCAATACAGTTAAGAAAATAATATTACCAAAGTATTGTCCATATTAGGGATAGATTTTTTCCATTACAGATACTCCTTTCAATATTGAATTCTATTGATATTTAAAATGTGATTTAACTTACTTACAGCTTTTCAAAAACACATCTCCATTGTAAAAGCAACAGATCTTATGTGTACATGAGAATGTGTTTATGTAATATAAGAGAAAGTCTTCAAAAAAGGAACACACAGAAAAAGAAAACCCGAAAATATAAATGGCAATGGATTAACAGCAGATATCTCTAGAAAGTGTCTAGAAAAATTTAAATTTTCTTTTATGTTTTCTGATTATTCTGCAATGAACAGAAATTGCTTTTTTAAATGGGAAAAGATTGAATGAAAAGGGGACACAGAAACAACTCTTGTTCAGTGGCAGAGAGTGACCAGAACGAAGGACAAGCAGGGCTGCTAAGGGGGACTATTTAAAGGAACTATATATTTAGCCTGAAGTAAAAGTAGCAGGTTACTGGGCCAAGGAGAATAAGGATTTTTATGGCAATCTACAGTATTCAAAGGGCTGCTTGTACTTTCTGTGGCATCAGAGTGCAATGCTAAGAGCCAGTGGAAGTTGTATAGTATAACAGGTCTTGGTCTGGTATTAGAATTTCCTAACATTTGGATCTTTCAAATAATGGCATAGGAGGTTACCCCAGGCCTTTCCATGGATTTCTCCAAGCCTCTACTGCATGGCCCTTGCTCTTTTCCATATAATACCCTCCTTCATGTTGGGACAGGAGAGGAGGGCAGACATTATGGAATCAGGCTAGTTAAGGTTGCTTTTGAAGGGCAATTCCATCCTCCCATATGGCTTCTGGCTCTATTCTTGAAGGATGGAGGCTTGCACCACTGGGTAATTCAGAGCAATATGCCACTGGCTCTGAAGGCCATTCTGTAAGACAGCATTTTTAGAAATGGCTTATTGAAGACAAATACATACTTTGGGAATGTTCATATGGTGTTCAAAGGTGACCACTTTGAAAGCAACAATCCTCATTTGAACACAAAAAAGTCAGTTTTTATTGCTTTATTACTTGTTAGTTTTCATTAAAATATGATGCTTACACAGAGCACAGGGATGAGAAAATTAAATTCAGTTATGGCCTTCAGATTCCACTTGATAAGTAAAATTTTGTTAAATGCTTATCTCGCCACTGCCTGTTACTATTTTCATCTTGATTTGGGAAAACATCTTCCCCCCCCCCTACTGTTACTCTGCATCCTGTCTTTAGCAAAAGTTACTTCTTTGTTTTTAATTTGAAGATGGGGTATACCTCTGGAATCAGTAATCCAGTATTAGGGCAGAAAAAAGAAATTGTCCCTGAAACTTAATTTTCATTACTTATCAAGTTTTACAATTAATGACAGAAGTTTCTCTTGTGACCCCAAAGACTGTGCTTATTTATTTTCCCCAGCAGTCTCATGTGACCTTGTTAAAAGTTTCATTTACTGGTTTACTTCTATCTGGTATTTTATTGACATTTCCAGATAAGTTTAATAGGATGGAGAGAAACAGTGTTCTCTTTATAGACTCGGCGGTGATTTGACCTTAGCAGGTTAACCTTATCCTGATGTTCGAGGAAGCTATTCTTAATTAGACTCTATCCCTTTCTCCATTATCACCAAGAGAGCCACTGGTCTGTAATTTTATAAATCTTAATTTTTTCCTTTCCTTCAGAAAAGATACCACATTAGTAAAATCACAATATTTGGAAACAGTTGTGAGTTTTCCAGATACATTGCACACCCTCATCTGTAGCTCAGCCATTTCACACTTTATTTCCTTCAGAAACTCTCAGTTGAATACCATCTGGTCCTGGTGATTTATTTCTGTGGAATTTCTCAGGTTGCTCTGTTATTTTCTCCTAGGAGATTGCTCTCTGCTACTGCCGCACTGATTTTTCTTACCCTTGGAATAGTCGTTTCCCTAGTATCCTATAGAGCAAAGGTCAATGCCAAATAAAACTGAATTAAACTTCTGTGCTGCTTCCTATTCCCTAACTTGCTGTCCTGGTCACAAGTGCTCACTGTTGGGGAGGAACTCAGCAGTCAGTGCCACCACTCACATTGGCTCTTTAGTCCTTATGTTACCTTTGTCTTTGTATTTTTCACATTTATCCTTTCCTTGACAATATGTTTTTGCTGTTTAATTCAGGAAAAAAATATATTGTGTTAAAAAATGTTCTAGCCCTGGCTGGCATAGCTCAGTGGATTGAGCGCGGGCTGGGAACCAAAGTGTCCCAGGTTCGATTCCCAGCCAGGGTCCATTCCTGGGTTGCAGTCCAGAACCCCCAGCAACCGCACATTGATGTTCCTCTCTCTTTCTCTCTCTCTCTCTATCTCCCTCCCTTCCCTCTCTAAAAATAAATAAATAAAATCTTTAAAAAAATGTTCTAAGTATTTTCAGCATTTTCATAAATGTCTGTGTGAGATTATTTACAGATTTCTCTTTTGACTTTTCAAATTATGGCACATATACATCTCATAGCCAATGTAGTTATATATCGTCCAAGCAGTATGGATAGTTTTTAGACTTTCTACTTGCCTCTTAGAAAGCTGCTAACCATTTTGCTTTTTTTTATTTTGCACGTTTTTAACATATATTTTTTAAAATCTTACTCCTTGGGTTAACATTGAGAGATGCCTGTATTAATTAGAACACAAGCTTTAATTGTGCAGCCTTCCCAATGGCTGAGTTCCACTCCTGTCCATGCTTAACTGTGGTCATTCCAATGTGTTAAAAAAAAAGGTTACTTAATGTGCATTCAATTACAGTTAATTGCTGTGAGAAGTAAATTTCTACCTTTATGCAAAGCACTTTAACACAAAACTTTTAAACATATAACTCAGGTATTGAAGCATCAAAAGTTGGGACTTTTAACATTTCCCCAAATGAGTTGTAAATTACCTACTATCTTAAACTGAGGTGAGGAGGGATCAAGGTTTTAACACCAGATTCCAAATATATGTGATATAATCCTTTCTTCAGATTTAAATACAAATACTGCCAGTCCCATATGACCCATCTCTGAGTAGAATGCCTTTTGCTTAGTCTGCAAAGGAGGTTAACTGATTATAACAACAGAGGAAATAGCTACTGATTTTATTCATTTTATTGCTAACATATCTTTTCCTTTACTAGATAAGGCAGGCTGTTAAAAAAGTAATTTATGCCTATAACTGTTTGGTACTAGTATGGATATGTTCTTTGAACTTTTGAATTGATTAAGATTCTGTATATTCCAAAGCTAATTATGTGTCTGTGTGTGTATAACATATACGGCCTTTCAAGAAATATGCATTATATTATAATTCTAGAGCCTGTCTTTCTACCTTCATATCAACTAAATAACTCCAATTCCCTCTATTGTTTAAAATAAAAAATACACAAAAGGCCATATTTAGAAATAAAGATCCTATTTTAATACATATTATTATAAAAGTTAGCTCTCTGTAGTAACAGTCATGGCTGTTTCAGACAGCTTACACTAAAACAACTTCCCAGTAACATAACAATTAAACTGAAAACTCCTCTGGAAAGGTTAAATCCACAAGTCTTTTTCTGTTTGTCTGTTTAGTAGTAAGACTATTTAATAATTGACTATCCAAACAAATGTTTGTGTTTAGTGCCTTACTACCAATATAACTTCATATTTTTCATGGTTGGGAAGTGAGACTCTCCTATCTTAGCTGAGAATTTATTAACATTTATTTATTAAAACTGCCTAGGGCAAGGTATGTTATAAAGTTTATAAGACTCGCCCTCCAATGAACTACCCTTCAGATAGGTATGATTGTATTGGCCGATGTCTCAAATGTATGTTAAGTACGTGCAGGTCACAGTCAGTGTAAACTTACATGAGAACCTACTGAGATGTTGTGTCTCACAATGCAAGTTGTGTGGGTTATAATCAGGATTCTCCAGAGTCTCCTTTACTTCTTTTTCTAGGAAGTTATTTTTTCACTGGAAAAGTCTGAAGACAGACTTTCTTCTGAATTTGATTTTATCTTTACTCAAGCAGAATTTAGGTCAAGTACTGGGTAGTTTCTGTCCTGACATTTTCTTCTTCCTTTATTCAGCAGTCTTTTCAGGGGAGTTTGGAATGGAGGGAAGTGTATTAATCAGGGTGCCTCAGAGAAACACAACCAATAGGATATAAAAAAGACATATTATGAGGGATTGGCTGACATGATGCCATGGTGGTGAGCAGTCCCACAATGTGCTCTTTGCAACTGACAACTCAAGAAAGCCAATGGTATAATTCATTCCGAGTCCAAAGGCCTGAGTGCTGGGGAGCAAATGGCGTAAATCCCAGTCTGAAGGCAGGAGGAGATGAGATGAGTTGTTCCAGATCAAGCACCGAGGTGGGGAAAAAAGGGGACTGGTTTCTGCTTCCTCTGCCCTCACTCTGTTCAGGCCCTTAATGGATTGATGATGCCCACCCACACTGGGGAGAGCAACCTACTTCACTGAGACCACCAATTCCAATGCCAATCTCATCCAGAACCACACTCAGAGACAGACTCACAGAGAGATAGCATTTCATCCGGGCATTCCATGGCCCACTCTAGTTGACACATAACATCAACCATCATGGGAAGAAAAGAATTAGATGCTAGTGCTCATGTAACTATCTTGTGTAGGAAGGAGTATGACTGAAGGATTTTAAAATAAAATGACCAGATCAGATTTTCATTTTGGACAGCTCTCTGACTATAGTGTCCATTAAAAGTTGATATTCATCAAAGCTCTTTCCTGTACTTCTCTTCTCACTTCACATATTCTTGTTGATTAATTTTATCTCATGGCTTCTATTTCTATGTTAGTATCTCCAGCCCAGACCTCTATGCTAGGCTCTAACTCCGTATACCTAATTGCCAGTTAGATTTCTTGAGTGATTCATTGGAAACTCAAATACATGCTCCAAGCTTTCTTTTGTTCTACTTTTTCTATATTTGAAATACATCGTGTTTGGTGGCCACCACCTTTTAAGTCAACCTGAGTCAGAAACCTGACAGTTATCCTTGCCTCTTCTCTCTCCCATATTCCCCATGCACAGTTCATCAGCAGCTACTATATATTCTACCTGCTATATGTCATTCTCAACTCTGTTGTCTTCCTTTCATACCTACTGCCTTGTCTGTGTACCCTCTCACTAACTGTTGCAGCAGACCCTTTATTTGCCTTCTTACCTTCAGTCTTGTTTCCTGCCAAGGAATGATCTTTCCAAAATTCAAATTGGATCGTGCCATTCCTCTGCTTAGAACTTCTCTGTCTTCTCTGTGACCTTACATTCAAGTATAAATTCTTTAAAACAAAACACAAGGTTCTGTAGGATCTGTTTTTTGTCACTTTTTAACCTCAACTTTCATCCCTTCAGACACTCCAGCCTCATATTGCTGTTCTTTCGGTTTTCAGTGCTCATCATGTTGAAAACTAATATGAAAGATTAGGAAGATATTTCTAAAATAAGTATATCAGATTCCTCTTTTAAAAAATGTCTATGTTTGAAACATTTCTTCTACTTTTTATTTATTTTCTACATGTTAAAACTGTATAGTATTTTTAAAGGTTAAAAAAAGGACTATTTGGGCTATCACGAGAAAGTATTGATTATCATTAACTGCACAATTATACTTCATATGATTTATTGGTCATTCATTTCATGGATGTCATGGATCTTAAAAGTGAATCCATAAAGAACCTCAATCTCCTTTGTTACTTACACTAAATGAAATAACAGTTCATAGATTTCAGAAACCAGTTACATGTTCAGATGGGTCCTAGCATAACCTCTAAGATAAGTAAGCATATAGTGACCTAATTGTAGAAATAAAACAATCTGGAAATTTAAATTAAAAAGTTCCACAAATAGTCAACTTGCAAAACATGTGACCTCATTTTTATTTTAGAGATTATGTAATCTTTCTTATCCGTTCTTTTAAACACAAATTTAGTCATTTTATTTCTTAAATCCTCAATTACGGAATAGTAAGCAGTGTGCTTGACTAGAGTCTGGGAACCAAAAAAAAGAAAAACCTTATATATACCAACAAAACCATGAGAACTTTTTAAATGAAATCACGTGGTTCTGGTGGCCAGTGAGCCAGGTAGAAATAAGAAGAGATTAAGTGTGTGTGTATGTGTTAACTTTCGAAGATACATGGGGTGTTCCATTGCTGTCTGCATTGAATTTATCAGGAATTATAGGCAGACTGGAAATTACTTCTTAGAGTGATTATACCTTTTCTAATATCACCTACTGATTTTATAGTAAAAATCTAAGCTACAAAAGCTGAAATGGGGACACAATTCATTTTATTTGACTCTGTTCAAAATAGCATTATCAAACATTTTGTGATCTTTCTCTCATATCATATATTGGGCTGTCCTGAAGAAATAAACCTCCACTTGCCTCTATGACAGTAGATAATAAATTGACTGATATAATTCAGTTGAGAAGTTGAAAAATGCATTGAAAATAATGGGGCATAACATCATAGGGCTAACATTTATTCATAGATGATGCAATTAAATAAAACAGGCATTAACTTCAAGGTCAGTCAGTAAAGTAATAAAATTGAATATTTTAATTGAATTGTAATTGCTTCCCATTGATACATGCAAGTAAAGTAAAATAGATGTCAGTTCTGCAAATTATGGTTCTTCCTTCTAATTAATTTCTTAATTCTGCATGGAGTTATTCAATGCCTAGGTCTTGTTGTGGGTTTATTCATCCACCCTGCTCCCATCAAGGAATGTCTGTAAGATATGATTAAATGGTTAGGTGTCAGGATTTACAGTAAATTTTTTCTGCACTTTGGAGAAAATTTTGCTAGTAACTTAAAGTAACTTAAATACTTGAGTTAAAATATACTCTAAATATGACATCATCCTGGGTTCTCTGGATTGTAATCATCTGTATTAATACTGATAATTCTTGATACTGATATTTATATCAATCTTAATAAATGTTATCATCTCAATGATTATAAAGGTTTTCATAAGAGAGATAGAATCATCGAGGCTCACATTCCACAGCTGACTGATTCAGGACGGAAATCGAACAGACTACTAGGTTCTGGTGCAGCACAGTTAATGTCTATTCATGACCCAGGCTTCTAGAAAAGAGGCATCTAAATTGAATGAATCTAAAAAATGAACCATCTTTTTCAAGCACAAGAATAAATTAAAGTTCTTAGATAAAGTTGAATTGAATTGAAAAAGCCCATGGACCATTATGGCTTTTTCATAAACTTTTCACAGTCCCTCAAAGGGTTTTAACATAAATACAGTTTTATATAAGATAACATGGGTATGATGCTGTTACAAAAACTAGGAGATTTTCAAATTATACTGAAATTGTATTGGGTCTGGATACAGGGGTTAATTTAAAGAAAGAGAAGATTATGTCTATTGGGCTAGCTGCATTTCCTGGTTAAAACACTGCTACTTAAACATGGAGTGAATGGCCCTGGCTGGATGGCTCAGTGGTTGGAGTGTCAGAGTGTCGTCTAGTACACCAAAAGGTTGGAGGTGCAATTGCCAGTCAGAGCACATACCTAGGTTACTGGTTCAATCCCTAATTGGGGCATGGATGGGAGGCAACCAATCAATGCTTCCCTCTCACATCGATGTTTGTCTCTCCCTTCCTCTCTAAAATCAATAAACATATTTTAAAAAGTTGGCTGAATGTGTAAGATGGATTTTAAAATTACTGAGGTATATATTTTGATACTGTAAAATTATTCCATTTAATAGATACATTTGAGAACAAATATATTGGTATATTAGCTTCATTTTTGTAGTTGTGCTTAGAAACATAAGTGGATTCTTGTTGGTAACACCAGTAAATTAAACTGAGAAGATATTTATGTTGTCTAAGCTGTGTGTTAAATTCTAACTCAAAGATTGACTTCACTATTTTAAATGTTTTTATCTATCATTTAAGCATAAAATTAAAAAACAATCCAATGATAAATATATTTTACTGATGCTAATCTGACCCTAAAATTTCATTCTCAATTATGAACAATCTTGGGTGTCTGAATTCTCCATGCATATCAAATGGTTAGATTAGATAATACCAAATACCAGATTAGAAAATACCAAAACCGAAATGCATGACATGAAAGATGAACATCTTTGAACTTCATAGTTATAGATAAGCTAACAGTTTTTTATGTTAAAGTGATCTGTTTCTCCAGATTTTGTTATTATACTAATAATTGTCTTGTTCCATTTAGAGAAAGTAAATATTATATATACTGTACATACAATGCCATTTCCAAATGAGGTAACTTGTGAAAAAATATACGTGAAGTGTAAGAAAAATACATATTCAATCAGTCATTATATTTATAAAAATAAACTACAAAGAGTTTTCATTTGCATGTAGTTTAATATTTATGGAATCATCAGTGTTCTAAGCAATAAATAGTTTCTTGAGAAAAGCTTCATATCTGAATATTCTGGGGTAGGTTGAGTAATCTTTCTACCACACCCCTGACTGATATCATCCCACATGTAATAGTTTCAACTGATTTAGGAGAGATCTCAGAGATCAGAATGGCTTCAGGCCGCTGATTTTTCCAGAACAATAGCTTGAACTGCTAGGGATTTCTGCGTCTTATCCAAGAAAATACAGAGTGGGGCAAAAGTAGGTTTACAGTTGCTTCATATGGAAAATAATATGTTAGTAAATAATAATACAAGAGTATACTTTGTGTTTTGTATACTACAACCGTAAACCTACTTTTTCCCTCCCTGCATTTTATAGAAACAATCTGAAATGCATGTCATATGGGAAGTGATCATGAGGTCCCCAATTTTTACAAAGGTATACTTATATGACGATCACAGATTCATCTGAAAAAACTGTGCCCGGTGTGGCTTTTGTTTACATACTTCACTGACTTGTCTAAAGGCAAGCCAAATTAGCTTATCCGTCATGGAATACAGCCATCTCTGAAATGATATGTACAGTTATTTCTGTACTTTACCAGTTCTGAACCGGAGTTTGATGATTCTACAATGAATTAAAAGATGACAAGAAAAATGAGATCATCAGTTTGATCTTTCAGTTCCCATCTCTGTAAAGTGTATGCTCTTACATTTCTTTCATCCTTTTTAACTGGCATTTATTTACTCCCTGATCCTTATAGAGAATGCAAAACATAAATTCTTAGATTCAATCATGAAAGGCTTTTAAAATGATTTTAATGATGTGTAACCCAGTGTCTGAATACGTAGTGTGATATGTGTGTATTATGTGACTGAGGTGTATATGAGAATCAAGGAACTGGAGGGGCCACACTAGGAGATCACAGTCCTGTGGGGAAACAGACTGAAAGTGCTCCATATGTGGGAGATCCTCGAAGAGATAAAGAAAAGCATGATACCCATTAAAGAAAAAGCAATTGATTAGAAGAGTAAATCACCCAGTATGGAACAGCAATAGTGTGATGTGAAAAGTAACTAAATAGAAATTTTAGAAACAAAACACAGTCATTTAAAAACCTCAGTGGGCAGAATAAACTCTAGGGGAGCCAAATCAGAAAGAGTGAGTTAAGCAGAAAAAAGTACTTCACCCAGGAAGTGACAGAGAGAGAGAAAAATTAAAATGAAAGAGCAGTTTGAAAATATGGAGAATATTTGGAAATTGCAATATTTGTATATTAGATCTTACAGAAAAAATAGAAGTAAAAGCACAAAAACAATGTTTACAAACATAATAGTTGAAAATATTCCACCCTTGAAGAAAGATAGGTGTTTTCTACTAGAAAGAGCATATTAGGTGCTATGCAGTATAAATCACAATAAACATACACTTAAACAAATTGTATTAAAATTATAGAATGTTACAGGTAAATTGAAAATTGTATAGTCTAGCGCAGAGAAAACAAAGATTCCTTATATGGGAACCACTATTAGACTGGCAGCAGACATCTTGTTAGGAACAACTAATGCCTAAAGAAGTAATATTTTACAACTAACCTACTATATAATGGTGAGCGTGAAACAGGACATTCTCAGACATGACAAAACTAGGAGAGCTCACCATTCACAGATCTTCACTGAAAAATAAAGAACGGACTTCAGATTAGAAATAGGTTGAATTCCAGGAGAAATGAATGAGAATGTTGAGCATAGACATTGTAAAATATGCAGGTAAGCTTAATTTTTCTTGCACAAAATAATGGAACTAAAGTTTAACACAATAATAACTTAAATTGTGGAGCTTATTTAATGTCTACTTAAAATAAAATTTCTCTTGATCAAAGGGATGCTAACATAAATTCTTAGATTTATGAACTTTTACCTAATACATTTATATTAAAATACTGTGGTTTTGGATGTATGTTAAAAATTAGAAGTGATGTTCTGGTTGGTGTGGCTCAGTTGGCTGGACCATCATCCCTAAACCAAAATGTCACTGGTTCAATTCCCAGTCAAGGCACATGCCTAAGTTGCAGGCACGGTCCCCATTGGGGCAAAGACGAGAGACAACCAATTGATGTTTCTCTTCCTCTCTCCCTCCCTTCTCTCTAAAAGTCAATGCACATGTCCTCTGGTGAGGAGAAAAAATAAAATAATTACAGTTGATTACTGAATGAATAGAAATACAGTCTATAACCTTCTAATCAGCAGAGCAAACAGACAAATTATTTTCAATGCAACACGAGGCAGAAAATATTAAAGGAAAAATATACATGTAACTTGGTGTAACAGAAAATCCATAGTAAGATCATAGAAACAGGTCCAGACTTATAATGTAAAATGTGAAAATGTAAAATAGTTAATCTCAAATCTTTAAAGTTGTATTTGTAAGACAGGATAATTTTTTTAAAGATCCAATTATATATAGTTTACAAGAGACATCTAAAAACACATACACACAGAAAATTTAAGAATAAATGATGGGAAAATATTAACAAAAGAAAATTGAGGTTGTAATATTGACAAATAGAATAAAAGATAAAAGTCACATATGGTGATGAAAGGTCACTACTTAATAAAAGGAATAATCCCATCAAGAACTATTAGAAATTAGGATTTTATATACATATAACAACGTAGCTTTCAAATATATAAAGCAAAACTGACAGAATTATAAGAAATTTTTTAAACCAAAATCGTAATGAAAGATTTGACCACCATTTATTAGAAACTGATGGTTTATGGAAACCAAATACCAATAAGGTCATAGAAGATTTGAACAGCACAATTAATGATTGGTTTTGTGTGTTTAGGTTCAGAATTTTGCTTTCAACAGATAAAGAACATGCTTTTCAAGCATGTATAGAACATTCATAAAATTTGACCATGTTCTAAATCACAAAGGAACTTGACTGAACTTTCTGAATTGTCACAGTAAAGACTATATTCTTGACCACAATACAATCAAATTAGAAAACAAAAATAGTGAAAATAAACAAACACATTTTGACTATTGTCAAATAACCTAAATAACTCACAAAATATTGAAAACTGAATGAGAATAAAAGTGTCACTTTCAAGTCTTCTGGGCTGCAGCTAATTTAGGACTTAGATTCTTCTGTTTTAAAAAAAAATAAGAAATGTGTACAAATGCATGACTTGAGTGTTTAAATCAAGAACCTAGAAATAAAGAAGCAATTGAATAAACACAAAGAAGAAGGAAGGAAATGATACAAGTAAGAGTAACATTTTTGAAAGTGAGAAGGGAGAAAACGTGAAAACAACAATGAGTACCTGACACTTTGATGAGACCCCCAACTTGCTAAATACCTGACAAGCTCCAGCAGGAGTAAAAGACTGATAACCAGTAAGGATTCTGCAGTAAGCCAATTCATAGAATAAATGGCAAACCCTAGAAGAAACCCAGCTGACAAGCACAGGACTAGTGTTTCAATAATAGTTAAAGAGGATGAGTAGTCAGTCTATTAGGAAAATGGTCAAAGAATATGAACAACCAATTTATAGTAAAAAAATAAGTTTATAAATCTGACCACAAATATATGAAAAACATGTTAAACTTCAATCATACAAAATCAAAGATACACAAATACCAGTAAGTTAATATCAATTTCTTTACCAGAATGGCAAAAGTTTTAAATTTATAATAATGAGATCTAGTATTGGTAAAGATGTTGGGGAACACATCTAGCAGATATGGACAAAGTATTTATAAAATTTGGTGTTTGTTCATACTCTAATACACATGTTTAAGAAGTATGATCATAAAAACATTAAACAAATCTGAACAAACAAGGTATGGATGGAAACCTCCTTAGCCCAGCACAGAGAAACAGCATAGAATGGTAGTTAAAGAAAAGCAGGAGCCCCATAGACAGACGGCCTGGGTTTGAACCCAGATTTTACTTCTTGGTAGTGGGTGACCTTGGAGAATCACTGAACTTCTCTGTGCCTCAGTTTTCTCATATGTTCAATGAGGACCATAGTAGTACCTACTTACTGGATTATTTCGAGGATTCAATTAGTTAATATTTGTAAAGCACTCGTAACAGTGCCTTGCACATAGTAAGTACTACATACTTTGTTTTTAAAATAAATACGGGTAGGTCAAAAAGTCCATCTAGTTTTTTCCATAAAATAAGATTCATCTTTCATTTTCACCAATAACTTTGTTGATTTGGATATTGAGAATGTCAGCTCTCTCCCATGTGGTATAATATTGATTTTTATCAATTAATGTCTCGATTTGATCACTATCAACTTCAACTGGTCTACCTGACCTTGGAGCATCATCCAGCAAGAAATCTCCAGCACGAAACTTCACAAACCACTTTTGACAAGTTTGATCAGTCACAGCACCTTCTCCATACACTGCACAAATCATTTTTTGCCTTTCAATTGCATTTTTATCTTTCTTGAAATAATAAATCATAATATACTGAAAATGTTGCATATTTTCTTCCATCTTCAATATTAAACTGACTACACAAAACTTCACCAATTTTGATGTTTTTTAAATGCACACTGATATGACGGCTGTCACAAAACAATCTAACAAAATTGTTTTGAATGAAGTTGAAAACAACTAAGCACTACTATGGCTTCCATTGTATGGAAAAAAAACAAAGGAATTTTTTGACCAACCCAACAAATTTCACAAGGAAAATAATTCCTAACAGCCATTAAGTTAATTAGCATACTCTCTTGCTAATGTAAGGTAAAGATAACTAGAAGTTGTAACCTCTGGAATTACGGATTTTGATTAAAGTCTGTTATTGGCCAACTAACTGTCTCTAGTGTAGATTAAAACAGACATTTGTACAATATGTGGCACTGGTGATGCGGAAGTAATAATTGTAGGTGACATGACATAGACTTACATATGTATGGAAACTTTGTGTTTGGTAGAGGTGTCCTGTACATTAGTACCTCAGCAGGGAAGGGATTCCATAAACAGTAGTTATTATCCACAAATGAGAGACACATTTATAATATTCCATACAGAATAGCTGGGAGTAAATTCTACATGGATTAAAATTTAAATGTGAATGCAAAATTTATAACTGAAAATAAAATATAAGGGACTAACATTGTGACCTTGGCAGGCAAAAATTTATTACAATACAAAGGAAACACTTAAAATAACAATACTTCTGACAACTGTAGACTAAAAAGTTTATCTGAAGACCTTCCTCCAATTTAAAAAAAAAATGTGTGATGAGAAGCCACTGACTAGGAACATATTTCTAATGTGTATAATGATGAAGGATTAGCATTCAGAATATATCAAGAACTAGAAGTTATCAAATGAAAGATAAAGCAACAATAAACATGGGCAAATGATTTTAATAAGCAAGTCACAGAAGTGAAAACCTGAATGAATGGGAAATAAAATATGAACAAGTACTTACTTTTAACAGTAATCAGAAAATGAATATAAAACCAGTATCTAAAGCACTACCTATAGATCTATATAATGCAATATATATGTATATACGTGTGTATCCACACACATATGTCTCTCTCAGATTACAAAAGTTAAAAAGTTTGACATTTGAGTTATTTTTGTATATGTTAAATTGGAATTATATTTCTATGATGGTGGAAGTACAAATTGGAAAGAGTGCTTTGGAGAGCAATTTGATAATATCTAATAATCTTAAGATTTTATATATATGTATATATGTGTGTGTTTTGTGTGTGTGTGTGTATATTTTCTCTTGTATCACAGTAATTCCACATAAAAGCAGTTCATTGCAGCATAAAAAGTACTAGTGTCAAAATAGAAATTAGAAATAAGTTGTACACCTGAAACTAATATAATAATGTAGGTCAGCTGTCACTGAAAATAAAAAATGATTAAAAAAAAGAAGCCAGTACCCATTGGAGAGGGGGTAAGTAAATTCTGATATATCCATATAATGGCATTTAATACAACAGTAAAACTGGATGGACCAGAGGCACAGTAATCAATATAAGTAGATCTCATTAACATTGTGAATTGAAAAAATAAATTAAAAATTACATCATTCATAAAAAAATACATGTGCATGAGCAATGCCAAATATTGTTTTAGGTACATGCATACGTTTGTACTAAGACTGTAGAAGCATCGTTGGGAAGTAAGTCACCAGCGTCAGAAGAGTGGTTATCCATGTAGAAACAGTGGGAAAGAGATTGCTTAGGGATAGACATACTGTGAAATTCTATTATGATTATGTTGTTTATTTTTTTAAGAAACGGTTGTGGAGGAAATATGGCAAGATGGTAATACTTGTTAAATCCAGGTGGTAGCATGGATGTTTGTTTCAAAGTATTTAATTTACTGACTCATTTTAAACACTGAAATGAAAAGTGGTTGCCGGTGCTCTGGCTGGGCAGTTCAGTCGGTTAGAATGCCATCCCAATAGGCCAAGTTTGCTAGTTTGATCCGCTATCAGAGTCAACCAATGAATGCATAAATAAGTGGAACAACAAATTGAAGCCTCCCCTTCCCCCCGCACCCCATTTCTGTCTCTCTTTAAAATCAAATAAAAAAAACTTTAAGTGGTTGGTGGGAATAGAGTAACTGGACAAAGTTAGCAATTACATCCTTGAAATTATACTTATTTTTTCTACCCTAATTACAATTCCTCAAAAATGGAAAAACGGGTTGAAACAATGCATCTCATAGTTGACACAATGCAACTGAAATGAATTGGAAGGAAATATTTTTGAGGAGCAAGAATAACAGTTACCCAAGAATAATAGGAAAGTAAATAATAGCAAAGTACATTTTATTTTATGATCAAAGAAATTTAAAATACATACTGGTTACCTAGGTGAGCGGAGAGGAATATGTCTTTAACTTTTAATCAGATACTTACTTTAAAAATTTAAACTTTTCTTGGCAGGTTTAAATCCAGATAAGCATCTTGGAAAATCCCTGGCTGAAATGGAGCCTTATCTCTTAGAGGTAGGAATTTATATTACCTGTTTCTCAAAATATAGTCATCTAAAGGGTGGGAAAAAAGTGTCACATTATGATAATTTTGAAATCAATTTTATTCCAGAAAAATTCAGATACATTCATGACATATTTTTATGAAAACTTAAACTTCTAGTGGGTATGAAAATGTCTAAAATTAATTATAAAAATTATTGCCAGCTTGTAGGCATGATTTAAAAAGTAAGGTGTATCTGAGGAAATTGTCCTGTCAGAAAGTTTATTAAAATGGACATTTTAGGCTATACTCAGAAATGTGAGCAGAAACTTTATTTAGAGAATATCTGATTTAATCTCTTTCATCTATTAGAAAATTAATTTGTAGAATAGTAAAGAAATTATCCCAAGACTTTAACAATTGCTTAGCCCTTATCATTGTCAAACCCTAAATGTGTTCAAACATTAAAGAAAAATTTAGTTATTTCCACTGTTTTCTCTTACCTGTACTATACAAGTGTGGGTAAAAGTAGTATTATAGTTGTGAATATGTGAAACACAGAGCTTACTTTTGCATTAGTATTTATTAATTATTGTATCATTTGTATTACAACTATAAATCTACTTTTGCCCATCCCATATTTTCCTGGAGTTTTGGACAAATGTTATGAATAGTATGTCAGTGTTTCATGAACTAGAGTAGTGTAATTATTAGAGTTTTTTTATTCCACAATCATGATGGAAGAAAGAAAATCACCTTACTTTTATGAAAAAACTGATCTCCTTTAATATTATCATTTTCCCTCCTATACTGTTAATTCATCAGCATAATTTCATGGCTCTGTTGTCAATTGTCAGCAGTTATACTCCACTAAATTTATGGCTTTTACATTTCCTTTGAGTTATTTGTATTTGATTGTTTTGTGGTTTATCAGTATGTACCAAATGCTTAGAAATCCCCCAAATGTTAATGCATTCCTTCTTTCATTATGCATTATTAAGCACCTAATATGTGCCAGGCAAATAGTAAAGATTAAAATAAAAATGAAATGCTTATATAATTATGACAAATTATCTTTGATTTCTAGAAAATTTGGTATCATTTATTTAAGTCTATCTAATGGACATGGTTACCTCCCATGCCCCTGTGATTGCACTGTTCTTACAGCAGTTTGTTCTATGGCCAGCATTGTATTTATGTCTACATCTTTGAACAAGCTCTCGGCAATTCTAAAAGAGTGATCAATACATCATCTTCTGGTTCCTCGATACCAACAACACATTGGCTTCTACAGTGCTACCTACTCCTGAAACCTTTCTGAGTATTTTCTTAGCTTACTTCTGGGGCTCATGATATATATTCCACCCCTCATATGCTGTGGCTCCATCCCTCCACCTCCTGTGGTGATGTTAAATACCCCCATGACTTCAACTACCAATTTTGTTTTTATGACAATTAAGTCTGTTCTTCCTCATCTTCGTATGCTCCAGACCTGTGTGCTCTCAGCTGCCTCTAAATGCTGCAGGACTGAACATTTCTTTCCTGGCAGTGAAGGGTCCCATTGTCTACTCAGTTGTCCAAGCTGAAAAAAGTGAATGGTAATAAGTGACTTCACATATCCATTATTCATGAATAAGGCCCCACATTCTTTTAATTCTCTTCTTAATATCTTATCATCTGTCCCTTTTAATCCCTATTGTCACCACATTAGGGTCTGTGATCTTACAGCTGAAGTCTGCCTCTTCCCTTCCTTATGCCTTTTCATTCCATTGTCCACAGTACTGCTATCATAATGCATGTGAATTGCAAATCTGGTCATATTACATTTTCCTTACAAACTTTTGAATCATTCCCCATTGCCTCAAAATAAATTTTAAACTTCTTAACATGGCACAGCCTGCCCTTGGGAAAAATGAGGCTTGTAATATAGCCAGTCTCAGACATCACTCCTCTTTCATCGGTTTAGAACTGTTGATGGTTTCCGAAGAGTTGGGTGTCCCCTCACGCTTCCATGTTTCTCCTCTTCCTTTCTCTGCTTTGTATTTCCTTCACTTGACTAAGTCCAATCTGTCCTTAAACGCTAAACTTAGAGATTAATACTGTGATGTTTTCATACTTAAGTAAACCTCCTTTGAGCGGCCATTTTCTTCTATGCTAGTTTGTAGCGCTTTGCAGGTTATATTTTATTTTTCTCTTAAATAATGTCTATTTTAAATTTCAGGCATATAATATGTAAAAAATGAACTCAAACCCTATAAATAATGAAAACTATTCTCCTGAATCCAAGCCCCCAGTGTTTCTGCCCTTTCCCAGATCAACCACTCTTGTATCCTATGTAACTTTTCAAAAACATTTTTTGCATATATAAATATATATACATGTGTTTATCCAGTTTTACCTAAATTGGAATATAATATACACATTATTTTCCATCTTCCATTTTAACACATAAAAATTCAGGTCATTTGTCTCCACAATATTATTGTGTTGTATTACATGAATAATATATTGAACCTTTTTATTTATGGACTTCATTCTTTACTGATATATTTTAAATATTTTATTATTACATAAAATGCTAGATGAATATTATTATATCTATGTGTTTGGGCATGAATGAGTTTTTCTGTAGGATAAGATGCTAGAATGGAAATGCTGGGTCAGAGGGTATCTGTGTTTTCAATTTTAATGATATTGAAGATAATCATTTTCAGCTTTGATGGAATAACTTGCATTAGACAAACTCTCTCAATACAAACTAGGAAAGTTGCATGAAATTAAAACAAAAATAATACTGGAAGGCATTAAAGAATTATAAAAACTGACATAATTTGAATTACCAAAGTTCCAGAGAATGAAATCCTTGAACATTGTCTCCTTTCCCCTCAAGGCACTTTCTAATTAAAAAATAATAACCCAGGGATGTGAAGAAGTTGCAGAGAAAACTCCAGCTGAGAAGCTGAGCAGGGCTCCCAACAGCTTAATGTGGCTATGGAGACAATAATGAGGATTCAGGGCAACCAGAGTGGAGCAGACCTGGTTAACTCCAAGTTTTCAGCTGAACTCTTGAATGGGCTCTACCTTAGGAATAAAGGCAGCTGGAAGTAGTCCAGTCCTTGCAAATACTTACATCCAACTCTGAATCATATCAGTTCTAGACTGAATTAAAGAAATCCAATCCTACTCTTATTGTTTATTTCTCTCGAGAAAGATAAAGTGGTTCAGAGCCTCACATTATCTCTAAAATATTTCATATAGTTTTCAGCAGGCAATCAAAAATTACCAAGCTTATCAAGAAACCTAATGAGATAAGTGAAACTGAGAGAAAACCACACAATGGAAACAGTCTCAGAGGATATTTATATAATCCAGTTATCCGATTTAGACTTATCACTTATCCGATTTATAATGTCATTAGGTGGGACTATGAACTATTTTAGGGCTATTTGGAATTTATATAAAAAAGTCAAATAGAATTCTAGAACTTAAAAATACAATACCTGAAATTAAGATCACAATACATGGGTTTACCAGTAGATTTGGTACAGTTGCACAGTCAGTTAAGGAACCGGAAGAGAGGGTGATATAAAATGTTAAGACTGAAGCCCAGAGAATACAGGATGGATGACAGAGAAAAGACTGTACGAGACGGAAGAGAGAAGTCCATCATACGTACCGCTGGAGTGGCAGAGAGAGTGAGCAAAGCGCAAAAGCAGTATTTGAAGAAACTTTACTGTAGAACCTGTCTATGCTTATTTTTGCTAACTTTGACAAGTATCTTCTCAGCATGGTGATAATCTCTCTAAAGATATGGATGAATATTAATGGATAATTTACATTTTTAACATGATTTTTTTCTGATAGAGGAAGTTATATGAAGCAGTCTGAGTGTCTTTTTCTTTGGCTTCATAGTCTAATCTGCATGTCCATGAACCCTGTATGAAGTGAGCACCCAACAGATTTGTACACAGTTAGCAATTTGTTTCTCACCTCTTTCACAGCGGTTATCGGACACAACTAGATTTTAACTCACGCTACCCCAGTTTTTTGCCCTCTTCTTTTTTCCTTTCATTTTTGCATATACTTATAAAGGATAATCAATCGATTGCCTGATGTACCAAGAGAGCAGTGATTCTAATATAAAAGCAAATGAATCATCAAACACTATCTTCTTTCTGCAATTAGAGGATATTTTTTCAACTTATCTTGAATTCTATCTTTTGCATTATTGCCTAAGATGAATCAGATTTTAAGAAATGCCTGTATCTCCTTATCTTTACGAAAATGGTATTAACCTCATTAAGTGAGATAAAAAATCAAACACATATTCATTTTTCAGTTTGCTGACCCAGCTCCCCCAAGTAGTCAAGGAATCAGAAAACAGACAACCTGTGGACTTGTAGGGGCGGTGGGGGTGGGGGGAGATTAGGTAGAGAAACCCATTTTGTTCACCGGCCTCAAATCTCCTGAGCCTCCCTCTCATACACCCCTCATGTAAGATGGGTAACATGACGTTTAATATAATAAATCAATGTAGGTAATGTGTTAATCCTTTCATATATTTTATCTAAGAGTTAAAAGAGTTTTGGTTAAGAGAACTTTTCATGTACAATGATTTCCCTTGCAGAAATGAATTTTTAATTGTGAGAATTACAGAGCCTGGTGGCAGGGGTGGTGGAGAGAAGATAATACCTTAAGGCAGGAGTCCTTTCCATAGTTCGTTCAGACCCCATGGGGTCAGATGCTTGTTACCTCTGTATCCAGGAGCCCAGGTGTAAATACCGACTCTACTGCTTACCTGAAATGTTGCTCTAGTTAGCTTCCCATGTATAAAAAAAAATGATAACAATGTAATGATGTATAAGGTGCTTAGCTCAGTATCTGGCACATTCCAAGTGTTCAGTAAAATGTTTGCAACATTTACTATTATGAGTAAAATTTGCCATTACTGAAGAATAATTATGAAACTTAAATTTTGCAAAATACATAAAAACTGGTAGACAACATAATTAGAATAATATTTAAAAATCTCAAGGAATTGTTAATTGGTATATATCAAGATGTAAGATAGCAATCGTACCAGACAAATGGCAAAGGCTATGGAGAACCACTACACAAAAGAAGAATGTCTCAAAACCTAATATGAATATAGAGAGATGCTCAAACTGATTCAGTGATCAGAGAAATGCAAATTACAGCAGCAGTGAGATGTTACTTTGTTCTAGGTTGGCACAAATGAGGAAGCTGGATAATGCTAATTGTTGACAGGTAGAGATTTACAGAACCCCTCTAAGAATGTCAGTTGGTACTACCATTGTAGAGGGCAATACTGAAATACTGAGATGACATATCCATATCCTCCTTAAAGTAGTAAATCTGTCAGTCCATAAGGGGACATTAGTGAGAATAGCCTTTGCAGGGTTATTTTGATGGTGATAGGGTTGTTGGAGGCGATCTGGATGTCTGTTCCTGGGAGTGCCAGTAGTTAAAATGTGGTGGGTGCCCATCATGAGGGACAAGTCTGCAGTTAGAAAAATATACTCAATGTATGTATAACAGCAAAGTGCTGAATGGATAAAATCAACATTGAAATAAATTAAAATATAGGCACACAAAATAATAATGCCTTTGCAAGGGCATAGACAGAAGATATGCATTAAATACTTTTAAATGTTTATCTGTGATCAAGAAAAATAGAAATAAGGAATAGAGATTTTTTTAAAATGTTAAAATACTTGCCTATTGCTGAAAATTTGAGATATAATAAAATATAGGGAAGCAAGCATTTTTAAAAAACCATAGTTCTTCTACCCTGTGCTGCACACTGACATGTCGATGTATTCTATGATGGATATTTCGAGTCCACATAGTTAAATACTTGTACATATTTTGTTTACATAATTAGGTTGAACTGTACATACAATTTGTCTCCTTTTTTCCCCTAACTTTATGCTGTGTTTATTTTTCCATGTAACTAAATCTACTTTGAAAATATATTTATTAATGGTTGTGTAAATTTCATCATAGGCATATTCTACATATTAATGTACCATGACAAATTTAACAAATTATTTCTTGTTGGAAATATTTGTTATTTCTAAGCTATTCTGTTATTTATTTTAAAATTATTTATAATGTTAGGATTATATGCTTATCATCTTTCCTAATAAATTTTTATGTATACTTCTGATCATTATTTTCTTTAGGTAAATCCCTAATAATGTTATTTCTGGGTCAAAATGTACAACAACTTTAAAGCTTAGTACATTTATTAAACTAAATTAACTATGGAATAATTGTAGCCATTGCTTCTTAAACTTCTGCATGTTCCTAAAATTATCATCTGATAAATGAACAATGGATTCTATTTATTTTTTTGTGTTTTCCTCTCTTGGATTATTTTTATATTGTGCAGGAAAGGAGATGAATTTTAATTAACAAGCTGTATCACATTTTAAAGATTTAAGACTGTTTCTTTAAATGTTTGAGCATTCCTATTTTTGTGGTATTTTACAGTCTTTTTCCAAAATTCATACTTGAAGCTAGTTCTTCAAATTTTGGTGCAGAAACAAGTCTTTTCTTCCTCTCAAACATTGGACTTCCTCTTCCATTAAAACACTGGACTTTCATCTCTCAAAGCTGATTATTTTGATATTTACCTCCATGTCTCCAAATTATGTGTTTGCCTTAATTAGAATGTCATGGACCCCCCCCCCCCAAGTTTTAGCCATATTTGCTGACTTCCCACTCTAGAACACTCAGATTTAGCCATCTGTACTCCCTTTGCCTCCCTCACACTTGTTCCTCTCCCCCTCCTCCCATCTTCCCGCACGATCACATTGCACTTCCAGTTAGGTCTGTGGTCAGTGTTTACATTACCAGACTGTGGAACCTCATTCACTGCTGAGTTATGTGATACACTCTGGTAAGAAACCTTTCCTGTACAACTTTTTATTTTTTTCCTTTGAGCTAATAATTGCTTTCTCCATTTATTTTGTATTCTATATACTTATCACTAATTCAATGCTATATTCATGGCCAGTTTTCTAAACTTTCATGCAGATGTTCAATCATATTAATTTTTTTTCGGTTTCCTCTCCCTGTGGAAGCCTTTTCTGGGGCCATCTGGCCTGGTGTACTCGGGACCAGTTTCCATCCATGCCAGTGACAAGGCTGTCATTCTGGCATCTCACCAGAGTTCTGCAGATCCCTTTACCTTTTTTCTGTGTTGGAGCCCTTGTCTCCTGGATCCAGTGCCTTTCTTTTCTTTGTTTATTCTTATTTTTGTAAAGCACATTCTCTAGAAAAAACTTAAGGGAGGATCTATGGGAGGTAAATTTTTGAGACACTGTGCATATCTATACTTGTCTATATTCTTTTATTACATTTAATTGGTTCTTTATTTAGCAGGTCATAGGATTCCATTTTTTAATATTTTCCTTCTGGATCTTAATAGTAGTGTTTTATTTCCTGACAGATTGGTATGCTGTTGAGAAGCCCAAAGTCATTCTCATTCCTGACTGTTCATGTGTGACCTTAATTATTTCTTTCTCCATCTCCTCCCTGAGAGTATGTAAGCTATTTCTTTTGCCCCTAGAATTGTAAAATCTTATGTGCTGTGTGACTTGGGTGTGTGTTTATATCCATTGTGCTGGGATAGGTAGAATTTTCCGTTTGAAAATATTAGTTCTGGGAAATTTTCTTGAATTAATTCACTGGCATTTATCTGCCCTCCATTATCCTCTAATTCGGGGGTATCAAACTCATTTTCACCCAGGGCCACATCAGCCTCGTGGTTGCCTTCCAAGGCCAAATGTAGAACTTCTTGCCCCTAGTTAAGGAGTAGTTACACTTATACAGTCCTAAAATTATTTCAGCCCTTTGAAGGCAACCACGGGGCTGACGTGGCCCCTGGTGAAAATGAGTTTAACACCCCTACTCTAACTTCCCACTTTTTTCCTAATTTTTATCTAATTCATTTTTGCCCTTTCTGGGAGAATTTCTTAATTTTACCTTCAAACTTTTCAAATGAGGTTTTTTCCTATCATATTTTTAATTTCTAAAAGCTCAGTTTTTATTGTCTGAATGTCTTTTAAAATGTATAATGCTTTATCCTTATAATAAGGTAATATCTTTTTGTTTCTGTTTTTTTTATTTTCTGTTTTTGTTTTTTCTTCTCCCCTGCATAGTCTGTTTTTTGTATTGCTTGTTTTGGTCTCTAGCTTTCATTTTAGGGATTTTTCCTTTTTTGCTAATCTTTGGTGTTCTGCTCATATTTAAGAGCCTGGCTTAACATCTTTATATTAAGCACAGGTGTGTGGATGGGGCTTTTTGACCTTGAGTTTCACTAGGGAGGTAAAGCTAGGTCTTTCATTTTATTTGAGCTGGTTAGATTCCCCCCAAAAAAGGTTTCTCTAGTCTCATGTTGAAGTGAAGTCATGTTGCATTTTCTTGGAGTTGAGCAGGGAAAATGGGTAGGGTTCTCAAAATCTCGTGCACATACATTAATTGAATCCCTCTATTCTTATTGTGGTGTAGTGCCTCTCCCCTCACGTGTGTCTCAGTTTTCTCAGGCCAATTCTTATGTGGAGAACAAACCTCCCATGTTCTGTCAGGTGGAAGGGAGGCAGTTGCCAGTCAAGAGGGAAGGGATTTAAGGATCTTTCTGCTTGTTAAACAGACTGCCAATCAATCCTTCTTACTCGGGTGCCCTTTTCATTCCCCCTTCACTTCTTGACATACCTAATGTTGCCAATTCCTCACCCTGTTGTTTTAGAGGAAGGAGTTATTCTACTGTGTCAGTTGCGTTGGTCCTCTGCATTCTCCGCTGTTAGCCTAGGACTCAGTGGACCTTGTTCTGCTAAATGGGTTGATTCTGTCACATTCTCTCTTTTGTTCTCCATCTGTGTGAGTTTATGCCTTTTTATGACACTTTCCAGTAAGGTTTTAGAAGGGAATGAGAGTAAATGGGTGGATTCAGTCCACCGTCTTTACCAGCAGTAGCTACTCTTTAATCAAGAAATTTCTTTTTTTTCTTTAATGGAAAGGTAGGGGGAGGAAGTAGGTCTGATTTCTTTCTTTTCTTTAAAGATTGTATTTATTTAGTTTTAGAGGAAGGGGAAGGAAAGGAGAAAGAGAGGGAGAGAAACATCAACCAGTTGCCTCTCTCACGCCCCCAACTGGGGACCTGGCCCACAACCCAGGCATGTGCCCTGACTGGGAATCGAACCTGAAACCTTTTGGTTGTCAGGCCAATGCTCGTTCCTCTGAGCCAGGGCAAGAGGTTTCTTAATATAGCCCAGATTGATTGGGTTCAGTTGGTTAGATGTCATCCTGCAAAGTGAAAGGTCACTGGTTCAGTTCCTGGTCACGGCACATGCCTGGGTTGTATGTTCCATTCTCAGTTGCCACATGTGCCAGAGACAAACGAATCGATGTTTCTCTCCCTCTCTTTCTCCCTTCCTTCCCCAAACTCTAAAAATAAATAATTTAAAAAAGAGGTTTCTTAACCTAAGTAAAAATTGTCTGTCAGATGGAAGAGTGAAACCGTATTATGTAAAAAATAATGAATGTATAGATTTGGTTGCTTGTCCAGGACTGTTCTCATAGAACTGGAATCTGACTTCTAGTCCGAGTCAGTGGTTAGCAGATGTGTGTTGACTGCTTAATGAGTATACAACTTCGCTGGGTGCTACAAGAGCTAAACCAGGATAAGTGTAATGTAGATTTCAAGCTTAAAGATTTGTTTCCAGCTCTGTTCTACATGAGTTAACTTTCCTTCCTTATGGTCTGACAAAAGCACAATTAGCAGCCCCATGTAACTATCACTTAAACAAAAAGCAAAAGAGAATGAGAACTTCACCAAAGTTGATTTGATATTGTGGGTGAGAGAGACAGAATTTTAAGCCTTGCTCTACAGTGCCGACTTTATGGGAAGGAACACTTTAACTGACCTTGAGAGTCAGGAGTAGGCAGAACATCTCTGCCGACTCTGCCTACTCTAACATAGAGTATTTTGAATATAGTTGAGATGTCCAGTAACTATTATAAAATGTACTCTTAAGAAAAGCAAAAAAGATGTGCCATAGAATTTCAAAGAAAAAAATCACATGTTGTTGAGAGAATGCTTAGTAATTTTGAGGTAAACTGACAGCCATACTGGACTTAAAAGGTGAGTAGAGTTGTTAACTGGCCAGATTGTAACATATTTTGAAAACTGGTTAAAGAAGCTGAAAAAGGAGATGGAAGCCAAATGGCAAAAGATTTTGACTGTTGAAGATATGAAATAATTATCTAAACAATGAAGTAAAGCAGAAGGTTGTAAAGGAAGGGAGTAAAGTTCTGAAAGGTGTACTTATGGAGTCTGACCTGCAGCAGTGCCCACCGACTGGTACCAGTGAAGGGAAGAAGTGGAGGTCCTCCATGGTTAGCGGCCGTTCCAATACGCCTTTGAACAGGTCCCTCACATTTTCCTGAGTGTGTGTTGGAGATGAACTCTTAATTAGCAGTCTCGTGTGGTACCAATTGAATTGAATGATAAGTACTGGTAAGGATTTCTTATGTTCTCAGTTCTATGGTAATTGCTATAAGGAGTACAAAATAAGCCAAAGATTTTGAATTTTTCATGGAATGTAGAGTCTAGCAAATCGGGGGAAGGTGCAAGATGGCCACAGAACCTGGAGTAGCTATGAGTGATGTCACGGAAAGGGTAGCGCTTAAACTGGTTTGAAGGATTGGGTGAAATTCACATGCGTGATGGCAACAAAGTGAATCAGTTTGAATGAAGATACCTTGGCAAGAAGACATGCAGGGACTATGAGGAACTTGGTGTAAAAGAAATGAAGAACTAGTGTTGGTAGATTAATAAGAAACATGTAAGGTGGGAATTTAGGACCCAGTCCTAATGGGCCTTTAGAGATGGGCCAGGTGATTTGGGGTAGGAAATAAAAAGATAGAGAAGGCTTAACAGCAGGGATTTATATTATTAAAATATACCTCAGGAAATTTAGTCTGGCTGCGGTATTCATGGATTTGGGAGAAGAAACTGGAAAGAAAAATGAGTGAAAAATGCTGTCACAGGAAACAGATGTGAGGGCTTAGGGTATGAGGTCACTGACAGTAGGGATAGAGAACACAACTGAAAGATTTTGATGAAAGGATTAAAAAGAAATTAGCACCAAATTATCAGAAGCTGGGAAAGAAAGAATCAAAAGATTAGTCTATGCATAATGACTCTGAGATTAGAAGCACATATATTTGTAGAGGGAACAGATAAGCTTGGGTTTAAACATACTGAGTTTTAAATGATAACATAAACCAAAGGCATATGTTTTTAAACTATGACATTGGAGCACATTTAAGAGACTTAAGGTTTGTTATCTATCATCATTCTGTAGAGAGTCAGGACATGACTTTAAATTCTGCTTTTGTCTAGTTCTAAATGACATAACTTTTGCAAATCAGTCTAGTTCTCCTCTCTGAAAAAGGGAAAAATAAAATTAGTAGCTATTTTCTTATTTATTGTGGGCTGGACAGCACATTAGGCTTTCCTGTGAAGTAGGTCCTACACCATCTCCATTTCACAGATCAGCAATCCGAAGCTCAGGTAGTTTGTATGGCCTAAGATCACACAGCTAGAAAGTGACAGAGGAGCTTAACCAATGACTGTCTGTCTCCAAAACTACTGCTTGTAACCATTTATGCAATGCTGCTGTCACTGTGAGTCACCACAATATGCATTTTCCCTTTTCACAGTTAAGCTGTATATTTATGAGGTGCTTACTGAGTGCCATAGTCTGTGCTAAATGCTTTTTTATGTATGATTTTGCTTAATCATCTTATAAAAAGAGAGGTTGCTACAATTAATGTTTACATCTTATGGATGAGGAATCACTTAGAGGGTACCATAAGTTACTTTCCCAAAGTCATGTCACTGGGAAGTAGCAGAACTGGAATTTATTCTTTAAATCTATCTGATTTCAGAGCCTATATGATTTTTTATTATTAAAAGTCACTTTGAGGATCATTTTCTCCACTTTAAGGCGTAAAGCAAATAGTCTTTAAGTAGTAGTGACATTAGTGTTAGCAGCAGCAGAATAGCACAAAGGTGGCGCGTGAAGCCTCAGAGCGCACGAACTGTCCGAGGGAGCAAACTGAGAGAGAGGAACATCTTACAGAGGCGGTTATGAGGGATATTTATAATTTAGGAGCAGTATGAGGGAGAGGAGTCAGAGAAGGATAACAATAGTTTAGAAAATTTAGTATCTGGAAGCCTGAGGAAGTAATTGCAAAGATTCGAGACGTCAGTGGTGTCACGTGCCACATAAAGTTTGAAAAGGATAAGGGCATTGGTCCAGCAAACTGCCACTTGTGCTGAGATACCAGCAGACTGAACCAGCATCCATCCAGCTGGGAATTTTCCTCTTTTCTCTTTGTTTAAGCTTTTCTCACTTCTCTATTCAAGAAATCATTTCAGCCTCCAAAAAACCTTTCTCTCAATACATCTGCCCTCTCCTCTCCATCCTCACTGCTACTTCCCCAGTTCGGGAAATCTTCACCTCCTGCCTAGATTTCTCCAGCAACTTCTCAGTTCTTTCTGCTTCTTGACTTACTCCGCCACCAGCCCATTCTTCATTGTGCAGAGTGTTTCTAAAAGACCAATGAAATCAGGTTTTCTTCTTAAAACCTGTCCATGGGTTCTCATTGACATTAGGATAATGACTTAGTATGGCTTATGAAGCCCCATAAGATGTTTTCTTTCCAGTTTTCAGCCTCCTCTCATTGTTACTGCTCTAGTGATGCTCCACCTATGCCAAACTTATTTCAGTTTCTAGGACCCATCACGTGCTCTGGGACTTAACATACGCTGTCCCTTCTGGAACAGTTTTTCCTTCTCTCCCATCTTCTCTCTTTCCCTCTGTCCCTCCCTCACTCCCTCTAGCCATTCCTGTTCCTCATCCTCCAGATTTCAGCTTAAGTTTTTACTCAGTCTGAGAAGTCTTTTGAGTTCCTTCTAGTTAGTTCTCCTGCTTTATATTCCACTGCATCTCCTGCATCCATCAAAGCTATCACTACCCTTTTTTGTAACTGCTAGTTTAACTTTCTGTCTATATCTCCAGATAGTAGGCTGTTTTATGCATAATTTATGGTCGCTGCCATTGCTAACCCCAGCACTTAAAACAATGCCAAACCTACAATAGATATTCAGTAAACACCTCTTGAATAAGTGCTGTGAATGAATAGATGCAGCGTGTAATTGAGGTGGATTTTATGAACCTCACAGTTTTCTCTAGGTAGTGGGGGGCAGGATGAGGGTGAAGTGCGACTTCATTTTCCTTCTTTTTCAATTTTAAGATGACTAATGGATAAATAAGGCAGGTTTAAAAGAAGAAAAATCTTGATTTAATTACAACGTCTTACAGTTATGATTATTACCATCTTTTAAAGGGGTAAACAATTAAGCAAGGAAATCACGATGCCCTTAACCTTTTCAGTTTAATCATCAGTAGCATTCAAATTGGGTTATTATGAATGGAATATTTATCTATATAAATGTGTCAGAAAAAATAGTACCACATAAGTAATTTTCTTGTCATTTACTATGAATTTACTTTTTCCGTGCTCAGACTCTCAGACATTCTTATAAGCCATGAAATGACCCTAGTCATTCACATCTGTTCAAAATGTTTTTTAAAAAGCTTATCTTAACAGTAGTTACAGGGGAAACTAATGTTCCTGTTATCTGCTCCCATAAGAACCAACTGCCATGATTCTGCCTTGCCGATTCTCTGCTTCATGACCCAGCACGGTGAAAATTTATTTACTTTGCTCCTCTGAGGGCATTTACAAAAGTTTTCCTTCCCTCACTTCCCTTGCCCCATGGCTTTACGGTGTCATTCATATTACTGCTGACCCTTGGAGGAAACAGGAGAATTCTCATACCCATGCTTTAAATCCCTAAAGGCACATAGGCAGTAGTTGAAATGTGATGGATTCAGATAACCAAATGCATAAGTGCGTGAGTATGCAGGTAAAACTGAAGACTGGGGCCACCGTCCCAGCACTGGCAGCAACAGGGAACATCAGCGGAGTCACTCTTCCTTTGGGCTACCTGGACTTGGGGCCAGGAGAGGCTATAAGCAGAGAAAGGTGTGAAATTCAGAATGAAGGAAAGGGAATCATAGTGATAAAGCCCCGACACAGGAGCAGTGAGAGTCCGACACAGCTAGTGAGCGCCCCCAAACACTAGTTTCAGCCATGTGTCAGCCAACTAGGAGATTAGTTTACCGTCAGTTTCAGGATCATTTAAATAATATAGCTTATATTTAATATAAATCATAGGGTTTTGGTTTTTTTGCTTGCTTGTTTGTGTTTTTCACTTCAGGTTTAATAAGATGACGGTATAAGCTCCAACTTTTTTTGGAGTTGGGTCTTTCTAAAGCTGCACACAAGAACTTCACTAGTTCTCAGTACCTTTGGAACCCTACTACTAACAATAACCTTAAGCGTAATAACCGTGTTTGTGGCTTCTCTCGTTCACAGGTCTAGGAAAGGCCTTCGATTGCTTTCTCTGTGTTTCTGAAAAAATACTCTAAACACAACATATTTTTTTCCCTTCTACATCTAGGTCAAAGGGCAGGAGGAGAGCACAGTTTGGCTGCGTATATTCTCATTTACTACATAATGACCTAGTACCTGTCCTTCTCAGCCTCCCTTTAAATCTAAAGCCAGTATATTCCTCAAATTTATAGGATTCTTCAAGTTTTTCATTTACACATGAAAATGTTGGTTGCTCACATTTTTCTAAGGATTTGGAGTTATTAAAAATCCTAAGCTTTATGATAACATTTTTCACATGGCTTTAA
This sequence comes from Phyllostomus hastatus, assembly GCF_019186645.2. Lineage (NCBI taxonomy): Eukaryota > Metazoa > Chordata > Mammalia > Chiroptera > Phyllostomidae > Phyllostomus > Phyllostomus hastatus. The sequence goes on along the minus strand of NW_025334033.1, from coordinate 4,154,827 downwards.
ATGCATTTTTAAAGTAGAAATAGAAAGTTATTTTCCTGTAGCTTGCAAATCTATTTTGAAATTAAGGTTTCTTACATGGATGTTTTTCAGACAAAATAGTATGTTAATTGAGCATCATTGCTCTCTAATTTTAGTTTTACTGCTTCTTTTTCTTATTTTTATTTTCAGCTTTCCAAGAAATACGGAGTCCATGTTTGTGGCGAAGGTGGAGAATATGAAACATTCACTTTGGATTGCCCTCTCTTTAAGAAAAAAATAATTGTGTAAGATATCTTTTCAACATTTTCTTTCATTAAATGTAAGTGTTGGAAGCAACTTAACGTTAAGCTTGAGGCAACTTTTGTTGGGAGAAATAGAACATGTCCTCTAAGTTCACAAACACTCAATTTGTTTAATACCAGGGAAGTCGCCGGTGTATCTAAATCAATACCTGACAAGATGAGGCCTTCATAGAAGGCTATAAACTTTTTAGACATTGCACTTTCGTTTACTTGCTGATTACGGCCTGCAGTAAAACTGGTACCTACACACTGACACTTTTATCCTCTCATGAAGTGTGAATTGCCTGTATTATTTACCTTTCATTACAGCTACATTTGATAAACAGCCACATCGGCAGTCTGTGGGTCCCATTGACTTCATCCTCTTTCTCCTTTTGCTTGGCTTCAACAACATAGAATGGTAACATTAAACATTTCTCTCCAATTATTCGGGTTGTTTTTGGAAACAAATTTTGTTTTTAAGTGAATTCAGTTTTTGGTGAGCAGTGTGATTTCTTTGCTATAAATTGTTAAAATTAGTGTAACGAAAAACAAACTTTCTCCAGTTTGTTGCATTATCATCTGTACTCTCATTTGTGTCACTCTTCTCATATGCTGAGAGCATTTTGTCTGCTTTTCCTACACTCTTCTGCTGCTTGGAAAAGACTGATAGAATTAGGCTTGATTTCAGAAACTCATCTAATGAAAGGTTAGAGTTCTGTATTGAACAGACAACTTTAATATTTTCAACACTAAGAGGAGACTTCTTTGTACATAATAATAATGAAGGAAGGAGAGATCTAAGAAAATTGACAACTTTAAGTGAATTTTCTAAAAATTGTATTTATCTAGTGAAACATGGCTAAGACATTTTTATTACCATATGCAATATTCAGTCACTCTTGCTTCTTTCATTTTTTTCCTAACTTTTTTCCATTAGTAATTATCAACACAATAATACTTTATTTGACAAATATTTATCAAGTACCTATTATGTCTAAGGCTTTCTTCTGGGTGCCACTGGTGTTCAGTCAGTTCCTGCCGCCCAAGGGTGGAAGGAAGACATATCTGTATATGTTATGCTACAAGACACTGAAGGGTAGGAGTCACATGAATAAGTTCATAAATGGAACATATTTCTCAGGCCATGATGACCACAAAACAGTTCATGAATGAACTGTGCACAGGTGTTTTTTCTATGAAATAATACTCTGGTTATTCAAGAAAAGCATTGGCATGCAAGGATGAAATTACAATCTAATTGCAAACTTGCAATATATTTACTTATTAATATGGGACTTATTATTGCAGCTTAGAAAAAATGATAGAAAAAATGCCAAAGAATAATGCTTTTCTTGTTTACTTGACAAGGTGAGGTCCTAGAGTACCCAGAAGACTTTGAGGTTAACCTAGAATTGTGAGGCATGCGCTTCTTTACACTACATTACCAGAATGTCCATTTATCATAGTACTTGAGACCTGGAAAATGCATATTGTTCACCTCCTTTTGTAGACAAGAAAAACTAAGCCTGACTGACACAATGGCATGAGGGGAATTGGTCGTGCTAGTAAAGAGAACAGGTGTCAGGTGAGGGGTATTAGAACTCTCTAGTGCCAAAATGAGCTATTCAGTTCATCTGAATGTTCAGTTACTGAGGCGCCTTGTGTGGGTGGGACTGTGCAAGATGCCACCCTGCTCAGTTCTTCCTGCGAGAATGGTCGGGCAAATCAGCAACACGTGGTGAGTGCAACATACAGCTGTGGACCTAGAGAGCACCAGGACAAGCTCTGTCTTTGCATTCTTACTCATTTGTCAGTCAGTAATTCGATTCTAATGCTTACGCATCTTCTTTGCTTTTTTCTTCAAAGGCTCTGCCTCACCTCAGCTTCATTACTGTTTTACTTCATTCCTTTTCCGTAGATTTCCTTCCCACTTCTCCCCACTTTGCTAAATCCTGCCACTCTTAAGGGCTGCCGTTGCCTCAGCGCTTGTTCCCATACCTGAACTCGCACAGCACACAGTTGGCACTAACACGTGTTTGTTAAATATTGTTGAATTAGCTTTACGTTTATTGTTATTTATTTTTATATATCCTATATCACTTTTATGTATTCCTGTTTTAGGCTATAACTAGAGGGTTAAGTTGGAACATATCCTAGTTTAAAAAGAAAAAGGATGCCACCTACTATATACAAAACCTTTGCTCCTCTTTAAAATAGAAAATGTCCATATCATACCTGCTGATAAATGTGGTGATATGACTGAATATGCATTGCACATTCTAAAACTGAATGTAAATTGGTTATTTTATTTAGAGATAATTTTCCATATTGTACTATTAAAAGATTTAATTTAGTCCCTATAACTATTAGTTAACAATTGTCCATTAATAATACTGGATCCTGTAACTCAGGATTTACTGTTGGAACAAATTTAACAAATTTTTCTGTTATATTTGATGTAATATAGTTAGCATACAACTAATTGATTATCAGGAATTCCATTACAAGTGTCTGATTCAAATTTTTTATAAAAAGGGGAAGATCACCTATAAAAAATAAATGTTTACATGCAAAAATGAATTAATTATAATCAGGGATTTTTTTAAACACAAATTGACTCTTTTATGATAATGAAGAAATTTAGAGAAATCAGTGTGGTTCTATCAGTTTGTTATGAGATACATTTTGCCTCAAATTCCAATTAATGTTTTTATAATCTTGTAGGAAAGATTGGTATAGCAGTCTTTTGAAGTAATTTTTTTTGAAATTTTAACTAGAACATTTATAAATCCACTTTTCATATCAATTAGTATGTGATTACTCTCCTGTAGATACAAATTTTTAGATCAGAAAAAATGAGGTTTTTCCTGAAGATCCTTGCTGCAAAGAATTATAGTCTGGCCTGTAAGAGAAGTGAACAACTGTAGGTCCTCAACTAAATAACCTTTTTTATTCCTCCATACTTTAAATATATAATATCTCAGAAGAACTAAAATCCTAATGTATTAATAAAAATGATACTTTTCTTCTCTTTGTTAATGAACACAAGGTTTTAACATCAGTATTCGATACGACACGTTTCCATTTGAGTTGTCAATATTACTATACTACTGCTGCAGAGTTACTACATATGGATGGATGAATGGATGGAAGGTTGGATGGAATAATGGGGAGAGGGAGAGTAAGAAAGGAAGGATGAAATTCTATTTTAAAAGATCATGTGCTCATTTTTCTATTCCTATTCCTATTTTCTACCCATGTAAGATATAACTCAGCACAGAGCATGGTAATGGGACATTAACAGTAAGAACAGGAAGTGGAGTACTTTCTTTACTGCCTTCTCACATCTATTCTTTATCACCTGGGAGTTTATTTAAATTTACACACTATTCTTGTATCTGAGTTTTCAGATCTATAAAACTTTACTTTTATTATGATGCTAGAGATGCTATATGGTGTTATGGTATATATGTGTGGATTTTTCATGTAAATGTTATACTTACAGTATGCATGTAGGAAAAAGTATGTATTTATGCGAAGATAAGTGATGGAAAACCAGTGTTGGTTTGTGATAGTTTCAATAGATAGTGTGTAAATGTGAAAATACTCAACAAACTTAATTATACATCTATTGGTTTATTTAACAAAGGTCTAATAAATACCAGGCCATGTACTCTGTACTAAGCCAGTGGAAGATATGGGGTGGGCGGGCAGGCAAACAAAAATCAGCAACACTTGGTCTCTCTCTAAGAAGGAAGATATGTAAACAAAGGCATAATTATATAGTGGATTTGTTGTGAAGGGCTATAAATACAGTACCAAGGCACATCGAGGAGCAAACTGGCCCTGTCTGAGGATGCCAGGGACAGCTTCCCACCGATGACACTGGAGATGTCTGTGAGGATGTGAGTCCACAGGGAATATCTGTGTGCAGGTGCCTTTTTAGAGAAGAGGGAGAAATCAAGACCATGGCTGAGTCTCAAAAGATAATATCAGTGTGTTTGTTTGTTTGTTTGTTTGTTTTGAGGTGAGGAATAGAGCCTGACCTTACACCTTGGGAGCATGGCATCAGAGAAGAGAGACATAGACCTGACTTGGCTTCCCTTTTGAAAGTGTAGCTAGGGGTGGGCTAGCACATCAGTGAAAGGGAACACAGGCCAGCTCTGGGCTACAGAGAAGCCTTGGTTGTAGAAGAGGTAGTGAGTACGCTTGTTACTTGTACTGACAGGGAAAGAGGAGGAGGGTAGCCAACTGGAAAACATTTTTGTTGTGGCATAATTGATATTAATTTTCTGGGTTACTCTAAGGATATCCCAGCAGATTCTGCTCTTATGTTTCAGGGAAATACGTGAAACAGACAGAAACCAGAGATCCTTGAAAGTTGAATTTCAGATGATAGTTTATGAAAGAGAAAAGAGCAATAATGGCATTATTCTGTTTGAATCTACAAAAACAAAAAAAAAGTTCTTTTAAGAGCTAGACTCTCCCAGATGACTCTGGCTTTGTCTAGTGAGTGAACTGGTGTTGGTCAACTAGAGATTGTGGATTTAATAGTATCCATAAAAAGAGTATTCCTCTTTGTTTAGTGCTCAGAATGTTATATATTTTCTGTGGATAAAAACCTTGATTTAGAATGGAGTATTTACATCAATTAAGTGAGCTATTTGCTATCAACCTTCTGTTTCTAGTGGAGATAGGAAAGGCCTGAAATGCTTTCTACTGATATAGCATTGGTTGAATTAATTATACTTTTGGGGCACTCCATTATCAAGGATATCAAAACCACGCTGCCTAGATTAGGTATAATTAAGGCTCAAGGTCAGTTTCCAAGGCTAAGATCAGGAGCAGAAAGATCGAAATTTAGTGTAAGAGTGAGATCGTACATAGGAATTGGAATTTGAACCTAATTGATGAGCCAAGATGGGACCAGGACAGGCAGCTGTGGGGTAATTGGAGAAACAGCAAGACTGGGGCTCCCAGACCAAGAGGGGTCATGCCGGGAGAGCTGGTAGCAGAAAACAAGGGGCTTCTCTTTATTTTCCCTTCTTCCTGCTGCACATCACACCTGGAGGCCACCTTTGGTTGACGTAGCCTATGAAGGCAAGTTATATCTGTGTGTTAGTATCATGACTCTTGACTGATTCTATATCAATTATATTATCAGTTGTCTTCCTTTTAATTTCATAGAAGCCTTTTTTATTTTATTTTCCTAAGCACTAACAAGGTGCATATTTGATACTAACAGTTTATGATGGTAGTTGACTTTTTTATTATCATGAAACATTTTCTTTTTACTTCTGGTCTGTTAAGGGGAAAGTAAACAGGTTTTGCCATGAAAAGTTAGTATTTTGGAGTCAAATATTTGGAATTTTCTTCCATTGCCACTAAATAACTGCATTTCATAAAGGGATTCAAAAAACATCTTATGTTAGTGGCAAAGAATCAAATAAAGTAATAATATATTTTACTGTACTACAATGGGTAGAAAGCCAACTACGTGTTAATATAAACAATGGAGCTAGTTTCCAAGACATTTAAGAAATATGAGGAATTTCTATTTTTAAATTTCAGTTAAAATGCAAAACACTATTGCTTTCTTAATAAATAACAATAAAAATAATTAGTTATTAGACATTCACACATAATCTTAGTGATTCATATGTGCTTTACAGGGGATCTTTGATAAAAGTTAGGTTAATTTGCATGTATCCATATGGTGCCAGCAAGCAGTTCATACCATTTTACCTGAATGTGGTAATTACTGTGTCAGGCAATCAGTTTTAACAGCAATGATATTGCAGTGTGAAGAGTTCACCTAGAGCTTAAAACCATCACCAGTACTGCTTTTGTAAAGGATAATTGAGATTTTGTGTGAAACACTAAATGAATTACCTCTTGAAAATGAAAAGAAAAATGAAGATAAAGCACTATTGTTTAATGGTTAGCCCATACCAAGCAAATTTTTAAAAATGAAATTGAATAGGAGTTTTAAGCCTCAAAATTGTTGAGCTTTGAGTGAACCTGCAAGTTAAACTATGTGTCCTCATAAAAATGAAAAGTTTTTTACCTTTTTTTGAAAGTTTAGTATCCTTGATCCTTCTCCCAATTAAATATCAGATTATTAAAAATTGGTGTTAATTACTAAATGTTGTATACTAGTGGAAATAAATACAAAATGAGAAAATGAGGATTTTTGGGTCTCCTCCAGTCATAGCTGTAGTGATTTGACACAGTTTATGTAGTAAATAAATGCATTATAAAATTTTTGTATTTCAGAGATTCATCAGAAGTAGTCATACATTCAGCAGATGCATTTGCACCTGTGGCTTACCTGCGCTTTTTAGAATTGCACTTGGAGGACAAGGTGAGTAAACCTAAGATTCACAGTGATTTCAAGAGACAATCACTGAAATTGGTTCTGTATATATAATACTATTGGGTTGACCAAAAAGTTCATTTGTTTTTTTCCGTAAGATGGCTCTAGTAGCACTTAGTTGTCTTTAACTTCATTCAAAACAGTTTTGTTAGTTCATATTGTAACAGCTGTTATATCAACATGCATTTAAAAAAGATTATCAAAATTGGTGAATTTTTGTGTAGCCTTTTTAATATTGAAGATGGAAGAAAATATGTAATATTTTGCCAAATTATGCTTTATTATTTCAAGAAAGATAAAAGTGGAACTGAAACACACAAAAAAGATTTGTGCTGTGTATTAAGAAGGTACTGTGACTGATTGAATGTGTCAAAAGTGGTTTGCAAAGTTTCTTGCTGAAGATTTCTTGCTGGACAATGCTCTATGGTCAGATAGACCAGTTGAAGTTGATAGCAATCAAATTGAGACATTAATTGAAAACAGTCAATGTTATACCACATGGGAGATAGCCAACCTACTCAAAATATCCAAATGAATAAAGTTATTGGTGAAAATGAAAACTCTTTCTTTTATTTTACAGAAGAAACCATGCTGACTTTTTTGCCAGCCTAATATAACAGACAAAAGGGTAAAAAATGATTTTATCAGTAGTGAGTTTTTTCAGATCCTAGATCAGTAACTAAGAATTTTGCAAATGTTTATAGTTTTCACAGCACTACATGATGCTAAAGTTTTTACATTTCTAAAGCATTTGTAGTTCAGTTGAAAAGGGAATCATACTTGGTCTGTCCAGAAGGTACCCAGTCATGTAACATGAAAACTAGAGACATTTATTGAAGAAGATACAAAATACAAGAAACATTGTACACAGGAGAGTGATGCCTCAGTCCCCTTCAAAGTAGGCCCCATGGAACCTCACACAGTTCTCCTAGTCACCATCAGCTACCCCATCATGTTTTCCTGAATCTCATTGATGGTCTGAAATCTCTTCCCTTTCAAAGGTGATTTTAGTCTGGGGAAAAGCCAGAAGTTGCAAGGCACCAAATCTGGGCTATAGGGGGTTGAGTCACCTGGGTGATTTGATGTTTCACAAAAAATCTCTGCATGAGACATGACACCTGAGCGGGCACATTATCATGATGAAGCTGCCAGTCACCAGTTGCCCATAGCTGTGGTCTTCTGAATCATCTGAGTAGTTTCCATGGAAGAATGTTCAATTCAAGCTTAATGCAAAATTCGATGCAGATTCATTGCTCTACTTACTCAGTCATTTTGAACGTGATGGCCATAAGTACACATGCTCACTCAGTAGTGTCTATCATCCCCACTGACTAGTACAATGAAGTTGTCATTGTTTATGTGTGTGCATTCCAGTCTACTCTCCTTGGCTGCCAGGTTATATCAATGTCTCACAAACCGTTATCTTATTAACAATGGCTTGACTTTTTCTGGACAGACCTCGTATATACATTAATCAAAAAGAAGACAAGATAGTTTATAACCAAATATTAAATTACCTAGTAAAATAAGAATTCGATAGTTGTCCATAAGCCTTAGGGAAAAGGTTTGAATATGAATTGAATTTTTATCATGCAAAGTTTAAGAGAGAAGGAAAGGAGAAATAAAAGCTTTTCAAAAATATCCAAGGGAACAGAAGTACAAGTAAAGATGGAATATGAGGCAGGGGTGTGATAAAGAGTTTTATTTTACATACATTGATTGTCGCGATACAGCAGAATGTAACTGTGTTGTGGAATAGGTAAAGATCTGGATTAGCCCCTTTGATTCAAAGGTCTGCTCCTTGAGCCCTGGCCCACGTGGCTCAGTTGGAGCATCGTCCTGTAATCAAAAGGTTGCTGGTTGGATTGCCAGTTAGGGCATGCCCAGACTGCGGGGTCAATCCCCAGTTGGGGCACATGCAGGAGGCAGTAGATCGATGTTTCTCACATCAATGTTTCTCCCTCTTTCTCCCCACTACCCTCTTTCTCTCAAATGAGAAGAAAATAAACCTTTAAGTAAACAAAACAAAACAAAAAAAGTCTGATCCTTGAGATATAAAGGATTGGAAACAGTCTTCTGCATCTTTGGCCTTCTATCACCAAATCTTGAGACATGCCCACATTTGTATACATGATACAGAATCTGTAGAATCGAGAGCGTTAATGAGGACTGGCAAAGGAAAGGACAACCTGATAGCCCCAGAAATCTCAGCAGGAGAGAGTTTCCAAAGCAGTGAATAAGTATTGCTGTCCTTTCTCCAGAAAAATTAGGATAAACATAATTGAAAATAGATCATTGAATTGGGCCGGAAGATGACACTTGGTGACCTTTTAGCAAAAAGCTGGTAACCCTCAAGAGAATCAAGTTATACTATCCAAACATCCTGCAGATACACTGAAAGGAACCCCTTCCTTCTAGGGCTTTGCTGCTTTTGCTGCCATGTGCTCACACAGAAAATCAAAACCCCTAATTCTCGCTTGGACGTGTTGGCCCTTACATGTTCTGCTCTACGTAAATAGCTTATTATTCACCTTGTTTTGGTCTTTCATTGGTTTTCACAGTCCCGTTTTCCTTCTTGCAAAAAAGAATGTTACTTCTTTAATGTGAGATATTTACTGACACAGAATAAAAATGGTGCATTTCCTTTTTTTTTCTTTTAGGCGTCCCCAGTGCCTGACAACTGCAGAACATCCAATTATATACATAATTCTTAAAAAGCATTTATGAACATTGTGTACTAAGCTACCATTTTAATATAAAAAATTACATAGCATTTTCTCAATTACTATGTCCAGCTTTTTCTCATTACATTTTTATCTTCGGAAGAAGTTATAGGACCATTGATTAATTGGAGAAATGTGACTGCCTTGTTCATTATATCGCCATGTTACTCAGGATTCACTCTGACTTTGGTTACCACATCCCATTTGTGTCCTGTATATGGTATGTCACCTGTACTATTTCGTTTTTTTTTACTGTTGCTGCATTTACAACCCTCACTTCTGTGACTTTCTTTTTTGCTTTTATCACACTAGTTTATTTTCTTCTTTGTCTCTTTCCTGATCTCCTCTCTTCCAGTAGCATCATGGTGTAGAGCCATTTGAAAATGAGAATGAAAAGGCAATCGATTTATTTAGCCAATCAGGTTTATTCTGTCAGGTGTCACCCCAGTGTTGTGTCATTTTTTTCAATATATGCATTGTTTCAACATTATTGGGTGATCAGGAAAGCTCTCATTAACTCATACTGGTTATTTTATGATTAATTTTTTAAAAACAGTTTTTCAATATTAACTGTGCTGATTTTAGGCAACTTTTTTTTAAAAAAACAGACTTTTAGAGCAGTTTTTGGGTTCACAGCAAAACTGAGCAGAATATACAGTTCCCTCTCTGCACACAAAGTCTCCTCATAGTTGACATCCCCTACCAGAGTGGGTCACCTGTTACAACTGATAAACCCACAGTAACACATCATAATCACCCAAAGTTCATAGTTTACGTTTTGATTCTCTCTGTTTGTTGTACATTGGGCAGATGCATAATGACATGCATCCATCATTACGTATTGTACAGAATATTTGCATTTCCAAAAATGCTTTCCATGCTTCACCTATTTACTGCTTAACCTTGCCCCAAACTTCTGGCAACCATTGATCTTTTTCTAGTCCCGATAGTTTTGCCTTTTCCAGAAGAATGTCATGTAGTTGGGATAATACAGCATGTTGGCACTTTGGGGTTGTCTTCTTTCACTTAGTAATGTGCATTTAAGGTTCCTTCATGTCTTTTCATGAGTTGTTTTTTTTTTAAGTGCTGGCAATATTCCATTGCCTGGACATACCAGTTTATCCATTCACCTACCGAAGGACGTCTTGGTTGCTTCCAAGATTTTGCAATTAAAAATAAAGCTGCTATCATGCATCCAGGTGCAAATTTTTGTATGAACCTAAATTTGGGGTTTTTTTTTAACTCTTTTTGGGTTAAATATCAAGGAGTACAATTGCTGGATTATATGGTAAGAATGCTTAGTTTTACGAGAAACCACCAACTTTCTTCCAAAGTGGCTGTACCATTTTGCATTATCACCAGAAATGAATGAGAATTCCTGTTGCACTACATCCTCACCAGCTTTTGGTGCTGTCAGCATTGTTTTGCTATGTTAACAGGTATGTAGTGGTATCTCATTGTTGTATTAATGGCATTTCCTTGATGACATATGATGTGGAGCATTTTTTCGTGTGCTTATTTGCCAGTTCTCTATCTTCTTCCGTGAGGTGTCTGTTCAGATAATTTGCCCATTTTTAATTGAACTCTGTTTTCTTATTGAGTTTTAAGAGTTCTTTGTATATTTCATAACATTGTTTTACCAGCATTATACAGGGTCCAGCACAAATAATGCCCCTTTTTTATTATAAAATCTTTTATTACAAAATCATAAGTATGCACTTCTGTAACATAATAGTATCACACTCAAGCATATCACATGACATTTTAGGTGAAATGTTCAAATTGCTGTCCATCTCTTGTGAGATGTTCACGTTACCCTACCAACCACACTCGGTGGTGTTACTTCTGTCAGACCCTGTATTTTGCAAACATGTTCTCTAGTCTATGGCTTCTCTTCTCATTATTTTGGCAGTCTTCCACAGAGAAGTTTTAAATTTTAATGAAGTCCAGCTTATCAATTATTTCTTTCATGAATCATGGCTTTAGAGCTGTTTTTACAATATCATTGCCAAACCCAAGGTCATCTAAATTTTCCCTTGTGTTATCTTTTATACATTTTATAGTTTTGTATTTGACACTTGGGTCTGTGATCCATTTTGAGTTAATTTTTATAAAGGGACATAAGGGCTGTGTCTAGATTCTCTTTTTAAAGATGTGGATGTCTAGCAGTTCTAGCATCATTTATTGAAAAGACTATCTTTTCTCCATTATATTGTACTACTCTTTTGTCAGGGATCAGTTCACTATATTTGTGTGGACCTATTTCAGGATTCTCTATTTTGTTCCATTGATCTTCTAGTCTGTTTTTTCACCAATACAATGATGTCTTGATTACTGTAATTTTGTACTATGTCTTAAAGTCAGCTAATGTCAGTATTCTTACTTTGTTCTTCTCCTTCAATACTATCACCTTTTCCTGTAAGCATTAGAATTGGATTGCTTATATCCACAAAGTAACTGGCTGTGATTTTTATTAGGATTACATTAAATCTGTAGATCAAGTTGGAAAGAACTAACATTTTTAGTCTTCTTACCTATGGCCATGGAATATCTCTCCATTTATTTGGTTCTTGTTTGATTTCTTTCATTGGAGTTTTGCTTAAACATTTTTTTTATCTTCATTGTTATAACTTCATATGTTAAATGTTTCCTCCTTTGGGACTCAATATTTTTTTGCAAATACAAGCTCTGAAGTTCTTACTGTGGATCCAGAGGGAATTAATGAGAGTTTCTTCCCCAGAAATCCCATTTCATCCCACTGTCCTGAGTAAAGCTTTGCCCAAGTCCCAGTCCCTGAGCCAACCCAGATACTGGAGAAGGGGATGCTGTAGAAGGAAAACGAAGTATAATCAACAAAAGAAAGATGAATAAATAATAGAGGACAAAAATGACAGATACTCTTCCACATGTTTTATCAAAATCACATTATCATTTCAAACTCATATAAACAAATGAATTAACACTGTATCCAGAATAATAGTAAGATCTCAAATGCAGTATCTTGACTACCAGTCTGAAAAATCTACTGCCTAAACTCCTTTAGTTTTCATTTATTCTGTAACACATTTACAATCTAGCTTGACCCCATTTACCCTTTTCTTAGTCTTCCCAGTTCTTAATTTTTCCTAATAAAACTGGCCATCATCTCTTTGAAATTCACCCTCTAATGGTTATATATCATGTTATTATTCTGACATAAGTTCTGTCTCAAGATTCCTTTTATCTCCTTCAGTAGCTTACCTGCTTTTTAACTTCACCATGTATATACACCTCAAGTTATTTTTATGGCTCCCTTCTTTTTCAGTATTTTCTCTTTCCAGGATTTTGTCTTTTCCAACAAGTTTGCTTTTCACTTCCGTGCAGATGACTCAAGTCAGTCTCCTTCTGTTCATTCTACTAATAGCTACTTTTTTCCTTAACTTGTAATCGGTATTTCTGATTAGCTGTTGGGTGTGATTGCCTCTATCGAGCTCATGTGTACAAACCTTGAACTCATTTTCCCCTCCAAGTATACTTTTTCCCTGCTTTTGTTACTTAACCCTACTGTTTTACCCCTAGTAACTCAGGCATGGAATATTGACATCATCTCTTACAGATGTCTCTCTTCTGCCATGTACATTCAGTTGCTACTAGTCCTTTATTAGCTCTAATATGTCTCATACTATGTCACTTCCATTTCCTTCTCTCTAGTTAAAGTTGTATCCTGATCAAACTTTTCAGCAAGAGAGAACTTAAGTAGACTCCTTGCTTTCATTTTCCCCATATTCTATTCCAGTAGCATATTGATTTTCCTTTCTAGTTTTGTTTCTGCATAAAAATCCATAACTCTGTTATATTGTTTTCTAAATAAAGAAGGTGCTTAGCCATGAACTAAGAACCACCTGAGGTTCTGCCATGCATCTTACTTCAGTCTGGTTCCCAGGACTCCCCTCCACGTATCCTTTTGTCCAGTAATGTAGAAGCACTGGATACCCTCTTACAATATCTCCTGCTTCTCTCCTCCCTTACCTCAACTTATTCTTTCTTCTCTTTCTTTCTGCTTCCATTTTTTAACTGTTTACATCCTGCCCATGAGGTTGAATTCAAATACTCATACATTTAGCCAAACCAGATGGCCTGCCCTAACACTTTGTTTCTTTTGTTCTTGTGACAAATAACTTAATCAGTTTTATGTTATAGTTGTTTAAGGGCTTAATATATCTACTAGGTTATAAATTTCTTGAGGGCTGTTCTTTTCATATCTTTATTCCCTCTGTAATAGCTATTAGCTCTGCAATAAGAATTTTTAAATTTGACATTATTATTTTCATACTTCATTTTTTTCTTCCTACAGAATTTTATAGACATGTACTTCCATTTTATGTTTCATGCCATTTAATGAAAGTCATTTTCCTCTTTGTTTTTCTTTTATCTTATAGTTGGAGAAAAATGTCCCAAGCATACTGAAATGTAAAACACTATCTTTAGAAAAGTTTTCCATGTAAATTTATCACTAAGATTTTCACTTTATATATGATGACCCTTAAACTTTCTTACTGAATAATTAATTTGTTTAAATTTTTCCTTAAGTTAAAATCTTAAATTATTTATGTGGGTGTATCGAGTATATCACCTAAACATGGGATCCCAAACAAAATAATGGAATAATGGAAAGCTCCAGGTTAAAAATGGAAACATATATTAAAATTTCTTTGGTGGCCCTGACTTTATTGCTCATGGCAAACTTCATGCTAAAGTGTACCATACATCACTACAGTGACAGGCTTGAGAAAATGAAAAATACAAAACTTTACATAAATCAGCCAAAAGATCATATTAAAATGCCTAACCTTTACAGAAGAATCAAGACTTTTACTTTTAACTATTCAGCTCTTTCTTCCTTATGTAGTAGTTGTTTCAGATTTTCAAACAGCTTTATGAGAAGTAATATTTCAAATTAATTGTTGGCAAAGCTATTGCATTTATAAAGAAACAAGGTTCACAGAAATTTAGCCCCAATTTTACTAATGTATCCTATTAACATTTAGCATTTAATTTTGTTTTTTATTAAAATAAACTCATGGGAAAATTATATATTATATAATTATAAAAACTAACACTCCTAGAAATTGTAACTTTTAAAAAACACTATATTCTCATGGCCCATTTTTGGCTTTTTCATTTTAGTTTGCTTTATTTGAAAAATATCAAGTATATTTTAAAAATTATATCTTTAAGCCATTCTGTGCTTTTATTTTTCTTTTTACTCCAGCAAATACCTATGAGCACAGTTTTTAACTGTTTTAAAAACAGTTAAGCCTACATGGAATTTGTGACAAATATGAGCAAATTACAGTATAGTTATAATTATAACTTTAAATTGAAGTTATTATTGTACCCAGCATTACTATTACAGTGACAGATATCACTGGTCTGGCTAATCTGAAGTTATGACCATAATGTTGATTCAGGTAAAGAGTGATGTCTAAGATATGATCCTGTTTTTCAATAAATACTGATGAAGGCATGAAGCACACACACACACACACACACACACACACACGAATAAGGATCGTAAGAGGTGGGCATATAGCAATCAGGCTGATAATACTGATTTCTTTGTGGAAAGTGGGCATGGAGAGGGAAAATAGAGAGGAGCTTAATTTTTTATAATTTCTGACTTGTTATAATTGGCATATAGTTTTAAGTTTAAAATATTTGATTAAGAAAATTAACTGAGGTGAAAGGGAATAGTGTTGTGGGTTCCAATGATAAATACTTTAAAAAGTTATTCTACAACATTTTAGTAGTCTAGGTAGAAAGAAACATACTAGGGCCCTTTAGAGCACAAGTGAAAAAATATATATAATGACCAAAAGGATTTGAATGGCAGGACTCTCAAGCACATTGTACACAGGAATTTGCTCTCGGTGCTCTTACCAGCATATAAATTCAAAGATACCCTCATGGAAACATACAGCCACTGCCTTCATTCCACCTCAGAGATACAGGGGTGGGCAAAGCAGGTTTACAGTTGTGAGTACACAAAACACAGAGTCTATTCTTCTATTATTATTGTTATTTATTAATTATTGTACTATTTTCCATACAAATAATTGTAAACCTAGTTTTGCCCACCCCTGTATTTTCTTACAGAAGAGACAAGGAAGGAGGAAGATAAAAGATAATTTTTATTTACCAACTCTTGGTTTAGCACAACTTTCCTACCCCACCCCTCTCCCCATCTTTGCCCTCAGGCTAAAGAGAGAAAACTGTTTTTGTAAAAGGGAGTAGGCCATTTAGCAGGTTTTAAAACCTAATTCCATATACCTTAATGATATAACTTGGGATTCAGATGGATTTTGGCCTTAGGTAGCACTGAATTGCTACTTCTACAAATGGTCATTGGAGCAGATTAATAAATTAAACATCAAAGGCAGGACAACTGTAGCTGAACAAAGATAGATAGATAGATAGATAGATAGATAGATAGATAGATAGATAGGCATCAGATTCACCTAAATTTAAATTGCTCCTTGACTAATTCCTGTCCCAAGTGCATGGATTTCAGTATTAGCAACAATGAATACAGCACTCTGTCAGCAAGTCTGGAGGCAAAGTGGGCAGTGGAAGAGGATTTTTGAACCTAAAATCTGTGGTAGACTAATCAGTTTAGGGGAGGATAATAAAAGTACCCTGTTAATTGATTTCCTTCTCTGCTTTCAAACTGTAATTGACTTTTTTCTTTAAAAATGTACTTAGTTTTAGAAAGCAATTTATCTGCCCTATAATCCCCAATGATGGCTTTGCTGGATAGAATAATCTAGACTGTAGGTCTTTACCTTTTATCACTTTGAATACTGCTTGCCAGTCCCTTCTAGCCTGCAAAGTTTCTTTTAATAAATCAGCTGACAGTCTTATGGGAGCTCCTTTGTAGATAACTATCTGCTTTTCTCTTGCTACTTTTAAGATTCTCTTTATCTTCAACCTATAGCATTTTAATTATGATGTTGTCTTGGTTGTTTCTCTTTGTGTCCATCTTGTTTGGGACTCTGTGTTTCCTGTATTTGTATGCCTATTTTCTTCATCAAATTAGGGAAGTTTTCTTTCATTATTTTTTCAAATAAGTTTTCAATGGCTTGCTCTTTCTCTTCTCCTGTCACCCTGAGGATTCAGATGTTGGTATTTTTGAAGTTGTCCCAGAGGCTCCTTGGCCTATCCCTGTTTTGTTTTGTTTTGTTTTGTTTTGTAAAGCTAAAGAAGTTCATAACCACCAAGCCATTATAATATGAAATGTTAAAGGGCCTTATTTAAGAAAAAGAAGATCAAAACTGTGAACATTAAAATGACAAAAAATTCACAACTATCAGCAATTAAATCTAAAAAACAAACCAAGCAAACAAGCAGAATGGAAACTGAATCATAAATACAGAGATCATTTGGAGGGTTATCAGTTGTGAGGGGGAAGTTGAAGGGTGGGGAAGGTACAGGGAATAAGAATTACAAATTGGTAAGTACAGAATAGACAGGGATATGTTAAGAACAGTATAGGAAATGGAGTAGCCAAAAATCTTATATGCAGAACCCACTGGACATGAACAAAGGTGGGGGCACATAGCCAGAGGGAATGGCAGGAACTGGTAGAAGGGGGCAAAAGAGGAAAAAATGAGACAACTGTAATAGTATAATCAATAAAATATTTTTTAAAAATGTACTTAGTTTTTATGCCCTCCCATGTAGCCTATTGTTTTGTTGTTGTTGTTGTTGTTGTTGTTGTTGTTGTTGTTGTTAAAAAATAAAGTTTCTGATTGGTGTTTTTATAACGTTTCACTTTGGTGATTTCTTACAAAAGACAAATGGCATACTACTTACTCATTTAACATGTTCACACAATGGGGATACAATAGTAAATTGAACATCTGAAAATTATTTCCTTCATGGAGCTTTTATTTTATGGAATGAGACAGACTAATTAATCCAAAATATAAAATAGAAGAGATGGTGGGAAAGTTCTTCACAACCATACAAAGGGAATTTGGATTTTATGGAATAAGAACAGTCTAAGAATCCTGGGCTTCAATGGTGACAAATTTAAACACAGATTGAGGGTAATAAGAGTAGTCTTTTTGGTTATGTGGCAGAGAGTGGTGCTGAGCTGTGGTGTTTGGGATAAGGTACAGAAGGGGTAAGGCTCTTTCCAGAAACCTGCAGATACAGTTACTCATTAAATTGGAAGAGAGATCAAAAGAAAATACTCAGAATAAAACATGGGGAAAAACAACAAAATATACATTAGAAATTAAGAGAAATAAAAATGGTGAGGAAGGCTTAAAATACATATAATTAGAGTATCAAAAAGAGAGGAGAAAGAAAATGGGATATTTAGTGCAATATTTGAAAAGATGTTGGCTAAGAACCTTTTGAAATTGATGAAACACACAAAGGAATAGATTCAAGAAGTCCTATTAACCACAAACAAAACAAAACGATAACCATATTTAAAAAAAAATTAAGTACCTGGGAATAAATTTAACCAAGGAGGTAAAAGACCTATATTTGAAAAACTAGAACACTGAAAGAAGAATTAAGGAAGATACAAATAAATGGGAACATATACCATTTTCATGGACTGGGGTAATTAACATCATTAAAATGGCCATACAACCCAAAGCAATCTATAGATGCAACACAATTCCTATTAAAATACCAATGGCATATTTCACAGATCTAGAACAAATATTTTGAAAATTTATATGGAACCAAAAAAGACCCCAAATAGCCTCAGTAATCTTGAGAAAAAGAACAGAGTAGGAGGGATCACAATACATGATATCAAACTATACAACAAGGCCATAGTAATCAAAACAGTCTGGTACTGACTTAAGAACACACACATAGATTAATGGAACAAAATTCAAAACCCAAAAATAAACCCAAGTCTTTATGGTCAATTAACATTTGACAAAGGGGACAGGAGAATAAAATGGAGTAAAAATAGCCTCTTCAACAAATGGTGTTGAGAGATCTGAACAAGTACATGCAAAAATATGAAATTAGACCACCAACTTACACCATACACCAAAATAAACTCAAGATGGATAAAAGACCTAAATATAAGTTGTGACACCATAAAAGTCCTAGAGGAAGCATAGGCAGGAAAATTACAGATATCCCATGCAGCAATATTTTCACTGATATATCCTCTGGGACAAGGGACATAAAGGAAAGAGTAAATAAATGGGACTGCTACAAATTAAAAAAAAAATTTTCACAGCTAAAGAAACCATCATCAAAATGAAAATGCAACTGACTGTATGGGAGAACATATTTGCCAATGATATACTGGACAAGGGTTTGATCCCCAAAGTATATAAAGAACTCAGCCAACCAGAAGACCAACAATCCAATCAAAAAATGGCAACGGACCTGAATAGACACTTCTCCAAGGAGACATACAAATGACTCATACACTTATAAAAAGATGCTCAACATTACTAGCCATCCGAGAGATGCAAATTAAAACCAAGTGAAATATCACCTCACACTGGTGAGAATGGCTATCATAAACAAATCAACAAACAACACGTGGTGGTGAGGATGTGGAGAAAAGGGAACCCTAGAGCACTGTTGGTGGGAATGCAGACTGGTGCAGCCACTGTGTAAAACAATATGGAATTTCCTGAAAACACTAAAAATGGAACTGCCTTTTGACCCTGCAATTCCACTTGTTGGAACATACCCTAAGAATCCCAAATCACCAAGTCAAAAGGACTTATGCACCCCTATGTTCATAGCAGCACTATTTACAATAGCCAAGTGCTAGAAACAGCCTAAGTTCCCATTAATAGATTAATGGATCAAAAAACTGCGGTACATTTACCCAATGGAATACTATGCAGCAGAAAGAAAGGAGGAACTCCTACTTTTTGTGACAGCGTGGATGGACTAGAGAATATTGTGGTACGTGAAATAAGCCAATTGGTGGAAGACACCATATGATCTCACCTATAAGAGAAATCTAATGAACAAAATTATGAGCAAAAGAGAACCAGAGGCTTGGAACCAAGGAACAGACTGACAGTGACCAGAGGGGAGGCCGAAGGGGGATAGTGGTGGAAAGAAGGGAAAGGGACTAGTCAAAGAACATGTATGAATGACCTATTGACATGGACAATGGTGTTGGAATTGACTGTGGGAGTGGGGGGTGGCCTGGGCAGAGGAGGACAAAGGGGAAAAAATGGGACAACAATAATAGAATACCAATAAATTTAAAAGATAACTATAGGCATATGATGATAAAACTGCTGGAATCAAATGGCAAAGATAACTGAAAATGGCCAAAGTGTGTTAAAAAACGGTATTTTCAAAGAAGCATCTATTAGAATGAAACCTAGTTTTTCAAGAGAAAAATAGAAGCCAGATCATGGGATCACATCTTCATAAGTGCTATATGAAAATAACTGTTATCCTAGAATTCTGTACCCAGCAATCTTCAAAAATAAAAATGAGGAAACTTTTAGGGTGATAATAGTGCAGTTGCCAAATCCTATTGATGGTGAGTATGTGATTTGTCCATTTCACTGTAAAATTTGTCCTCCATAAATAACTATTTAACAACATTCATGTTAGGACCCTAATATTTTTATTATCTTTGGTAATACTTGTTTTTCAGTTTTTATTTGAAAAAATTTTTAATCATTTTTGTTTCACCCCAACACTTTATTTAGGTAAATTTTAGGCAGGAAATAAGATGAAATGAAAGAGAAATAAAGACCTTTTCAGATAAACAAAAGGTGAGGGAGTTGACCACCACTAGAGTTGCCTTCCTTAAAAGTATTGCTAAAAAGAGTCCTTCAACTTGTGGGGCAAGGGAGGAAAGAAAGAAAAGGACCCTAGGTAGCAACACTAAAGCACACAAAAATATAAAACACTCTAAGTATAAATACATAAATATATACAACTTGTGATCATGTAATAGTGGTGTGTAAATTGTGTTTAATTGTGGTATAGAATTTTACAAATAAAATCATTAGAAACCGTAAAACTATGTTAAATAATACAGAATATACAAAGATGTAATTTACGACATCAATAACAAAGACTAGCAGAGAGAAAGTGTAAAGGAATAGAATTTTAACAGCTGCAACATTGAAAAAATGACAAAATAACTAAAAGACATAAACAGTTAATAAAATAACAAGTCCTCTACTAGAAGTTACTTCAAATGTAAATAAACTCCATAATCAAGAGATAGAGTGGCTGAATGGATTAAAACAATTAAGATATAACTACGCTTTCTGTGTAGATTCAGTTCAGATATAAGAGCATACATAGGCTGAGCCTGGAAGGATGGAAAAACATATTCCATGAAAATGATAAAGACAGCAGGGGTGGCCATACTTAGATACATAGACTCTAAGTCAAAAAATATCACAAGGGTCACAGAAAGTTATATAATGATAAGAGAGTTCCCAAGGAAGATGTAGCAACTATAAATATATATGCACTTAACAGCAGAGCAACCTAACATATGAAGCAAACATTGGCAGAATTCAAGTGGGACATGCTTTCAATTATGTATAGGTCAGTCAGGGCAAATAACGCTGAAACAGACATTGAACAATACTGTAGACTAATAGGACCTCATAGACATAAAATAACCCTTCATCTAAGAGCAGCAGAATACAGATTCTCAAGCACATAAGAAACATTCTCCAGGATAGAAGACTTTTTAGACCACAAAGCAAGTTAAGAAATATAAGATTAAAATCATAACAAATGGAACAATAGAAATCAATAGCAAAAGAAAAACTAGAAAATTCACAAATATGTTGAAATTAAACAACACACTTTTGAACAACCAATGGGTCAAAGAAAAAAAATCACAAGAGAAATTTGACAATATCTAGAGACAAATGTAAATGAAAACAGAACACACCAAAATAAGGGATGCAACAAAAACAATACCAAGAGGGAAATTTATAGTGGTAAATACCTACATTAAAAACAGAAGAAAAAGAGTTAACATAGTTAAAATATCTATATTACCCAAAACAGTACACACGTTTGATGCAGTCACCATCAAAAGACCCCAAATAGCCAAAGCAACCTGGAGGAAAAAGAAAAACTCAGGTATCATGTTCCCTGACTTTAAGTAATACTGCAAAGTGGCAATAATCAAAGACAAACTCTCAAACCAATGAAACAGAAGTGGGAGCCCAAAAATAACACCCACATGTATATGGGCAAATAATTTTCAACAAAGGAACCAAAAACATTCAATAGAGAAAAGAAAGCCTCCAATAAATGGTGCTAGGAGAATTGGAAAGCCCCATGCTACAGAATGAAACTAGACTACTGTTTTTGTCTTCACATACAAAAATTAACTCAAAATGGATCAAAGACCTAACCATAATACCTGAAACAAATTATAGAGGAGAAAAAATAGGTACTGAACATATGGACCATGGTCTTACAGAGGATTTTATGAATTTGACCCCAAAGAGATTAGAAGTCAAAGCAAGAAGAAATGAATAGGACTGTACCAAACTAAAAATCTTCTGCCCAGTGTAAGAAACTGCCAACAAAACAAAAAGGCATTTGCAAACAACAGCTTTGACAGGTGTTGATACACAAAATATATAAAGAATTCATACAACTCAACACTAAACAATTTAATTTTAAAAAAATGAGCAGGGGACCTAAACAGACCCTTTTCCCAAGAAGACATACAAATAGCCAATGTATATGTGAAAAGATGATCAACTTCACCAGTAGTTGGGGAATTGCAAATAAATCAAAGTGAAATGTCAGAAAAAGTAATCATATGTTTTTACTCATATGTGAAATATAAACCTGAAAGCAACAAATGAACGAACAAGACAACACAAACAAAAACTCAGAGACACAGACAACATGCTGGTTACCAGAGGGAAGGTACGGTGGGGATTAGTAAAGGGGTCAACTGTATACAGGCAGTGGACACACAATGCAATGCACAGATGATGCATTATAGAATTGTACACTTGAAACCCATATAATTTTGTTAACCAACATCACCCAAATAATTTATTTTAAAAATTTAGAATTAGGTAGGTAACCAAATGCTAAATTTCAGAGTTACATTGTACATTTTATGTAAGATGAATATATATATATATATGGAGAGAGAAAGAGAAACCTGAGTAAAACAAATATTTTTGTCAACTTTTCTTTACAAAAACATTGCTTTATCTTTCACCCCTACAATTACATATATATATATGATTAAAATCTATATTTCAGTGGCTAAAATATAGATTTTATATTGTGACTAAAGAAGTTCAGCTGAAAAAAAATCTCAAATTGACCCTAAGACTACATTTCAAGGAACTAGATAAAGAACATACTGCACCAAAAGTTAAGAAAAGAAAGGAAATAATAAAGATTAAACTAGAAATAAGCAAAATAAAGAATATGAAACAATAGAAAAAATGTGAAACTAGGTTGTTTTTTGAAAAACTTAAAAAAATTGATAGTCATTAACTTGACTAAGAATGATAGAAGACTGAAATTACAAAAAAAGAGAAAACTGATAGAGAAGACTTCACAAATGGTATCACAGAAATAAAAAGGATCATAAGAGACTACCATGAACATTTATATGCCAAAATATTAGATAAACTATAAAGAATGGATAAATTTGTAGAACTATGCAACCTACAAACATTGAATCACAAAGGAATTTAAAATCTGAGCAGACCCATAATTAGTAAGGAGGTCAATGCAGTAATAAAAAAAAAAAAACTTTCCCAACTAAGAAAAGCCTGGGGCCAGATGTCTTCACTGAAGATTTCTACCAAACATGTAAAGAGTTGATACCAATTCTCCTCAAACTGTTTCATAAATGGGAGGAGGAGGGAACACTTCAAAACTTATTTTGAGGCAAACATTACCCTGATACCAAATCAGACAAAAAAAAACCTGCAAGAAAAAAAGACTGCAGTGCAATATTTCTAATAAATGTTTATGTAAAAACCATCTACAAAATACAAGCAAATTGAACTCAACAATACATTAGCAGAATTATACACCATGACCAAATGATATTTATTCATGGATTGCAATGATGGTTCAGTATGTGAAAATTAATCAATATAACATACCACATTAACACAATGGAGGACAAAAAGCACACAGTTATCTCATAGAAAAAGTATTTGACAAAGTTCAACATGCTTTCACAATGCAGTGCTCAACAAAGAGTAGGAGGAAATTACTTCAACATAATAAAAACCATAGATAAAGCCTATAACTATTGTACTCAATGGTGAAAACCTGACAGCTTTTCCACTACAATTAGAACAATTGAAGGATGCCCTATTTCTCTACTTCTGTTCAACATATTATTGGAAATCCTAGTCAGAGCAATTAGACAAGAAGAAATAAAAGGCATATACATCAGAAAGGAAGTAGGATATTGTTTTATTGGCAGATGATGTGATCTTATATGTAGAAAACTAAGGATTCCACAAAATACTTGTTAGAACTAATGAACAAATTTAGCAGAGTTTCAAGGTATAAAATCAATGCACAGAAAGCAGTTGCATTGCTATACACTTAAACAATCTGAAAAGAAATTTAAGAAAACAATCCCATTTACAATAGCTTCGAAAATAAAATACTTAGGAATAAACTTAACAGAGGAGATAGAAGACTTAGAGGACTACAAAACATTATATAGACTACCCAGAGCAATTTGCAGGTTCAGTGTCATCCTTATAAAAATCCCAATGGCATTTGTTTTGCAGAAATAGAAAACATTATCCTAAAGTTTATATGGAATCTCAAAGGACCCCAAATAGCTAAAGTAGTCTTGAGATGAAAAAACAATGCTGGAAACTTCACACTTCCTTGTTTTAAAACATATTACAAAACTACAGACATAAAGACAGACATATGTAGACCAATGAAACAGACTAGAGAACCCAGAAATAAATCCTTATACGTGTGGTTGTGATCTTTAATAATGGTGTCCAGGACACACAATAGGGAAATCATGGTATTTTCAACAAATGATGCTGGGTAAACTGGATATCAACATTTAAAATAATAATAATTTGGACCCTTACTTTACACAAAATACAAAAATTAACTCAAAATAGGTTAAAGCCCTAAACATAGGACCTGAAACTTTAAAACACCTAGAAGAACACATATGGAAAATTTTTATGACATTGGATTGGCATGGATTTCTTGGATATGACACAAAAAGCACAGGCAACAAAAGCAAGAATAGACATGGAACTTAAAAGCTTCTTCAGAGCAATAGAATCAATCAACAGAATGAAAACGTGACCTACAGAATGGGAGAAAGTATCTGCAAACTATATTTATGCAGAATATATAAAGAACTAAAACTCAATAGCAACAACAATTAAAAATTCATTTTAAAAATAGGCAAAGAACTTGAATAGACATGTCTCCAAAGAAAATGTCCAACAGATAAACAAAAACGATTATCAGCATCACTAATCATCAAGTATAGCCAATAAAACCACAGTGAGATATCACCTCATATTTGTTAGGATGACTGATCAGAAAACCAGAAAAAAAAATACCATGCATGATAAAGATGTAGTGATAAATGGGAATGCTCATGAGGTTTGGTGAGAATGTAAAATGGTGTGGCCTCTATGGAAAACAGTACAGAAGTGCCTCAAAATAAGTAAAGTTACAACTACCACGTGATCCAGCACTCCGCCATCAGGATTATTATACAAAATAATTGAAATCAGGATCTTAAAGAGAAATTTGCATTCCCACATTTACTGTAACATTATTTAGAATAGGTGAGATCTGGGAACAACCTAAGTGTCACCTACGGATGAACAGATGATGGAGAGTGGACTATACGTACAAACAATGGAATATTACTCTGCCTTACAAAATAAAGCAATCCTGTCAGATGCAGCAACGTGGAAGAACCTCAAGAACATTATACCATGTGAAATTAGCTAGTAACAAAAAGACAAATCTGCATGACTCCACTTACAGGACATATCTAAAATACTCAAACTCTTAAAAACAGAAAATAGAATGTCGGTTTCCAGGGAGTGTCAGGAAGAGGAAGAGAGGAGTTGTTCAGTGGGTATAGAGTTTCAGTTTTACAAGATAATGTTCTAGAGAAGTTTTTCACAACAAGAGTCAAATAGTTAATACTACTGTGCTATACATTTAAAAATGGTTAAGATGCTACGTTTTATTTCTTTACCACATTAAAAAAGACAGCTAGAAAACTTTCAAATATGTGGAAATCAAACAATAAATTTCTAAATAATCTACGGCAAAAGGAGTAAATCCCAAGAGAAATTAAACATTTTGAACAAGTTGCTAATGAAAAATTTGATATATCAAAATTGTGAAGTAACATTAAAGCAGAATTTCTGATTAAATGTACAGCCTCAAACATGTATGTGGAGAATATCTAAAAATTACTGAGTGCAGCAATCATCACAAGAAGTTAAAGAATAGCAATTTAACCCCCCAAAAAAGAAATAATGAAGTTAAAAAGAAATTAATTAAATAAAACATAAAGATAAAATAGAGAAATCACCACAGTCAACAGTTGGTTCTCGGAAGGAAATGACTGAACTTGAGCGATCCCTGGCCATAATGACAGATAGAAAGAGAAGGCACAAATACATCTTAAAAAGAAGACATCTTATGGTTCCTTCATATGGTAAAAAGATAAAAGGGGATGTTGCCAATCACTCTACACCACTAAACTTGAAAACCTCAGTGAAGTGGAAAAACTCATGAAAAAAACTTTGACACCAGAAAAATATGGCAAATCTGAATACTCATATATCTTAAAGAAATTAAATTCATTACTAAAAACCTTCACACATTTCCAGGTCTAAATGCTTTACATATAAATTTTACCAAACAATTAAGGGGGAAATTGCCAGTTTTACAGAAACGCATGTTAACAAAAGAGGGAACTCATTTTATCAGGTTAGTATAACCCAGAATCTGTTAAGTATAACTGACATTTCTGTAGAAAATATTTTGGAAAGGATGACTGACTACATGTCCTTTCAATGTTATTCTGGAGTATTGTTGTACAAGCCCATTCAAGGTATATTTATTTTCTAGGAGATGAGCTTTTATTTCCCTTACTGATTATTGATTAAGGCCTAGACTCTATGAAGTTACTAATTAATATGTAGATATTGTTCAGGAGGAATGTGAATTATTTCTGCTAAGTAGAAAAGATAACGTCAAAAGTTACATTTTATTGTCCTGTAGGATATTAACCAGTTTTGTATGTCTACTCCAGAGTTCTTTCATTACAGGTGTGTCTTCTCTCAGATTCTTTTGGACCAGATTTACTCAGTGGATAAATCAATATGTACTGATATTTGAGACATGTTCACCCTATAGTTTCATTAGACTTATAACTCTAATTTATTAAAAATATATTGGGAAGGGGGGGAGGGACTGGAAAAGATTAGCCAAAGAACATATATGCATGTATGCATAGTCCAGAGATACAGACAACAATGTGGGGAAGGCTGGGGTGGCAGAGGTGGGGACTCAGTGGAAGGGGGCAAAAAGGGGCAAAATGGGGGACATCTGTAGTAGTGTCAACAATAAAAAATATATATACTCAGAAATAATAAAATCTGATAATGGCATTAAGATAGGAAAATTGTAAATCAATCTCATGCATAACTATACCTTTAAAAATCCTCCACAAAATATTATCAAATTAAACCCAGGATATATGAAATGAATACTACTACATCATGACCATGTTGGATTATTCCATGGATGCAAAGCTGATCTGACATCTGAAATCAGTCACTGGATTCACCATATTAACAGAATAAAAAAGGCAACAACATATGATCACCTGCAATAAATGCAGCAAACATAATACTTAATATGGCAATGATGAAAATTTTTAAAATATTTTATTTATGTATTTATTTTTAGAGAGGGAAGGGAAGGAGATAGAGAGAGAAAGAGAAACATCAATGTGCGGTTGCTGGGGGTCATGGCCTGCAACCCAGGCATGTACCCTGACTGGGAATCGAACCTGCGACACTTTGGTTTGCATCCCGCGCTCAATCCACTGAGCTATGCCAGCCAGGGCACAATGATGAAATCTTTATTTTTTAAAAGATTTTTAAAATTTATTTTTAGAGAGAAGGAAAGGGAGAAAGGGAGAGAAACATCAATGTTTGATTGTCTCTTGGGTGCCCCCTACTGGGGACGTGTCCCGCAACCCAGGCCTTTTCCCCAACTGAGAGTCAACCAGTGACCGTTTGGTTCACAGCCAGTGCTCAGTCCACTGAGCTACACCAGCCAGGGCACAATGATGAAATCTTTTCATTTGAGTTTAAGGACAAAATAAGGGTCCCTGAAATTACTGCTTCAGTTCAACCACTGGGGAAGGCAAGAAAAATAAATAAATGTATGAATTCAGAAAAGGAAGAAATAAAACTATATATTATTTGCAGATTATAACTATATAAATAGAACATGTAAAACAAATTTACAAATACATTCTTAGAATTAATACTGAGTTCTGCAAGCTTTCTGGGTACAAGGTTAATTTAGACAAAGTTTTATTTATGTATAGCAAGAAATAGAAATGAATCAGGCTGCCTTCCACTTTCAGGTTGAGTGATGATGAGTGAATTTTCTGATTCTAAAACACACAATTTCTCCATATCTTAACATCTTTGAAATTATGTATCTTACCATAGATGTTGACTTAGATTTGATGAATATGCTAGGACCTTGTAAGATAGTTGTGAAAATTAAATGAGTGAATATAATAAATTTAAAGTTCTTACAACAGTGCCATTTGCAAATATATACATATGTTCAAGCAATGTTAGCTCTAATTATGATTTTCTTCCATTATGTTTTATAACAAGTTACTGTTTGCATAAAGAAAGCTACTGATTATTTATAAATTTATTTTATACAACTAGCTTACAAAAGTTTTATTATTTATAGTATTTCTTAGTTGATTCTCTTGGGTTTCTCCAAAATATATACTGTACATATATTACCCTGGCCGGTATGGCTCAGTTGATTAGAGCATCCTCCCGTAGAACAAAAGGTTGCAAGTCTGATTCCCAGTCAGGGCACATACCTAGGTTGCAGGTTTCATTTTTGGTCAGAGTGCATATAAGAAGTCAGCTAATTGATGTTTCTCTCATATATCAGTGTTTCATTCTCTCTCACCCTTCTTCTCTCTCTAAAAACAATGAAAAAATGTCCTCAGGTGAGGATAAAAAAATTTTAAAGAATATATACATATCAATTCTCTCATTTTATTCTTTTTGAGTTTCATTTTTTCAGTCCTTTAAAAACAGTTTATAATAAAAATAGCAATGATAACAATAATAATAATGAAAGTAATGAAAACCAACACCAATGTAAAATGGCGTGTAACAGGTACTCTTCTAAGCATTTTAAATATGAACACCTTTGCCCTTTAATTTCTAATACAATAGTTAAATTATAGCACATCAACTCAATAGAATAGTATACATCCATTGAAAATACTCATTATAGGGAACTTCCAGCCAAGATGGAGGCATAGGTGGACGCACCATACCTCCACGCACAACCAAGATTGGAACAACAACAATTTAGAGGCGGAATAACACCCAGAACTGACAGAAAATTTATCTGAATGGAAGTCAGACAGCCAAGAAGTTGAAATAGACCCGTTCATCCAGACCGGTAGGAGGGGCAGAGATGAGCAGCCGGACATGGAGAACAGGGAGAATTGGGCACAAAAGGCAACTGGGAGCACGTGAGGCATCTGGGGTGTGCAAGATTGCAGCGGGTGGACCCTGAGTGAGCAAGTGGCAGCTGGCGGACCCAGTGAGGTGGCGATTGTGGACCAGGGCAGAGTGCATAGCCAAGGACCCCAGGGAAGGAACTGGGGTCCCACGGAGAGTGGAGCTGACGCCATTGCTCCCTCTTGACCCCGCCCTCACATACAATGTCACAATCTAGCGACTGGGGTGCCCAGCCCTGGTGAACACGTAAGGTTCCACCCCTCACCGTAATAGGAGCGACCAGACCAAAAAAAAAAAAAAAGAGAGAGAGAGAGAGAGAGAGATGGCTCAAACAGAACAAATCAGTGCCCCAGAACTCATCCTTTTGAGGCACCAAGAGATAGCTAACCTATCAGATGCAAAGTTCAAAACACTGGTGATCAGGAAGCTCACAGAATTGGTTGATTTTGGTCGCAAATTAGATGAACAAATGCAGGTTACCATAAAAGAAATGAAGGAAAATGCATAGAGAACCAATAGTGATGTGAAGGAAACTGGGACTCAAAACAATAGAATGGACCAGAAGGAAGAAAGAAACAACCAAACAGAAAAGAATGGAGAAATAAGAATTCCAAAAAATGAGGAGAAGCTTAGGAACCTCCAGGACATCTTTAAACGATCCAACATCTGAATTATAGGGATACCAGAAGGGGAAGAGGTAGAGCAACAGATTGAAAACGTATTTGAACAAATAATAAAGGAAAACTTCCCCATTCTGGCAAAGGAAATAGACTTCCAGGAAATCCAGGAAGCTCAAAGAGTCCCAAAGAAGTTGGACCCAAGAAGAAACACACCAAGGCACATCATAATTACATTAGCCAAGGTAAAAATGAAGGAGAGAATCCTAGAAGCAGCAAGAGATGAGGGGACAGTAACCTACAAAGGAGTTCCCATCAGACTGTCAGCTGATTTCTCAAAAGAAACCTTATAGGCAAGAAGGGGCTGGAAAGAAGTATTCCAAGTCATGAAAGACAAGGACCTACATCCCAGATTGCTCTATCCAGCAAAGCTTTCATTTAGAATGGAAGGGCAGATAAAGTGCTTCTCAGATAAGGTCAGATGAGGAATTCATCATCACCAAGCCCTTAGTTTGTGAAATGTTAAAGGAACTTATCTAAGAAAAGAAGATTAAAAAAAACACGTATAGTAAAAGGACAGCAAACTCACAATTATTAACAACCACACTTAAAGCAAAACCAAAGGAAACTAAGCAAACAACTAGAACAGGAACAGAACCACAGAAATGGAGATCACATGGAGGGTTAGCAACAGGGGAGTGGGAGGAGGA
The DNA here is from genome assembly GCF_019186645.2 of Phyllostomus hastatus. Classification (NCBI taxonomy): domain Eukaryota; kingdom Metazoa; phylum Chordata; class Mammalia; order Chiroptera; family Phyllostomidae; genus Phyllostomus; species Phyllostomus hastatus. The sequence goes on along the minus strand of NW_025334033.1, from coordinate 4,124,351 downwards.
GAGAGGGGGAAAAGGTATGGAGAATAAGTAGCATAGATTGTAGGTAGAAAATAGACAGGGGGAGGGTAAGAATAATATGAGAAATGTAGAAGCTAAAGAACTAAAAAGTATGACACATGGACATGAACTAAAGCAGGGGAAGTGGGTGGGAGAGGGTGTACAAGGTGGAGGAGAGTGAAGGGGGGAAATGGAACAACTGTAATAACATAATTAATAATATATATTAAAAAATAAAATAAAACAAAAATCTTAAAAAGGAAAATACTCATCATAAAGGGTATAAAAATTGATAATTGCATATTATCAATTACATACAATCATGCCTATAATATTTATGCATCTGAGAAAAAGACAAGAAGAAATATGGAAAATGATTTGCTAGGAAGGAATTCTAGATTTTTGCTTTTAAATTTCTCTTATTTGTGCTAAAATTTGATAATGATCTTTTAAAATATGTTAATGCTTTGTAATCTAAGAACACAATCTATACTTCCATGTTAAAAGTGGGGGAAATTTTCCAGTTGTAAGTAGAGAACTTTTGTAAAAAACAGAAGAATTTTTTTAGTATAATGCTTTCATCGCTATAGTTGACCTTGTCAATATATTGAAAATGGGATGAGGAATTGAAGTCCTTGGAAGTAGCTGTGGAAGAATAGAAAATAAAAGTGTCTCAGGGAGCATTAATGATTAATACAAATTCCCCCAAAAGTAAGTCAGTCTCAAATATTAGAAATTAGCTATTATTTAACAGTAATATTATTAAATACTATTAAATTGAAATATGAATATTTAATAATACCTATTAATTGTAAAATGGCTCCTATAATAATAGAAAATGGTTAAATTTTGACATTATTCCAATGGTACTATTTTCAGAATGATTGTTAACAGTGTGTTTGGTGCCACATTACATCAAGAATTCTATTCTTAATATATTCCATAATAGTGAAATATGATACACCTCGTATATATGGTATGCATGATCTATAATACCTGTATATGATGTCAGTTGGCTACTGAAAATATCAAGGGGAACAAACACCTTGTAAAGTATATGATTGTAACCACTGTACACCTGAAACTAATACAAAATAATGCTGAAATCTAAACTATAATTTAAAAAATTATTTTAAAGAAAAAACATTTTCAAAGACATGAGTTTTAGAGTCCAACAGATATTGAGGTATTTGTGATTTTTCTAAACTGTAGCTCCGTACCTTCATTTAAGCTATAAAACTTATAATAACCTGTTTCTTATCTCTAAAATAAGCATGCTATGCATTGTTGTAACAAGCATTAAATCTACAAAAAGGAATTATATATTGTTGTAATAACCCCGTGTAATAAACAACCTCAACTGTTAAAAAATTCATCCTTATTGCTCATACACCATCTAGTATGATACTGTGCAGCTTCGCAGCTATGTACTAGGCAGTCTCCTTCAGTTCTTTTCTGTGCCTGTGTGTGTGTTTGTGGATTGCTGATCCAATTCAAACATGTGAAAAAACATTTTTTCCTCAAAATGACTCTTTTTTTCCTAATAATTTACTAATGGCAAAGAATTAAAGTCACTTTAAAAATAATATTCTTCGCTGTTTTAAAATTAATTCCCCTGTTTAGGTCCTAAAGCAGTTCAAATTCAATTTGAAATAAGATAGGAATTGGTGTCTGCTTATATTTTTGTACATTCTTTAACTGTGACATAATACATAAATAAATATTCCTCCATCTTCTCTGTAACTGAATAAAGTTCAGAACAAAATTGTGGACTCCAACAGGCTACTTTTTACTTTGTTTATAATTTGGACCATGGTCCACATATAGGAAAATATTATGCAATGTATTATATCACATACTATTTCATTGCTTCTTTAGTTGATTCAATTTCATAGCTATCATTTATTTGCTTAAATAAGTGAATATCTAATCAGAGAATATAATATCCTTTGGGAATCTAGCATTTTTTAGCTTCCTTTAAAGCCTCTACTGAATTTTTTCCTAGAAGAATAGGGGATAGTAATGGAGTCTCCTGAGAACTTCCAAACGCACAGTTTTGACTTAACTGGAGACTTTGTTTCCTTATTCAAGTCAAGCAAGTATTTATGTATATTTTGAATTTCTGGTTTAGATTTTTGACCCAACCCTAATTATATGCTAAGGTTCATTTCCATTGTATATATAATGGGGCTTTTAGCTTGGAACAAGTACTTTACTAAAACATAGAGAACATTTCAGAATGGATTTAGGATTGGCAATTTACATTCCCTCTTTGAACTTAGCATATGTCCTTTCCAATCTTTGTTCTTTCCAGTCTGCTTTCTCTATATTGTCAGTGGTAATCATAAACTTCTAAAAAAGAAGGCTAGCTTATAATAAAATGTAGACTTGATCTTTCAAACTTATCTTAATTACTTCAGGTGTAATTATAGTTCTTTAGCTTGCCTTAAGCATAGCTAACTGTTACTAAACATGAAACATAATGAATATGTTATCAAGAAAAAACCCAAGTTTAATCCATTTTGTCCCATTAATGTTAAATGAGTGATCTTTTATATTTAAGGCTTTCTGCCTCCTCATTTTTTCCTAGTAAAATCATATTTCAACATGTGAAACAAATGTTGTTAGAGATTGTTTTAAATATCACATTTCCTAATTTTAGAAACATTACATGGGAATTGCTTTGGTGTATTTTTATACTTTTTCTACTAGACTAGGTTATAAGCTTGATGACAGGGAGGTCATTTTTCTCTTATTGACTGATAACATCATAGTACCTATAATATCACGGTGCCTGGCATTTAGTAGGTACTCATTAAATATTTGTTCAATTCAGCTGAAGTGAATTAGCTAACTCTTTAAATTTGTTAAAGGGTGAATGATTGATTTAAAAGTCATCCTTTAAAGCAGTCTAGGGCCCCACCTATTAATTGCTACCACACACAAAATAGTTATTGGAGCACCAGGCTGTTTATAACAGAGAATGGGGCAAGAGTGCAACCTGAAAGACATCCTAGACTTTTGTGTGGTAGGCATAGAAGTAGCATGATCCATCTTTAGTTTGTGTCCATGTGTGAACATAAGATAAGGTGATTGTTCATAGGAAAAAGTGCATACATTGAAGATAACTCATAGGTGAGTACTGGATCTTAAAGTCTAAAACCTTCTGTATTACTTAATAGATATTTTAAGTGAAGTAGTTTTGGATACTTAAGAAGTTTATCCAACAATAATTCATATAAAAAATACATTGAATGGATTACCATGTGTGTTTTAAAAATTAAGGCACATGTACAGATTCGGTGTGGATTTTGTTTGGGCCATTTATATTTGGTAAGATATATTTTATTGTATTTCACCAAATTTTAATATTAACATTGACACAATAGTTAAGTGTATAAAAGAATTTTTTAGTCATATCATTGTATTGTGGATATATTTACAAAGAAAAGAGTTCTCCTCCTTCACTTACTGAGAAATGTCCACATGAAATCCTGTGATATCATGGTCATGGTGCGGATAAAGAGAAAAGGGTGGAAGTACAGACAGACAGGGTTCGCCTGGTGCTGACGATGGTCCACGCTGGGCCGCACTAACGCTAGACTGAGTGTGTTCTCGTTTGACTCTACCCAAAGGAAGGAAATCATATAATCCATGAATTATTTGCCCTCTTTTTAAAGTTATTGAGAAAAACAGACCTCAGGAGCAGAAATTAATCATCTTTGACTTTTCTAAAATGTATCAATTAATTTTACAGAAATGTCTTTTTTCTCAGGTTTATATTGTGAAAAACCATATAATAAAAACACTGTTTTGATGTGAAACAGTTTTAAAAACCACTTGTAAACCACTTTGAAAAACTGAAGGGAAATGTACTTTATTTTTTATTGTGATGTACAAATTTACCTCCAAGATATATTTTTGTTTGTCTACTTATTTTTAATCAAAGCCTATTAGAAATTCAATTGTCCATTGGGCTTAATGGATGAAAGTTGTTCTTTAAGGTAATCATAGACAGTTTTAATCTTTAAAAATATCTATTTTTAGAGATGAAATGATAGAATCTCAAATAAGTATCGTTCTCTATTCCACTTTTAAATGCAAAATTAGAGAACTATGAAGAATTAAAATGGGGCTCTGTGGCCTATTTGGTGCCCATTTGATTGCCTATAGTAGTTTGGATCCATTGTACCACTAGGCAATAACAAATAAAACCCTAATTGAACATAAACTTGATTTCTTATAAGTATGCCCAGTGCCATAAGTTTATTCATTTATTACTTTGTCCTACTTTAGACAATTTTATTAGTTTATGATTTTTTAAATTTATTTTTTAATGGTGCTAACATACCAACTCTATGCTGGTCTGCTAATACGTGGCTGACATATTTTCCTTTTGGAATGTTTTCATTTTTAATAATTTTTAATTTATGCTTTTTTAGTTTGTTTCTTTTGCCTTTAATAGCTATATGATATTTTTCCCTTTTCTTAGAACAATTCCCAGCCTAACTCCATGCTAGTAAGGTGCAGCACTTTTGGTCACCGACCACGTGGTGTCATCAATATCAACTTGGTTGCCATTCTCAGATACCAAGTTTTCCTATTAATGGATCAACTTCTTGCATTTCCTTTTAGTTTTATCTCAAACAAATGTGAATTGCCCTTATTATCCAATTTCAGCTGGGTTTTCCTTTCTTTCTTTTTTTTAGCTTCCTGAATCATCATTTCTTATTCTGCTCACTAATCTTTTTGCTTAGCATTTGGCATCCTCAGACAAGCTGTTTATGGGCAACTGCTCATGTGAGGTGAACTGTAATGAGGACTACATCCTTGCTGTAACAGAGGAAGAAGACCAAAATGAAACCTTGCCTCCCAGCTGGAAATCATTGATTCCCCTTCTACAAAACTGAGTTTACATTTTATTCAGTTATATATTCTCGTTCTTCTTTATTGCTTTGTAGTATAATTGTATATGAATACACACATAATTACAAACTTGCTATTATGACTTTTACCTCCTAATTTTTGCAGAATATTAACAATATTAATAATAATCTCTAATGTTAATAAGGTAGATACTTTCTGAGGGTTTCATATGTACCAGAGGGGACCCTAAAAAACCAGAATCATCTTCTGGAGGGCAGGCGCCTTGTAGTGCAGGCTTCCCCTGCTAGGTGAGTGTTCTAGGAACCCATCTGCAGCAATGCACCAGTTGGTGCTGCTGTGAGATGCTGCATTTGGCTTCAGTGAATTTTTTTTTGAAGTCTCAATGCATTTGCCCATTTTGTGATGAGTGATTTACCAGAGCACCTGCCCACAATGCGCTGAGTGGTTAGGAGTTTTTGACCCAAACCAGCATGACCTCCATACCCCACCCTCCCTGATGTCACCCCTAGAGACCTTGTTTGTTTGTTTATTTGTTTGTTTATTTGTTTGTTTCCACAGATGAAAAAAGTCCTCAGAGGGAAACATTTTGCCAGTGTGAAAGGGGTGAAACAAAAAACAGCAGAAGCACTAAAAGGCATCAAAATCAAAGAGTCCAAAATCTGTTTTGTGCAGTGGAAAAACATTGAGATAGGTGTATTGCATCAAATAAAGAGTGCTTTGAAGATGACCAAAGTTTAAACATGTAAGAATAAGTACACAATTTTTTATAAGTAAATTCTATGTTTAGGTCCCCCCTCATATTATGTAATTTAATCCTAAAGTATCAATTACTGAATATATTACTAAGTACTGTCATTTTCACTCTTTTGCACTTCTGGTAAGTTGTAGAGTGGGAATTCAAACAGGCCACTGACCCCAAGGCCTGAGCAATTTTAACCATGATGATATATGGCCTCTGAAAAAATACAATTAGGGCAATGTGTTTGCTCATGATGACAAAATAAGCAGTTGAAAAATGTGAACTGAATCCAAACCAGATTGTTCTTCATTGAAATAAAAAAAATAAAACCAATAAAATGATGTTATTTTCCATTTAAATAACTTTGTAGTGCAGACATAATATGAGAATTAGTCATCATAAATACCTATGTTTTTTTTTCTCTCTCTTTTCTTCGGCTCCTTCCTGTTCCCTTCAAACTTTAAATTTAACTGTTTTCCTAATGTAAAGATTAATTTCTTCTGAAAGTATATACATACATATATACATACATACCAAAAAAATGTTCATGGAAGGCAAATTGGATTAGTTATGCAAACACATTAATTTTAATTTTAATTGGATTGTTTTCAGAATATTTTTAATTTAGGAATAATAGTGTATTTTAAAATGCAAAAACTTTCAATTTACAAAGAATCTTATTAATTTCCATCATGTGAAGTGGTTCAAAGTGATGTAGTGACAATATTTGTAGGTGGCCTGATTCTGATGCACAGGGTGTGGGTGCCTCATCACACACTGTTGTGTCACCTTTGATCCCAGCTACAACTTTGGCGATCCATTATGGGCACACTGACAAGGTTCTGCCGTAAACTCAGACTGTGCATTTCTCCATTCCTGTGCCTCAGGGCTTTCAATGAAGCCAAGGGTGCTTAACTCAGCCCTTGTGCCAGGGAAGCCTGCGAGGGTGAGGGAGTTACTGCAACCTGCAGCAAACCTCAACCAGTGGGAGACAGGAAAGCATGAGTATATGCACCAGCCTGACATCCTTCAGATGAGTGATTCTGAGACACATTCCACAGAATTCCTCAGAGAATCCCCAGTAGAACTGCTCCTTGGTTACCCAGGTCATGAACACACTTGATAGCGTGAACTGGTTTGCTTCCCTGTCTCACTCCCATGTCACCTCACTCTGCTTCCATGGATTCTTCTCCCAAATAAATGACCAGCACCCAAGTTCTTATTCTAGTGCTTGTTGTGGGACACCCCAAACTAAGAGAGTAATTTGAACTGAATGTTCAGATATCATAGAGAATTTAGTATTCTTTTTAACCCTGCCTTTTGTTTTCAGATTTTTAATGGATCTTAAGAAAATCTTTTTAGGCCTATGTACTTGCCCATACTTGCACGATTCATCAGTTTCAGGGATGCTATATTTATTAATACCTGTAATGTACATTTTAGTGCTTCAAATCTGTATTTAAGAGCAAAAACTTTATAAATCCTTTGAAAAACACTTGTTACTTTAAGTTGACCAACTCTAACTATGCATGATACACTTATTAGAACTCAATGAGAAAGGAAATAATGTGTTTCTTTAACTTGACATTTTATTCTGCAGGATGTTGTTTTTTTTTTCCAGGAATTCTGTTCTGTGGGACGATGTAAGGAAAGTATTAATTTGGCATCTGTCATTATAGGTTTCATTTACTGTTTTCTTTCTTCTTCTTCTTTGCTTTTTTTTTTCTTCTTCTTTTGCTTTTTTTGTCTTTCTTTTTAAGGTCAAAACTCAGTGTGCTCAGGAAACTCACCCAGTGGCTACCAGTGGGTCAGTGCATCCAGGCCTTTTTCTTTCCTTCAAAGAGGAAAGTGTGCTGGATGCAGCTGCTCAAATCACACCTTTTTTCTCTCCAAGATGCTAATTTAGTTAGCACTCAGTGAGAAAACAGCTTTAAAATTCACAAAACAAATTACCATGTTTATTTATTTTTCTTTATTCTAAGCCTCCCCAAAACCTGAATCTCTGAATATCTGGGATCAAATGACCATTAGTGATGAAAATCAACTGTCTGGTGATAGGTATTTATTTAGAAATTCATAAATATCAAAGTTGTAGGAGAAAAAGTAAAACCTGTAGATTTGAATTATCACCGAAATGTATTCTAAGCTTTATGCAAATAACCAGGGCTCCTCTCTATAGCCATGTCGCTCAGATGCCTGTGTGTATGTGCGCCGGGTGTGTTATCTGCTTCCTAAAGTGCTTTTGTTAACACCATAATTTTAAATTAAGTTTTTCAGAAAGCTGTTCCTGCTGTACATTTTGGCATCCAAGATTAGGTCAGTGGCCATAAATCTCATTTATGTACTTAATGCAAAGGAGATACTGCTGCCTGGGGAATCATGTGAGCTGGATTCCTCACTCTGCCCCTCTTACAAGATATTGACATATAAAACAAAATGCTCCCATTTTGTTTTGCATCTTTCTTCATTTAAAACTTTAAATAAAGAATGTTTATGCAAGGTTCTTTTTCATTCATAAAAATGGAAATCTCCCTTTGTGTCTGCATGAGTAGACTTGTATTCTTGTTCACGAATTCGAGTGATAGATTGCCCCATAAAATCTTTACGTTTGGCTTGTGCAGCTGAGTTCATGACTGAATACGGAATGATAAAGAAGCTTTAGCATTTTGTGGAAAGAAAAGAAATCATGCCTTCGAGATGGCCCTTAAGCTAGCTTTTAACTGCCTGGAAATCAGCTAGAAATGTACAATCAAACTTGTCATTAAAGGCATGTTATTTAGTGTAAATCTTGGAGGCATAATCTGTAAATAAATGCAAAGGGATTCTATAATATTATTTGGTTTTCTTTATATTTGCATGAAAGTCTGCCAATCCAAATATATATGTTTTCCTTTTTTTTTTTTTACCTTTCTATCCATTAGAAGTTAACATAGAAATGATGGATTGTGTCACTGGCCAGTCCAGCAGCCTATTTCTTTCAACACATCACAGTGTATTTACTGTTTCAGCTATATTGTTTTCAATTTCTGGCAAAATAGTCAGTTTTTGATCCTGGGTAGAAAATGTCAGTGCTCACATTTCCTGTGGGGTTTTGGCCTTTTTGTGAAAAGGTAGGGGAGAGCTAAATGAATTATGATGCTGTCATCTGAAGAAACCACAGTGTATTTCTTTGCCAAATTTTAGCAAGAACAGAGCTGATCATCTGCTGGTGTAAGCTTTTCCTTGAAGCCTCCCAGCAGTTCGCTCCGGCTTCTGCCTGTTCTCTCTCATGCTGTGAGAATGGAGCCTACAGAAGTCCTTTTAACCTTCCCTTTGCAAGGTTAATTGATTTAATAATCCTCCAAGAAGATAAATTTTGACAGAGGAATTTAGAAATCTAAATTTAGGGATTTTACAACTGAGCTTAAGTAATATTAAAATAAAGACAGAGTCACTTCTCCATGTAAGCAGTTTAGGGAGACTGCATGTGCCTTGTATCAATTTTTTGAAACTTGACACTCCTCACATCCTTCACAATTCTATATCTTTATATTTTATAGAATAACAAATATTGCCAGGTAGCATTTGTGCATTATAATAGTTGAAATCAACACATTCTGAATGTGAACATAGCTATTATACATTGTAATCATCTGATACTGTATTTGCCATGCTTAAGCGCTCCTCAATAACCATTAATTTATATTTTCTAATATCTTTTACTGACCCCAAAGGAAGTATCCTTGCTTAAAGTAATGGCATTTTGTTCCTACCAATTTGGAACAATTCATAGAAAAAAAGCCAGTACTGAGGATTATGATCTATGTGGATTCTTCAGTTTAATATTTTAACAATCATTTTGTAGCTATTTTAAATGATTTTTAAGACTTAACTTTGATTTATATTTCCTGAGAAATAATTCTAAGTCTTTGTTTCTTCTAATCACCTCTTTTTTAATCACCTTTTTCTCCTTTTGGCCAGCTGTATCCTAGGATTTCTTCTTTCTAGTACCTTTTCTGTACCAAGAACTCTTCTAAATGCTGGGTTTACTATAAGGAATGAAATAGACTCATTTTCTGCACTCACAAGATCCATAATCTAGTGAAAATGATGCCCATATTTATGCAAAAGAGATTCAAGAGAGAGAGGAATGCACCTAACTTAGGTTTTATTTTGGGGGCGATTCCAGGTGTCTAGGGAGTTACCAGGTAAAGATAGGAGAAAGAAGGAGAAAATTGCCAATGGTCAGAGGCAATAAATAGCATTTTGAGGCCTAAAAGCAAAAGAGAGTATGATGCCACAGAGGACTTGAAAATAGTGGCAGAAAAATTATTAGCATTAAGTCACCCTACAAGCATGTATTGAGTGTGTATTATGTGTGGTTGTTACGTTATGTCATTGCGGTACAAAGACACGTAAGGAATAGGTCCTACCCTCTAAGAGCTTATGTATAATCTACTGGCAACTGTGTATTTGATTTGTATTAAAGAATTAAGATAGAGTGTTTTTTTAAAGGAGAGAGAAGTTCTGTAGACTGTACAAGTAATGGTACTTTTATGCCATGAATACTCTTTCAGACACTTACCTGCCTTAGTTACATAAAAGGTAACCACTTGCAAACCATCCTGGGTATGTTTCTGTCCAAATGTGACAGTCTCTGCCTTTGTTCAGTGAGGAAATAAGGAGTTCATTATCATTTTTTCACATATATGTTTCCCTATTTTCATCTCAGGGGGTGGAAGTTTTGATAGTTCATGTTACAGTGAAGATGAATGAATGAGAGCAGTCTCCTAAGTTGTAAGAGAGTTTAAATAAATAAGGCAGAATGTCAGCATCACACCCTTATTGCTGGGGGGTCCATAAAAGTCGTTTGGTCAGAGGTCATGCAGATGACTAAGGAGTGAAGTAGTCCAGGTATAAGGTAGTCAATTTTAATATTTACTGTGGTAAAATAGAGGGTTAAACTAGAGAATGTATCTACCTTAATCTGAAGTTATTTAAAATACCATCTTAATCTAACAAAACATGGATTTAACACCTGTAAATTAGCTCACCTGTCTCATTTCATAGATGAGGAAACTAAGGTCTGAAAAATATAGAGACCAAAGTCTCACAGCAAGTTAGCAACAGAGATGGGACTGGAGCCCAGGTCTCCTGACTTTTGGTTCAGTGGCTCGCAGCATTGTTTACAGAAACCTCTAGAGATTTTAGTCAGGACTTTTGGGGTAGTGAGATTATATTTGCTTTCAGAAAATCAATATAAGAAAGCTTTTACAAAGTAACTAGATCATAACTCCTAAGCAAGAACTAAAATGTATAGTGATTCAAAAACTTGCAACATGTGGAATTGTGTACAAAAAGAAATATATATATGTAACCAGAAGACAAGATTTGAATGATTACAGCAGCTTCCTTATATGGAAATGAGGGACATTTTATGGGGTCTTTGCACTTGGAATTTAGCGTACCTAGAACATTCTTCTCCCAGATACTGGCATGGTTCACGGGGGTGGGGGAGGGGGCACGTCACTTTCTCAGGGAGGCCTTCCTTGCCATTCATTTATAAATGCCACACAACCACTCTAATACTTCATCTACTGCTTCCTTGTCTTAAATGTGTCCTTGACACTCATCCTTGTCTCACATGGGGTATATTTTATTGTTTTTGCTTTGCTTACTCTCTATGTTCTTTGGCTAGAATGTAGGCCCTTGGTCAGTTAGGGAGGGAATGGTACAGCTTCTGACACTCTGAAGGTACTTAACAAATATTTATTGAATACTAAATGTATGTATAAATATATACATCTATACACACATTTAATATTATATATACATTTAATATTTTATATATATATATATATATACACTTAGTACATATCTACTTCACTTACAAGGTCACTTTGCTCATTTAAGAGCAATTAAAAGTAAAACATGATTTAGAAATTATGTATGAAGTTTAGTATTCCCATACACATAATTTTTAGAAGCTTTATTGTTAGCTTTAACATATGGTTATATTTTGCACTTGACAAATAGAAGTCTGTTTTTGCCTCCTTTCAAGAATAAGGATAAAATGTTTAAACCATTAAATATACGGATTCAATACCTAAAACATAATGTTTTTTGCCACATTTTATGCATAGATATGAAAAATTCAGTGTTACAGAGGGTACACATAAAAAATTAAGATGAGAGGTAGTGTAAGTTTATACATGTTTAAACTTGGAAGATACGTATAGTTGTCTAAAGTAGTAGTGTCGGTTTGGACTTCCACTGGCTGCGTATTGTTTTTGCTCTACATCCTTGCCAGCACTTGGTGTGGTTTGTCTTTCAATTTTGTCAGTTCTAGTGGGTATGTTATGATATCTATTGTGGGTTTAATTTGCATGTCTCTAACTGCTAATGAAATTGAATAATTTTATGTTTTTATTGGCCATTTTGATCATCTCTTTTATAAAATGGCTGTTTAAGTGTCTCATCTAGTTTTGTATTGAACTATCTGTTCTTTTTATTGATTTATAAGTTCTTTATATATTTTAGATATGAGGCCTTTGTCAAATATGTCCGCTGCAAATATTTTTCCCATTCTGTACCTTGCCTTTTTACTGTTTTAATGGTATCTTTCTTGAACAGATTTTACTAATTTTGTATAGTACAACTTACCACTTTTTTGTTTATCATTAATACCTTCAATGTCCTATTTAAGAGAACATTTTCAAGCCTGAGGCCATGAAGAAATGTTATGTTATCTTCTAAAAGCTTTATTGTTTATCTTTCACATTTAGATCTACGGTCTCATCAAAATTGATTTTTGTGTATGGAGCAAGGTAAATTTCATATTTTATGTTTTTCATAAGGATATAGAATTGAACCATCACCATTGATTGAAATGACAGTTTTTTTTTCAGTGCTCTGCAGTGAAAATTAAGAGTTTGTATAATTGTGTCCTTGTTTCCAAATTCCCTTTTCTTTTCTGTTGTTTTATTCGTCTATCTTTGTTCTAGTACCATACTATCTGAATTATAGTTCTAAGTATGTCTTGATATCCAATAGAATAAATCCTTCAGCTTTGTTCCTTCATATCATCTCAGGTCTTTTTAGCCCTTTGCATTTCCATGAACATTTTAGAATCAGTGTGTCAATTTCAACCAAAAATGATACTGGAATTTAGGAAAACATTAAGTATATTAACTAATTAGGGCAGAATTGAGATTTCTACAATACTAACACTTCTAATTTGTGAATGTGTGTATACCTCATATTAAGGTTTTTTAATTGCTTATTTAATTTCTCTGGGAATTTCAGCAGTACACCAAGCACTTAGCATGACATCTGTGGACTGAAGACTGGAGGCTATAGTAAACTGGGAAGGATGGAATCTGGCTGACTGAGCAGTTATTTAATTCCAGGTGGTAGAAAAATTTCATTAGTGCCTTGCTCCCTCAAAGCAGCCTAATCTGCCATCTAAAACCAGGCTGAAGCCACAGGCATATGAACCTAACTGATGGAAGGATTCTTAGAGATGGATTTGGTACCAGAGAAGCGGGCTGCAGTGGCCTCACAATAAGGAGGACTGGTTGCATCCAAGAGATACATGACCTGCATGATTGGTCTGGGGACGTGGTGGGGATGTGGCGAGAGCTCATACAATCAGATCCTCTTCTCAAGCCCAAGAAAGAAAAGATTGCCACTTGGACTGAGGACACATATTCCAACTAGCAATAATTAGGAACGTAGATACTTATCCATAAACATAAACCGTTAACCAAAAAAAAAAAAAACTCCAAGAAGTTTCAGAAAACCGACACAGGCTCAGGAAAACAGGTGTCACATTCAACACAAAAATAATTTAACCTTCTGTGAATATGAGTTCATATGACAAGCAAAAGAATGCTAATCACTGTAATTGGTGTTTGATAAATTATGGAAGATGGAGCTAAAGGGATACTGTAAAATTGAATCAATTATCAGGTTATGTAAAACAAAATCTTAGTATTGGGATAAATAATTGAAAGAAAAGGTCTGAACACCAGCTTAGTGAACTAGAAGGTTAAGCCACAAATTTTTACATAACCCAGTGCAAAATTACAAAGACATGAAAAAGTATAGGAGTTTATTATATTTGGTGCCCTTTATTTTTCTTTGTGGGGTTTGTATATCCCTCGGCTTCATGTGATTGTGCATGTGTGTTAAGTTTCTGGGAGATAGGACATAGGGAATGTTTAGGGTCATAAAGGAAACTGCTAAAAAGCATTAAGGATAACAGAAATAGCAAAGAAGGCATACAGCATTTAACTGATTTATGCACTTATCTTTATTATATTCTTCATCCTACTTTTATTGGGTTTAAGGAAAAATGGGGATCTATTTTCCCTGCCATTCTTCTTGTTCCTACAATTAGTGATTTTTATTTATAGGTCTTTTGGAAGATGACTTATAACTTTATATGATATACCTATATCCCTACTAATTTAGTATCTTCAAACATTATTACAGCCTCAGCATTAAGAGTAAGGAATTAACTATATTCTATTAAATATTTACGATATGGCAGACTCTGTATTAACTCATTTATCTTAACAACATCCCTATGAGTTAGGCACTGTTGTCTTCCTCATTTCGCAGATGATGGAACGAAGGTGCCTAGAAATTAACTAGGCCAAGTTTACATAAATAGGCAGTGGTGGGATGCACCTAAACACACTGGGCCTTAAGTATCTGGTTTTAACCTCTATGCTAAATGGTCTCTCCACAGGTCAATGATACACCTATATTACGTCTGCTATTGAAGGATTATATAGAACAAAGGTACTTTTCTCAAACTACTTTGCTCTAAAATTTTAAGTGAGAAATTTAAGTGTAAAAATGTGTCATGTTATAAAATAAATTATTTCCAATGAAATGCTAATAGCAATGGTTCCAAAGTGCTAAAGCAAAGCAAACACTGGATAGATTCTGGTTCTGCTTTTAGTTTTTAATTAGTGACTGTGAAAATAATTTCTCAGTGTTGTTAAAGCAGCTTGGTGGTGGAATAACTTTACACCATTAATCCTTACTTAAAAATAAATTCACCTTGGGCAAACAATACATTAGAATGAAATGATACCGCTTAAGATGAACAATAGGCTTTTGTTAAAGTGTCTAAACGTAGCAGTAACTAAAGAGGTCAGCCGGCAACTGCACTGTTTTGGAAAGCTACTGACTTCAGGGACAAGGTAATGCTGACAAAGTCACCTTTACTGTTCAGATGTGGAAGTTTGATGGCAACCTATATTCACTCTGTAAACAGAAATATCTCAAGAAAAAAGGAAACAAAATGTTTTTCCCTCCTTCCCCAAATGGCACATTTTCTTGGCTCTTGTCCCACAAATATGTTCATTGAAATGAAACCCAAAACCTACAAACAAAAACTGTTTAAAGCCAGACATAGAACTAAAATTCTCTGTAAGGAAGCTTATTTAAAGGCATTTGTAAGAAAGTGCATGTCTAAAGCATGTTATACCTTAAAATATCATCCTTAAATAAAATGTTTGTTAAATGCCATAGTCCGAACTTGACTTTAACTTTTTTTAAATTATTTTATTGTTGCTCAATTACAGTTATCTGCATTTTCTCCCCACCCCAGCAAAACCTACCTCCCTTTCTTGCTTCCACCCTCCCCCTTGGTTTTGTCCATGTGTCCTTTATAGTTGTTCCTGGAAACCCTTCCCTCTGTTATCCCCTCCCCGCTCCCCTCTGGTTACTGTCAGATTGTTCTTAATTTTAATGTCTCTGGTTATATTTTATTTGCTTTTTTCTTTTATTGATTATGTTCCAGTTAAAGGTGAGATCATATGGTATTTGTCCCTCACCACCTGGCTTATTTCACTTAGCATAATGCTCTCCAGTTCCATCCATGCTGTCGTAAAGGGTAGGAGCTCCTTCTTTCTCTCTGCTGTGTAGTATTCCATCGTGTAAATTAACTTTTTAAAAATCTGATTTCATTACTTTATGTCTGTACCATGTAAGATTTGAAGAAAGAGAGTTTAAAGTTCTCAAACTCATTTAGGAGCATTGTCTTCATTATTTTTCCTTTACTCTTTCACTGTGTTTAACTAACAAAATATTTGAGTAGAAATTTTTAAAATTCAGTGAAAATCTAGATATTTCTTAAGATATTAATGAATTCATTTAGAAGAGTATATGGGTTTCTTCAATTACGTATATATAATCTGAGGTTAACATGATGTTCAGAGGCAAATAATATATCAAAACAAAGAAATAGGTTAATAATCTGATCATTTCCTACCAGTCAAGAGTATGTCCAAAAATTATAACAGTTTGGAAAATATGGGAGAAAAAGTTTAGAGATATGGAAGAAAATTCTGGAGGTCCCTCTTTTAAATAAACAGAACAGAAACAGGTGATGGAAGAGAGATAATTTTTTAAAATAGAAGAAAATCATTCTTAGTTTAAGAAGATAAATTATGCATATTAAAACTCCCATGCAGAATGATTTTTTGATGCAATCAGAGTTATCTTCTATCTGGATGAATACAGTGATTTTTGATAGGATCTTTTTTCGGAAACTCATGCAACTGGCATGGATACCTTCTTTTTTATTACCTTCATGTTGAAAAATTAACACAGAAAAAAAGCACAAATAGACTATACAGGTAAAAGAAATTTTACAAAGTGATCGTACCTGTAACTACTATCCAGGTCAAGGCAGAAAACCTTATGAAGGATGCGGAAGTCCTCCCTCCACTTTGTGCCCTTCCCAGTCACTAGTCCTTCCCACTTTCCTGAAGGCAGCCGCCCTTCTCCCAATTAGCTCTCTCTGTATGAAAGTATTTGTTATTTATTCTTATGTATTCTCTTTAGGTTGGTTTCTTTTGCCTTATTTCACTCAACAATAAGGATCTTTGGTTCATATACATATGCTTTCTATTGAGTGGAATTGTGAGTTGTTGTTGTTTTTTAAGCAATTAAAACAGTTTGCACTCTCACCAGCAGTGAACTAGAGTTCCATCTGCTCCATAGCCTCACTAACACTTTGTATCATCAGTCTTTTTAGTATTTGTCATTCTGGTGAGTATACAGTGGTATCTCTGTATGTGCGGTTTGTAGCTCTCAGATCATGTTTTCTGGCCATTGAACACCATCTCTTGTAAAGTGCCTGTTGGTCTCCTGAACATTCTCCTATAGAGGCTCTGTCCAAGTTTTTAATGAATTGGTAAGTATTCTTTTACTATTCTAGATGTGAGCACTTTATCAGATATGTGTGTTGCAATATGATATTCTGTGCCATGGCTTCTCTTTGCACTCTTTTAATGGTGTGTTTTGATGAACAATTTGTTCCTTTTCTGTGTCTCATTTAAGAAAAATCTTCCTGTATTTCAAGTTCATGAAGACCATGTTATCATCCAAAAGCTGTATGGTTTTTTCTTTCACATTTCAAATATAGACCATGAACATTTTGTTAAAAATAGGATTTTAAAAGTTTGAACCAATTTCTATCTCTCCTAAAATGTGCATGAGCATCCCAGCTCCCTCACACATTTGCCAAAGCCTGCTCAAACTGGATATTATTAATGTCTTTTATTTTTACTAACATGGTGAGCTATAGCTTTTTCTTGTTATTGAAATTTATGAGATATTCAAGACATACAAAAATGATCAAAAGTAATATACATTAGAGTTCTGGTCAAGATGGAGGTGTAGGTAGAAACACTTTGCCCCCTCACACAACCAAAAGAAAGATAACAACCAATTTAAAAACAATAAACAATCAGAAGTGCCAGAAAATCAAACTGCATGGAACTCCAACAACCAAGGAGTTAAAGAAACATTCATCCAAACTGGTAGGAGAGGTGGAGATGGGCAGCAGGACGGAGAGGACCCATGGCAAGGCAACAGACCATGTGGGCAAGGTGGGGCTGGCTGAACAGGAAACTAAAGACTTAAAGCTAGCTGTAAAATACAGCAGGAGTTTCCATGGCAAGATAAACTCCCAGTCTCAAGGAGAGTCTGTTGTAAAGTGGGGCTAGAGCAGAGCAAGCAAGTGGCTTTGTTCCCTCTCAGACCCCTGCCCCACAGACAGTGTCACAATGCAGCATAGAGGGTTGCCCCGCTCTGGCAAATCCCTAAGGCTTCATCCCCTTACAACATAATAGATGCACTGAGACAAAGAAATATGACCGAAATGAAGAACAGATCAAAAATCCAGAAAAAGAGCTAAGTGATGAGGGGATAGACAACCTATCTGATGCAGAGTTCAAAACACTGGTAATCAGGATGCTCAAAGAACTGATTGAGCTCAGTTGCAAAATGAAGGAAAAAAGAAAGGCTACCCAAATTGAAATAAAGCAAAATATACAGGAAACCAACAGTGTAGAGAAAGAAACCAGGACTCAAATCAATCATTTGGAGCAGAAGGAAGAAGTAAATATCCATCTGGAACAGAATGAAGAAACAAGAATTCAAAAAAATGAGGTGAGGCTTAGGAACCTATGGGACAACTTTAAGCACTCCAACATCCAAATCATAGGGGTGTCAGAAGGAGAAGAGGAAGAGCAAGAAATTGAAAACTTATTTGAGCAAATAATGAAGGAGAACTTCCCCAATCTGGAAAAGGAAATAGACTTCCAGGAAGTCCAGGAAGCTCAGAGAGTGCCAAAGAAGTTGGACCCAGGAAAGCACACACCAAGGCACATCATAATTACATTACCCAAGATTAAAGATAAAGAGGGAATCTTAAAAGCAGCAAGAGGGAAGGAGACAGTTATCTACAAAGGAGTGCCCATAAGGCTATCAGCTGATTTCTCAAAAGAAGCCTTACAGGCAAGAAGGAGATGGAAAGCAGTATTCAAAGCCCTGAAAGGGAAGGACCTCCATCCAAGATTAGTCTATCCAGCAAAGCTGTCATTTGGAATGGAAGGGCAGAGTAAGTGTTTCCCAGATAAGGTCAAGTTAAAGGAGTTCATCATCACCAAGCCCTTATTACATGAAATGTTAAAGGGACTTATCTAAGAAATAGAAGATCGAAAACTATGAACAGTGAAATAACAACAAACTCATAACTATCAACAACTGAACCTAAAAACAAAACAAATACTAAGCAAACAACTAGAACAGGAACAGAATCAGAGAAATGGGCATCACATGGAGGGTTATCAGTGGATAGGTGAAGGGGAAGAATCAGAGGAGGGAAAGGTACAGGAAATAAGAAGCATAGTTGGTAGGCATAAAATAGACAGGGAGAGGTTAAGAGTGGTATAGGAAGCAGAGAAGCAAAAGAATTTATATGTACAACCCATAGACATGAACTAAGTGGGTGAGGGGGAATGTTGGAAGATGGGGGTGTTCAGGATGGAGTGAGGATAAAGAGGAGAAAAAATTGGGACAGCTGTAATAGTATAATGAATAAAATATACCTAAAATTTTTAAAAATAATATATATTAAAAAACACACCCATATATCCATAAGCCAGTTTTCTTTGTAAGTATAGGCTAGTTGAAATAGAGTCTTTTGAACGAGTCAAGGTCAATTAATTATCTCCTGTTTGTAAAGTTAGTGTGATAACAGATTCTAATAAAATTACTGGCAAGGTAAATGTTCACAAGTGGCTGTCTCAAATCATTTTGGGGATGAGAGGTTTACGTGTATGTGACTAAGTAAAATTTCTCTTATGAATTAATTTCTAGGATGAAAATTTTATTTCTAGGTGGAAATCCCTCAGTTTAAAACTTTTGTTATTAAAGGGTCATGAACCTACACAGCCCAATGAAATAATGGAAAGGATAATCTCCAAAGAATTAAAAAGCAATAGATTGTGTCCTAATGTCCCCCAAGTAACACTCCTTGGCACACTTACCCAGTATAGACCTGCTCAGAAAAAAAAAGATTGGCCACAGATCTATTTCTTTTGTGAGCCACTGAATTTACTCTTTCAGCATTCATTGTTAAATGGCCTTTAACTTCTGGGAAACTGGATAATAGTGGACCTTTCAGCCCATGTCTTATCTACTATTGTTAGGGGGTAGCTGCAAGTAAGCAAGACATCTAGTATTCCCAGCAAGGCAGTGCAAAGACTTTAGTGTCCCCAGAACATCGGGAGTGGAAGCAGCTCCATCGAAGTTTTTGCTGGTAGACAAGCAAGCCAGCTAGGCATTGCCTGCAGATGCAACAGGAAACCCTTTTAACGTGCACATTCACCATAGGGAATAGGTAGCTTTGAGTTGAGAACCCCAAGTCCCCAAAATAGATACATTTTGTGTAACATGTGAATTCCAATTCCGTATCTCTCTTCAACTATCACCCGCGATTTAAACTCCAGATGTGAGAAAAGTTTCTAATTCTCTTTGTTACTTTTAGACTGAGAGGAGTTGTTAGAAGGATTTTGACATGGGAGCTTTAAACATCTTGTCTCTTAATGGTATCCTCTGTCTCCCAGGTGTACGTGCTACTGGATCACCAAACAGAAAGGAATGGTGAGAGCTCCTGGGGGCAACTCTCTATTATTCAGCAGAATTTTACTTGAATTCAGAAAAATAGCAGTCTATTTTTCTTTGAAATATATAAAGAATGAAACAAAAGTTCTCCACTAATCAAAAGTTTCACAATTCTTGAAGCAAGTTCTTTATTAATGGATTTTTTTTTCAGGTTTTAAGACTAAATCTTTAATATTTGCTTAGGGATTTCACCTTAACCTTTTCTCTTTGGTTATCTTTATCTTTTAAGTATTAACTGGCATATCAAGCTATGTCATTTCAGAATGATTTTAATTCATTTTTGTATTACCTTAAGAATGTTAAATAAATGAATTCTGTGGCCCCAAAAAGAAATGGATCTGGCATCCCAGAATGGCTGTTGCTGGCAGCAGGCAAATTGGTTATTACCATATTTGACTTAATTTTTCAGTATGTAAGAGTAAAATAATACTAATTTTAGAAGCAACTTAGGGTCCTTAAATAGATCTGCTTTATAAGTTATTTTGTTTTCTAGGTCTTTTCTTCATTCAGAATATATAATATGCATATTAAATGTTATTTCTTTCATCCGCTTTATTGATGATTAGCTGCTCAGTTATCTTCTAAGCATCTTTGCCTGGATTTATCCGTTCTAAACTGAACACCCTTAAAGAGAGGTCCTTTCTCTCAAGTTCCTTAACAATTGAGTCTTATGAAGTCAATGATCATCCCAGGATTAAGTTTATTTCAAGAATTTTACTGCCCTTTTTAAAAACCGTTATTAATAATGTTTAGTCTCAAATGTGGCTCTGGCTTTTACATTTTTTGTAATGTTAAATCCTCTTGATTTTTTGGTTCCATGAAGATGTATCTCATTATTTTCTAGAGCTTTAGAGAAAGTAAGCTGTAACAATATATAAAAACAATCAGCAATCTTTGAGAAAGTAGTATTTATCTTTTTTAGTATTCACAATTTATCATCTACAGTGGATCTAACTGGAAGTGTCCAAATCTAAGCTCTAGTGTAGAAAACATTATAAGCAATATCAGAGGACAAAAATTACATCAATTGATTTTAACTGACATTAGAGTACAGGCTCTTTCTCTACTCTGGCTATTATTTTCCAAGGGGTAAGGTATAATAGTCCTCATGATGACTCAAGAAGCATTAATTAGTTCTAAAATAAAACCAATGCATTCTTTCTTCCATAAGGTGACATTTGGAAGTGTACAGGTTGATTTAATCTTATTAGCACGAAGTTTATAGAGAAAAAAAACTCTTGATGAGTTGCAATTGCTTTATTTCATAAAACCTAAAACTGAAAGTCACACTTCAATTTTTTTTAAAAAAAAGGCAAATCATGATAGCTTTAAGGCTCATTACTGTAAAACTCAATAAACTAAGGCCCACAGATCAAAACCAACTTACTGCCATTTTGGTTACCACCCATAGACAAAGAAGAATTTTTCAAAAGGAACACTTGCAATCATTTTGATGCCAGGGAATACTAAATTTGAACCCTTAATAAGTGAAAAGTTATCCCTAAAAAAACCAGAACTTTCTTCTCATTAGGCATGTATTTTCTTAAATGTTGTTAATTTTTATATTTTGAATTTTTAAGTATATTTTATTCATTATGCTATTACAGTTATCCTATTATTTTCTCCCTTTTATCCCCTCCACCCTTATACCCCTCCCACCAGCATTACCCCCAACTTAGTTTATATCCATGGGGCATACATAAAAGGTCTTTGGCTTCTCCGTTTTATATACTATTCTTAACCTACCCCTGTCTATTTTGTACCTACCAATTATGCTTCTTGTATGTTCCCTGTACCTTTTCCCCTATTCTCCCCCATCCCCTTCCCTGCTGACAAACCTCCATGTGATGTCCATTTCTCTGGTTCTGTTCCTGTTCTAGTTGTTTGCTTAGTATTTGTTTTGTTTTTAGGTTCAGTTGTTGATAGTTATGAGTTTGTTGTTATTTCACTGTTCATAGTTTTCGATCTTCTATTTCTTAGATAAGTCCCTTTAACATTTCATGTAATAAGGGCTTGGTGATGATGAACTCCTTTAACTTGACCTTATCTGGGAAACACTTACTCTGCCCTTCCATTCCAAATGACAGCTTTGCTGGATAGACTAATCTTGGATGGAGGTCCTTCCCTTTCAGGGCTTTGAATACTGCTTTCCATCTCCTTCTTGCCTGTAAGGCTTCTTTTGAGAAATCAGCTGATAGCCTTATGGGCACTCCTTTGTAGATAACTGTCTCCTTCCCTCTTGCTGCTTTTAAGATTCCCTCTTTATCTTTAATCTTGGGTAATGTAATTATGATGTGCCTTGGTGTGTGCTTTCCTGGGTCCAACTTCTTTGGCACTCTCTGAGCTTCCTGGACTTCCTGGAAGTCTATTTTCTTTGCCAGATTGGGGAAGTTCTCCTTCATTATTTGCTCAAATAAGTTTTCAATTTCTTGCTCTTCCTCTTCTCCTTCTGACACCCCTATGATTTGGATGTTGGAGTGCTTAAAGTTGTCCCATAGGTTCCTAAGCCTCACCTCAATTTTTTGAATTCTTGTTTCTTCATTCTGTTCTAGTTGACTGTTTTTTCTTCCTTCTGCTCCAAATGATTGATTTGAGTCCTGGTTTCTTTCCCTTCACTTTCAGTTCCCTGTATATTTTTCTCTGTTTTCACTTTTCATAGCTCTCATTTCTTCCTCTATTTTGTTTTTGTACTCAATCATTTCTGTGAGCATCCTGATTAGAAGTGTTTTGAGCCCTGGTTGGTGTGGCTCAGTGGTTGAGGTGCTGGCCTGCAAACCAAAGGGTCGCTGGTTTGATACCCAGTCAGGGCACATGCCTCAGTTGAAGGCCAGGCCAGGTCCCTAGTAGGGGACGTACTAGAGGCAATCACACATTGAGATTTCTCTTCCTCTCTTTCTCCCTCCCTTCCTCTCTGTCTAAAATAAATAAAATCTTTAAAAAAAGAAAGAAAGAAGTGTTTTGAACTCTGCATCAGATAGGTGGGTTACCTCTTTATCACTTAGCTCTTCTTCTGGAGTTTTGATCTGTTCCTTCATTTGGGCCATATTTATTTGTTTGGGCTCACCTGTTATGTAGTAAAGGACAGAGCCCTAGGTATTCGTCATGGTGGGGCAACCCACTTTGCTGTGTTGTGGTGTAGTCTGGATGAATCTTTCTTCTTTAACTCCTTTATGGTTGTCCAACTTCCGTACATTTCGATTTCCTGGCAGTTCTGGTTGTTTGTTATTTTTAAATTGGTTGTTGTCCTTCTTTGGGTTGTGTGAGGCAGCAAAGCATATCTACCTACACCTCCATCTTGGCTAAAAGTTCTGAATTTTGTTAATAAAGCAATTTATTCTCTACATATTGTTAGTTATGCTCTATATAAAATCCTCAGTCATAAAATCCTCAATCCTTTTGCCACTTGGCCTGCAAAGCCTAAAATATTTGCTATCTGGTTCTTTATAGAAAAAGTTTGCCAGTCATAGCATTATTCCATCACCAAATGCTATAATCATACTAATACATTATCAAGAATATAAACAACATAAATGGAATATCCCATGTTTTGTGGAAAGTCTACTCAAGATATTGCTAATAATTTTCCTAACCTAAAAAATACATCTTTTCTTCTGCAACTACTATTAAATCTAAGATATTAAAATTAAAAGATTATTTTGATCCATCACTATCTAAAAAACATGAAAGATTTCTCACTTATGAACTCAACATATGTAACCATGTTCAAGCTCTACCTGCCTACAAGGTATGTAACTATTACTGTCAGGTGAAGGGAAAATTGCCTGAATGTCTGATAGTGGGCACTCTTCTGGTTATCACCTATGATTCTCACTTAAAGTTCAGGCTCTGATATCTCTGGTTCTGAAACCTGCTCCCTCTCAAGCTCTCCCCCATTGGTTTAGTGATCATATGGTTTTTCCAATCATGTGGTTTGCAAGTTCCCTGTGACATATTATTATTACATGTTTCTTCTATTTGCCTCCCTTATGTACGCATTCTTACTATTTCTTAACAATTGTCACTAATCTTTAAATAAACCATGTTCATGGTAGGGCTTGAGAAGTAAAGGGATTCTGGAATATAAGAAGGAGAAAATTAATATTGGAGAGAGGCACTGGTGGTGAGGTGAAGAAGGAATCTTCAGGGATAAGAGTTTCCTTCCTCTTACTCCTTTAACTCACCTCTATGCCTCATCTGTGCTCACTTTCAGGTGGTCTAATTTGGCCTTGTTTTCCTTATCCTTAAAATAATAGTTTCATACATAATCTTAAATAACCAAACACCAGAAGTTTTGTTGTTTTATCCACACCATACTAACCAAGAAAACTTACCAGTATTTAATTATCTTTTCTAATTATTTTGAAATATATTACCTTCAAATTAAAAAGTGAAAGAAGAAAAATGGTTTTATTTGCTTAAAGAACATTCCAGTAGTTGAACAGAAAATTTTTATAGGGACTTTTCTAGGAATAGATGTTCATTTAATTTTTATGCAGGGCACTATACTAGGGAGGCAATAACTTTAAAAAGAAATAAAGCACAAAGACATTTTTCTTGACTAGCTTAGAGATAAAAATAATTTTTCCATAAAACAACTCAGGACTCATCACAAGTAAATAGCATAAAATGATTTACTAAAATGAGCATGCTTTGATACTTAATAGGCATGAGATAAAGGAATGGCCAGAGTACTGTGGCATTCACCAGGGAAACTGGTACTTTCTCCAGGATCTCTGCCTTGCCCAAGGCCCATTCCAGGTGGCCACAGTGAGCAGGATCCAGGGATAAGCTGGCTACCCCATCTGCCTCCAGAACTAGCAAAGGACAGTGACCCAGGATATGAGAAGCTCTTCTCCCATTAGGCAGATGAGATCAGAAATGCTCATCTGAAGCCTTACACTTAAGGGCTCGAGGGACCTGTCATCTGCCAGCCATTCCACTGTGTAGGCAATGCTAAGATTTATAAGAAGTATAATATGCTAAGAAGTATAAGATTTATAACTTCCCACACAGACCTCAGTGCCTCTCAAATCCAGAGCTGTTTCTGCCTTCTTCCCCAATGGCTAACTCCACCTTTCACTTCATATTGCTTCGAGCCTGTTTTCTGAGACTTTCTCCTGTTTTCCATCTTTTATTCCAAGTTCTAGTGAATTTCAAAAAAAAAATTTATTTTAGAGTCCTTGATACTTCTAGTTTTAGAAACCTCCCCCACTGTATGACTCTCTTTAGACTAGGAAGGAATCAGCCAAGATGTGAAGAGGATCGAGTTCAAGTAGGACCATGGAATTCCAAGGAAGGTGCCTTTAGAGAGAGTGAGTCAAGGTTCAGCAGTGCTCCTGAAGCAGATGAAGACTAAGAACGTAGGCTTTGACTTAAGAAGGCCTCAGCACTGTTTTCCATTCTTTTTCTTCCCATTTCTGATGAATTTCCATGACTTGTCTCTGTCATTGGCACTAGTACTTCTCACTCCACATTGAGATAATCCACACCATCTCGCCACCCCAAGACTGAAGAGCTGTGTAAGAGGTAGGACGAGGACCACAGTCCAGGGGGATCATGGAACTCTAAGGAAGTCTTCCTTAACAGAGTGTTTAGCACACTTACTGCTCTCTGGACATGGCATTCAATGAGAGGGCTGTGAAGGGTAGGAGGGAGATGAAACGGAAGAGCTATTTTGGAGATGGGAACAACTTAACGATTTGTTGGAGAATAAAAGAGCCCACAGGAGAAATACTGGAGATGCAAAAGAGGATAGGATTGGGGGAGGGGAACCTCTTATGCTGAAGCAAGGTTGGAAAAGCAGAATCTGAAAGCATTCACTAAAATATTACTGGAGTGTTGGAATTAAGAGGGATGGCTCCCATTTCAGTAAACTAGGAAATGCTATCAGATTACATTTGTTTAGTTGCTCAAATAATTCAAGTAAATTGCCATAGCAATGTATATACTGGCTCAAGAGAGCTGATTAAACATTTTGACAGCTTTTATCTTTCCTTCCTACCAAAATTCCATTGAAGTGACAAAAGAGTTATAAAACCATAATAAATCCATAACAACTTTAGAAAGCAGGGAAAGCTGCCATCAAACGTGCAAATTTTTGGAAGATCCAGAGCAAATAGGGTAAGATTGATGGCATATCCCAAATAAACCCGTAGCTCCGTAAAGATGGAAATGATCCTCCAACACAAAAGGAACCTGGAAATAAGCCTAGGATTAAAGGCCGCAGGGAATTGAGAGGAGCAGGCCACATGTGTCTGGTTGGCCAGTTAGTGACAGGTGGTGGAGCAACAGCACCAGTGCCCTGCTCTCGAAGTAGTGGACTTTGGAAATCCAAATACAATGTGGAAGAATCCAGGAGATTTTGATGTGATGGGGTTTCTCTGATTAAAAAACACCAGAAGACAAGAACGTGCCCCCACCCAAAAGACAAGCTGTGTGCACAAGCCAGAGTGACCTTGTGGCTAGCACCCTACAATCATCTTTGCCCACAGAGCCCGGTGAATGCTGTCATTGGAAATACACTTCAGGTAACTGCACTCAGTAATCAAGACCCTTGCTTACAAATGTAAACTGGTGACCAAGGACCAAACAATCAATAACCAACAAAAGTTCAAATTCAACAAATAAAACCATGTCACCCTTGTGGAAACAAAGTTAATTTGGGAAATAAAAATCTTAAAAATTATTTTAGTCAATATCTTTAGTGACATTCAGGAGAATCATAGCTTATTTTTAAGGTGCTGTGAAAATGAGTGATTAGTGATTTTTTTTCATTATTCAGGCTGAATCATGGAAAGAATAAGCCAAAATCTGTTTAAGAACTGGAACATTGAATAGACTAATTTTCACATAACACCATGTAAAAATGGCAAAGAGGTGAAAAGTATAAGAATTGGTTGCATGTAATATCCTCTCTTTTTTTTAGCTTGAAAATTTCCATCTTTGTTGCAATCCTTTCTCATTTTCTTGCTCAATCTTGCTTTATATCTTTCAGAACTTTTCTTCTTGTTCTTGTATGCTGGTAGCACCGCTCTAACTTTGCAGCATGACTGCAGGTACAGCTTTAGATCTCTGTTTCTACTGTCACTTCAGTAGGATTTGGAGAAGGATGAGAAATAATGGTTAATGGCCCCTCAGTTACCTTGAACCACAGCAATGAGAGGATCTTTTCAATATTGATTATGGTTTTTTTCTATTTCACAAAACTTTTGAAAATTGTTTTATTTACAATGTCAACTTTTAAAAGGTTGCTAAACTAAAGTTAACTAGACAATAAATTAGGCAGAAATCACTTTACAAAAACAGGGAAAGCCCAAAATCCCACTTTCTATAGAGAGCCCACAATTCAGTTTTACTTGGAGCAAAGAGAAAAGACACTTTTTGTTCATCCTGGAAAGAAACTCAGCCATAAGTTTGGAGTCTGTATTCAGATGACATCTGCAATGAGGACAATATTCTGCAGTACAAATTGATTTGCTGCTGCATTTGTCTATTGTTTGTCTAACATTAACAGTTATGATCAGAGCATTACAATACTATTTGAAACAATCTTATGGTGTTATGGTGTCAGGCACAGCATTGCACTTCTCTTCATACCACTGGTTCTCTTTGTGTACCTGGGCTTCCTCTTCTTGGATAAAGTCATTTTTTATTTTGAAGGTCTTGTGAATCTCTTCAGGAGTTTTCCCTTGAGCACATTGGCACCAGTCTTGCATGTAACATCAGGCAATCCTTTGATATCTAAACACTTTGCAACCAGAATAAGTTCAAAATGCATTCCTTGGTCAACCAGCATTCAGGAATTCTTGGTCCCATACACAGATATCATCTGCTCATTTTTCCTTGTTCTCATCATCCTCAGAAGGAGGAGGGTCATCCTTGCTGTGGGGGCACCACTGAATGACCTTTTTTAATATAGCTGCACTAACATTGGGTAGAGGAACTGGTTCATCATCACCTCATCTTCCATTCCCAAGTCTTCTAACATGGTTTTGATAGTCACATATTGTTTGGCAATTCACCATCAACTTCAGATGTCTCTCCATCAGGATTCTGCAACTTAACTGAAGGCATGGTACTCAGTCTCAAAGATTGAGCAAGTGAGAGGCTGACGAGAGCCGGGCAGTATCAGCGGGCAATGGGGAAAGACAGAGAACAAGGACCCTTATCCACATTGATTACCTTGGTTCTTTGTTTTGGTTTCTTGTTTTACCTTGCTCCTTTAAATTTGGTTTATTTTTCAGGGTATGAGTAAGAACTGTGTTGACAGGAAAAATGCTTTTCTCAATAAATTGCCTGTCCACCAGAATGACAAAAGTTAGTGATGGTCTCTCTCATCCCAAAGAGATTTTGCATGTTCAGAGTATTTCTCATTGGGCACCTGCCAGCATTAGACTTTAGAGTCAGACTATCAAGATTAGTAAATACACTGGCTCTTTCTTAATAACAAAGTTTTCAGTTCACCTATAATCTTTATTGTATTAGTGATTCCAGGGATATATAGTGACATCTTTAAATGAAGAACTTGATTTATAGGCAAAAACAAGAAAAGCACTTCTTTATATCATTTCACATGTAAAAACGTAATCAAAACATGTTATGTAAGTAATGAACTAAAAATAAATATAAATTTATCTTATAGTACATCATTAAGTGTTAAAAATGAGTTCTGGATCAGTTTCTGCAGTGAAAACTCCAGGTAGCTCTTATTTGTTGTAGTCTTAGTTTAGGAAATGAAATAATGGTTATTAGTTCCTAGGTTAATTAAATGGTGATTAAAGAATGCACTCTAGATGATTTTAACCTCTTGCAATTTGTTGAGGCTTGCTTACAGCACAGCACAATATGAGCTTGGGTAGATGATCCACCAGCACTATAAGGAATGTGTATCTTGAATGAAGAAACAACAATTCAAAAAAATGAGGAGAAGCTTAGGAACCTCTGGGACAATTTTAAACATTCCAACATCCAAATCATAGGGGTGCCAGAAGGGAAAGAGGAATAACAAGAAATTGAAAATTTATTAAAAAAGTAATGAAGGAAAACTTCCCCAATCTGATGAAGGAAATAGGCATGCCAGTCCAGGAAGCTCAGAGAGTCCCGAAGAAGTTAGACCTCAGGAGGAATGCACCAAGGCATATCATTTTTACATTACCCGAGATTAAAGATAAGGAGAGAATCTTAAGAGCAGCAAGAAGAAAAGAGACAGTTACTTATAAGGAGTCCCCATAAGACTATCAGCTGATTCCTCAAAAGAAACCTTGCAGGCAAGAAGGGGCTAGAAAAAAGTATTCCCAGTCAAGAAAAGTAAGCACCTTCACCCAAGATTAGTCTATCAAGCAAAGCTATCATTTAGAAGAGAAGGGCAGATAAAGTGCTTTCTAGATAAGGTCAGGTTAAAGGAGTTCATCATCACCAAGCCTTTATTATATGAAATGTTAAAGGGACTTATCTAAGAAAAAGAAGATGACCAAAAATATGAAGAATAAAATGACAATAAACTCATGATTATCAGTAACTGAACCTAAAAACAAAAATAAAAAAAACAAAGTAAGCTAACAACTAGACCAGGAATAGAACCAGAGAAATGGACATCACATGGAGGGTTATCAGCAGGGAGGGGGCAAAGGGAGAATGGGAGAAAAGGTACAGGGAACAAGAAGCATAATTGGTAGGTACAAAATAGACAGGGGTAGGTTATGAATAGTATAGGAAATGGAGACACCAAAGAACTTATATGTATGACCCATGGACGTGAACTAAGGGTGGGGCATGCTAGAGGGAATAGGGTTACTGGGTAGAGGGGATCAAGGAGAATAAAATGAGAACTCTGTAATAGCATAATCAATAAATTATACTTAAAAAAAAAGAATATGTATCCTGTCATTGGTGCATGCATTGTTGTATATATATACAGTTAAAGAAGGTTTATTAAAAGTGTTCTTTAGCTCTTCTGTGTCTTTACTGAATTTTTTTTCTTTCTTTACCAGTAATTCAGGGAGGTAATTGTATGGATTTATCCTTTATGTGTTTTCAAATTTTATTCTAGATTTTTGAAGGTGTGTGAAAGCAAAATTAGAATTGTTTTATTTTTCTGATAGATTTTCTTTTATCATACAACCACTTTAAAAAAATAACTGCCCCAGCTTTTTCTATTTGTTTTTCCATGGCATGTATCTTTCCATCCTTTTACTTACAACTTTTCTCTATCGTTACATTTAAAGAATATCAATCATAAGTGGCATTTAGTTGTATTTCTAATCCAGTTTGAAAATACTGCTTTTTAATTGGAGCAATTACTTTTAATGTTAACTAATTGTGAGTCTACTTGTGAGTCTACTTGTCATCTATTTTCTGCTTATCTCAAATGTTTCATGTTCCTTTTTTCCTTCTTTCTGTTATTTAAGTTTAATTAGACTTCCTTCATTAATCTAGTCCTTCCTTTATCACTTTGCTTGTTGTACATTCTTTACTACGTTTTAGTACATATCCTAAAGAATATATATTACCTGTCTTTCATTACTTCCATTATTTCCTGTTTTGTCTTATTAATGCCAAATAGCCTGGATTGGTTATAACCTAATATAATTTCATACATTTAAAACTTTTTGGACAATTGATGCTAGTACCTTAGAATATTTTAAGTCCGTATATCATCATCCTCTGTCTTCATTTAAGTCCTACAAATGGTTTTCCCCAAAAAAGACATTATAATTACTGTTTTGTGTAGTCAGTATTTATCTTTCTCTATATTTTTACTCTTTCTGTTGAATTTGTGTTTTCCTATTGCCCACAGAACTCATTTACTTTATTGAGGATATGCTAACAAAAATTTCACTTGCTTTTTATCCACTTCTATGTTTATTTCACCTCCACTTTTGGAGGATAATTTGGGTGGGTGTAAGATCCTAAGACGACAACTTTGTTTGAGCAGCATGAAAATATCATTTCATTATCTCAGTGCTTTTTAACCAGTGCACCATAGCAGGTCCACTGGATCTTTTTTTGGAGTTTTCATCTGTTCTATCATTTGGGCCATGTTCTTTGTCTCCTTGTTTTGGTAGCCTTGCTTTGTCTCCTGTATGTATCAGGTAGAGCTGCTTTGACTCCATGTATTGATTGTGTGACCTAATGTAGTAGGTGTCCTGTGGGATCCAGTGGCGCAGCCTCCCCTATCACCCAAGCTGGGTACTTCAGGTGCACCCTTCATGTGTGCTGAGTACACCCTCCTCTTGTAGTTGAGCCTTTGTTGCTTTTGGCAGGTCAATGGGAGGGATTTACCCAAGCCAGTCAGCTGCGAGGATTAGCTGTGACAACTGACCACCAACCACTACCCTCCATGGAGGATCAGCTGTGCAGGGGCAGGGTGGCAGTGCTCCAACTTGGTCTGTAGCTATCCACTGGGTGCACTAGCCCTGGGGTTTCCCAGGTGGTGCAGGCCAAGGTGATCATCACCCATCAGTGTTTTGCCTGGAGCCACCCTGCCTGAGCTATAAAGCAATCTGAGATGGCTGCTACTTATACTGGACTTTGAGATTCCCAGGCAAAGCCAAGCTGTCAATCTAGACTGGCAGCCTCTAGTGCCAGCCTGAGGCTCACTGAGGACAGCTGTTGCTTGTTTGATAGGATTTAGGATGTTGTGAAGCTTGAGCCAAGGCCAGCCATTGATACAGAAAAGCCCCTTGGGTTGGCCTGTGAGTTGGGTGGGGCTGAGCTTCTGGGGATCTCCAAGGCAGGTCAAACAGTGTTAGCCAGTTTGAAGGAGTCTCAGATTCAGCACCAGCTTGCCAGCTCTGTGGGAGGAGGGTTTAGAAAAGGGACAATGCCCTCTGCTCACCTTGATGCCAGACACTTCAGTTTCTCCCTTTGTGCCACTGGTGCCTTTCAAACTGCTACCCCAGTGCGGGAGCTCAGAAGGAGTGAGTCTGGGTAGGTGAGTCAATATGTAGTTTCTTTAAGAGGGACTGGTAGGAGTTCCAGAAGTTTCTTCCATCCACTTAATCCCTGCTGATTTTAACAACCAGAAGTTGTGGGGACTTATCTTCCTGGCACTGGAACCTTGGGCTGGGGTGCCTGTTGTGGGGCTGGGACTCCTTGGTCCTGAGATATCCCTCCCAAATTTTTATCTGTCACACATAGATGTGAGACCAGATCTTTCCACATCTCCACACCTCCTACCAGTCTCCATGGATATTTTTTCTTTAATTCCATAGCTGTCAGACTCCCATTCAACTTGATTTCTAATGGCTCTGAGTGATGGTGGTTCTATATTTTAGTTGCAATTTTGATGTGGGTGTGCAAAGAAGCAAGTTGTGTCTGCCTATGACAGTGTCTTGACCAGAAGTCTTACTGCAGGAATTTTTAAGCCATGCAACACCTGACTGTTTAGTCAGGGATACTGACTTCTTTTCCCTTAGATTGTTAAATAAATAAATAAATAAATGACAACAGCCAACACAACAACAGCCATCCAGTGTGAATGAGTAAAAATTATACCTACTTTTTTGTCAGATTGGCAAAAAATATATTTTTTGGTGTGCTGCAGAACTTTAGTGATCACTTTAGTAATGTGCGTGCCATGAGATGAGAAATGTCGAAAATCACTGCACTACCTATCCTTCATTATTTCCAGTGAGAAGTCAGATACCATTCTTATTACTGTACCTGGGAAGGTAAGGTGTACTTTTTTTCTCTTTGGCTATTTTCAAGGTTTTTTTCCCTTTATCTTTAGTTTTCAGCAGTTTTACTGTGATGTGACCTGGAGAGGTTTTTTGGCTCAATGTCTTTCACTTTACAAATTCTTTGCCTTTATTTTTTTAAACTATTTATTTATTTATTTTTAGAGAGGAGAAGGGAGGGAGAAAGAAAGGGAGAGAAACAACGATGTGTGGTTACCTCTTACATGCCCCCCATAGGGGACCCGGCCTGCAACCCAGGCATGTGCCTTGACTGGGAATTGAACCAGTGACCCTTTGATTTACAGGCTGGTACTCAATCCACTGAGCCACACCAGCCAGGGCTACCATTATTTTTTCAGTTGCTTCCTGTCCTATTTTTTCTTTTCTTCTCCATCTTCTGAAACATTAAATAAGTATGCTTTTTTTTATCAGTCTCATATACAGCTACAAACTTTTTAGCATTTTCATTCTTTTTATTTCTCAAATCTCAACCCAAATACTTTCTGGTATTTCTTCCAGATTACTTATCCTCTCTACAGCTTCCAATATTCTATTTAACCAATCTACTCTGTTCTTAATTTCAGTTATTATTTTTTCATCCAAATATTTCTATTTGATTCTTTTAAAATATATTCTAGCTATGTTGAACCTGTAAGTTTGTCATGTCATTTATTTTTAATGTGTTAATTAAAGAGCTCTTTTTATCTAACCTGACAATTCCAGTAAATGGGGTATATATTAATGGTTTTGATTCTTGTCCCATTTTGTGTTATGTCTGCATATTTTGTTACTAATGGCAAGTATTATGTTTGCTAAACTGTGGTGACTCTGGATAATGTTATCTTTCTTTATGGATCTTTTTGACCAACAGAGTGTTGACAGATGACTTTATTCCACTTTTGGGACTCACTTGCATATTTGATAATGCTCAATCTACCTCTTTTCAAGTATGTGGAAACCTGGATTCCCAATTAAGATCCTGGGGCCTTCTCTCTCTCTCTCTCTCTCTCTCTCTCTCTCTCTCTCTCTCTCTCTCCCTCTCCCCCCACTTTTCTTCCTTTTTCTCTCTCTCTTTGAAGTTTGCAGTTTCTGAACTCTAGTTTTTGTTTCTACAGGTCTGTGAGACTGATGGGAAACTTGCTCAGTGCTTTCTTAGCTTTCTGCTTAGCTTCTTACCCTCCTGTTTGGTGTAATTCAGTAATTCAGCAAATGACTTCTTTTTCATTAGTTCATTCACCTTTTAGAAATGCATGCTTTATTGTCTGTTCCAAATTTTATAATATAATTGCATGCATCCTAAAGCATATACTTCTAGAATGTTGTAATTTTCCTTATCTCAGCATTAAAAGAGAAAAAAATGTCTGTATATAGTCTGCCTTCTCTAGAAACCAAGTAAAGTTACTTTGTTGGTTTTTTTTCCTTTTTTATTTTAACAAGGCCTTGGAGTTTGTATCATTAAAGTAGTTATTCATGTTTGGAATAGTCCTAAGATTGTAAAATGTAGCCCTGGAAGGAACCTAAGACATCATCTTCTGTTGGCTAACCTCCCACACAGTGCAGAAATGCTTCCTGCAGCATCCTTGGCATATGCTCATCCGGTCTCAATTTGGATATCTTTAGCAAAGGAGCTCATCATTTCCTAAAACAATCCATTCTGTTGGACAACTCTATTTTAAAAATCCTTATGTTGAGCTAAAATATGCCTCTTTGTAACTTATACTCATTTACTCATTGTTTTAAGTTTTCCTTCTGGAATAAGTCAAAACAAGAGAACATTTTAGATAGCTGTACTCAAAGCAGATCTAAATGCTATTCCTGTCTTTTTAATTTTAATTTTAATTTTTTTTTGCTTTCTTGTCCCAAAGCATTGAACATAAATTACTAAACTTGAATAATAATCATGAAGAAGGCCATCTATTTGTTAAAGATTTTAAAAAATTATCTTTACATTATACAAATTCCTCTGATATTTTGAAGACAAAATTCTTTCATAATTATCTTGAATTACATTTTTGTATTTAAAAAGGAGTAAAAATCTGCTATCTATTTTTAAAGGTGACACTACATAACCAATTGTGGGAATGTAGAGAAAACCTCCAAGGAGGCTTCTTTCACACAACTAGTTTTCATTAGCAGTAATGTTAGATAATACTCATACCAAAGCACCTCCTCTTTTTATGCTCTCTTTTCTAATTTGTGCATGGCCACAATCAGACTACATGTCCTAGCTCAAGGACGTACTGAGCAAAACACATTTTCACTTTAGTATCAAACATTTTTTTCTTAATGACTTTACATCATCCTGTTCTTTGCTCTATTTTTTATTATATATGATTTTATTTCCTGAGCATTATGTCCAAAAAAGGTAGCCACCAAGTCATGAATTTGACCCATTGATAGATATTCTGACTCTCCCTTCTTGGGTGAAATGAGTCTCACGTGAGCCAGTAGCTTAGCTCTCGTACCAAACACTGGCTCGTTACACCGCCAGAAGGCTGACTGCAATCAAACTTCAGCTCGGAGAGTTAATAGTTTCCTCACGCTCCTCCCTCTGTCAAGTATATTTAGTTGAGCTTGTGCATATGACTTCAGTTCATAAAAAGTTTACAAGTGCAGCTGGAATGCTTAGCATTTGATTGTTACATAAATAAGTATTTGAGAACATATGTAAACTTGACAGCATTAGTACCAGATGTTCCAGTAACACAATAACGTACTTTGAATGTCCATTCTCACTTTCAGCTTGTTTATCTTGGCAGTATCTCTTTATCTGCTAAGTTTCAGATAAGCACATATTAACTCTATCCATAGTGTTGATCCTCTTGTTGTCACATGCAAGTCACATTTATTACATTTAGTGAACAGAAATACAAATAACATAGACATTGATACATAAAGTCAATTTTTACACATCTTCATAAAATGCAAATACTTCAACTCCTAAATGTTTATTATCTTCTCTGGACGTATGTCTGTGTTCTCCTCACTAGAGGAATTGCCTTTCTAATTATGGATTATTCAAACATATTCTTTCTCTTTCGGACCACCAGGCACTTACATTAAGAGACTTCTGTCTCCCACACAGATTCTCCTGCCTGCCTCAGGTCTTCCCCACCCCCACCCCACAACTCTGTTTTATAGCCAGTGGCATCCCAAGATGGTAGAAGCTATTGGCATTCTAATGCACAATTTTTGTTTCTTTATGGTTTTATTTTACAGTTATTTCCCTGGCAGAAAAATTGCAACAATAAGAATAGTACATAGAACTCTCATATATCTTCTCACCTGGTGTTGATGTCTTGCCCATTTGTTTTATCAGATGTGAGTGATAGCTTCCTTGCTCTCTCTTTGAATATGTGTACATGTGTATAGATTTATAAAACATGTGAAAATGGTGTGTACGTAGTTCTAATCTTTTTTCTGTGCTCCAGCTTTTTGTTGACCCAATGAGATCATTTATAGGACACTCAAGTCTTCTCTCTTGGAGTGGGGTGTGACTTTTGGAGGCAGGTCGGACATGTTGGATGCGCTCCTGGCAGGGGGCTGTGTGGCGGTAGTTATGGATCTCGAAACTGTCCTAGCCTGGAAGTTTAGAGGGAGGTAATGAAGAAAAGCCCATATATGGTCAAGAATGCAAGCAAAGGGTTGAAGCCAGAAGCTCAATACTAAGCCTTGTCATAAGAGGTCATGTAAAGCCCAAAAAGGGCAATCCATCGTGAGATGGTTGGGAAACATGGTATAAGATGTATCAATGCAAGAGGTTGAGGATTGTTGGCGTAAGGTTGATGGAGGTCTCTCTTTATATAAAAACATCTCTATAGCAAGGAAAGAGGTTGACAGCCTGAGAGAGCCAACTCTGCCTTGCTTGGGCTTGGACTGATAGCAGACTGTGACCTAGGGCACGGCTTCTGTGAGATGAGACTTCCCATCAGTGATCCTCTGGAGCAGAACCTGAAATGACCTTCAGGTGTAGCAGTGTCTAAGACTGCTTGCCTGTGACCTTGAGGGAAGGGCTACAGCAGCACCCAAACAAGAGTAAGCATAGTAAGGAATAGTAGGAAAAAGGAGTAAAGGTCAAATAGCTAAATGATGTCTGTTTTTCAGTGGGCCTAGGAATCATGCTTCAGGTTCGCAGACTAGATACACAGCGCAGTTCTGGAGGGAAGAGAGTCAGCTGAGTCCACTGCTTGAATTGTTTCCCTTGGTGGGAAATGTGTTTTATTTATATGTGATATTGTAAAAAAAATTATTGTAGAAACATGCTGTGTTATAAAGTTCAAGCTCACCTCCAAAAAGACAGGAAAACAAGAAAAATGTGCATGAAGTTAAGTAAGAGTAGATCAAATTAGCATTCTTATAGAATGAGCTGTAAATTTACTGGAGACTTAGTAACGGAAAAAATACCAGAGCACCAGACTAGCACATCAATCATTTGAAATTGTCTGACAGTCTTGAGGAGGATATCCTGGCTGCAGAAAGCACATAGCTGTCTTAAGGCTAGAAGCCCAGGTCAGACAAGAGTAAGAACAAAAGATGAGCAGTCTTGAGAGGAACCAGCTGGCTTAAGGTGATCCAAAGTGCGCAGATGTTAACAGCTTACCATTCCAACAACGCCATTACCTAACACACGAATAGCAAAATAACCATTTTTAAAAAATTACAAAGCTTCATTTATCACATTGACCCTTGAGGTCAGACTCTATGTGTGTTTCTTTTCCACCATGCTAATTTTCTATATCTATTTTAATGTTATTTTGTGTCTTTTGATCAATGGCTGTGAGAAAGAATAGAATTTTTTAATAAAAGTTGAAAAATAAAGTGTAACTGAACTTTCTTAGAAATACATATAGAATTCTGTTGATGTGTAATCTTTAGTAGATTTTTAAAAAATGATCTAAGCACAAGAACCTATAATTCCCCCTGTACCTGCATCAAAATTCCTCAAACTGTAACACAGGTGGTTTTGTGGCAAGTGGAAAGATGGTAGATCTCAAGTCAGTTATGA
Organism: Phyllostomus hastatus; assembly: GCF_019186645.2. Taxonomy (NCBI): domain Eukaryota; kingdom Metazoa; phylum Chordata; class Mammalia; order Chiroptera; family Phyllostomidae; genus Phyllostomus; species Phyllostomus hastatus. The sequence continues at coordinate 4,086,574 of NW_025334033.1, read as the reverse complement.
AACGTCTGGTGTGAAAAGTAAATGTAAAGAGAAGTAATCTAAAATTTACAAGCTAAGATGGCTTGAATCATGGGAGTAATCAGGAACTGAAAATGAAAGGGGTCTGGGAAAGTGTCATTGTTGCAGAGTACAGTGCAATTATAGAGTCATGAAAAATATTTCTACGTTCTTTAAGATCACGGTTTCCTATTCAATGATACTGAATACTTTGTGAGTTTAAGGAATGTTGCTGATAATTATTTGGAGATATTACATACCCTAGAAAGAGCCATTTTAAAGATATTTAAAATGAAGTACCCACGATGTATATTAGAATCAAATGCAGAGTATCTGACTCAGAGGTACCCAAGTTTATTTATTCAACAAGTATTATTAAGTATTTTAATAAAAACTTTTTATGTATCTCTGCAGCCTGTGGTATATGATCTGGCCATGTGAGAATTCCTTATTGCACGCACCATGCACACAAGGAACTTCCCCATTTGTTCTTTTATGAAGATGTGAAAACAACATTAAAAGTGCTCTTCTGTGACTAGTAGCCTCTATTTTCAATTCTAGGACATAATAACTGTATAAGTAAGCAGAATTTCACATTTGATTCTCACACTCTGTAAGTACATCACGTTCATTTGTTATTTGTATTCAGAGAATGTGAGAGTGAGACTATCTAATTTAGCTGCAGCTTGCTTCCTTTAAAAAAAAACATCAGAATAGCTTCATGGAGATGAGCCTTGAAGAATGGCTTTAACATACATTTTTTTCTTTCTTCTCGGGTTAGTATCACTTCAAAAATAAAAATAAAAATAGACGCTCTTATTGGAACTTTAGGAGTAATGCTGGGTATAAACAGGCTTAGAATATACTTAACTGTAGTAATCCTTCCTGACACACATAGAGATGAATTGATAACCAGATTTGGCATTTCAAATATTTTTTACCCAAGGCAAGAGCTTTACAGTGTTTTCTTGGTATTAGAGAGTTTAGAGTTGAAACAGGTGCCATTTATTATTTTCTCTTTCTGTCAGCTTAGGACTTCTCTTTGCAATCATGTTTATAAAACTAGGCCTTTCTGATCTTAAATGTTTTACCTGTTGAAGAATGTTCTGTCAGAAGATGTGCTAAAATCTTAAACTGTGTGGACCCAAGATTTTGACTGAATAATAAATAGTCTGATAAAAATCAGATGAAGTAATCTATTAGAAGAGGATCTTGAACTCGGAATCAGAAGTGATGAGTTATGGTCAGGAATCTGCAACATAATTTGCATGTGACCTTGAACAGATTGATTAGTGTCTCCCAATTCCCTATTTCCTCCTTTGAAATGTTAGAGGTTTGGGTTAGCCTGTTAAGATCCTTACAGTGTGAGATGCGTTCCATCAGTTAGGGACCAAATAAGTCATTTAAGCATGTTAACCACATCAACAAACAAGATCAGTTCTGCCAAAATATTTAAACCATTTATAATAAGACTTTGAACAATCAGAAAACATCATTGTTATAGCTTAAGAATGTCAATATCTCCTTTCTTAATTGACACTACTTTGCCAAGTAACGACAATTTAAAAGATCTTTCAAACATGGTATTACTTTACCATTTTACTCTAGTATTATTTTCTAGAATAAAATTACAGCTTATCTATTGCCAGGGCAATAGGCTATAAATGAATTTTTTTTAATTAACTTTCACAGTCCTACTATCTCATGGGATTCAAGGAAGAAAATGATACTTTCTCGTGGAGCTACTTAAAAAAAAACACAACTGTATTTTTGTTCCTTCAAAGGGAGAATATCCAAATGAAAAGAGGGTAGTCACTAACCTCTTTTTTTAAAACTTGAAAACTCGGTGATTTGAATAATTATCTTTTCACAAAAACTGATAGAATACTTCATTATATCAATGGGTTATTTATGATTGAAAAGATAAAATTAAAAAAGTAAAAAGTATAGGATTTCAAGTCAGGAGATCTAGCTTCAAAAATCTGTTCCATAGCCCATTATATAGCTATGATTCAGGTCATTTCTTCAGCCTCTCTGAGCCTCAGTTTCCTTGTTTGTTAACACCGTGGTAACAATAGTGCCGGTCTTCGGAGCTGCAGCCTGGAAGAAATGAAGTAATGAATGCGAATTGAAAAGGCTGGTATTCATCATTATTAACATTGACTATTAAAAATATTTTATATTTAATAAATTACATTATTTCTACCTCATTACATACAAATAACATGCTACACACTTACATGAAGCATTTAAACTCAAATACCAAGGGTGGAATGAGGAAAGGGGAATGGAACCGACATTTCTTGCACAACCTGCCATGGCATCAGGCAAAGGCAGACTATGGCTTATTTTCTAATTCCTACATAGCATGCTCTCTAACTCCTATATCAAAGACAGGGTCTTGCCATATTATCACCTCTGTATGAAAAAAGAATTTGGTATCTGTCTAGGTGCTGTAAACTATGGAACAAAGAATAGTTGCTCAAATGCAGAGAAATTCTCAGTTTTCATCTGTGACCTCACTCCTGTACCAGTTCTCTAAATTTTATTTTCTTAATATATAAACCAATCAAAAGTATATAGCTCACAAGTCTGATGGAGGTGGCTCCACACCAAGCTGTGAACTGACTTGTGCATCAGAGGACTGCTATTCAGGTTTGATTCCAGGTAGAGTTTTAGCTGAAATGCCATGACAGAAAGAAAATGAGAAAAGAAAAACCTTCTTCATTAAGAATATGAGATAATTACTTTTCAAAAATCATTGCAGCCCCAATCCAAGAAAGGGCCACAAAGTTTAATTGTGGGTGTGCTATTTTCAGATTAATTAGGACATTTAACTTCATTTTTTATACCACAGAATTAATCCCATAAAAATTAGTGATCTCGAAGGAGTCAGTTGTCAAATCTGACAGGATCTCTTTGCCATAATCTATTAAAATGCTGCTTTTATCTTGTCTTGCCTGTGTCATATTTTATGGATTTTTTCATAAACACTGCCTATACTTCATAAATGTCTCAATTTTCTAGTCTATTAACATTACTTCAAAAGCAATTGATAAAAGAGTAAGGCATGCATGAAATAATACACCAATAATGTGAAGTGCTGGAGGCAAGAACAGTGGGTCGGATCTGCACAGCTTGTGAGCTCAAACAATGAAAGGATGTTTTATCTACTACAATAAAGAAACAAATGATCATTTTTGATAGTAGAAAAAAGATTGCTAGTAATTGGGCAGATGAAAAATGGGTTGCACAGAAAATACAGCATATTTTGAAAACGAAACTGAAATGAGAAAATAAACATCCCCAAGTATATATTTACATCATGGGGAACCTTTGGTTACTACAGATTTGATATTGAGCTTGGTTTAACTCACACACGATAGTCTTATTCTTCTATATGCAAACATATTTCCTTTGTATACATTTATTTAACAAACCTAATGTATGTATTCTGTGTATTCACTGCAAAAGATGTTGGAATTTACTTTTAATCTCTATAATTTTTTTTAAAAATAGTTTAATTTTTCTTTTAACACATAGATAATGTAAGTCTGTAGAATCCTTTTTATGCTTTTAAAGCACTGATATATGACCTAGGTTGATATAATGAATAGGAATCTTATCTGGATTTGTACCACAAATTTAATTTACAAACATGTAAACAAACTGACTTTAAAAACTTAGTTACCATGTATTTAGATCAAACAAATTAAAAACAAGAGAAAAAATATTAAGTAAATGCAGAAGTCTTGCTTTTCTTTTGACTTTACTCTTCATTTTTTTACCACCTGATTTAGCCAAATGAAACCAGATACTGTCCTGAACTTTCATTCTCAAGATACCCTGAGGTTCCCAAATTCTTGGACAGTCCCAGTGTTTGCTTGTAATTATCAATAACTCCTCTCACCCTAAAAAATGCACAACAAAGGCCCTGGCTGGTGTAGCTCAGTGGATTCAGTAGATTGACCCAAAGGATCACCAGTTCAGTTCCCAGTCAGGTCACATGCCTGGGTTGCTGGCTAGGTCTCCGCTGGCAGGCGCTCGAGAGGCAACTATACATTGATGTTTCTCTCCCTCTCTTTCTCCATCCCTTGCCCTCTCTAAAAATAAATAAATAAAATCTTTTTAAAAATGTACAGCAAAGTATAATATCACCAATTAAACTGTGGTCCAATGAGTATTGGAAGGTTGTTTTAATGATATACTTAATTTTCAATTTGTTTTACTTTTTGTATTGATGTTTGAATACATTTGTCTCCATTTTCACACCACCACTTTCCCCTGCCCACCTCCCACCCTCAATCCCACCCCCACTTGGCTCCATCTATGGATCCCACATACATGTTCCTTTATGTCCCTTTCCCACGTTATTTTCCTTTCTTCTTCCCTCTGGTTACTGTCAGTTTGTTGTCAATTTCAATGTTTCCAGCTATATTTTGCTTGCCAGTTTGTTTTGTTAGTTAAGTTCCACTTATAGGTGAGATCGCATGGTATTTGTCTTTCATAGCCTGGCTTACTTCACTTAGCATAAGCTTTCCAGTTCCATCCATGCTGTCATGAAGGATAGGAGCTCCTTCTTTCTTTCTGCTGTATAGAATCCCATTGTGTAAATGTACCATAGTTTATTGATCCACTCATTTACTGATGGGCACTTAGGTAGCTTCCAGCACTTGGCTATTGTAACTTATACTGCTATGAACATTGGGGTGCACAGGTTCTTTTGAATTAGTGTTTCAAGATTCTTAGGGTATAAACCCAGCAGTGGAACTGCCAGGTCAAAAGGCAGTTCCATTTTTATTTTCTTGAGGAAATTCCACAGTTTTCCACAGTGGCTGCACCAGTCTGCATTCCTGCCAACAGTGTACTAGGGTTCCCTTTTCTCCACAACCCTGCCAGCATTTATTGTTTGTTGCTTTGTTTATGATGGCCATTCTGACTGGTGTGAAGTGGTATCTCATTGTGGTTTTAATTCACATCTCTCTGATAGCTAGTGATGCTGAGCATCCTTTCATATGTCTCTGGGCCCTCTGTATGTCCTCTTCTGAGAAATGTCTGTTCAGGTCCTTTGCCCATTTTTTAATTGGATTGTTTGTCTTCCTGGAGTGGAGTCATGTGAGTTCTTTATATAATTTTCAATTTTTTAAACCCTCGTAATACATCTGAAAGAATTAGTGTGATTTAGTTTTAAATTCAGAAAAGTTCTTAGTTACTGACTTATATTCTTCTTTTTTAAAAACTTGGAAACAAGACTATTATGTTGTTACTCGGGTCAAGAAATTTTCTTGGATGACTCCATTGTGATTATTTAATTTTCACACTTGAAATGTGGATGATTTTTCTCATACCCTGATGGATGGTGGTAGAATATGTTGTGGAATTATACTAGTAGTACTCTAGGACACAGGTAATGTCATTGAGTACAGTATGGGACCTGGGACCTTACAGGGACTTTGATCATTGACCTTACAGGGACAGAGGAAATCATGATCAAGGATATTTTTTAGTCCTTAAATGTTCATAAGAATATTTGAGAGCCCCAGCTGTCATTACTAACCCAACAAAACAGGCACCAGAATTACATCAACAATATTCCGACTTATCATGTGGGGTGAAAGACAATAAGCAACTCTATTAACTTGACCTAATTTCTAACCATCTCCAAATTCATTTCTCTTTCGATCTTCCACATCACAGGAAAACTCATAAATATTCACCCAGTCACTCAACCCAAAAACCTATGGATTTTCCATGTTTCTTCTTTCATCCACCATATTCATCAACAAATTCTGCCACACCTACTCCTAGAACCCAGTCAGAATCTACCTGCTATTTTTCATCCCAACCCTTGCAATCCATGCCCAAGCTACCTTCCTCCTTCTCCAGGGTTTTACAGCAGCCATGTAATCTCTCTCCCCACTTTTTCTCTTTCCTCCTCCTCTTCATGCTGTACCTCCTTCCTAGGTAACCTCATCCATACATACGACCTCAATCACCACCTTGGTATATACCAATGACTCACAAATTTTTATCCTCAGTCTAAATCATTCCTCAGAGCTCCAGACTTTTATATCTAACTGCCATTTGTCATCTCTTCACAAATATGTCAAGAGAAAGCAAACTTAGCATGCTCAAACCACAATTCAGGATTTGCCCCTTAAACCTTGGCCCTTTCCAATGTCCCTCAGTCAGTGATACATGAACATAAAACCTTGGTGACATCCTTCAAATTTCCCATTCCTTTACCAGAATTTTCATATCCAGGTGTGATAGGACATCAAGTGATATTCTTCCTAAATATCTCTGGAATGCATTCACTTATCCCCATCTCTGCCCCTGCAGTACAAGCCCCCATTGTCACTCACCCATAAGTGTTCTAGAAACTTCCTCACTGGTCTTGCTATCAACTCTAGCTCCCCAGTGAGTGATATTTTCTTAAAGTGTGTATTTGATCATATTGACTTCTTTATTCCTTCTCCATCACTACTGTTTATACTTTGACCTAACTTTCTGTTCCCATTTCTTCATTTAACCTCACCCTAGGAGCTCAATATAACAGCCCTGTCCTCATAGAGCTTATATTTCAGTGCAAAAGTAGACACTAAATAGCAAACAAATAGAGTAATTTAAGATTCTGCTAAGTGCTGTGGAGAAAATAAATTAAAACAAATAAATGGAGACTAATTAGAAGAGATATCAACTTTTAGATTGGAGAGGCTTTCCAGCAAGGATTAACTATGTAGCAATTTGGGGAAAGAGTTAGGGAGGAGCTGCAGTGGAAGGAGCATAGCAATAAAGAAAATAGAGGTAAGGTGGGAGAGGTAGGAGAAGGTGGAAGAAGATAAAGAAAAGGGGCTGATTTGTCACGTCTTCTAGAGGTGATCCAGTCAGGCGGGCTGTGAGACTCACAGGCTCCACATAGCAAGTGGGGACAGGGGCAGGTGGGAGGAGAGTAGAAAGCGGTGGAGTTAATGATTTGAAGTCTGAATGAGGCTTAAAATTTTAGAGGGGAAAGACTAGAACAAGTAGACTCTAAAATTAGAAGGTGGTATTTAACAAATGGGATGTCTAGAATCCAAATTTTAGGAGTAATATGGTTATTGATGATGACAAAGTTGATGTGTTTCTCGCACTTTTTGGACTGCACAGTAGATAATAGTTTCAAAACAACTAAGTATGCCCATGCATATCTGATATGGAACTGAGAGAATTTTTCATGAAATAATATTTACCTTACTGTAATAAAGTGATATTTAAAAATCTGTTCAGAAAAATACCTGGTTATAACTCATTAAATCAAATCAAAACTCATTGATTTTTATGATTACTAAAGGACCAAAACTTAGTTTGAAAACACAGCTCTAATGACTACAGGAATGAATAATTGAGGTAGGATGGGGGTGTTGTTGGAAATTAGAATTCAGACACCTGAGAGTCTGCAGGGTCAGGTGGATTGTCCATCTTGCCATGGAAGCCACCAAGGAGGACAGGAGTAACAGCACAGTGCAACACAGTGAAATGGATGCTAATTTAGTCCAGGGTGAGTGCAGGGCCACGGTGACCAGTACTTGACAATGTGAGGTAGGGCAAGTATTGGAACATCCTGGTGGTGATTTGTGTTTCTAAAAGGCCATTGGTTTTAAGGAATTAGAGAGGACATACCAGCCCCAGGTGCTAGAATGTAGGGTGGGGAAGGAAAAAAGAGCTTCCCTTTGGAGGTCTCAGGGGAAAATGAGGACTTGGAATATATAGCCAGGTTTCCCTGTCAGCAAAAAGTGAACAGAAAGTTGAAAGAAGGGATTGTGGATATGGGGAATTTTGCAGCTCCAGGGTTGCTCTACGTCTGGGCAAAGGGAAAGGCAGTGGGAGGTCAGGGATGGGAGAGAGATGGAGTAAAATTGAGAGGTTTGGGCTAAGATTAACATGGATCTGATTAATCCTGATGGTAACTCAGGAAAAGGGAGGCAGTCAGTCCATATGAGCCTTCTTCACAGGCTTGGTTTCCTAGCCAGTTTGCAAAGGTCAGATGGTGGTACTTCAGCTGAGGAGTGACCTACTGGGAGCAAGGGCGTTCCAGGGGCTTCTCTTCAATCCTGCAGTAGCTGATGTATCAACGGAAATGGGGCTGGGGACTAAGGAGTTCACCCAGCTCTTTAAGCTAGGCCATGTTCCTTCCTGCAACAGGGCCTTTGCACATACCTCGCCCTGTGCCTGGAGCCTAGCCAATTCTCTATTATCTCTCAGATCTCTACACAAGCCTCTCATCCTCCAAAAAACCTTTCCTGACTCCGTGGCCTCCTTGACTCTTACAGCACCTTACACTTCACCTTTAAATCTATTTATCCAGGTATCACAGCTGTGGTTTTGCACCTATCTGAGGGAATTTTTTTTATCATATATGACTCCTTTACTAGACTAAGCTCCAAACAAAAGGGATGGCTACACCTGCTTTTGTTCACTCTTGTATATCAAGCACAGTGTAGGGCTCAGCAATAATATGATAATATGATATGATTTATGAATTAATGAAATCAGAGCTAGCAGATGCTGATGAATACCCTAAAAGGGGGAGGGTGGTGTGGTGCAAAGGGAGCTAAAGGGAACCAAGAGAGATGCTGTTGAATTTGCAAGGAGAACATCTTATGAGGCTGCTTTTGAAGATCTACAGCTTGATCCTTGTGGACATGACCTAGCTGTTCTTGAGAGAGCAACGCTGTGAGCCTAGCATCTCAAAGCAAAGACCTACTTAAAGACTGTATTAAGTGCTGCAATAATACCCAGAGATTGAAATTTAAGATTGAAATTTTGAGGGACAGTGGAAACCTGGAGGCAACTTCAAGAGTAGCTCCTACAAGAACCCAGTCCTGACTAAGGAAATAGCAACTGTCACAGTTCTGTCTGAGGGAGCAGGGTGGGTCCAGGAGAGAAGAGATGCTTTTGGGGTGCCATGGAGTGAGGTGGGAAGGAGGAGAGGAGAAGAAGCTAGAAAGTAGCATTGCAAAATTTTAAAACTGGGAAGCAATTGGCCATATTTAAAGTAAATTCAGGAAATGGGGCACTTTGGGGAGCATGGCCATGACAAAAACAGTTACACGGGAAAGACAGAATTAGGTACATTGGAAGCACATGACTTAACTAGCCAGGATATGGGCCTGGAGTCTAGAAGTTGGAGTGCCAGCGGTTTTATGAGAACCGTGCTCTTCCATGATGCTACCAAAGTGCCCCCAGGCAAATATCATAAGACAGTAGTTACAATAGGTCATCTTGGACAAAAGTCATCACAAAGTTGAAGAATCACGTCTAGGGGAGATTTCATTCTGTTTCCATTTTAATTTTGTACTGGTCAGGAACACCATTACATTCCTTCCACACCCACCCTCTCTGTTGCATTTACAGTGCATACTCTTCATTTGTCTTGTTAAGACCCGCTTGTGAGAAGCGATTTTTCCCCCTTACTAGGTCATCATTCAGTGGCAGAGTAGGACACCTCTGAGCAATCACCAAGTTTCATCTTTCTGGCACAAGGATAATCAGTGACTCACCTCCTGCAACTGCATTAACTCCTTCAGGCCAAGAGGCCACTGGCCAGCGTTTTGGAGGAGGTAATTTACTAAATGCAGCCCTTGTGGCCAGAAAGGCTTAACACACACAAAAAAGAGCACACACAGATTCCATTTCTCCTCTTCAGAGTGTTGGAAACAATTAGGATTAATTATGTGTTTCTGTGTGGAAGTGATGATATGAATTTCAATAGCATGTAGGAAAAGGAGATAAGCCTATTTTTTAAGGAAAATAGTTCCAGTTTAAGTCCCTTATAGCTACACAATGTCATTATGAGATATGAGGAGATAACTAAATTATTCATATTATAATTTTATTTGTATTTTATTATTTTTTCTTCCTGTAAAATGTCCCTATTCATTATTAAAACTAGCATGTTTTGCAAAGAGATTTATGTTAATTACATTGAAAGATGCCTTAGTCAGAATAACAAATTCTATAGTGAATTTCAGTTTTTTTAATGTGTAATCTTGGTGGTGTAGAATATTTCTTGCTAATGGTTCATGCCATCTATATATCTAGTGATCTTTGAACCCCACGTTCATTATTATGGTTATAGCTGTACCCAAATGACAACATATTATTAAAATATGAGGCATTGATTGAAGAATCCAGATATAATTATGCTTGTAAAGGAAAACAAACCTTCTAGGAGATTTTAGAAGACAAAATGATATCTTTAAAATGTTATACTCAAAGTAAACACATTATTGCAGATGACAAATGCCAGGTTTTCAAACAAAGAAGAAAAGAGACTGATCACAGTATCAAAGGCCATCTCAAAAAAGTTGCTGACTTCAAAAACTGCTTTTTGTTAAATAAAGAAGTTTGCCAGCATTTCCTTTTGATAGAGTTAAATTTTTTGTTGTTCAAATGAATAAATATAAAATCACTTTTATTTCAGCAAACCCTGAAGTCCTACTAATTGTAGCATCAACTAATTTTGTGTTATTCACTTTTAGCCTGGTAGATCTATCTCTGTGTCGTGAACACTAAAAAAAATAATGAATAAAAACCAGTCCCATCACCAGGTGAACCAGTTCCCGGTGAACTGTTATATCAACCCTAACAGTTCAGAGGGAAAAGCAGGCATCAAATCCTCGCATATTAAGATGCAGAAGTATCTTGTCTCATAACGGAGACCCAGACTTGAAGGGCTGATCTTAACTAGATATCTTGAAGATTGGCCAAGAGCTGATCATTATTAGTCCATTGAACTTCTTTCTAGAAGGCAATGTATTCACTATTGCTTAGGACAGGTAAATAATTTGCATTTGTAGAATATTTTTAATGCAATAATGACTTAATAACATTGCCAGGCATTTGAAAAGTGTGCTTACTTTGGATTTAACTATAAAGAATATGTCTTTTTTAGCTTGGTTACCTTTTTTTTCTAAATATGTTTTTTATCAAAAAATTCTTTATGAAAATGAGTTTTTGGGTTGCATGAAAATTTAGGTGTTTGTATTGATTCTTTTAATACTAGTATTCCTATGAGGGCTCAGTTCTGAAAGCTTTCCTGAGAAAGGTAAAAACATGCTTATATTAAGAAATAAGAAAGCTGGTAATGAATCGAGTATTAGGCAGAAGGAGTGGTAATGGCTAAGGTCAGAAAAAAAATGAACAAAGGAAATAGTCTAAAATTTTTTTAAAAGAGAAAATAGTGGTATATGAGATTGGAAATAAAGAAGTAAAAACTATCTCAGAAGAGAAGAAAAAATAAGACCCAGAAAAAAAGTGTCTATGTCATAAGAAGTGACCACCCTGACAGCATGATTCCCGTTAATCTGTACCCAGATACCTTCCTTCACATCTGTCTGGTGATTCCGAAGCGGACAAGGCTGAGCTGTCTGCCTTAAACCCTAAGGTATCATAACATCATCTTTTGTAGCTGAGATGCTGGAAGTAAATCCCGGAAAATTGGGAAGTGTGCGAACATTAAAAGATTATAAGAAAACTTATACCTTTTACTCTCTAAGTCAGTTTCCCCTTCATAGGAATATTTGACCCCAAAAGCAAAAAATTTGAAAGAAGCAGAAATTAACAAATTATAGGGTTTATACATTAAAAACAATTTAAGAGTGTGATACTATGGAATTGTTTTGTAACATAAAAATCTGTAGGCTGAAATATGTTAAAATACCTTGTTTATTGTTTACCTGAATTGCTAACCAGTGTTTAAAATATTTTTCCTACTTATTATCCATTGTTAGGTTACAGCATGTAAGTTTTTATTTTAAATTAGTATCAAATGATAAGAACAAAAAATGGCAATGAGGTGATTTTCTATAATCATCCTGTTTTTACTTCTTTGAGAGTTAGGTTAATTTTCCTCTCATGGTTTTGAACCTGGGTAAGCCACTCCCCTTATTGACTCTGAGTAACTTGTGTGGTGGACATTGTTTCTTGAAGAGAAATTTGACTCATGGTGGGAACTTTTCACGTTAATTAACTGTGTGAGAATGGGATGAGTTTAATTATTTATTTTGTCTTCTAAAATTTGTTGTCATTAATTAGTTGGGATGATATGTGCTGCCAAAAAAAATAGCACAACAACAGTGAAAAACACCCTAACTTTCTAGTAATGAACACCGCAGCATGCACAAAGGGCGGATGCACTAAGTGCAGGAGGGAGGGACGGAAGTGGATAATTATTTGTAGCAATGCTTTTACTGTTATTCGAATGAGACAGACTAACAGTGGCAGCAGTCATTTTGCTGAATCAAAGTCCATGTTAGTCGCATTATACACTGCCACAAAAGGTTGTTAAGGCTGGTATTAGCATGTACCACTGAGGACATTGGAAGGACTCGATCTGTCACACTAAATCGCCTTCTTGCCCTCAACCATTGAAGTCTCCAGCTCCTCTGACATGTTCTTTCATTAATGGCCTGGCCTTGACAACTGATCCTAATTGCCTCTGAACCGCACTTCATGTATTATTGGTGTCTGCCTGCCCTGGTTCATGTCAACAAGCCACAGCATGCACGGGGTGTGCCCAGTGCCTTTGCTGAAACCGTGCTCACACCGCATATGCCTCAGAGGGGCTTGGGCCTCGAGGGGAGTAAAGTAGACAGCCAAAGATCTTCCTGTCTCTTCTTGGTAATACTTTAATGTCAATTTGTGCTGTGTACTTATGAAGCTCATTACATAAGGACTCACTAAAACATTAAACCAATTATGCAACATTCCATTAAAGCACAGGTGACATAAATGCTCACATAAATTTGCCCTGATTTTAGTATCCAGGAAAATGCATTTATTGTAAAATCCTTTTTTAGCTTTAGATAGTATGGTTTACATTCCTTCTTCCTTGATAATGCATCCCAGTTTGAATTTGATGCACAATAGTGAACAGAAATATCTATAATATTACATAATTTCCAGGTAGAAGTATAGATTACACCAGGATTCCTCAGAAGTAAATTATTGAAGTTAGAATAATATTTTTTACTCCTAATGCATATCAACAGGTTTATACATACTAAATTTTCTAGAATTAGTTAAAATAGTCAATCTTAGTGCATTATATGTATTTCAAAGTATTTCTGACAATTTTAGAAGACACAGGATGAAAGAGTTTAGATATATTTTAATTTACTATAGTGTAAGGTGAGTTATTGGCTTACAGAAAAAATATTTAAAATTTAAAACATAACATTAGAAATGCTCAAGATATTTACCTTTTTTTTTTTTTGGAAGTGTCTCTGAGATTTAAAATCTGCCTCATTCCAGTGACAATTTTTTACAATCACATCTCTGAACAATATTATGAGATTCTTTCAATCTTTTCATCCTTTTTATTTATTGAAGGCAGTTTTCTGGTGAGCCTTTTAAACATGCAAGTTCTACCCGTGATCATAAAAAATAAATCACAGGAGCTCTTTGGTGCTAGGTATCATTTAGCCTAATCTAGACAGTGACATTTGGGCCACTAACAGCATAATCATGGTTATTGCTACAAATTGCTCCATGTTTGAGTTTTAATGTTATAAGTAAATTATGCCACCGGATAAAATATATGTTTCTTTGGGAATTAAACATGTTTATTTCAGGAGTGTGGCCATGGAATAGCACGTAGACTTTAGCCTTCTTTCATGTAGTAATACTGCCACCTTCTGAGCCACAAAGGGATTGTCCTCAAGGTCGGCCATCAAAAGACTTCTCAGGTGTCCATCTGCAGTGATCCGGCAGCAAAACAGTCCCATCGAGAGCATTCAGGTCCGGAAACTGTCTGGCTTTATCATATAAATGATAAGTTTTCTATTAACTCTTCATTTTCAATAGCTAAAAATGAATATACACATCCAACTGTCAGTAAAAATACTATTTCCTTATCTTGTTTTACCACCAAACTGCCTTTTTATTTCCTGTACTCGAGAACTACCTTGATGGGTGACGTGCAGCTTCCTGACAGACAGCTCGGTTGACATGAAGATAATTCTGGGCTGGAAGTTACAAGACCAGAGCAGTTGCCTGGCAGAAGTGGGGCAGTGGTGGCCACAGCTGGGGTTGGGAGAAAGGGATGGCAAATGTTGCTGTTCTGTCATTCAATCAGACAGTATGCCCTTCAGCAGAACAGCGAGCCCTCCTGATTCTTTAGAATTAGTGAGATTAGCATGAAGTACATAATGCAGGATGATGGAATTTGTCATAATTTGCATTGTCCTGGAAAAATGCGGGTTGATAGGGCGACACATCTTGGAGCATGCCATGTCCCACGGGCAGGTCACAGAGGGAGCCTGGCAGAAATAATTTTGTGGTATGTGCATCAGTTGCAGATGCTTCATAAACAATTTGTCAAAATAAAATAAATAGGAGTAGGTTAGGAAGGTATAGAAAGTAGGGTCATTGCAGAAACATCTCAAAGAATTAGATAGACCATCCTTCGGTATCACATTTGAGAAAATGAAAATACATAGAATGGATGACTTCATTCTCCTTTTGATTTTTAAATTCCCAAAGCCTTACTGGTAAGTCTTTCCTTTTTCTGTGACTGAGGAGTCAAATCTTGGAAAACACATGTGTGTTTCTGCAAAATTTACTTATTGGAGCCCCTTACAGAAATTATCATATACAGCTACATTAGAAAAGGTTTTATGAGGGATCACTTCTGACCTTGATAATGTTACCTAAGTGGAGATAGGAAAGGATAATCAGCATGTAGTTGACAAAACGAACATGACAGTGTTACTTATCTGCAGCAGCATTTCTGGAAATGGGCATGTGGAATTCAGGCAGGCAAGGGGAGCATGCTTATTTAGCACAGCATTGCAAGAACGAAAAGTCCAATGTCAGGAATTGTCCCTGGTTTATTGATGGAGCACCTGACAGTGACGCCACTGTCTTTGATATTCAGGAATTTATTTTACCCAAGAACATTATAACTGGTGTTTGCAGGGTAAGCTATTTATCATTTCAATATCTGCTTCTACTTCACAAAGACATTTTGCAATATCTCCTTCATTTGTCTTTCTTCATACATTTCAAACAAAAGATTAATGCTGGCAGTTCAGTAACACTGATCTTTTATGACAGTTGAACATTTGTGTGTTGAGGGTCTAATAAGAAAAAAAACTAAGTAAGTAGTTTAAAGAAAATGAAAAAACAATCACTTGTGAGGATCAAGCTTACCCTAAAAATGTTTCTTCTTCCTCCAGTGTTAGATAGGAAGAATACCCATTTTTTCAGATGGTTATAATTGTGGAATTAGGTTTTATAAAAACTAAAATTACCTTAGGGCACAGCTCAACGTGAATAAATCTTTCAACACCCAGTATCTGGAAACACGATCCACATGCAACTCATAATGCCCTCCAATTACAAGTAGATCAAGAAAAACCGTGTGAAGTTTTTCTTTAAGTATTATTTATTGAGTTCTATAACATGAAAGTAACTCCAAATAATTGTTAGTTCAGACTATTTTAAATCATTTGTTGTTTGTAAAATAATAGCCCTCTATGTAAACCTCGTACTTTTTCAACTTGCCCTCCTGTCTGTATTCTTCAAAACCGATTGCTTTCAAACAAACTGTTTTACTAATCAGAGATAATAACTGCTTTATGGTGCCAATTGTCAAAAACTAAGTTTTTTCTGAACATTATTTTCCTAATATATCATCTCTTGACTAATAAAAGGATTATTTTTAATGACTCTGCTTGCTGGGTTGTAAGATTTCAGCCCAATTTCAGCATTGTGACTTTTAGTGGATATCTTGTACAGTATTTGTTACATTAGGAGTTGGGATTGCCTATGCCACATTTTTCTATTGTCTATGCCACATTTTAACTATTTTTCCATTGTCTTCTTTTTCATGAATACTACTCTGAAAAAAAAAAAAGTAAAACAGCACCTGTTGCTTCTGTGACACTTCTGTCCTCATAGGAAATGTACAGTGCCAGGTGATTTGCCTGGGTCAAAACTTTTTAGCCTTTTCTCCTAAGCGGAAAAGTCATAGTATTCTTAGATAATCTTCAGGGAAGAAATCAACCAGCCAACAAACAAAAATTTTACTAGGTTTCTTTGTAAAAAAATTATGATGAATAATAAAAAACTTTTCAAATAAATATACATCTCACCACCCACCTCCTAAAATTTTAAATAAATAAGAGTTTAAATTGTATCTTTGTACAAAGTTTTCTAAATTGAATAAACAGGATCATGTAGTAGATAGATAGATTTTGAAGTGTCTTTAAGCTTTATTACTTTGTTACCCTACCTAGTCACCACTAACCTAACAATTCTAGTTTAACTCTTGATGTTGTATGAACTGTTTAGTCATTTGTCCATTCAGTCATTATATGCTCCTACCGTTTATGGTGCCATTTCTGTGTCCTATGGAGGCTCCTGTCAGAGGGCATATTTCCCATAGGGATAGAGAGTGAAGTGAACAGAGAAGGCCCAATCAGCAAATTTAATCAAGAAGTATTTATTGAGCAAAGCACCTCATCCAGAGTTAACAGCATTGCCACTCTGCGAATGAGCCTTAGAAAATGAAGAGGGAACTAAAGGAATTAGCTTATTAATGTGCTATCATCATGTCTGGACTGGATCCAGTCCTTGGTGCTTGCCTGGGAAATTCATTGCTTTTATCAAAGTACTTGGTGCTCTTTGTGTTAACAGGATGCTATCTGATTCATGGTTCTTTGTCTACCTACTCTGTGATGCAGCCCAAATTACCAATTTATTTGACAATAACATGGTTTTCTTTGCTCAGTACAGGTGACTTGAAAGCCAACTAGACTTGTTTTTCATTCTTTTTTATTAACCTGTCTTCTTTAACATATTAATGTCTCAAGGATTATTAATGCTGTTTGGATGCTTTTTCCATTTGGCCCTTGCTTCGGTGGCTGCCCCTGTTAATTCTATCATTATACAGTTGTAATTTAGATTCCCTGGTGGGCAGGTAGTCTCAGGAAAGAAAACAAAGATTTAATGATGATTGAGTCAACCAAGAATGCCATAGAGCCAATATAGCATAAACAAGAATGTGACATAAAGAAGTCTATTGTATAACTAGAAGCATAGATTGTGTTCATGGATAGGAAGAATTAACATCATTAAAATGTCCATACTACTCAAAGCAATCTATAGATTCAACAAAATTCCTATCAAGATACCAATGGCATATTTCACAGAACTAAAACAAATATTCCAAAAGTTCATATGGAGCCATAAAGATCCCTGAGTAGTCACAGCAACCTGAAGAAAGAAGAACAAAGTTGAAGGAATCACACTACCTAATCAAATTATACTACAAGGTCATTATAATCAAAACATCATGGTACTGGCATAAAAATAGGCACATTATCAATGGAACAGAATAGAGAACCAAAAAATAAACCCATGCTTTTATAGTCAATTAATATTTGACAAAAGAAGTAAAAACATATAATGAGGTAAAAATATTCAATTCAATAAATGGTGTTGGGGAAATTGGACAGATAGGTGCAAAAAAATGAAACTAGATCCCTTAGTTATGCATTAAAGACTTAAATGTTAGACTCAAAACTATAAAATCATAGAAGTAAATATAAGCAGTAAGATCTTGGGCATTTCTCATAGCAATATTTTTTTATATATCACCTCCAGCAGGGAAACATAAACAAATAGGACTAAACAAAAGAAAACATAAATAAATAAGACTACAATATACTGAAAAGTTTTGCTCAGCAAAGGAAACCATCAACAAAATGAAAAAACAACCCAGTGAGCCCTGGCCAGTGTGGCTCAGTTAGTTGGAGCATTATCCTGTACACTAAAAGGTTGCAGGTTTGATCCCCAGCCAGGGCACATACCTGGGTTGTGGGTTCCATCCCCCAGTCAGGACATGTATGGGAGGCAGCTGACCCATGTTTCTCTCTCACAACAATGTATCTCTCTCTTTTTCTCTCTCTAAAATAAACATTTTTTAAAAATTTGTATAAAAAAAGAAAAGACAACCCACCAGATAGGAGAACACATTCACCAATGACACATTTGATAAGAGGTTAATATGGAAAATTCACAAAGACCTTGTAAAACTCAACACCAAAAAAAAACAAACAATCCAATTTAAAAAAATGGGCAGAGGACCTGAATAGACACTTCTACAAAGCGGGCATACAGATGGACAATAAACATATGAAAAGGTGCTCAACATCACTAATCATCAGAGAAATGCAAATTAAAACCACAATGAGATATCACCTCACACCTGTCAGAATGGCCATCATCACTAAATCAACAAGCAACAAGTATCGGTGAGGATGAGAAGAAAAGAGAACTCTGTGCACTGTTGGTGGGAATGCAGATTGGTGCAGCCACTATGGAAAGCAGTATGAAGTTACCCCCCAAAATTAAAAATGGAACTGCCTTATGACCTAGCAATTCCACTTCTGGGTATATGTCTGAAAAAAAACAAAACATGAAATCAAAAGAATATATGCACCAATTCATTGCAGCGTTATTTACAATAGCCAAGATTTGGAAGCAGCCCAAGTGCCCATCAGAGGATGAGTGGATACAAAAGCTGTGGTACATTTACACAATGGAATACTACGTGGCGGGAAAAAAGAAGGAGCTCCTACACTTTGTGACAGTGTGGAGGGACCTGGGAGAGCATTATGTTAAGTGAAATAAGCAAATCAGAGAAAGACAAAAGTCATGTGATTTTAAAAATACACTAACAAGCAAAATAGAGCCAGATCTATAGACAGAGAAAAGACTAACTGCTCTCAGGGGCTGGGGGCTGGGTGGAGGTAGTGGAGGTATTGAGAAAAAAAGAAAAAAACTAATGGACCAGGACAACAGTATGCGGGGGGTGGAGGAAGATACAGGGGGAATAATAGTGATGATAGAAGACTTCATTTGGGGTAGTAAACACAATACAGTGTACAGATGATGTGTTGTGGGATTGTGCACCTGAAATCTGTATAATTTTGTTAACCAGTGCCTCCCCAATGAATTCAATAAAAAGAAAAAATAAATCTATTGTAGAAATTTCAGGGTAAATGGATGACTTTCTTGAGTAAATGAAAATGTTATCTAAACCACTTCCCATGGACTTTAATGCTAAGTATTTATTTCAAAATATAAAGAAAGTAGATTAAGTGATTACTTAATATTTATTGACATTTTTCATTTGAAAGTTATTATTTTAAAGAAAAATATTTGGTTACTATAAATTCTTTGAAAAGTTCTTGGTAATGGAAAATAACTGAAAAGAAATCAAGGCCAGGGACAGAATATGCCTATTTTAAATAGTTTTCTTTTTTCTTACCAGTGTAAATGTTTCTAATACACCTCAATGTACATAAATTTTGGAGGTTCACTCATTAAAATTCTTTTATATCTCTCATAGTTTTTGCTTCCTTTAATATAACAGTCATGTATAATACTTGTTTCTAGCTCAAACTTGCCATACAAGCCCTGAAGTTCTTCTACCAGGACTATGAGGGAAAGGAAGTGTTTCTTCCTGGTGCATTTTTACTTTTCCAAAATCACCATCCTACCCCTTAGAAAAAGTGGGGGGTCCATTCATTTTTATCAAATAATTTATGTTATAATTATAATTTATATTATAAAATATTTCCAAAGTGATAAAATAAATAAATAAAATGAGTTCTCCCTCTTTTTTCTCTTCACTAATTTCTAATTCATCATTTTTATTGCCCAGGGAAGTTTGGGAGTCCATGGATATAGACGTGGCTCTTTGGAGAATTTCAGCCTAAGTATTTAACCAAGTACATTTTACCTTAGGAGGGGAAAATTCACTTCATTTGTTTCACACACATGGTAATGTCATTCCTCATAGATGATATGGAGAATTTCTTCTTGCGTATATTACATGCAAATTCTATTATTTGTAACTATGTGGTAAGACTATACTGTACAATTATAGGGTGGGATGCCATCAAGCTCTAAAGTGTTTCTGAAAGTGCAGGGCATTTCATGAGTGAGAATAGATGACAAGAGAAAAAAAAAAGTCACCAGTCTGACTGTGGACGATGGTCATATCACACTTCAAACGGAAAACTTCCCTGTTGACAGAACAGAATGATGTCGAAAAGATAAATGATGTTCTTATGTCCTGTTGCACACTTGGAACTGGATTAAAACTAATGGGTTCTAAAACTCAGGCTAAGAAGAATAAAACATGAAATTACCAGGAGAATCTGTAGAAAGGTAAAATAACCACTAATGAAACTGTTCTTGCCACCATGAGTTCACATTGTCATAGCACACATCTGAAACAGGCTTTTACAGCTAGCTTTCCAAGTCAATCAAAACCCGTCTACATCTGTGTGTATGCACACTGTCTGCCCAGTGAATAAAGGTAAACCATCGTTCTTGCTAGAAATTGTTTTTACTTCAGGTTGAAAGTGCTTTGGTGTTGACAGTAGTGTTTTGTAGGATCTTTCCTTGGAATTGGAGGGGATGGAAGAATTACACAACAAATATCAAGTGCTGATGAGGATGTAGAGAAAGGGGAACTCTTTTGCACTGTTGGGAATGCAGACTGGTGCAGCCACTGTGAAAAGCAGTATGAAGACACCTCAAAAAATTAAAAATCTATCTACCTTTTGACCCAGAGATCCCACTTCTCTGAATATATCCAAAGGAACCCAAACCACTAATTTGAAAGAACATAAGCATCCCTATGTTCATTGTAGCATTATTTACAATCACTAAGATTTGGAAGCAGCCCAAGTGTCTGTCCATCAATAGATAAGTGGCTAAAACAACTATGGGACATTTACACAATGGAATTCTACTCAGCCATAAAAAATAAGAAAATTTTACTCTTTGCAACAATATGGATGGACCTAAAATAAGCCAGTCAAAGACATATACCATGTGATTTCACTCCTATGTAAAATGTAATGAACAAACTGAACTAACAAGCAAAACAGAGACAGACTCAGAGGGAGAGCAGATAACCACTAGTGGGGGGAGGGGATTAGGGGATTAAGGGGTGGAGCGATTGAGCAAAGAGAAAAAAGGACTCATGGATATGGACAACAGTGTGGAGATTGCTAAGGGAGGGGGCATAGGGGACTAAATGGTAATGGAAAAATACAATAAAGATTAAATTTCAAAAAAGAATTATGAGAAGTGAGTCATTTAGTGGCACCAAGAGAAGTGGAGAAGCATGATAACAGGAAGACATAGAAAGCTTGCTTCTGGCCAGGCAAGGGAGCTAATGTGCCAGTGTCAGGGCCAGGAAAAGACGGCATTCCCCTCCAAGGCTACTGTAATAGAACACCCAGAATGCAAGTGAGAACAACACGTGAAGATGCTTGGCTCTACTGAATAGGGGAATGGTTCTTAACTGCAAGTGAGTTCAGACGTAACAGAGAAACTGGTTGGGGGTCAGGGACAAAGTTATAGAGACACAGCATATTCCTCATGCTAAGCTAAGAATGTATTATTTAATCTGCACAGCCCTGCTTTTAGATAAATATTATTACCCCATTTTTAGGTATGGAAACTGAGCTCCAGAGAGGCGTAACTTGTCCAGAAGCACACAATGAATAACTCGTAGAATAAGGGTGTGAATCCCAATTCTATCTGACTTCAAACCTAGGTTCGAATCATACATTATTTTTCAAGTTTGGGAAAGAAGAAACCTAATAAAAATGTAAATACTAAGGTAAAGCCCTTTAATACCTATGTGCAGAAACTGAATTCTGCATTAGTAATGACAAAAGTGAGTAAAGATCTGGAATATTAGTTTTTTTATGAGGAGGGAACAGAAGAATTTGGGGTTGTAGTAGAGAAGCAAGGATGAATAATATGAGCTGAAAATTATTGAACTTGAATATTATTATGTTGTCTAAATCATAAAGTATTTTCATATGAATAATGCCAATGTTTTATTAACTAAAGACATTTTACAAGGAAATGAACTTAAGTAAAAACAAACAAACAAACAAACAATAAAAAACCAATTTGTTGTGTGTGAGAATATCTGGACCAATGAGCGTTGAATGGCTGGCATGGGCTACCTAAGAGAGCTATAGAGGATGTCTCCAAAGCACATTTCTTCCTCTCTTGGCTCTATGAGTTTCTTTGCTTAGAATCTTTGGCTGATACATATAAAATAGTCAATATATGCTTTAGAAATAAACACAAGAATGAATTAATGCTTTTCCCACCCAGCCTAGAAATTCATATAAGCCTTGCTAAAAATGGGTGACACCTGAACAGTGGGCCAATTTGTTGGAAAAAGGAGACTATTGAGAGGTCATGGTTTTGCTAAAATCCACAGAAAAGAAAACAGCTCTAGCTGGTGTGGCTCAGTGGATTGAACACAGGCCTGCAAACTAAAGGGTCGCCAGTTTGATTCCCAGTCAGGGCACATGCCTGGGTTGTTGGCCATGTCCCCAAGAGGAGGCATGTGAGAGTCAACCACACATTGATGTTTCCCTTTCTTTTTCCCTCTCTACCCCTCTCTCTAAAAATAAATTATTTTTTAAAAGCCATAGAAAAGAAAATGACTTCCTTGCCTTTCAGCCACCTGTTCAGGTCAAAAGCCATGTCTCCTCTCAGGCATTTTAAGTGACACTAAAAAATGTTATTAGCACATGTTTTCTGAATTTAAAAAATTATTTGGGGTCAGAATATGTCAATGCATACTTAAATGATAATATTTAAATCATAGTTTTCAGGCAATGTCTTTCCTGAGTCCTTAATTTTATAAGCTATTTGAGGGAATAGACCTTCTAATTTTGTTTCAGAATGGGTTATCTTTAAAGTTTTAAAAAGGAAGTAGGTATGAAATTCACCTCTGAGAGCTCCTTTAAATAAGAGTTGACTTAAAGGAACAAAACTTTAGAAGCTCTTTTGATTTTTACAGGATGGTTCACTCAGAAATGTAAATGAAGTAGTATAATGGGACAGATAGGCAATTGTCTATTTCAATATTACATGTGACAAAGCATTTATCAGTAAAAGGCATAGAATTATATGTCCAACAAAGACCTAAACAAGCTAACAAATTTTCTAGAAAATCTGAGAGAACTTGAAATTTTATGATTCTTTCCTATGATAATTATGAATAAAATTGAAAGTATTCATTAGGATTTGCATCCTCACTGAACATAACAAGAGGTAAAAGTAACTTTACCTATTTAACTATGTTTTAGGTTTTATTAAAGCATCTAGACATTTAAATTTGAATTTGGTACCTTTATTTCATGTGTTTAAGATATGTTGATAGTTTTCGGTAGCTATGGAATCTGAGTGTAGAATAATCCAAATTTCATATTTTTGTTAATGCCATTGAGTCTGGTGTGTACTATTGTAACATATACAACACACACAACTCTATGCTGTGGTCTCAGTGATTAGGGCATTTTTTCTCTCTCTGCCTTTTAAAAGCCTAGCCGCTTTAAAATTCCAGCTTAAATCCCACCACTTCATTGCTAGTTTCATCCCAGCCATGAGCTACAACTCCAGCCTGCAACCTCCTCCAGCCTACCACTCATTGGTAAGTCTCTCTGGTTATCTATTACAGAAGCCTACTTTAGTCATTTGAGCAAACAGTAGGAAATTGATGGTGCTACTGCACTATCTCCTAGAACTTCAAGGTGGGAATTGACTACCCCTCAGAAAACTTTTAGCAAGTAGAACTAGAACCAGGAAATAAAATCAGAATAACCATGATAGCAAAGACTTACATCACGTGTATTAGTCTGCACGGGCTGCTATAACAAAATACCACAGACTGGTGGCTTACACAGAAGAAATTTATTTCTCACAGTTCTGGAGGCTGGCAGATCCAAGATCTTCGGGGTCAGCCAATTCTGTTTTTGGTGAGGTTTCTCTCCCTGGCTTGCAGACAGCTGCTTTCTCTCTGTGTCTCCACACGGCCTTTCCTCAGTGCATGTACATGAAGAGAGACCTTCCTCTTCAGGTAAGGCCAACAGTCCTCTCAGAGTAGGAGTTCACCCATATGACCTCATTGAATTTTAATTACCTGCTAAATACCTTAACTCTAAGTATAGTCACATTGGAGGTTAAGGCCTCAGCAAGTCAGTCCACAGCATCATACTTCCTAGGTACCAGGTATTATCACTAAGCACCTTACATGAATTAAGGCATTTAATGCTCACAAGTATCCTATAAAGTAGGCACTATTTTACAACCATTTCATAGGGAACAGAAAGCAGAAAAAGTTTATGTAACTTGCCCAAGGTCACATGGCTTATAATGATGAAACCAAATTTAAACACAGCTGTCTGGTGGTGGACCGAGTCCACAGTCTTGAACACTGTGCTTCTGTTTCAGGGTTTGCATTATTGCACAGCATAGTGGCCTCTGCTTCTTCAGTTCACATGGAAGAATGAGTCCAGCTGCAGCCCCAGAGTTTCCATGTTACAGTCCTTGCAGTCCCCACCCCCTAAGTCTCAGCAAGTGAATTCCAATGCAAGTGTGAATCAGCTTTTGCCCTGCATAGTGCCTAAAAATATTGGTTGAAGAAGTGCAAAAGTCATCACTGTGTATTTCTCAAACTGCTTGTACTCTGTATGTTTGTGTTATTCCAATGTACACAATGGATAAAGCATGTTCTCCTTGTGTTCACACAGCTCGTTTTACTGTTGTTTTGCCCTGAAATGGCACCTTGGTTCAGATGCTTTTCTTTGAAGCAAGCGTAATTACTGAGGTTTTTTTTTATTAAATATGTGGGTTTAATCTCCTGGCCTAAGGAAATATTTGCAAAGGATACATATTCCTCCTATTTTTCTTCAAATTGTGACTTCTAAGGTATTAAACTGGAGAACATAAAAGGATGGGTAATGCATATTTGTTTGATTGTTTAATTCAATTGACCTCTATTTGAATCCCTCTATTCCTAAGGGAGCAATTGGTCTGTGGTTTGGGGAGCACGGTAGCTTTGTGGGAATAAGAGTTCGTTTCTTACAGTGAAGGAGGTGTGGCTGAACAAACTGTTTTGTGTGGAGACTGTGGGGGCAAAAATAATAACACTTGTCCTCTCACCTCTAACTTTTTCTAGCTGGGCTAATAATCAAATTGATAGAGACAGATTAACAGTAGAAAATCAAATTTCAATGTGTGTGCACAGGAAATTCACATAAGCATAAAAATTCCAAAAACAATGAGGCAACATTGGGTGTCTAAGTCATTTTGGACAAGGGAGAAGGATGGTAGGGAGAGTGATGGGATTTGAAAGGAAGCAGGCAATTTATAGGTAGAGGAGACCAAGTGGAATACCCACAGCAGGTAAATCCCTGCCTCTTTGGGGCACAGAGGCTGGTCTAGCTACCAGGCTTCTCCTTGGCACCTTCCTATCTACCGTATTTAATTAAAACTAGGGTAAGGTGAGCGTCCTAAGATTTCCTTCCTAGAGAAGGCCTTTGCATCTGAATCTCTCCAGCAGAAAAGGGGAAAGGGCAAAGGTTCCTTCTGGGTCTTTTGTCTCTTAATAACCAGATTAAAAGTAATAGCCCCAAAGACAAAACTTTGGTCCTTTTCAAAGCCTTGTGTTTGCCTGCCAGTGGTGTCTTAGGCAGGTTCATAACGTACTTTCACGTTAGCTCCTTCTATCTGATTAGACCAATAACAAAGGGATTTGTAGCAACCAAGTCTTGCCTTAGACTCCCACTTCTGCCATTTTGTGAGTGATGTGACCATTGGCAACTTACTGAACTAATCTGAGTCTGTTTACTGAGCTATAAAATGGGAATGAACGTAAATATCATAAAACTGCTATCAGAATTTAATGAAAATGTATCTAAGTATTTTTTCTGTGTTAGAAGCTCAACAAATATTGACTTCATATCCCAGTTTCTTAATTAAGAAAATATGGCCATAATAAAAATATGTGCTGGGCTGGATCCTTCTAGGTGGTTACCATTTCCTACATGTACAAGAGCATTTGAAGGAGCTTTAGGACCTCAGGATATCAGAGAGTATTGGAGAAATAACCCAGACTTTCCCTACATGGCCTTAAAGGAATGAAATAAACGAAGTTTACACCAGTGTGGACTAAGTGCATTAAGTCTTGTACAGAAAATGTATAGAAATAACTATTGACAAAATAGCCCTAACTATATTATCAGCATAGTACTACTTCAAGTACAATTTGCTAAGCCTGGAAAAAAGTTGTAATAACCAATCTTGGATACTTCCGTGCAAGATTTGGAAACCAAAGCCCAGATGTTTCTGCTCACCATTGAAATTACCTCACCTGTAATTTAACAATTCCAAGAACAAAATAGCAAGTGAGTCAGCAGAACTGGATGCACCCTGTCAGTGTTGTTTCTCTGAAAGTAACTTTTCACTTCAACATAGCACAGACTGAAGAGTATAGCTAGTGTTCTCATTTCCATTGTCTCTTTTTATTTTATATTTCTTATCTTACTAGTTGGTGCCAATGAATATCATTTGTTTGGTTGCTAACAGACAGCAGTTCCAGGTATATGGATTGCATCTTGTATTTCAGTTATCATTTTTAAGAGTTTAAAAACACAGCCTTAATAGTGTGGGAAAAATACAGAAAATGAAGTCCTGGAATTCATTCAAATGAGATTTTTCTTACTGACTGAAACTCCTAATAAATCTAAATGTTTCATTGTGTTCAAAGATTTCAGGGGTTGCATGAGTTCTCCCTATTCCTATAGATTTAGTCAGACCTTAAAGCAGACATTTTACCCTAGGCACAATCAAGAGATAATAAATTTAGGAGAGTTCATAGGAAAAGAAAAGAGTATAGGTCTTAATGAATTGAAATAACTTAACTTTAATAGAATGACTTTGAGAACAATTAATAGTGTTCAAACATAGGAAAGCATTTTATTTAGGTGGTATTCTCAGTGACTTCCTTTTATGGATGAAGGGAATGATTCTGAATAGCAGCAGATGAATTGGGGATTGATATTGAGGAGTTATCTTAAATGATCCATCATATAATTATACACTCAGAGAATTGCATAGTCAAAAAGTTTTTATGCTGACAACATCCA
Organism: Phyllostomus hastatus; assembly: GCF_019186645.2. Lineage (NCBI taxonomy): Eukaryota > Metazoa > Chordata > Mammalia > Chiroptera > Phyllostomidae > Phyllostomus > Phyllostomus hastatus. The sequence continues at coordinate 4,059,548 of NW_025334033.1, read as the reverse complement.
TCTTGACATTGCTTTACACATAACCTATTTAATATTCCTTAATTTAATTTATATTGTTTTCCTTCACCCTATGGCCTTTCCTGGCTCTCCTCCTCACTGGCCAGCCTCTATTTTCCTATCTTTTTCTCCTCATGTATCCCATCTGTGGTTACTCTCTTTTGCTGGTCCTTTGTGCTTATTTAGAACTTTTACTTATCTTTTATAACTTTCTATTAATTAGCCTCTCTGTCCTTTCAGTTCCATTACATGTCTTCATGTATGACTTCCTCCCTTCTAATCTTATGTTTCAAAAACAATGAAATTGAATATATCCTGTAATCGCTTTACCTTCACTAAGGCTTTGTTTAAAGATTTTATGTATGTATGTATGTATGTATGTATGTATTTTTAGAAACAGGGGAAGGGAAGAAGAAAGAGAGGGAGAGAAATATCAATGTTTGGTTGCCTCCTGTGCAACCCCCACTGGGGACCTGGCCCACAACCTAGGCATGTGTTCTGACTGGGAATTGAACTGGTGACCCTTTGGTTTGCAGGTTAGCACTCAATCCACTGAGCCACACCAGCCAGGGCATTCTTTACTAAGATTTTTTATCATCTCTCTTGGGGAGGGAGGAAGACTCTCCATCCCCAGTGTATTCCTTAGTGCTGTAAAATCAGCAATCTTTTAGGCTCCTGAAATAGGAACTCTCGTGTCATCTTTCAGTAGCATCACTTTGCTGCCAGTAGAAGTGGAGATCTTTCATGGGATCAGAGCAAAGCATTTCACCAATCCACACACAGGAGATTGTGGTGTGGCAAGATTTATCTGGGTGGAAGCCTGCCTCTGTGTCCCATCTCCATCAACCTGCCATGGAAAAAGTCCAACCATGTCTTTAAAGGCTAAGACAACAGCCAGAGTTTAGAGTTTTTATGCCATATTCAAGATTAATTCAGTCCAGCCCTTTCTTACCATCTGGGTTGTTTAGTTTGTGTTCCGGGCTGCAGTCTGTTCCTGTGATGCTGTATCCAGGATCCTACCTGAAAACTGAGCTTGCAGTCAACACAGCTATCAGCCAGCCATGCAGCTGCTGGTGCCACATATGGGTTATGGAGAGAGAATGCACAAGCACATAGAGTGAGTGTGGGTCAGAGATTGAAAGAGAGAGAGAGCTCTTCTTTGTTCCCTGGGATTATATTACCTTGAGCCTGGGAAAGACCAGGAGCTTTTTCAAAATAACCAATCAACTTTCCAAGCTTTCATGGGTCCACCCTGACCTCAATGGCCAAGAACCACCTCTGTGCCATTTTGACTTTTCTTGTGCATGTGCTTACTTCTCCCAACAATTTCATACTGGAGGGGGGAAGGGAGGAGTGGTAATTCTTGAGTGGGGCACTGCTGTGCTACCCTGGAGTATGTGAGGCTGTAGCTTCCTGGCTAAGCAAATAGATGTATGCTCCCCAGTTTGTTGATCTCAATGTCTAATTCCCTTTGCTTCCTTTCTTACTAATAATTGGCTAATAAGTTCTGCCATTTTTCTTTAAGAAGCCTCTCAGATCTTCCTTTCATTATCTTTCTACCATTGCCATTTTTAATGCCTTTTATCCAGACTAAATGCAATTGCCTTCTATCTGGCCTACTTATTTCCATCTCCCTCCTTCCTAATTCTTCCTGCAACTATGGCTACAACACTGTTATTGTTATTCTACTGTTCAAAATCCTTCCGTTTCCTTTAATATATTACATCAAGTTCAAATTATTTTGTCTGCCTTCCATTAGACTGTACTGGTAGCATTCATACTCTGTTATGACATTGAGCTAAGAGACCCAGGAGTTCCTATATCCTGTCCTGCCATGCACCCCCTACACGTGAGGTTCTCAAGGGAAATAGATATACACAAAGAGCGATGGCAAATGAAAATATGAGTTATGTGTAATATTAGCAAGGTGTCTGAAACCTGCAGATTATTCTAGAAAACTGATGAGCATTTGGAGATTTGGGCCTAAACTCAGCTTCTCTATCCTGCAAAGGCCAGATATCACCATAAACAAATCACCAAGCCTGAGATAATAAGAACTCCTGGGAAGCTAACTGCTCTTTGGATTGAGCAAGATGGATAGAGACAGACAGACAGAAAGTCAGGCAGTAAACAGGTGAGAATAAGTACCTGTTTTTGGAAGGGCTTATCCCTCAGTCTGATAGGTGAGAAAGCAGCAGAGGAGAGAGAGCCAGTTTACCCAAGAAGACCTCAATCTTACACCGGTCTAGTTTCCAGGGTAGACGAGTAGGAAAGAGCATCTCTCCCTGTGAGTGACCTTTTGGCATGCATAACTAAAAGCTGCCTGGCCCAGGTCAAGGCATCTCTCCCAACTGGATTAGCAGCCCCTCCCTGCCCATTCACTACAGTTTACAAGGCTCGCTGGAAGGAAAAATCCTGGCAGCCCTATTTGTTGCTGCTCTCAGTCTTTCATTCTTCATTGCTCTGCACACTCCCCATGCACAGTTCCTGGACTGTAGCATTTCCTTCACCTCATGTTTCCTTTGTCCGAATCTTTACATTCTTTCAAGACCAGTTTGTGATTGGCCTCTTCATTACAATGAACTATTGCTTATGAATTCCTCTGAACTGCCATAATTTTTATAATTATTTCTACCAACTTTGACATTTAACTGCATTCTAATTGTTTTATGTATCTCAGTAAACTCTTTGAGTGCATAAACTGTCTTTTTTTTTCTTTTAAGCAAAGCTCCTAATATAGTACCTATTACACTGTAGAAACACAGAGCTAGAAAGGACAATGGAGATCAATTATCAAGGATTATTGGTTCATGAAATAGTATGTTTTTGATTGTTAAATTATGTGTATATGATACTGTTAAATAAAATTATAATGGGAGTATGTTGCCTGGTCTGCCATCTTTATGCATTGGATCCCAACAAGGAATAATATTCAAAATATTTAGCAGTCATTATTGAACAGACACTGACCAACCAATCAGAATGGATTCTAACTGGCACCGTACCAAATAAATATTAATTAATTGAAAGCACAAACTCCAGCTAGTTCAGAACCAAAATTAACTAAAATTTAATCCCTGCTTTCCTGAAGATTAACAATTGATCTGTGGCCATATCTTACATATCTTTACCACATTTTTGTTAGGTCTTCCTATAAAGCCAATAAAAGCCAGTCAAGCTGATTTAATACTCAATCTGACCACACTTTCTTTTCCCCTTCCTGCTACCATAGCTCTTCTATTTCTATGCACTATAGGGTGATGGCTTATTTTGTACACTATTTCAAACTTTGACCTGCAAACATCATATTTGCAATGTCACCTTCCACAACATATAATAAGCATCTCCATTGGCTACTCCCAAGAACTATGAGGTGGATGCAGTCACAAGCTCCACTAAATAGCAGCCCTGTGCCTTTTGTGATATAACTAAGTCCTTTCAGGTTACTTCTTATGCAGAACTTGCTTTGGGCCTAGATGTTTTTATATTACACATACTTTAATAAACACATATTACTTGCATGTGTTCTAAAGTACTTGTGTTCAGCGGCAACCAGTTAAAACTATAAATAAAATGGTTTAACAATAGAACTAGCCATCCACACCTCTCACATCAACAAGGTAATTTAGGTGCTTTGTTGCATCGAGTCAGTCACACTTTAATGTCACTACAAAACCCCGATAGTGCCACACTGTCATATAACTGCAATATAGAAGAGAAATGATGTTGTCGTTTTAACTTGTCAATTTACTTGTTTTTGTTGTTGTTTATTTTGGGACAGGTTCCATATTTTACCTGTCAAGTGGTGAAAACTAGTATTTCCAAACTGAACTCTAACATATTAAAGGGATAAGTGTGTGTGTGCTTTTAAAGATAATAGATTCGTCTCCATCCAAAACTAAAAGCTTTGTAATTTTTTAAAAGATAGAGAGATAGCCATGCTGAGTACTAACACCTTCAGAAGCTATTGTCACCGTGTAACAGAAGGACTGTCTTGCAGATGGAGAGAGTAATGTTAAGATTCCCACCAGAGCTTGTCCTTCTATGCCTTTGCCCCCAGTGCAAAGGAATCTGTCAGACCCCATCCTGTCTTTGAAGAAATGCCGAAAGAATGTCACTTCAGTCTGGCTGCACTTAGGCATCATGTGGAAGATTGCAGATGCTTTCGAGAAAAAGGGACATATTCTGGAAAGTGTATTTTAATTTAAGGATTATCAAAAGGAAGTTTTTTGGCTTTCTACAACTGGGTTGAAAGTTTACTCTTTTTTCACAATAATGGTTTCTCACATTTGTATTGTGCTTTTTCCTTCTCACTTTAAGATCTTCGTTGATTCTCATTACATTATATATTTTTAATTTTATTGTTGTTCAAACATTCTGTATTTTATTTAAAATTCTCTTACTATGTTTGTAGTCAAAAACAATACTTTTATTCTGTGTTTTCTGACCACTAGGACCTGTAAGTTATGTCTGGTTATTTTCCTAGTAGCCTCCATGAATTATTGTTCACTATGTGAATTATAGACATGGCATGATTATTTATCTCAGTAATAATTATGAACATTGGAGTATAATATACTTTCATTTAACCATTTCTAAGTGTCCAGGATTCTCCAAACCTATAATTTATTTTATGCTCATCATCAGCCTATGGAATCCAAGTGTCTCAGCAATGAAGTCTTCCCTGACCCCTAACAGAGTGAGGTGCTCTGCCTTTCTGCTCCCAGAACAAACTGCATACTGTACTGACCTTGTACTGAAGATGACATCACAGTCTTATGTCATAATCATCTCTGTGTGTTCAGGATCTAGCTCAACAAATGCTTGTTGAAAGAATGCATGCACAGATGAATATGCATATTGCACTTTGGCTTCATTTAAAGGCTATTCCTTGTGGCTCCTACTCAGTTCCCACCCACTAGTCTGAGGGTAAGTTCATCCACATGATTGGGAAATGCAGGAGCTACCTAAAAATATCCTTATTAACTACAATTAAAATTAAAAATTGTATTTTTCAAACAACACTGGTAGAAGAGGGGACTAGATCAAAGAGGGTCTATTCTGGCTTATATATGGCCACAGGATAGTATAGAGGAGATATTAAAGTGTTGGGTCAGGTCAAAGATGAAACTTTAAATGCTATTTTGAGCAAAGCTTTGAAAATATTTAAGGGGAAAGAGTGACATTGCCTGGAGAAGAAAACAGAGAATCATAGACAAAATGAATGCCAAATGGAATCTACTTTCTAATGAGCAGGTAGTATAGAAGAAAAGGAACAAAACTTTATTTTTTATTTTGATAAAGCACTCAAGAAACACACTGCATAAATTCTTGAGATAGATTGTGTTCCTTGGTCTAGAGGAAAAAATAACTATGATATTTAAGAAGTATTTATTTTAGTATTTGTGTTCTTCCTTTTATCCTGAATTTAAAAATTGAGGCTTGAGCCATATGAGTGAGAAGTCAACATGAACTAGAAAAAAGGTTATTAAAAAATTATAAATTGTGGTGTCACATTTAGAGTATTTTGCTGGTATTATTCTCTTGAGAATTTAGAGACAATATGGAAGGATCCTTCTAGAGTTAATTTACACCTGTAATATTCCCAGGTACCATGGTCTCCCTGAGGGTTTGTGAAGATTAATGAGATGTTTATTAAATGCCTGAGCTCTCTAGATGAAATGCGATATGTAGTTAGAGTATTATTATCATTTGGTGTGACAAACTAGTGAATAAAGTATCTCTCTTAGTTATTAACAGTAGTAAGTTCAAATCTATTCAGATGTCTCTCTTCATTAGAAAGTTTACCTATCTTTTTCTTATCATGTCAAATAGAAATCTTACTTTTAGCACTTCATTATTCACCTCAAAGTAAAATTTCCCAAGACTCAAATTTTTTAAAGGCATATCCCTTATTCAAGAACAAAATTTTAATGTCCTAATTATCTGTAAACAAGGACAGATTTTTGCATGGTTCTTCCATGTTACTTTTCCACTTTAAGACACATAAACATGGGAGTTATCTTGTGCCAGGTTCCTGGAAGGTATCTTGGTAAAGATATCTCTACAAAGTCTGGCAAGAAATCCAAGAGATATTTATACAATTAGGAAGTAGAGAAAATCTTGCATAAAAAGCTATGCACTAATAGTCCTTTAAAATCACTTAGAAAATGTCTTTTAATTTTCTAAATTAAATGTGGAATAAATGTATGCTGAGTCAATATTAGAAAAAGAAAGTTTTATAAGTGTTATCTTATTTTTGCAGCATTTTGCAGATGAAAAATTCTGATATCACTTTTCAAATAGGAGCTCTAATAATCTAAATCTTTAATGAAATGAGGGAAATAGTACCCATGTATATAAACTTATTTCCTCCAGAATATCCAGTTGTACATAGTCTTTGTAATACATTCATTAGTTATGTCACACAAAACTCCCAGGATAGTGAACAATGAGAAAAGTGCAAGAACCCTTTGCAGTAGTTCTCATGACTCAGCCCCCGTATTGCCTTTTACATTGGCATGGTGTCCCTTCTCTTTCCTTCACTGTAAGCTCAGTTCAAACTGTCTTAATCCACATTTTAGGTTACTTTAACTTAAAATTTCTATTTGTTTTTCTGTAGTTCAAAGCCATTTTCTTCTTCCACTGACTCCCTAGGTTTATATTCCTACTCCCTCCTGGGACAAAAGTTTACCTAAGCACTTCCATTATACATGTAAAGTTTATGTCTAATAATTTGGAGAAATCAAATTTATACTTGTGGCTGTATTAATGATCAAGGAGAAACTATGAATTACAGAGAAATTATGCAGCGGCATCTTCAAAAGATAGTCAACACGAGAAACAGTTGCCATAAAGAGAATTAAGTTCAGCTTGAACTAAAAGATCTTCGGGAGGAGGAGGGAGGAAATCCTTAATGCCAACAAAGACCTCTAGATAATACTCGATTTCAGATTAGCTGAGTGTTTCCAGTTCTGCATGAGAGCAAAGAGAGCAGTGTGATTATGGGCGCCGTGCTCAGAGGCAAGCTGTACCGCTGTGCTGCATCGGGAAGGATAAAATCTCCATAAAAACCTAGTGAAACCGCATAAGGAATGTATTTGGGGCATCCCTTTAAAGAAAAAAAAATGAAGTCATCTGGGTAGGAGATGGGGCAAGAAGGACTGAGGTATGCAGAAATGATTTCCAAGAGGAAATGATTTAATATATTGTGGGCTTCGACTTCTGGGAATTTCTTTTCATAAATCAATAGTCAAGACATGAATAACTGTAAGGATGGGTGGGTGTTAAAATGTTATATAGAAAATATATAAAGTGAAAGGAATGACTTAGGGTTCTTCCAGAAAAATTAATGAGTACCACTAAGTAACAATTTTGCTGGAATCCTTTACAGATCATATTGATGTCCTCAGGCCCAGCGCATCCGGAAACAAAGAAAAGAGTATTCTGAAGGAATTGAAAGGCTTTCTTCAATGGATTGCCTGAGGTCAGAGGCTAAAAAATAAGAACCAGAAGATAATACAGTTGTTGTAAAGGAACTCTCCTCCTGAGATAGGGAAGAAGAAAAAAAAGAACAAGGTAAAATAAATGAAAATTAGTATCTGAATTTTTATTACAACAAGTGAGTCAAGGAACCATTGTACAAAATACTTCATTTATCCTAAATTCACAGAGGAAAAATACTCTATATAAGAAAAGTCAAAAGTCTTCTTAAAATATTTTTCAGTTTACCCTCATGTTTAAAACAATATATTTACTTTTCTTCAAGATTTTATTTGTCCTTAAAGAATATTAATTAATTTACTCTAAAGTTATAATTCTCCCAAAGGCTATTGAGGTTGATAGGACTGTTTATCCCTGCTTGGATTTCTGAGTATTTGCACTTGGTTGATGTCTCTTCCCTGTGTACTAGTTGACTTGCGCTCACTTCTTGGCATTATCCACATGCTCAAGTGCAGTGACTCCCTCCCTGCCTTTTCCAATTTGTTGCCTTCTAACTAACTGTGGGCAGAAAAAACAGACAAGGAGGTTGGTATAAACCATAACTAAAGTACAGTGAGTTTTGAGAAGACATTTCAGAAACTGGATGAAGATTGTGTAATCTTAACATGTGGTTCTTTTAGGAACAAGAATGGCTGCTCAGTAGCTGTATTTTGGAGAGGAAGGTAGGAAAGGGTTTGCTTGGAGGCTCCTGTCTGCATCCTGGACAGTAAACCTTGTGACAGGACTCATTTCTGTACGGCAGCTAACTTGTTTGAAATTGGCAATGTCTTCATGATAGCAAATATGAAAGGGAAGTGTACAGCCTGTTCCACAAGCCAGCCCTGTGAAGCTGGGCTTCGTAATTGAAATCTTATCCATTCCATGTTACTTGTGAATAAACACTATCAGTAATTGCAGGATATATCCTTTATTTATATTGATAGGTTGTGTGTCAAAGACACCTTCTCTTCATGGGAAGTTCAGTATACATGCATGGTCATAGTTATATTTGTAGCAAAGTCTTCACTGTGAAGAATTCACACCTAGGCCAATAATTCCCCTCTTTCAGTTGTTTCATAAGGTTTTGAGAGAAGTGGTGCAAAAATTGTTGCTTTAAGTATGTCACTATCTGTGGCCTTTTGTCCAAGAAAGGCTCTAGGACACTCCTTCCATTAGTCATCCAATGGCCTTATCAAGTGGCTTGGCACCAACTAATATCCAACAAGAATAACATTCTTTCCAAAAAGATATGGATTGCACTAGTATCAGGCTGCTAAGTTGAAAAGAATGCAGAGAAACATGTTGTAAAATAGAAGGGACAATGATGTTCCATAGGCCAGGTGAAGTTGTCGTCCCATGAGAAACCAGAACCTAGCAGGGAGACAAGTTCTATGGCACAGTGGATTAGGACGTTCCCTTTATTGCTTGCATTTACGTTCTAAGGATAACACATTGAAATTGTTTAGAGTACCACCAGTCAATAAATGCATTCTAATTATAGAAGTGAGAAAGCACATACAAAAATAAATAAATAACTGTTACACTGTTTGAATGCTAGAATGGAGATTCCTGATCAACTTTTTCCTGAGGTTCTTAAAACCACTTCAATTCAGAACAGGAATGTAGTTCTAGTACCCATGATGCATTTTTCCAAAGTTATGTTTCTTACAATGCCCCTCTGTCTTTCAATAAATTCCCATTTCTTGAACCTCAGTTGCATATAACTTAAAAATCCTACTTAAGAAGTTGTTATACTTTTAAAATCACCCCAAATCTGCAAAGTCTCACAACAACTCTTTGAAGTAGGTTGGATCCCATTTTATGGTTATGGAAACTCAGAGAATGTTAGGGCCCTTCCAGGGCCTTTGGCTCTAACTTAATGTTTCTCAGGTATACAAATAAGCAACTTTCTAATCTTGTATATCTCTGACCAGGTCCTTGACCCTCTCAGAAAAATCCAGCCCTATCATTTCTGCTCAAAGGTGTTACCTGTTCCTAAGAAATAGTTTACATACATATTCAACATGAAACACTAGTACTCTTGGCTATTTATGGAGCTTCTCCTGCTTACTTGTCTTTTCCTTTCCTGGTTTGCTATACTGATGTTGTCTTTAGGGGGTGATACCTACCCAGGTCATTGCTGACACTAAATGAAGACACTAAATTTAGCCTAATGGTACTCAAATCTTTTCCCAAGTTGCCAACGCTCTCCTGTGTAACTACCAAGCCACTGACGTTCTGATCGGTGCTGAAGTAGCTGGTATTGGGGCCCCTAATGTCTATCAACTGACTCTCTCTCATTTTTCTTTGGGCTCTCTTAGCATATCTCCTGCCCTAAAATTTAGAAATGATATAGTTAAAATTACCACTATCCCCATTTGAGCCTCTACCCTCCACCCCCCTGCGCCCCCCCCACACACACACAAATAAGCTTGCCCACTGGCCTGGAACCAAATTTGTAGACTCTTTTCCCTTGGTCAGGATGTGTGTCCTTGCATTCCCATTTCTGGCCTCCTGACTCCCTTTCTCCTCTTTGGATCTGTGGACGACCCAGACTCCCAGACCTGCAGACGTGCCCAGACACGGCTGAACCCTAAGTGTGTGCAGACACTGCATATACTGTACTACTCATTAGTAAGCAAGCATCCTTCTGTTATATCCACATAGGCTTTTTTGTGGATTATTGCTGATGCTTTAAACAACTTACCTTTGACTTCTAAATAAACAAAATATTATATTTTAAGCATATTGAGTATCCTGAGAACCTTCAACATTAAAATATATTACTTATGAGAATGTCACTTTCCTTCTGGGTTCTTCCTCCCAGAATTCTATAACCACAGTCTAACTGTGAGAAAAACAGCAGACAAACCCAACTCTAAGAAAAACTTACGAAATACCTGATGAGTGCTCCTCAAAACTGTCAAGTTCATCAGAAAACAAGGACAGTCTGAGAAACTGTCACAGTCAAAGGAGCCTGTAGGGACATGATGACGAAATGTAATGTGGAACCCTGGGAGGGATCCTGCAATAGGAAAAGAACAATAGGCAAAACTAAGGAAATACAACTAAAATGTGGACCTAACTTAAAACAATGGACTGATATTGGCCCACTGGTTATGACAAATCCAGCTTCATAAAGTAAGGTGTTAACAATAAGGAAAACTGCGTGTGGTTTGCACAAGAATCCTGTGTACTATCTGTGCAACTTCTCTATAAATCTAAAATTATTGTAAAATAGTTTATTAAATATGTGTTATATGTACATATTTATTTACATTGTATACACTTATATGTATAAGTAAATGTATGTATACATTACATTTTATATATGTACATATAATATAATAGCAAGTATATATGTATATATGCACACTAAATCTTTTGTGTGTGTATGACATACTTTTAGGGATATATATTATTGCTTATTTAGACAAAGATTTTCTTAAAAAATCCTAACTGACAGGATGAATAATTATCTAACGACAGCAATCAAATTGTATAGGAGTGCCCCCACTTAACTAACAAATTCATTTGACTAACCATTTAACAATAGGCAATGATTTTAAAAGTCAACAAAAATTTTAATACAATTTTTACGGAAGCTAATGAGAGTAAATTTGCACATTCAAAATCTTGGGGACGCATTCAAATTCTCCAGGATTGCTCCCTGAAGTTGAGCAGCTTCCAGTGGCTGGAAAAGTGATGCCTAGATAATGATCAGAGAAAAACATCTGAGAGCAAAGTAGCAGCTACCTCTGGGGGTAAACAGCTTTTAAAAAAATCAGTGTAATTCTTCCAGAGGTCCAAAGAAGCATTTGAAGGGAATCTTTCTATGTTGATAACTATTTCATTTCAGCTCATTTCTCATGAAGTCTTCTGTTCGGCATAATAGCTAACCCTCGTTTATCTTCCCTTGTACTCTGTTGATTCCCAAACTGATGGATGATTGAAAATCCTGAAGTGTGGTTGCAGAACAGCAGGTCTGTTTAAGTGGATTTGAGCAAGCTCCAGTGCAGCACTGATATGTAACCTTCTTTTCATTATGTTCATATTTATTTGCTAAATATCTTGTCATAAGAGATCATTTGACTGCCACCTGAGGAAGTATGATACCATCTTGTTTCACATTTCTGTTTTCAGAAACCCCAAGTAAGGCAAGAATGTCTTTGTATCTCCTTTTCTACCTCATATATTCTGGACCAATGATGCTTCTTGAGTGCAACTGTAAACCATAGCTGCAAATTGAGTTGCAAACACATTTTGCTTAAGGCACAAACCATAAATTAAAGTAATGATCACTTCAAGATGAAACTTTCTCTGTGTGTCTTTTAAAATCAGAATGAAAGTAGGTCGATGAAATTTAGGGTATTTTAGAATATGTACAGTATTGTATTGTTTGCCGGTACCTAATTTACAATTACAGAGCTCCATGAATATTGAAATGATTCAGCTTCCCATTATAAATGTATGTGGCAGTTTGGTTGTTGATCAGTTTATGAAGTTAATGCAAATGGAACTGTCTTCCTGTCAGCATTTGAAATCTATAATGCAGTCATGTTGTATATTCAGGGACAGGCCATTGACAGTCAATTAACAAGTTTGATTGGTATGTCAACTTATTCTTTTGAATTGTTAATAGTATGTTAATAGCATTCATTTCTTTGTGCAGTCCCATTTGCAGCTTCACAGCTACAGCTATTTTTTATAATTCCGAGTAACCTAAAATAGTGCCTTAATAATAGATTATTAAACACCTGTCTAGTGTAGCTCAGGGAGGTTTTCCTAGACTGGGAGTTTGCAGTGGATCCCTTTGATATTCAAATCAACAAATGATAGCCTTTTTATTCAAAACGTAAATTCTTTTGATGGTTAGCTTGTTAAGAAATATTCAGCTCTAGTCTGACCTGATCTGGTTTCCCGTGGAAAAGATCTGATGCCCTTTGAAGGTTCATAAATGGAATGCCAATGACAATTTGTTGTTGACGCTCTGCCCCTCAGCCCTCAGATGCTGCTGGTTGATGTGCCGCTTTAGCTTCACCAAATAATCCTTGCAGGTAAACGATCTATGGATTGATCAGATAGTTTCAAAGCAAAGAGGGCCCTTCTGTGGTCTGGATTTTTAGGCTTGGAGGGGTACTTAAAAAGATTCATCAAAGTTGACAGATGAATCTTAAGGCATAGAATGATGGGAGAAAGCAGAAATGTGGGAATATTTTTAAGTGACTAGCATTATTACTTAGAGTTTTGAAAACCTTCAAATGTCTATCAAATCTGTTCCCCACAGCAGATTTATTTCTACCTTGGTTTTTGTTATGGTTGTTTTGTCTGTGTGCACCGGTTTACTCTCACTTTTCTGGGGAAGTTGATGAGACATTAAACGTATTATTCCCGAATGGTGCTTTGGAATAAGGTTGCAAGTTCATTTGCACAGCCATGTTTTATTCATACCATTCCTGTACACCAGAATGTAAGGATCTGCCATTTCTCCAGCCTCAAAAAAATTGTCTTTACCAAGGAAGCAGTAAAAATTTTATTCCCTTTACGTCCTGTTCTTCACTTCTCTTGATGATGCTTTCTTTCCACAACCTACTATTTATGTTTAATTTCATCGACAGAAGTTTTCTAATAATGTGGCGAAAAAAATCCCACCAATGTAATTTAAATATTTATTTAATATTTTTCTGTTCTATGCTTCATCAAATTTGAAGGAGTAATTTGCATGTATCTGAATTAGATGGTACTTGAGAGATTGCTACTCAAATATCCTTAATGTACCAATAAGGAAACTGAGGTGTGTAGTGAGACCACACAACTAGTTGGCACAAACCAGGTCTCGTTATTCCTAACTCTGCACATGCCCTGCTTGCTACCTTTAGAAACATGTAGAAGCTCAACTGAAGGATGATACAATTGTAATGTGTGTTTCTCAATTGGACATCGAAAGTTGAAGTCTTCTAGCTATAACATAAAAACCTTTATACTATAGTTTACAATTAAGAACTATATTCGACACCCGTGAAAAATATTTATAGAGAGTATGTATTTTAATATGTAATTAAAGTACCTGTAAATTAACAGAGGTTAAGGAGAAAAGGAAATTAACTTCTGTCTTTGACAGTTTATTTGTTCACCTCTGCCCATCGGCAGGACCCCAGAACTTATGACCTATGTCAAAATCGGGGAAGGAGAGGAAAAGAAAGAGGGATGTAAGTGCTAACTGATAACAGATTTTATTGTGTCACCTTAAATAACCTCCCACCAGTGCTTTTCAAAGTGCATTTCATGAATCACTAGTTCCACAAGATGCTTGGCCGCCAAAAAGATTCTGTGTCTGGAGAACCAGGGCATGTTTGCCCTTAATGGAGCTCCCCATGTCCCAAGACCTGCTGGCAGAACAAGGGCACTGTAAAGTCTTGTAATAAACTTTTTATCTCTGCTTCAGCCAGGATTTCCAAAAATAATTTTAACACAAAAACCTTATTTGTTTTTATATATGTTTCACTTGAAACTTTTAAACATCTTTCATGGAAATTTGGGGGATGATTGAACAGCCCTGAGCAAATTAGCTGGTTTCTTTATAGCTCAATCTCCCCTTCTATAAATGTTATAGTAGTACCTATTGGCTTGAGAGTTAAATGAGCTACTATGTGTAAAGTACTTAGAACCGTGTCAGTCACATTGTGTTGTGTATTTGCTCTTGGTATTATTTATTTATTTTTCTTTTTTATTGATTTTATTGTAGTGACACTGGTTACAAAATCCCACAGGCTTCAGGTGCACACTTCCACAACACATCATCTGTACTGTACTGTGTGTTCATCACCCCAATCAAGTCTCCATCCATCACCATTTATCCCTCCATACCCTTTCCCCCATCCCTGGTATTAGTTATTAATAGTAATATTGTTTGTGTTATAACTGAGAGAAATGAATGCCATAGTTTTATTTGCTTTGGTTTACTGAATGTGTGCATGTAGTAAACCGTGTACAAGGCATTGAGTTAAAGCTACAGATTTTATGAGTCAATAGAATAAGGTAGAAATAAGGTAAAGCAGACATATGAACTGATAAATTACAAAGCAAAGTGGGTGGTTGAGGCACATTGGCAGGGTAGATTGGAGCTAAAGGATAAAGGACTTTGTATCCAAGCCTAAAAGGTTGAGTTTCAGCACTGGCTGGTGTACATCAGTGGATTGAGTGCCGGCCTACAAACCAGAGGTTGCCAGTTTGATTCCCAGTCAGGACACATGACTAGGTTGTGGGCCAGGTCCCTTGTGGGGGGCATGTGAGAGACAACCACACATTGATATTTCTCTCCGTGCCTTTCTCCCTCCCTTCCCCTTTGTCTAAAGATACATAAAGTCTATTTTTTAAAAAAGTTTGAGTTTCATCCTGTGGGCAACAAAGTGAGTAGAGAAATTTTATGCATGAGAATGAAATGGTCAGCCTTGTTTTTTAGAAAGAGAGACTTGATAGCTGGGGCTGGAAAAACGAGAGAAGGGAGGCATGAAAATCTGGCAAGAGTATGGACTGGGCCATTTGGACTGGAGAGGACATGTGTAGCTTGAAGAGACATTTCTGAGATAGAATTGACAAGAATCCATCGATCAATTAGTTGGAGAAGGAGGAATAGAAAAATGGAGAAACCAAGGATAATACTGTTATGTCTAGTTTGAGAGATTATGTAAATGATTATTTGATTTAGTTTTATAAATAAAGACACTGAGTGTTTCAACAAGGAACTTCCGTGTGTCCACAGCCTGACATCAGTTTTGTAACAGTGACCTTCTTCTCAAGGTAGAGTAACTGAACATATGTGTAGATTGCTTAGTACAACTCATGAAAAGTAGGGGTAACACAAATCAAATGTGACTAACTAACATACTGGAAGCATATGGGAATATACATTGAAAAATGAAATGTAAAATTACATATACAAAGTTTAAAATCAGTGAAAAATTAGCACCATATCTGCATGCTCACAGAGTTTTACACAAAGCTCTGCTGAAGCACTTCTAATATCTTTATTGTATTTATTACTTCAATACCTTCCTCCACTCTCATCTTCTCCTTTCTCATTCTAAGTTTCTTGGATCCTGGATCTTGTTTGTCTTTGTATTTCCAGATCCATCCACACACGATACATAGTGAGTACTTAATGAGTGGTTTAGCTATACAATACCTGAAACACCATCATTCTAATTTCATTCTCAAAATTGAAATTCAAAACATATTCAGCAATGATAGGTATAAAATATCACCTAAGAACTTTTGCCTCGTGTGTTTCATACCTTCAAAATCTGGAGATTTTATTGGCCTGCAACATAAAATCTAACTGCTATGTTGCATGAATTTAGTGGGGAGGGAAAAGCCCAAACTCTTAGTCTGATGTTTATCAAATGGCAGTTGCTCTGATTTTTACAGCATGTTACGGTGAGGATATTTTAAGTTATCTGTGTTAACAATAAGCCTCTCCTCTCTGCTGTGGGACTTCTTTTTGGCATGGCCTTTTGTTTGAAGACACAGAACTCTCTAGTCTTCTGGAGATGTTGAGCCACTAGGTTATATTTTATACGATTTTATCAGAAGTTGGTTGACACGTTTCCTATTACCTCATGTGGTGCTTGTAAGTATTTTCATCTACTTCACGTTGTGCCCAGTTTTCGCCATTCCCTAACACACCACACAAACATACGTGACAGTAGGAAAGACATTACTAGCTCCAAATTCAAGACAAATATGCTATTTTTAAAGTGTTTTTTAATGCTCAGATGGGAACAGCATACTCCTTTCTATTCTCTACTCTATGTAAGCAATGCCAAGATTCTAAATCTGTCCTGCAAAGATAACAAGAAGTGAAAAATAACCGATGTAAAGACTATGGAAGGTTTTTAACGTTTCAATGATTATTCATCCCACCATAAAAAATTTTGCCTAAAAAATTTATCCATGCTTCTGTTACCCCCAGGAATGTCGATTTATACCATGTACCTCTTTAAGTATGCCTTAGGTTTCTTTTTTGGGAGGAGAAAGGAAGTTACGCTTTAAAAAGGGAATATAATCATGAAAATTTTCTCATTCCCAAACCTGTTTTAAGCTAAATGCCCATTGTTTTCCACTGTAGTTATTTTTCTCTAATCACAGGCCTTTCCTAATTCCCTGTAAAATACCAATTTTTATCCAGGTTGTGAAGTAACTATATCCACAGGAATAAATGTGTTTTATTGGAGGCTACTTTCTGAAGGGACAAGTTCAAGAACAGAAGTCCCTGAAAGTACATGAGCCATCCTATTGCTCAGCCGAAGGTGCACATTCCTGGTTTGTTCAGCTATATAGACCACTTCTTCCTCAATCAATGGCAAAATATTTCAGAGATCTGGAATTTCATAATGTAATTCTACAGTTTTCTCCAGTCCTGTAAGCTCTGCATCTTTAATCATTGTTAATTCTGATACTTCAGACATGTTTTCATTAGAGATATTAGAGCAAGAAAGACAAACTATAATGCATAAAACTTGAAGTATTATTTGCCCTTTAATTATGTAATCATTATTGGAAATTATATTTATAGCTCCTCTAGATTGGATAACATTCTAATAATTTCATTGGTACATGTATATTGTTTGTGTACAAAACTCTTGCCAATTAAATAAATGTAAAATAGTTCATCCCTTATATAGCAAACAGCGTCAGTTACGCATGGATTCCTAATGTCTATTTTTGCACATAAGAACTGTGTCATGGGCAAAGTGACATGGTTATGGCTTTTGCAGTGTTGGGCATTGATTTTATACTGTCACCCACACATTTCCCCTTTGAAATCAGCAAAATGTCGCTGTGGGATGGTGAATCCAGGTTTCAGGGTTTGCTCTATGAATGTGTGGTGTTAGAAGCAAAAGGGTATACTCAGTAATGAAACCTGGCCCCTCTGATGAGTTACCTGGTTTTTATTTCTGGTTTCCATGTGTGCTTTTTTTTAACCTTTATTATTACTGTTTTCAAACTAGCACAGTGAAACCATTTAGAGGAATCAAAAACAATATTTAAAGTGGGCAAAAAGATACAGGAAAGATTTAGAAATCGCATGCGTGTCATTTTATCTTTGGCATGGGAATAATTGCAAACAAGAGAAATAGTAACGGGTATGCATTTATACCTCCCCAGCCCCCGCCCCCAACAATCAAACCAGGTCTCCTACTGTCTTGAACTTCCAAACAATGACTTGGGGCTAAAGAAATTCATTTTCAACAAGTTAAGAAATCCAGATTTATTTGGTGACTTGGTAGAAGTCACTTGGTGGCAAGAAAGTGAGTCTCACTAATGAAAGCTGGCAGGCCAGGATTTGTGCTCCACTCTGTTGGCGTATGAAATTACAGCACATCATTCAAACAAAATCAATAATCCAACTTTATATCCTTTGCTAGGTACAGTGAAAATTTTATTATTCTGAGATCACTTTATTCTTCCTGGATTAGGCCGTGCACTGTAGCAGTGAGAAGCAGCTCACGTAGATCAAAATATGCAAGATCAAAACTTGCGTGTTTTCTCTTGTACCAAAATGATCATATAATATTCAAGGAAAGATGCTACAAAAGTCAGACTCTTATTTCCTTTACTCATTTCTGTAATATCCTGAATGATGTTTCCAGGTTCCATTTACCTAAAGAAAGGAATTTTGCCCCTCGGTATAGAATGAGGTTGATAAGCTGTGGTATTCCTTAATTGAGGCAAACAGCAAGAGATAGTCTGTTTTATCATCAAATGTGCTCTGCATAAACAAGGAGAGGAAATCAGATCACATTCTTGCTCTTTTGATTTAGCTTTTTCTGCATCACTCTTTTCTATGCAACAAGAATATTTTTTCTAGAAAAGACAGACTATTCTTAAGGAAGGAAGTTCTACACAGCCATAAGAGCCAGGTAATAAATTTACTTTAAAGCATCAGCTCCTAAAGTATGTTTGCCATAGTAAAGTATGGACCTGGCCAAAATCAAGGCTTAAACATTTTCTCCTTGTTATCACCTCGTTAAGCTCCCCACGTCTGAGCCATGCCTCCTACAGTCACAGGTATGGTGCCACTAATTAATAAGAAGGGGCTCATTACCAATTCTCATTAACATCAATTGAAGTTTTAAAGCCAAATCCCTGGACTGAAAATTTACCCCCTTAATGTTCAAAACAGGTGAACAAATAAAATCATTTAAATGCCTATATCATGGGGTAGTGCAAATGCGCTCTCTGAGGATGAACAAATCGCTTACTGCAGTCTGGCACCAATCCCAATGCTCACTGAAAGGCAGGCAGAGCTTTGAAGAGAAATACTGTTCACAAGGAAAACACTGACAAGAAAACGGGTGGGGTATGACCACTGATCTCACAACATACACACTGTCGTCTAAATATGGGTCATGTTTACTGCAGAGTAAAGATATATGGATGAACAAAATTAAAGATCACACCTAACAATTAACTGCTCAACAAATATTATCTGAATGAATGAATGAATGAATGAAGAAATAATGTTCACCAGTATGTTTTAAGCTTCTAATGAAACTTACCTCTCAGACTCTTAGTATTTGCTTCAGAATGCCCTGGATCACATTCCTGAAACCCTCTGTGGTGGTAATTTTTTTACAGATAATATTGTAAGTTATTTTATTGTGGAAGGCTGTTAAATTGTTTCAAGTGCGTAATTTCGTGAAAAGTTAAAATGTGTTGACTTGGTCGATTTGAAAATGCTCTTCTGCCGTTCATTGAAGTGATAAGCCATATGGAAATAAGCCTTCCTGGAAAACAAAAGCAACTCTTCCCTTGCATCAGATAAGGTTTTCTCTCCTTTGTAAATCCAAAGGTTAATGAATTTTTAAACTTAATTTCTACTCTCCCTCATAATGTCCCTTCCTTACCCCACTGTAAACAATGAACCAGAAATATCTAAAAGATTAATGTTTGCCCCTAAACTGTATGTGGATTGGAGAACTTTCCCCCTGATTTTATAGAATCTTGACTTACATGATAGATTCTTTTATTTATAAATTGCCCATTGGTGTCCCAGAGTGGACAGACCACTCATATTTAAATTACATGAGTGATGTGTCCCTCCCATGGTTAACATCCCTCCAAAAGTCTAATGACTT
Organism: Phyllostomus hastatus; assembly: GCF_019186645.2. Taxonomy (NCBI): domain Eukaryota; kingdom Metazoa; phylum Chordata; class Mammalia; order Chiroptera; family Phyllostomidae; genus Phyllostomus; species Phyllostomus hastatus. Next base: position 4,039,929 of record NW_025334033.1, on the reverse strand, counting down.
TGGTCTAAATTTTTTCTGAGTGTCTAGTTTCTTCATGGTGTTTCTACCTGTCAGTGGCAGTTATGGAATCAGAACACTGTAGCTAGTAAAAGCCTTCCAAGGCATCTGGCTCAGTCCCCACACGTTACAGATAAGGAAGCTGAAGTCCAAAAAGTTTAACTGCCTTTTTCAAACTCACAAGCAATAATAGAACCCTAAGTAGGATTTTGGTCTCCTTCTCCCCATGTCAGCCCAGATGTTAACAACTGACTCAACCCAAGTATATAGAGGTCTGTATCCTTACCCCATGCTGTCTGGTTTCACAATTCCAAATCATTATAAATTTGTAATTAATCAGAGTAAAAGAAACCCTTGAGGAAATAGTCTTCTGAATATATGGGAAGATCAGATATTTTACTTTAGATAGGCCTGCCTGCCTTATAAGCCTTATAACCTTATAAGCGTTAGGTTTTCATCTTTTCGCCTACTTAAAAATTGAAAGACAGTGATAATGGATGCATAAATGCATCGTGGGATGAATAAATTGTGTGAGTTAGAGAAGAGAAAATGAATGTGTTCGTGAAAGAGCGAGCACATCAATCAGTGGTTGCATGGTGTTTGCACCAGTGTGTCCAGGGGCACCTCACCAATCAATCATTCAGGAAGCTCCCTCCAGCTCTCAGAAGGAGAAAAAGATTTCCCACTAAAGTGCTGTAGAGAAAGCATAGCATTTAGAGAGGTCACTCTGGGGACTCTTCCAGTCCCCAGAGGAAAGGGAAAAAGTAGGAAGGGGGCAAAATACCATAGAAAGCCCAGACTCTGGAATTTTTTTAAATGCTGATTGCATTATGAACCATTCTCATTTTATATTGATTCAAAACATTAATTAAACATAATTGTGTATATCTGCGCATAAAAATTGACATTTGTATATAGCCTCTGCCTTCAAAGAAGCTTAAAAGCTAAAAAGTGTTTACTCTTCAAAGCTTTCATTACTGTACTGAATTATAATCCGATACTGCTGTTTTTCTTGTGCATTAAACATACAAACATTCCCTGGAAATATTTCAGTTTTATGAGTCATTCATCCGATAATTATTTGTCATGTGTAAGTTACAACTGTAGCTACTGCCTTAACCTAGCCTGTACATTTAGGCAAATAAAATTAGTTTATAAATAATCATGGTGCAACATAGAAAAAAATTAAGTGAAAGAATTATTTAGGGAACATTGTTTATTCCTAAATTCCCAAGGAGTTTGAGAGAACCACAGAAATATGAAAAAGTTTGCCATAGGTAATCTCATAAGCCTGTGGGAGATCTGAGCATTCACTCATCAGGCAGCTTCAGTTCTCAGTAGTAACTGCTCCTGAAGGTGGTGTACCATTTGTGTAGCTAATTAAGGCAAGAAACATAATGAAATGTCCTAAAATATTACTCGCTAGAAAGGAAAGACAGCTACTGCCAATGAAGTGATTTTGTAAGCAGGAAGTAATTTTTGCCATGCAGTTCTTGTCAGACTTCATTCACTGCTTATGGTCATGCTCTATGCTGGCTTTTCAAGTCAGAGAACTGGGAGAAATTATATGTCAGGCTTACCATTAAGGTGGAATTATAAACAAAAACTCAAGCAGTCAAACACTAACTAAGTGTATCCATTCCAAACCAAGAAAACCACTACCTATCAGTCATTCCATACAATTTGAAAACTACAGCATCTAACAGTGTATGGTGTTTAGAACAGACGTTGAAAGCATCAACTTGGGGCTTGAATAGATACATGTGGAATGCGGCATCTGCCATTTGTTAGCTGCATGACTAAAGATTTCCCCTTATTTGTGTTAACATCACAATAAAAATGGTAGTAGTTACTGCTTTCTGTCTTTTTTCTGCTTTATCACTCAAAACAGAAAACAATAATTTCTTTAAATACCTGAGCTCTTATCATACTTTGTCTTATAGTATAGTTTGTGATCAGCTCATCTGTTGCCTGACTTGCTTGTAAACTATTTGGGGACAAAAATCTCTTGAATTCTGTTAGTGTTTAAACAGTACTATACTCACAGAGGCACTGAAAGATGACTATTGATTTGAATTTCAAGGATGATGACAAAGAAGTCAGTTGAATCTAAAGCCATGTGAGCAACCCATAAATCCTTACCAACCATCCTGGCATGATTAGTATCACGATGGATCAAGAGTAGCATTCAACCCATAAGTAATTTTCTGATCTCATGAGTCTTCTACCACTAACAATGAGAACTATCATTTATTGAAAGCCAGTTATGAGTGTGGTGTTTTCCATACATTAACCCACATAGTCTTTATAATCACTCTCCACAGAAGATATTTAGATCTCATTTTTAATATAATCAAAATAAGACTTAGAAAGATGTTAATGAGGTAGTCCAAGGTCACAGGCTTCAAAGTAGGGGGAAAAAACCCTAGAATTTAACTCAGGTCTAACCCTAAAGACCCATGTTTTTTCTCATTATTAGTATTATATTTGTCACATAATGGGCCTTCAACAAAAACTTTTCCTAATTGTATTTAATTGGAAGTATGATATCCAATAGTGAAATTCAGAGGTGTTTAAAACATTCATACTGCTTATAAGTAGCATTTCATTTAAATCTAAGACTTTCTTAACCCTTTAACTAATTATTTCAGAATTCCCAGGTCCAGAGCCCTCAACAGCTTACCAGATGATATAATTTGCATGAACCACCTATCACCTACCCATGAATTTTGTCCACTATGAACTATAAATAGTGTTTAATAATAGAATACAGTGTGTGTCATGGAAAGCAGTACGTAATAATTCAGGTCTTGCATAACCAAATGACATCCTGATTATCTTATTTAAAGCAACCATTCCCACTACTGATTATTTACCTAAACTCATCAAATTACCCCAGCTTACAGGTAGTGATGGTCTACAAAAAGGACATCAAAATCCTCATTGATTACCATTATAATACATATAAATGATAGACACCTGAATATCAATAGCACTTAATGTTTTCTAACATAAAATTAAAATAAGGCAAATTCCTTCAAGAGATTCCATGGCCCATAATTAGAATATTTTGATTTCAGGGTACAGAAATTGACTAGAAATCACTTCAGATGTAAGTTGATTCAGTATTCACACCATATCATCAGGTTCCATCTCTCAGCTCTACTTCTGGGTTTGCTCCATCCGACGGGACCTCCTGCAGCTCCAGTCTCTCTCCACTTTGCCACTACAGTTCCAAGCTTTATATCTCCATGTACCAAGCACAAGTTGAAATACGGGAATCCGCATCTCATTTTTCACTGTAACAATACTGGATTACTTGCATTGACCAGTTTAGATCTCATACTCAATTCAACTCAAATTGATAAGGCCATAGAAATTCAATGTGTTCATTGGCTTAGTTAAGCCTGTGTTACCTGCCCATTCCTACATCTGGTTTAGGTCCATGAGTAGAATCCATATTATTCAAATGACATAGTTTGGACACTCAGCATGCTATTACAAAGGAAGGAAAGTGAAGTATATGCAAGGAAAGAAATTAATAAACAGGCACTAGTCTCCTGTCCTTACTATATATTTGGATTGGTTGTGCTCTAAACCTAACTAATTTCAAGCTATAGATGTGGAAATTTTTCAGCCAAGTTGTGAACCCAACTGCATGTAGCAGAATCTGTTTGAGTAGAAGGAGAGACAAGGAGTTCCCAGGAATTAGGGTATGGTATGTGAAGCATGGAATACACCACTGCTGCTATCACCACCTTATCATTTCACCCTACAAACAAGTAAACAACAAAAAAACAAAGAAGCCTGCCCTGGCCAGGTGGCTTACTTGGTTAGAGTGTTGCCCCTATCTGTCAAGGTTGTGGGTTCAATCCCCAGCCAGGGCACGTCCAAGAAGCAACTAGTGAATGCATGGATGCGTGGAACAATGAAACCAATCTCTCTCTCTCTCTCATCAGTAAGTAAAAAAATTAAAGAATACAAATAAGCCTTATTAACATTCTTAGTCAGTTAGAACAGAAATTTGTCATTAAATACAACTTTTTAATTGGATATACCAGCAATTTCTTACAGGCCCACTCTAGGGCAAGCAGAAGAGTGAGGCAGGCACTTATACTATGACTGTCTCCTAACCATGCCTTCATTTATTCACTCAATATTTTTTAATCTTTTAATTTTATTTATTTTTATTAAATTTATTAGGGTGAGATTGGTTAATAAAATCATATTTGGGTGACATTGGTTAATAAAATTATATAGCTTTCAAGTGTATAATTCTATAATTCATCATCTGTATATTATATTTTCATCTTCCAAAGTCAAGTCTCTTTCCATCACCATTTATCCCCCGCTTTAACCTTTTTTACCTCCCTGACCTGCTTTTCCCTCTTGTAATCACTTTACTGTTGTCTGTGTCTATGAGGGTTTTTTTTTTTTTTTGCTTAATCCCTTCACCTTTTTCACCCAGCTCCCCTTACCCTCCTCCCCTATGACAACTGTCAGTCTGTTTTCTGTATCTACACCTCTGTTTATTTTGTTCATTAGATTCCATCTGTAGGTGAATTCATATATTACTTGTCGTTCTCTGACTGGCTTATTTCACTTAGCATAATGTTCTCCAGGTCCATCCATGCTGTCACAAAGAGTAAGAGTTCCTTCTCCTTTACAGCAATCAACCAGAATCACTCAATAAATTTTAAGTACCTACTGTATGCCAAGTACTCGCCTAAATATTAGAAGTGTAGTCATGAGAACAACCCTAGTGGGTGTCTGCTGTCCGCAGGGGGTTACAGTTAGTAACAAATAGGCTAACAAATAAACAAGATATCTTAAAGACAAATACCATATGATCTCACCTATAAGTGGAACCTAACCAACAAAACAAAAAAGCAAGCAAAATAGAACCAGAAACATGGAAATAAAGAAGAAACTGACAGTGACCAGAAGAAAGGGGGAAGCAGGATAACTGGGGACAGAAGGAGAAGGGTCAGATCAAGGAACATTTACAAAGGGCCCATGGACAAGGACAATGGGGGGGAGGGGAAGATTGAATATGGAAGGTGGGGATTGGGTAGGACAGGGGAGAGTAATGGCGGGAAAATGGGGACAACTGTAATTGAACAACAATTAAAAAGTTTTAAAAAATAAAAATAAAGAGTGTTAAATACTATGAAGAAAATACAAGCGAATAAACTTGGCGAATAAACTTGGAGTCAAGTAAGCAGGGCATTTATCCAAAAAGATGATATTTGAGCTAAGACTTGATTGACAAGAAGCCAGCCATGTGAAGATCTCCAAGAGCACTAAAGTTAGTGAAACAGCAAGTAACAAGGGCAGGAAGTAGGAATAAATTTGGCATGTTAGAAAACAGAGAGAAAAAAACCAGTGACTGGAGCACAGTGAGCAATGAGGAAAGAGGTGGGTGCAGTCAGAGTGGACTTATGGCCAGCCCCATGCGCCAAGCTTCTGTGTCTGTCTCTAAAAGCAGTGGGTGTTCAGCTGGAGATACACTTCAGGTTTTCACTGTCTTCATTGTCTAACTCTTCCCAAGTCACTGGAGTGTTAAAAAAATATCCTGATAAGTCTTAATGGTTCATTCCGCACAGTACCAATGTCTTTACTTTTTATTCTGTATTATAATATCTTTACATTTTTTATTGTAGAATTTGTACAAGCTTATAAAGTCCAAAAATGTAAACATTGTTTTTAACAACAAAAGAACTTATTCTGTGCATGCCAGTTTATATTACGCCCCCACCCCCCTGCAGTTTAATGAAATACCATGGACACTGTTCATGTCTGTACTTCTATCACCCCCTTCATTATTTCTGATGGTTGCATGATTTTTCATTGATGAGTGTATGATAATTTACATAACCAATTGTCTATTGATGGCCATGTAGGTTATTTACAGTTCCTTGCAATTGTAAGCATTTCTGTAGTTGAGCATTCTTCTACAAATATCTTTACATTCTTGTGCAGCTGTTTATGTTGGATAAATTGTCTATAATGAAATTGCTGAGTGAAAGTATGAGACTAAAGACAAATATTGCCTGATTGCCTATGAAAATGTTGTATCAGAAGTTCTTATTCAGAAGTTCCCACTCGTTCCTTATATATTTTAACTCCAGGTTCTAGGTCAGTTCTTGGTGATTACAACACCATTCCCAGGTAGACAAGGTAATCATTCCAATACCTACCTAGTCTTCCTCCACAGACACTAAATCTCATGGTCATACACTGGGCCCTATTTCTAACAATAGCAAGAACTCCATGATCTCACTGCAAGCATCTTTCTCTCTGATCACCATCCCAACCTTTCTAGTTCACTCCCTGTAGTACTCTCACTCCACTGGGACCTGTAGTCATTGATTCATCCTACCATTTCTTCATGTTTCTTAGTCACCTCTTGTCCTCTGTTTTTAGGCCCCTGCTGCCTTCCTTCTTTCATTTCTTGAGGAGATGGAGCAGCCCATCAATATGATCCCTCCAACCGTGCATTTGCTTTCAACTTCCTTCCCTTTTCTCCCTCCCTCCATTATACTCACCTGACAAAACCCCAACCCTGCTTAAATCCAGTTCACTGCCCATGCTTTACCTGCACCTGAGCACCTAAACATGGCTAAAGAAGAACCATAGTCATGCTGACTGGTCCACTTTAAATCTGTGACCTTTTATCGTAACTGAGCACTTGGTGCTAACCCAGCGATGAATTCGATAATCCATTCACCCTCTGACACTCCTTGATGACTAGTTCACAATTTCTCCCCTCAGCGCAGACCTCAACAATTCCTCCTTTTTTGTTGCTGCTGTTCTTACATAAATTAATCCATTTGTTATAGTCTAGCAATGTGTCAAATTGTGGTGCTTCTGCTGGTTTTTTGATCCCTTCAGTCTCCTGATGACAGACTTTATTGTGAGGGCGGAAGCGATGCTAGAGGCCACGGCACTGCCAGCTACTATTTTCATGCAGGAGCCACAGTGCCAGATCCCACAACTCCTCTCTTCATCTTGGTTTGGCCACAGAAGGAGCAAATGTACTTGGTCTGCTGGCTGGCTTAAATTTCCTTCACTGCTCTCCTGAGGGAGGTGCCATTCAGGTCCTGTATTTACTAACAATTCTGACCTTCTTGGTGCATTTAGCCAGATCGCTGCAAGCTACTTTTGAACCAAGAAAGAAACAACAATGTCTCCTTTCTCTTGACTCTCTGATGATGACCTTAATTCACCGAGATGATAGGAGGAATCAGAGGAAAATCTTCTCCACACTTAATTTTCTATCTACATCTGCCTTCCTTCTATTACTGTTTGTGCACATGTCCAGGGCCAATTTTGAGGCAAGGGAACTTGAAGTCATAAATAGGAATACTGACTATGGAGTAAATTAATCTGTGCTTATGGACTAGGCAAGGTAGAGAGTGCCAGATTTGTTGCTCAGCTTTTTCTGTATGTGACATTACAGTGAACAAACATACTCTCTTGATTCATGTCATCATGGAAATATGACATCGTAAGTCATTCTGCTACCCACTCATTTTGCAAGTTAAGATCTAAAAAAGTAAAATTACTTTCTCAAGGAGATATATATATAATTTTTTAAAGATTTTATTTATTTATTTTTAGAGAGGGAAGGGAGAGAGATAGAGAGAGAGAGAGAAACATCAATATGTGGTTGCTGGGGGTCATGGCCTGCAACCCAGGCATGTACCCTGACTGGGAATCGAACCTACAATACTTTGGTCCACAGCCTGTGCTCAGTCCACTGAGCTATGCCAGCCAGGGCTATATATATATAAAATTTTTAAATGGGCAATTAGAAGAAGGATGACAGGCAACATAAGGGTAGTTTCACAATTTTTTGTGGAACTTACCAAAAGTTAACAAAAGAACAAAAAAAAGTATGATTGATGCTACAATTAGGGAAGGATCAAATGTGTTATCCAAATACAGAATCTGCACAGAGTCCCTTTTTTAGAGTAGTAATGAAGAGATGATATGTGAATAAAGTTGTTAAAAAAAGCTCACTGGTATTTTCCCAATTTTATCCTAAACTTGAAAGGTCAGAAATTAAAGTTAAAATAAGGCAAATGAATATATGTTGACTCATTACTTGGGAGTACCTGTCTCCTATTGTTTCCGTACAGTAACTTGGAACCCTGGCTTGGAAACCCACTGAGCCTGGCAATTTCTATTCTGGGTCCAGGAGGAGAGAAAGAGAGAAATGGGGATAATCTTGATGTAGTGATTGGCTTGATCAAAGAGCAGCAAGCAGCAGCTGACCCAATCAGGGAGGCAGGGAAGAATGTACTCTCAAACCACACAGACCACACAGACCATGCAGGAAAATATCTCGGTTATGCTAACACAGGAAAACAAAGTGAAGTCCAGAGTCCTTACCCACCTCTGAACTCTACTGATACATGAGAAGGATGAAGGAGGGGCTGGCAAAAATAGAATTCTCTCACTCTGTTTTCCATCCCTTCCAATATGATATCTGAGATGCAAACAAATAACACTGAACATTGGTGCCTGGCCAGTAACTCAGCTAGAGCATCATCCTGATATGCCAAGGTTGTAGGTTTGATCCCAGGTCAGGGCACATAAAAGGAGAAAACAATAAATGCATAAATAAGTAGAACAACAAATCAATGTCTCCCTTTCTCCCTTCCTCTCTCTCTAAAATCAATAAATAAAAATTTTAAAAAGCATTGGCATGTGCCCACAGCATATATTCTGACAGTGTTTACTGAGTTACCAAGCATTCAAGAAAGAAAAAGCAAGAGAATACACCCACATTATTTTAGAAGGAGGAAGGCTGGGATAGAATGGCCCCATTCAGAAATGAAAGCTATCAAATAAATTTTGCTTCCACCAAAAGGGAAAAAAAAGAAAGCAAATAAATAGGACATATAGAATGCAGATAGAGGTGATATTTTGTAGGAAAATGCACTTAAAATGGTATAAAAATTTTGCAACTGTTTTGCACGCTCAAGAAAATTGAAAAGAAATTTGCCTTTATGAAATCATAGTCTTAGCTATGGGATAAAACAAGGAGTGGGTGAAAAGGAAGCTGGTGGAACAAAAGAAAGAAATGAAGAGGAAAATAACACCACACAAAAAAATTAATGTATTAAACATAGGGAAGAAGAAACACACCAATGTAGAAAACCCACAAGCACTGAGGACAGGATTGTGAAAAGTTATCCCAAAATAAAAGGTAGATGTGAAGAAATGTGGAAAGTGGAGCAGAATAAACGAAACCCACAACAATTCAAAGAAAAGTCTCCAAGAGTGAAAAAACCCTGAATCTATGCTAGTAGATCAAAAAGGTTTACATAATTGGTTTTGATTTTAGAAAATGCCTATAAAGAATGATCAATATCAAGATACAAATTTTTTGCTTAATTTTTATTTATTGATTTGAGAGAGGGAGAGAAAAACATTGATTGTTGTTCCACTTATTGATGCATTCATTATTGATTCTTGTATGTGCCTTGACCAGGGACTGAACTGGCAACACTGATGCATTGGGAAATTGGTCCAATCAACTGAGCTATCCTGTCAGAGTGTGAGATATATTTTTTAACTTATTAAAATACAAAGGTATAGAAAGCTTTTAAAAAGGATGATTACTTGAAAGTGGGGGAAAGACTTAAGGACTCAGATTTTTTTTTAAATTGCAGTTGTAAAGACAGAGGAACATTGTCTATAAAATTCTCTGGTTAAAACTATGTGAATCAGCCAAATTGATATATTTGGGAAAAATTTACATTTTCAAATGTGTAATGACTCAGTAAATGTGTCACGCATATCTGATTTCTTGAAGTCATACTTAAAATATAACCCAGACTTTGATTTCCAACAATATGATGGATTATATTATGGAGTTGCCTGATATAGCACATAAAAATACATAATGCCCAGTCAAATTTAGATTTCAGATAAACAATGGATAATCTTTTAGTGTAAGTATGGCCCACACAATATTTGGGATATACTTACACTAAAAGAGTATTCCTTATTTACTGAAATCTACACTGAATTAAGACATCCTGAATTTTTTGCAACCCTATGTGGTCATAAAATATCCCAAAATATGCAACTAGAAATGCTGAATTAAAGAAAAAAGACAGACAAACTAAAATATTTAAATTGTGTGACTGAGTTCATAAGGAAGTAAAAAAATGTCTAGGGCAGTGATTTTCAAATGGTGTGCCACACAAATTTTTAAAACACGCAATTCCTTTGTTCAGAGGAGAGAAGATGGTGGCCAAGTAGGTGGAAGCTGAGTCTACTTGCTCTTGTCCCCAGCTCAGATACTTGGCTCATCTTCTGAAAAAATTAACTGATCATTCAATGGAATCTCAGTTGATATGAAGTTTGGAAGACAAAGAGTACAGAAGAGGCTTCACAGTGGGTGGTAAGGAGATTTTATAGGCCAAAGGGGAAATACCCCATGCCTGGCCCCTGTGGGCTCAGAGAGCCTGGTCACAGATCGAAGCCCTGCAGCTACCTCCTCTCCCAGGGCAGGGAACCCCTGGACCCGGACCAGGAGTGACTTGGATACACAAAGTCAGGAGATCCAGGCTACACACACAGTGGGCAGCACATCCATAGCTGCAGTGGCAAATGCCAACAGGGAGAGTGCCAGAGAGGGGGGGGGATTCTATCTGCACCTGGGTGGGATGGAGGCGGGCTGCCTCCAGCCATGAGTATGAGAGACTTTTGGCTTTTTGGAGAGGGGGTATGTGTGAAAAACTGGACAGTGCCTCAGCATTGCAGTGGGAGTGCACAGAGAGACTTTTTAAAAGGGGAGCTGTAGTGTGCTGGGCAGGGATGCAGTGTGCCACTACCCTGCCAGCAAGGGGAAAGGATGGAGGGCAGTTTGCTCCCACTGAATACAGCTGGGCAGAAAAATCAGAAAGGTACACAGCGAGGGGATTTCTTGGTCCCAGCCCAGAGGAGCTAACAGGCTGGAGGCGGCGCAGAGTTGAGAGTTCAGGACTGTGTCTGCTATGAGGGCAGCAGACTGGGAACTGGATGAGCGGGAGTTGAGTGCCTAAGATTATTTACAGCCAGACTGAGCCCCCTTCCCAGGCAGAGATCAAACCTCCAGGAAGGGAAGGAGGCACTCAGCCCTCATCTCCTGCAGGATCACAAGCACCACCAACCGGGAAGCTCCACAAAACACACAGAAGAGGCTCAAGAACCCCTGCAGGGCACATATCAGCAAAAGAAAGACAGAAAGAGAAACACCTAAAGGGCCCATTTTGAATTTCTCTCAAGGAGACAAAACACTGTATTTGCCATGTATAATGCACACCCACATTTTTGGCCCAAACTTTCAGGAAAACAATCTTTGGATTTAATTTAATCCAATGATTTATTTATTTATATTTGTTTGAGGGTTCTCCTCAAACAAATTTGGAGTTGAAACTGTATGAGTAGTGTAGTCCTGGAAACCCTAAGCAGATTAATTCATTTCAGATCGTTCCAAGTTAATAACATGGTAATGCAGAGCAACTGACAGAATCGAACAAAAACTCCTCTGACGAAATGCACCCAGAAGCCAGGACTCACAGGAGTCCCACAGATAAAGCCATCCAAACACTAGTTCACCATCCAGAATAACCGAACACATCAAGAACAAGCCACCACACAGCAGAGTCATCGGAGTCATCACGACAAGAAATGAACAAATAAACATAAATAAATAAATAAATAAATAAATAAATAAATAAATAAATAAAACAGCAGAATTAGGACCCTAGATTTTCCTATATCAGAATATGGTACTGGATATATAATACAAAGTATTTGAAAAAACAATATACTACTAAAAGTAGGCAACTTTTTTGTGTTTTTTTACTGTTTTTAATATATTTTATTGATTATACTATTATAGTTGTCTCATTTCCCCCTCTTCATTCCCCTCCACCCTGCACACCCTCTCCCACCCACATTCCCACCCTTTAGTTCATGTCCATGTATCATAAGTTCTTTAGCTTCTACATTTCCCATACTATTCTTACCCTCCTCCTATTTTCTACCTACTATCTATGCTACTTATTCTCCATACCTTTTCCCCCTCTCTCCTTTTCCCATTCCCTTGTTGCTAACCCTCCATGTGATCTCCATTTCTGTGGTTATGTTCCTGTTCTAGTTGTTAGCTTAGTTTCTTTTGGTTTTGTTTTAGGTGTGGTTGTTAATAACTGTGAGTTTGCTGTCATTTTACTATACATGTTTTTTTATCTTCTTTTTCTTAGATAAGTCCCTTTAACATTTCACAAAATAAGGGCTTGGTGATGATGAACTCCTTTAACTTGACCTTATCTGAGAAGCACTTTATCTGCCCTTCCATTCTAAATGAAAGCTTTGCTGGATAGAGCAATCAGGGATGTAGGTCCTTGCCTTTCATGACTTGGAATATTTCTTTCCAGCCCCTTCTTGCCTGTGAGGTGTCTTTTGAGAAATCAGCTGACAGTCTGATGGGAACTCCTTTGTAGGTTACTGCCCCCTTATCTCTTGCTGCTTCTAGGATTCTCTCCTTCATTTTTACCTTGGGTAATGTAATTATGATGTGCCTTGGTGTGTTTCTTCTTGGGTCCAACTTGTTTGGGACTCTCTGAGCTTCCTGGACTCCCTGGAAGTCTATTTCCTTTGCCAGAATGGGGAAGTTCTCCTTTATGATTTGTTCAAATAACTTTACTTGTTGCTCTTCCCCTTCTCCTCTGGTACCTCTATAATTCAGATGTTGGATCATTTAAAGATGTCCTAGAGGTCCCTAAGCCTCTCCTAATTTTTTTGAATTCTTATTTCTTCATTCTTTTCTGGTTGTATGTTTTTTTTCTTTCTTCTGGTCCATTCCATTGGTGTGAGACCCAGCTTTCATTCCATCACTATTGGTTCCCTGTGCATATTTCTTCATTTCACTTATTGTAGCCTTCATTTTTTTCATCTAATTTGCGACCCAAATCAACCAATTCTGTGAGCATCCTGATCACCAGTGGTTTGAACTGTGCATCTGATAGGTTGGCTACCTCTCAGTTGTTTAAAAGTACTGAATGTGAGGCCTGTAATTGTTTGAGCCATCTTCCCTCCCCCCTTTGGTCTCATCATGCCTGTTATGTATGAGGGGTGGAGGCTTAAATGTTCACCAGGGCAGGGCACCCTGTTGCTGGGTTGTGATGGTGTATGTCGGGGCGGGGTCCAAGAGAGAACAATGGTGCTTGCTCCGCTTTCAGTCAGACTTCAGTCCCTTCCACCATTTCCTCTGAGCAAACTGGGCCCCTCTGGTGCTAATTCCCGTGTGGGTGGGCTTGTGCACCCTGTGTGACTTTCCAAGGACTTCTCCTGTGAGGCTGGGAGTCTCTCCCTATGCCTCAAGCCCCACAGGTGTTTTCAATCAGTGTCCCCAGGCTCTATTTCCCAGCACTGTGATCCTGGGTTATGCATAGGGCCTTGCTTCACAATCACTGCCTTGCTGGGTCTGCAGGTTGCCATCCTTTGGCCGGGGTCTGCCAGCTGTCGCTTGAGCACTCAGGGTCCAACCCCTGCAGTCTTGCCTGCCCTGGATGCCTTAGACACCCAATCCCAATGCTCTCTGCTCTCTGCTCTCTGCTCCGTGACCCGCACCCAGCCACCTGACTCCACCCCTCCTACCGGTCTGGATGAACTTGTCTATTTTTACTTTTTGGTTGTCCGACTTCCATTCAGATCAATTTTCTATCAGTTCTGGTTGTTATTCTGTTTCTAAATTGTTGTTGTCCCTATCTTGGTTGTGCAAGGAGGCACAGTGTATCTACCTATGCCTCCATCTTGGCCAGAAGTCCAGTAGGCAAGTTTTTAAAAGAAAAAAATTGAGCATTTAAAAATACAAACTATAGTCATTAAAATTAAAAATTTTGTGAAAGAATTAAGTGGAAGATTAGACACAGCTGAAGGAGAAGATGTGTAAATTGGAATATAGAGCTGAAGTGACTGTATGCAGCACAGCAAATTCATGAATAATATGAGATAGAGGTGGGAAAACACGAAAGGTAAAAGGAGATACCTCACATCGTGTTCCGCTGTGCTCTCAGAGAAGAACATGAGGGGCATGGGGGTAAATTAATACTCAGGGAGATCATGAGTGAGGAGGTTCTAGAACTAAGGAAGATTTCTCATGTTGGACACATTAAAATCCTCACTTTAAGCATATGGAGTTTTAAACTGAGAAATAGATGAAAAGATCTTAAGAGAATATTTTGCTGATGAGTGTGCACTGATCAACCTTTCCAAAGAACAGTTTAGCAATATTTATTCATTATTAAAATGTCCATATCCTTTTACCCTATGATCCTACTCCTAGGAGTTTATCCCAATATGATAATCTGGTAACACATTGATCTCTGCATAAGTTATAACAATGCTTTGAATTCAGTTTAAATATCCAGCAGTAGGAATATTAATGAATAAGAGAAAGCATGGCAGAGTAAGGCCAAAATGAACCTATAGGATTTAATTCTTACTACATTGTGGTTTGTGGATTTCTTATGTGATTCTGTACAAAATACATAACTCGATGTAACCACCAGAATTACTAATCTGAATTTTCAAACCCAGTAGGTCCTGTCTTAAAAACCCAGAGACGAGATTAAATTCACTTGTCGTTTGACAAATACAGCGAGGGGTTAACTGTGTGTTATTTTATCAGTAGAGGAATATGAACAGTGCTTTGTAGTTTTTAAAAATATATAGATGACATGGTAGTAGAATCTACATGACTGCCTGAACTTTGTCAGTGTTCTTGTTATAATTTAGCACTGTTTTATTTAGTATCCCAAAACATATTTTATTACTCGCTACGATATGATAATAAACTCCAGTTTTGAATGGTACATATTTCTCATTATGAATCTAAATATGCAGAATGTTTGTTCTGTTTTCAGTCACTATACTGTGCAAAAATGGTGTATTAAAATAGTATCCATATTTGCATATTAATTGTATTAAAAGCCTCATGAAACAATAATTGCAGATAAAGAACTATTGGATTTTACGTGTTTTTAAAACACTCTATCTCCTTTCCTATATAAATTGGATACATTTTCAAATACATTATCTGAGCCCAAGGAGTTGCAAAGATTTAAACAAGAAAACATTCACAGAGGAGATGAATGTTAAAAGAGAGGAATTATAACTTTCAGTTATTGTGTCCAAATGATAGATTTTAACCTAAAATGATAAACTTGTTTTTTTGCCAAGTCAGATATACATTGTAAGTGGAAAGTAATTCCAGATGTTCCTATAAATTATGACCTCATTCAGCATAGACCGTTTACCTATTCCACAGAGCGCATAAAGAGATGTTGCTTTGTATCAATCAAGTTACAGAAGACTCCAATGTATGACTTAAAAGTGAAAATTTCTGTTGTAAACAACTTTTTAAGTATATTTCATTGATTATGCTAATATAGTCCCAGTTTTTTCTCCCCTTTATTCCCCCTCTGCCCTGCACCATCCCCGCCCTCCAGGATCCCCCACCCCTTAGTTCATGTCCTTGGGTCATACATATAAGTTCTGTGGCTTCTCTATTTCCTATACTATTTTTAACCTCCCCCTGTCTATTTTATGCCTACCAATTGTGCTTCTTCTCTGTACCTTTTCCTGCACATTCTCCCCCACTTCCCACTGATAACCCTCCATGTGATCTACATTTCTGTGATTCTGTTCCTATTGTAGTTGTTTGCCTAGTTTGTTTTTGTTTTTTAGGTCCAGTTGTTGATAATTATGAGTTTTTTGTCATTTTACTATTCATAGTTTTTTATCTTCTTCTATTTCTTAGATAAGTCCCTTTAACATTTCATATAATAAAGGCTTGGTGATGATGAACTCCTTTAACTTGACCTTATCTGGGAAGCACTTACTCTGCCCTTCCATTCTAAATGATAGCTTTGCTAGATAGACTAATCTTGGATAGAGGTCCTTCCTTTTCAGGGCTTTGAATACTGCTTTCCATCTCCTTCTTGCCTGTAAGACTTCTTTTGAGAAATCAGCTGATATCCTTATGGGCAGTCCTTTGTAGGTAACTGTGTCCTTTCCTCTTGCTGCTTTTAAGATTCCCTCTTGCTGCTTTTAAGATTCCCTCTTTATCTTTAATCTTGGGTAATGAAATTATGATGTGCCTTGGTGTGTGCTTTCCTGGGTCCAACTTCTTTGGCACTCTCTGAGCTTCCTGGACTTCCTGGAAGTCTATTTCCTTTGCCAGACTGGGGAAATTCTCCTTCATTATTTGCTCAAGTAAGTTTTCAATTTCTTGCTCTTCCTCTTCTCCTTCTGGCACCCCTATGACTTGGATGTTGGAGCCTTTAAAGTTGTTCCAAAGGTTCCTCAGCTTCTCCTCATTTTTTTTGAATTCTTGTTTCTCCATTTTGTTCTGGTTGGATATTTATTTCTTTCTTTTGTTCAAAATCACTGATTTGAATCCCAGTTTTCTTCCCTTTACCATTTGTTCCCTGTATATTTTCCTTTATTTCACTTTGTATAGCCTTCATTTCTTCCTGTATTTTGTGATCATGCTCAATCACTTCTGTGAAATCATCTTAGTTCCCAAAAAAGAGATCCAAGTTGAAAAACAATTCTACCAAATTTCATTAATTTCTCTGGAATTTCAATATGGACTCTTTCAATTTTAAGAACCCTTGTACTTTTTTTTAACTCCATGACCATATTCAGTTGATTAACATATAATTCAAATGCACACCAGAAGTTATCATTTTAGTATCTGGATCACAGTTTTCTTTTAAACAAAAATAATTGCATCAAATATTTCAAATTTCATGGTTCAATTTTAAATATATGTATTTTAAGTATATGTAATTTCATTGTATTATCATATATTTAAATTAAAAGTTTGCCACTTTACAGCTCTAATCCTATTGGAAAAAGATGATTTCTGCCTAACTTAATCAGCAAGCAGTTTTTATTGCCTTAAGTATTAATTGATTAGGTTCTCATTAAGGTCAAAAGTATACTTGGCTGACCAGAGACAGCTAATTAGCCCATTGTCAGCCATGCTCATTTACACTGACTGAACATAATGGTAGTTATTTGACTGTCAAGTCACAAGGTCATTAAATCCTCTGTACACTTTGCCCTTCAAAAGGGCAACAGTCATTCAGACACCAGAAAGCATTCATAACAAAGATTTAGTTTATTACTTATTGACTTAAATCACTCTTAGAAACAGGTGTTTCATTCTCTTTGGACAAATGATGTATCATCTCTTTGTGGAATATGTGAGTTCTGGTTGAAATCCTGTGGTTGATTGTGTCTACGGATTTTTGTTCAACAAGCAGCTTGCAATTGAAGCTCTAAATAGCTTTTTAAAGAGTAGACCAATCCAATGACTATATCCTTTTGCAACAGAGACTTTTCTCCTGATAAGTGATCACAGAGAGTTGGAAGAAGTTGGGCACACAGGTGCTGAAATGTCTGTGGGGTGTCTGTCTCTAAGTTGAGGGTTAGAACCACATCTGAGTCTCAATGAGGACATTGGCATGCTTTGCAAATACACTGCTATTGACATGGGATATTGGATATTTGCTGTAGAACAAAAAAGAAATGAAACCAATAATCTAAAATTTCATGGATTATTCATGGACCAATAATCTAAAATTTCCATCCCAGTGGGGTTTTTTTTATCATAAATCATCACACCTAATTTATATGGTAGTGATGTAACTAGTTGCATTTGTTAGCTTGTTATTTTATTTTTCTATTGTTGTTTTATCTCTTCTACTTAAACTTAACATCATGATCCCTTACATTTTCTATTAGTAATTCAAATATCACTGATGATTCCATGTGCAACATTTTAAGGAGAAAATATTTTTGTTTAGCATATCACTTTTACAATTTGTGCATCGAGATCAGACTAGAAAATGAAGTCAGCCTAGATTCTTACCTTTGCACTCTGCCCTCCATAAATATGCATTCCGTCAAGCATCACATTCCATCAGTTCTTGTCATTGAGTATCATCAATGAAAGAAGTACTCTGCACTTCAACCCATTTTCACTGCCTCAAGTCAGCAACTCGTTGTCTCTTGATTAAACTGTTGTAACACCCTTTTATTGGTCTTCAGAAATTATTCCAGGGCCCTCTGTTGTCATGACTGTCTTCCCACTAGACTTTGACTGTTTCAGAGTAGGGTGATATATATTCACATTGTATTCCCAGCAAACATTTAGTGCTTGGCACATAAAGGCATTCAGTAACAATTTACTGAATAAATAAGTGACCATAATTAGCTTTATTCAACATATAAATGTAAAACATGGTAGAGTAGTAATTTGTTATGATTTAAGAATGCATTAAATCAAAATTTTCACTAGTATCAAATTATTAATACTTTCTCAGACTATTATAAGATGCAGTGAGTTGTAATTCATTCATGTGACTAAGCCAACAGTATTAAATATGAAGACAGAGTGAGAGTCCAAGGCAAAGCAAAAAATTACTACCATAATTCTTGAAGAATTAAGCTACCAAGGATATATGGAAAACAAATCCATATGCTATCAAATAATTTGCTTTGTTTGTGGGATTATATCATTTTCTGCTTTTATCAACATTAGATAAACAGTTACTATCTATATATTGTTTACCAAGTGCAGAGCACTCCATATACATTTTCTGTCATCCTCTCAAGTACAACCTAATTTAGCTATACTAATTGTCATTTTACAGAAAAGAAAATTGGTTTCACAGGGTAACTTATCAAAAGCCTGAGTCCTGTATACTACACTAATCTGACTCTAAGTTGGCATCTTTCTTTAGAACTTTGGACCATCTATTAAACATTATTCTGCAACTCCATTGGATGTTGTGTAGAAATATTTCATATCCAATGTGGGTTAGAGGTTGGATAATCAGTAGAGCCAAAGATGAAGAAGATGATAATGGAAATTAAAGGTAATGTGACTTAGTAGTTAAGACTACATGGGCTTTGACATAATATAGCCCTACTTTTTTTATTGGTGACATTATTACACATGTCCCCTACCCACCCTCCGCCCACCTCCACCCAGCTCCCCTATTGTCTGTGTCCATGAACAGCACTACATTTGAATGCCAAGTCTGCCGTGTACTACCAGTGTAAACTTGAGTGAATTACTCGACTTCCAAGTTTCAGAGCACTCATCTTTAAACTAGATATCATAGACAGAACTACCAATGGATTTATGAAGACCAGATGAGATCATGCAGATAAGATTCTTAGCACAGTAATGGCACATCAAAATGGCTCAGTAATGTTAGCTATTAGTGCTATGAATAAAGGTTTCCTACCAAAATGAACAGTTTGGGTATATACACTTTGGTATCCTTGGCTGAATCTGTGTCCAGATGAGAAATTCCAGGTAAGATGACTTTGGGAAAGTGAGATCCAGTATGAAATATTAAGTCTCAAATCAAGGGGTAAGGCTAACCCCAACAACCAGGCAGAAGGAAAAGTGTCTATTTTTTAAGTTAACTCAGAAGACATTCTCACATCTCTTTTTTTCTAAGTGTTTAGGGAAAGTCTTGCTGTAGCTTTCAAACATTAACAACAGGTTTACTGCGAGGTGGGGGAAAATTAGTACGTACAAAGAGAAACATGAATAAACATAAACAAGCATAAGAGTGTGTGGCATCACAAATTCACAGCCTCAACAAAGTATCTTTAATATGCATCATCCTTTTTTATTGTATGGACTTACTTGACTGTCATTTTAAGCAACTTCTATTAACAGCATCTCATTTGATAATTACAAACTGGTTGGCAGCTCTTTTTTAGATGCAGTTCAATGCAAAGAAAAATTTGACATGCAGAAATAAAAATTGATCATTTCTTGTGCTGCCGAGAAGGCTTGGAAGATGGCAAAGCCTGGATCAGTCTTGGAAAGAGTCATTTACTTCCAGAAAAATATAGGGATCCCAGGTCTATTCCTCAGGCAGAGAAGGGCAAGCTGAATATGAATGCAGACTGCAGCAAAATGTTAATTATTTTCCAAATCAAATTCTCGTGAAATGTTTTTATTTCTTTGAATGAGACAAATGAATTTCTCTAACACTTTATACATTCATTATTAAAATTCAATTCAAAAACAACTCTTAAGGTCAGATGTCAATTTTGTTATGTTTCATTTTGGATAATCCTCTTCTCTTTTCTTTGGCATTAAGTCCAAAAAATATAAAGAACTGCTGAATTCATGTTAGATATCAAGCTCAGACTAGTGTGATAAAGTATGAAGTTTCTGAGGCCAGATGGGGCAAGTTATAATGGTTTTGAGGAGAAAGTAGCATATTCAGTTTTGGAAGGTAAGGAGGGGAGATAACCTGTTATGGTAGGATCTTACTAAAGAAGGTATTTTAATTGTCTTCACAATCAAATCTAATAATATACTTTTCCCTTTAACAGAAAATTATAGTCCCCATTTTATGGATACTCTTCCCTTAGACTAAGCAAACTATTTGTAACAGGAGAAGTGAACTGAAGGGGGATCATATATTTTTTAATGACTTCCCCCAGCCCTGGCATCAGAGAGCCTGAGTCAGGCTCTGGCACTCAGCACTGGGTGAGACTTGGCTACTTTTATTCCTTTTGCTGCAGAGCACAGACCCATAGTCTTGGACCAGACACGCAGGAGCCTTATTCCTCCATCTATGGAAGCTGCCCTTTAACAAAATTCTTGCTGCTTTTCTCTGTTTGTCTGTGAAGAGAGTTTTTATTTTCAACTCCTCTGATTTAACAGAGGAAAACAGTTAAAAAGAAAGCCAACCTCCTTCTTTTCAGGGGGGAAAAAGTCGTCTACAGTTTTCCACTGAATCAAAGCCAAAAACTCTGCAGTTTTACTTTCATATCTCAGAGTTGTACCCTGACCCTTCCTATGACCAGTGGGGCTGGTTGCATAAGGCCTTTCTGGGAGCCTTGTGAAAAGTGCTATCTTCCCCCATATTTCAAAACACTCACAGATATTTTATCATTAATTAGTATTCATATTATGTCTCAAACAATCTGTTCACAAATAGCGGAAGTGAACTAGTTGAACAGCTCTTCTGTTTGTCTTGTGAATAACATGGATGATCTATGTAGAGCCGAAGACCTTATGAAGGGAGGAGGCAGTCACATGTTGGGTAGGTACCTCCTGGAACATGTAGCAGCTCACCTGTCTGAGAGGCTGGACTTCTCCTGAAAAACTATACTTGGCAAAGAGGGTAGGAAGACACAGGCCTCTTTCAAAACAGACTTGTGCCTCTTCAAGTCACAGCATCCTCCACTGGCTTTTCATCATGTTAACATGCCACTTGGGAGCTGGCTGGACCCCCTTGTTCAGTGACATATATTTCATAGTGGGTTTTTTTTAATCACTTGTTCTTTCAACCACAACATGCTTTGCATTTCTCTTTCAAATTTTAGGTTGTATATATAGATTGATCAAAATAATATTTTTAACATTCCAAACAATTTAGAAAGATAGTGGATGGGTGTCAGTTACTCTATTATGTTCATCTCTTCCTCCTCCCCCTCTTCAGCTGCTAATCTTAGAACTTGTGTGCCAAGTTGTGTAAGATATCCTTCCAATAGCTACATGTGTGACTCTTTTGTGAGCTCTGCAGACAGTTATGAGGACAGATTTGGAGTTGCATATGGGACTGTCACATGGTTTGATTGCCCTGTCTTCCAGGCACTGAGATTTCTTTTCACTGAGCTTTAATACTGAGGAATGTTTACTTGTGATAAAAGTTCAGCAAGATCTCTATTAAATAATTTACATACCCCAAGAATGAGGAAGAAAAAATAGTTTTTACTTGCCATCACTCTATATTTGGCATCTATGCACACTGAATAGTTCATATGTTTATTTTTTCTAATAGTGAAAAAATTCACAGAATTTTTATGAAAATTAAAAGTTAAAGGCCTTATTATCCTCCTTGCTTTTTTGGAACAAGATCTAGTAGATATCTCGACAGAAAAAGAAAACAGATGCTTTGCAAAACTAAAAAAGTCTTATATAATTCATGTCCAATTATAGGGGATGATTTGCAGAAAAAATGTGATCTATCAACTGTTAAGAGCCAAAAACCCAATGTCTTTAGTCTCCGAGGTGGTGAGGAGAAAATCCATTTCCAGCTTTACAGTTGGTTTGAAAACCCTCTTCTGGGACCCACACACCACAGCCCTTCTTTGCACCAAAGCACAGGGCCACTTTTGAGGCATGCAGAGCCTGCAGAAAGGTTTTTTTTTTCTTAATCATGTTTCAAATGTTTCTGAAGAATAAATAATCTCACAGATACCTGCATCCAGTGATGGAAGACATATATTATGGTATAAAAAAAGTGTTAATCCATATACTCAGAGCTTGTTTCCTTTTAATGCCCAGTGTGTCTGACTACTCATCCTCACATTAATTTCAACCTGTAAAACAAATACAGTGGTTAATTATTCAGGACTGAACCATAATTTGGTTCAAAGTCTGATTTCAGAAATACTAATGATGACCATTATGTATTGATTGCTGCTCTGAGCCTAAACTCTATAAAATATGTATTTTATATACATTATTTTTAATTCTCAGAATAACCACCAAAGTACTTATTATCTCCTTCCTGCCAGTTGAGTAGGACCTCAGAAATAGCTTGAAAGAGGACAGAAGTATATTTTCTTACTTCAGACCTTAATTCCTGCTTCCTATTTTAGGGTGGAGACATTCTGTACCTTGCTGGGTAAATTGCACTAGTGTGTTGCACAATGAAACTTGTGAGTGGTGGAATATGAAGGGAAGCTTCTTGTCCTTAAACCACACCCGAGACTTCCAGGGGCTACACGCAGAGGCAGAGGCCGGGACTGCACCACCTTCTCAGGGCTCACTGCTCCCTAACGAGCTGTACGTTCATTGTGACTGCGCTGGCTACCTCGCAGAAGAACTCAAGGACACATATAAAGGTACCTATAGTATCTATTTTATTTCTAGTCTACAAAAGAGCAATTTATTGAAAAGATTTTCTTCAGAAAATACCAAGTCTTTCTCAATGCATTTCATCAGATTTAAACTAAACCTGGCATAATAAGGTTTGATGGAGCTGTTCTGTTCTGCCTCGTAAGTGGCTGTGCACAATCGAGGAAGAAAATTGCTTAATAGAAAGTTATAGTCATCACTAACTTTATCTTAATTCTCCAAAGCAATAAGATGAGAACTCTCTAAGAACAGCAGAGAGCTCTTAGAAAATATTCAAAAATACCCTGTTTAGAAACATTTCTACCCATATGTTACAATGTACTTTTTGGTGATGGGGATTTATTTTTCTGATATTTTCTTCACTTGGGGTAGTTTTATTTCTCTGAAGACACTTAAAAATAATCTTATCAATCTATTCTAAAATATTTAACAGAGATTGTTTTTCTGCATGAGCTCTATATCCTGTTTGGGGTTGTAACTTCTAGTTATCCCACAGACATCAAAAGCCATTTCTGAAATATATTCAATTTAAATCATAGAATTATTTATATTGTTACATTATCAGAAAGTAATAGATTTTTAAAGGAATCACAGGTTATTGATTTGCATTTATTCTAGAAATAACTTAGTAGAACCTGTTCATTGCTAATGTTACAATTTGTATTGGTAATACATTAATTGCAAGTGATGTTCTTATCTGCTTAGTAAACCCATGAGACATTCAAACAACCTGTAAAACTAATAAGAGTTTTAGTGAGATTTAGAGTTTAATAAGATTAGTACAGTCTTACTTAGGAAATATGAAAAAAATCTTTTACCTTCTAAATATCAGCAGTGACCAATGGAAAAGATAATGGGGGGAAAAGATGACATGCACAGCAACATCAAAAATGATAAGAAATTTCAGGGCTTCTATAAAGAAAACCATAAATCTCTATGGCAGGATGAAGTTTAAAAAAATGGAAAGGTTTACCATCTTTCTGAATGAAAATGATTTAAAGATACCTGTTTTCTATAATTTTATTTTTTAAAATAAATGTAATTGTATCAGCATCAAGGTTTACAGGTACTTAGTACAGTGATTCTAAAGTAGGTATGAAAGCAGGGGACCACTTTGTGTGGTAGGTGATTGTCTAACCTCTATGCTGTGCACCTGCAACTGATGCAAAATAATATTGAATGTAAGCTACAATTGAAAATAAAAATTTTAAAAAATAATGGTAATAACTAGGTAGCTTTATATTTTTTAAAATGTTGATATGGAATACCAAAGCAGGCAAAAGTAGCCAAGAAATTTTTACCAAAAGGAAAAACTAGAAGAGAAACAAGGATATAGAGGAAAGGAGGAAGAATAAGAAAGCCTAGATATTAAAATATAATATAAAGATACAATTAAAATCACATGGTATTGATACAGTAACAGATAATAACCAGTGGCTCAAGCTTGAAATTTCTCTTAAAATTATGTGTTTTCACGTTCGTAGAGGTGGGAGTATTTCTTTAGATCCAGCAGGAACACAGGGGTCACACTGCCTATTGTTGATTTGGCGCACCTTGTACTGGAGGTGCCTTGTGTTTCATTAATGAGCCTGTGCATTGCTGACCTGCTAACAGGGTGGAGTCGGCCTTCAGTCAGCACTAGCTGCCCCTTCCTTACTTTGATGAAGACACTTGCAGTTTCCCTGAACTCATTAAGGTCCAAGGCTTGTATGTCTGAGAGCCTTCCCTCTCCGTGTGACTCCTGGGTTCTGTAGAATTATAGAATTTGCTTCCTTCAATTGATAAGAAATTATTTCCTGGATTTGTGCTTTATTTTAACTTATTTTTGCTGTGGCTGACACACTTGAATATGAGCTATTTCACAGGTTACTCTCCCTCCCCATGGCTTCGTTTGATATTAAATGCAAACTAAAACTAAGATTGTTGTGGAAAATCCACCCACACTCGGGAGATAATGAAGCACAAACTTTATTACGCACGGGGCTCAAGGGAGTCAATTCCCAAATCCTGAGCCGAAAAGGCTGGGTTAGGGGTCCTTTTTATATACTAGTTACACAGGCAGGAAGGGAGGGGGAACCAGCTGCTGAAAGCAAGCATTCAGAAGCAGGGGCATAGTGACCTTCAGGTATCGTTACTTAGCAACTCTGCTAGCCAGCTCCTTACCTAAAAATAAGTTTTACTCAGCTTTTGTCCCGACAAAACTTGCAAGTGTTACAGAGAGAGCAGTTTCTTTTCCTGCCACAAGATGATATACAAATTTAAATTATTTAAGCTAAACTTAAGCTTTAATATAGAGTAAACACACTTACTCACAGTGTCATAGTGTATTTCTTCTCACTCATCCACAGATGCGGGCCCCAATTTGGAAAGACTTTCAATAAGAATAGTTTAGAGATTATTTTCAGTGAGACTAAGAGGAAAAATAAATACTGGTCATCTTTAAGGATCTTGAAAAATAAAGGTAATTTCTCAGCATGCCAACCACACCCACCTTACAACTAACTATAATGCAAATTGCCACATCAAATGGAAAATTTGAGTATTCCATTTAGTGGTATTTAGTTTCCTGCTTAGTTAATGTCAATTTAGGTACTGTTTATAGTAATTTGCCACAGAATGATTGTATGTCATTATTTAGCTGTTGCAAGAGCATGCATTCATAGCTAAAAAGAAAATGAGTTTGGGAAAGATTATTTTGCCAAGTTGAAATTTATGGCTAGTATTTTAAAGCATAATGAATCTACTTTTGCTTTAAAATAGGTTGGTATCAGAAGTTAAATGATCACTTTATAATTTTCTATAAAGTTAAAGAGTTTTTTTTAATACCTGAGGATATGTTTATTGATTAACATTGATTATAATATTATAAACATTGACTAGAGAGAGAGGAAAGGAGAGAGAGAGAGACATAGATGTGAGAGAGAAACATTGATTGGTTGCCTTTCCTAATGTGCCTAGACCGGGTCAAACCTACAACCCAGGTATGTGCCCTGAATGGGAATCTAACCCTCAACTTGTTGGTATATGGGAGGATGCTCCAACCAACTGAGCCACCAGCCAGAGCATAACAAAGTGTTTTTAATTTAATTATTCATGCCTAAAAGGAATTGACTCAATTTTTATTGTATTAGTAATCTGAACATATCATAATAAGCTATTATACTCTTTCTAGAAATTTTTTGCTTCTTAGATTTTCTTTGAAGATGCTAGGAGAGTGTAGACTGACATAATATCATGCAACATGCTGATAATGTTGCTTCTTAAAACTTTACTAAATTAACTTGACAGTTTCAAATTAAGTATCATCTGTGTTTTTCCTTTCTCCATCTTTTTAATGACAGTGTCATATAATATGATGGTTTTATGAGTGGTTTTGCTATCTCATTCATCACAGTAATCAATGGGGAAAGGAGCCATATGGGTTGCAGTCCATTTGTATTGGATGAGACAGATGGCATTATTGATAGATGGAATAGTTCCAAATATTTATTGTATAATGATATCACAAGGACTCTGACTTCTAAATTTTAATACATTAATTTTTACAGTAACTGGCAAATGTAAGTAATTTATTCAGTTACTATGTAGCCATTTAATTATACCAACACATGAGTTATAACATTAATTATCTTTCAGTTAGTACTTCACTTTATACAATGGGCATTACTCTTTCTAAGCCTTTGTGTTTACTTATCTAATTTCTGACCAAGTTATCAGTTTGGTCTTGAAGATTTTAAAGCTGAAAACAACCTGTGGACCACAAGATCAGCTAAAGATAGGATCCCAGAAGTGAACTAAGCAAAGATTCTGTAACAGTTCTCTCTCTATAGAGCCTTTGCCCTGAGGGAGGCAGAGAGGAAAGGGATGGTCTTAAAGACTTTCTTTACATTTAGCTCTTGCATAGTTTCTACGCTCAGTAGATTTCTTAAAATTGTGTTCTAATATAACTGTGGACATAGAATGTAGTTATGTGTTTCAGGTTCTCATTATATATTTTTCTCAATTTGAAATTGACTTATTCAAAGGAGGGTTAATGCTGGCACAGTATCATTATGGCAGTGGCCTCCAAATGTTTGATATCCTTCCAGAATCACAATTGCACTACAGGAAATCAATGAAACCCAGAGGGAGAGAGGTCATCTTTTACTTTTACATTTTATATCATTATATTGTTTAAATGCCTACTGAATGTATATAGTCATGCCTCACTTCTGCAATTGCAAAATTAAAGATTATAGTCTGAGTCACTCCAAAATTTCTATTGCAATTGTTTTATTTTTAAAATATTATCAACCCTTTTGTCACTGCTAAAAGCTGTCCGATAGTAGCTCCAAATTATTTACTATATTATTTAAGAAATTGTATAAATTTTTTAAGGGTAGTAACCATTTTTTTCCAAATTGAAAATCAGGACATATTGTCCAACAGTCGTGTGTGTGTGTGTGTGTGTGTGTGTGTGTGTGTGTGAATTTGTTACTGTGAAAAAATTACAAAGACATAAAAACTAAAGGTTTCTTATTTACGTTTTAAATTTACTGTTACATTCATTACTGACTGACACCACTGAATTCCCAGGATCTAGCTTACTGCTTTGCATGCATCACAAGCTTAACATTTGCTGACTGTGATATCAATAAACAACTTACAGTGTTTTACAGTCACAAGGACAATTGGAAATATGAAGAGTTTAGTTATATGCTTTTAAAACAATAAGGCAATCCCACTAATCAAATAGAAGTGTTATGCTATATTTTGATAAAATCAATCTTTTAAATAAGTTCTTATAAAAATATATGGTGTAATATATTGGGAGAGTATACTGACCAAGCTTTATAGAGTCAAAAATATCTAATAGTGCTCAGTGAACCAAAAGGACAAAATAACTTAGACCTGTCTAGAGACATCCCATTCCAAATAGACTCTCTACAGTATGATTTACAGAAAGAGACAGAGAGGAACAAAACAAAACCACTGCCTATACCTATACTGTCCTGGAAAATGCAAGTGAACCAAATATAACCTGATGGGTCTAGATTTCTCCAACCCTCTTGGACAATTTCAGAAATATTGATTGTGTCATAAATAGTATTTTGGTAGCAATCTCAGAACCAATAATAAACCAAGAAAAAGACTAGCACTAATTGAAGTGATATGGAACTTGAAATATTCTACACATGTTTACCGTTCCTAAAAAAAATCAGTCTAAGTAAAATAAAGAGGCATGTATAGTTTGGTATCTCCAAGCCTTTTATTTTCTTTATTTATGGAATCATATATATGAGTGCTTTCCAGTAAATTTTGTGAATAATTTTTACTCTGAACTTTTACGGTAGTTCTCCCTTAACTATTAGTTTCACTTTCTGTGTTTCCACTTACCTATAGTCAATGATAGTCTAAAAATGTTAAATGAAAAATTTCAGAAATAAACAATTCAAAAGATTTACATTAAGCACCATTCTGAATATTGTGATGAAATCCGGCTTCCTCCTGTCTAGATATGAATCACCCCTTTGTCTAGCATCTCCATGCTGTACAAGGTCTGTCCAGAAAAAGTCCAGCCATTGTTAACATAGCAAGAACAGTTTGTGTGACTTCCATGTAACCTGGCAGTCACGGAGAGTGGACTGGAATGCATATGCATGAATGATGACCACAGATATGTAGTAGTAAGTGGAGGCTATAGACGCCATTGAGTGAGCACACATAGCGTGTGACTGTTGCATTTAAAATGACTGAACAAGTAAAGCAACAAATCTGCATCAAATGTTGCATTAAGCTTGAACATTCCTCCACAGGAACTATTCAGATGATTCAGAAGGCCACAGCTACAGGCAACTGGTGATTGGCAGCTTCATCTTGACAACATGCCCACCCACACATTGTGTCTCATGCAGAATTTTCTGGCAAAACATCCATCACCCAGGTAACTCACCCCTCTACAGCCCAGATTTGGTGCCCTGTGACTTCTGGCTTTTTCCAAAACTAAGATCACCTTTGAAAGGGAAGAGATTTCAGACTGTTGATGAGATTCAGGAAAACATGATGAGGCAGCTAATGGCAATTGGGAGAACTGTGTGAGGTCCCAAGGTGTCTACTTCAAGGGAACTAAGGCATCATTGTCCTATGTACAATGTTTCCTCTACCTTATATCTTCTTCAGTAAACTTAGTCTTTATTTTTCATATTAGAGAGTTCTAGCAAATTAAATCAAGCAATTCATCCTGGAATACTATATGGCAATAAAATAATCAAATAATGATCCATGCTATAATATAGATGAACCTTAAAAACCTTATTCCAAGTGAAAGCAGTTAACCATAAAAGACTACAAATTTTTAAATTCCACTTATATGAAGTGTCTAGGATAGAAATCTGAAGATAAAAAGATACAAAGTAGTTTTATGGGGCATAGAACTCGGGATAGGAGGGCAAAGGGGGAAAATTGGAAGAACTGTAGTAGAATAACAATAAAAAAAAACAAAACCACAGAACAGAAAAAAATAAATGTCTCTATTTTTCCTATTACATGGCTGGATACCTTCTGGACAGACCTCATATGCACTGCCTGCCCTGGAGTCACTTAGGAGCCCTCTCTGTCATCAGATTGACTGTCGTGTTGTCACAGAGTGTATTCTGGTTCTCATTTTACTTAATAATGGTCCCAAAGCACAAGGGTAGTGATGCTGACAATTCAGATATGCTGAAGAGAAGTTGTAGATTGCTCCTTTAAGTGAAAAGGTAAAAGTTTGTGACTTAATAAGGAAAGAAAGATAAATTATATACTAGGGTTTCAAAGATCTATGGTAAGGATGAATTTCTATCCATAAAATTGTGAAGAAAGACAAAGAGATTCGTGCTAGTTTTGTTGTCACACCTGAAACTACAAACTGCCACAGTATGTGTGGTAAGTGCTTACTTAAGATGGAAAGGCATCACTTTTGTGGGTAGACGATAAGAACAGAAAATATGTTCCAACTAATGGCAAAGTGTTATACAGAAAACACTGAGCTTCAGTAAGGATCCCCTGAAAATAAGTGACCATATGCACATAACTTTTATTACAGTTTATTGTTATAATTGTCCTATTTCATTAGTAGTTATATTGTGAACCCCCTATTATGCCTACTTTTTATTAAACTTTATCATAGATACATATGTTTAGGAAAAATCTATAGTATCTATAGGGCTCAGTACTATCCACGGGGGCCCTGGAACATATTTCCTGTGGATAAGGGAGGACTACTGTGTCTACATTTGCAGCCTTTAACCCTCCTTGATCTTTTCTTTTTTTTCAAATTTCTCACTATCTGTTTGTCTCTCTCCCTCTCTCCTTCCTTCCTGGTGCTTTTTCATATACTGAGAGACAAACAGGAAAATGTCCTCTCAGGGAACACTGCAATGTAGTTATATTGTCCTGTGGTTATTATTATTTTAAGAAGACTTTGTTTGTCCCTTTTTGTTTTAAATTTTGTATATTTATAGAAGTTTTGTTATATCTCTCCAATGATGGAAAAAAGAAAACTGTGTGGAACTGAGCTATTTGATTACATTTGTAATTAATGAATGACTCTTTTCACTGTATTTTGCTAGAGGTTTTTCTAATGAAAGTCCTTACTTAGAGTTTGGAGTAGGGTCCGTACTCCCCTCCTCATCCACACCAAGAGATCATCATTACTGAAAATAAGACATGAAGACTAAGTCTCACAATTTAACTTGTGTTCTAAGAATTTCATATAGCCCCAAGGTATTTAAATACAAACAAAATATATTAAAATTGTGTTTTAAATAAGCAAGGCCTGCATGGAAGCAAATTTTCCTTTCTTTCTTTTTTTTTTTTTGAAAGATTTTATTTATTTATTTTTAGAGAAAGGGGAAAGGGGGGAGAAAGAGAGGAAGAGAAACATGGATGTGTGAGAGAAACATGGATCAGTCGCCTCTCACACTTCCCCAACTCGGGACCTGGGCTGCAACGCAGGCATGTGCCCTGACTGGGAATCGAACTGGCAACCTTTCAGTCCCCAAGCTGGCACTCAATCCATTGAGCCACACTAGCCAGGGCAAAATTTTATTTACAATATTTAAAGAGCACTGGAATATCTACCCGATTACTCTTTAAAAATACAATGCCCTTAGAGAAGAAATGATTTAAGGTGCTCAGTAATAAAATTTTAAATTTAGTGCTAAGTCATTCAGACCTTGATTTAATTGAATTTATCAGAAAAAAAAGTTTTCCAGGTCACCTACTAAATTTCTGAAGATAGGACGACAGTTATTGATTGACCTAGTGACTAAAGAAATAAGTTGGGCATACTAAGGCAATATATAAGCTGAAGTTCTGTAACAAAAGCAGCTTTTTGACTATGGTATATTTATTTAAGTATAGGAAAGATTGATGTTTGGCAGAAGAAAATGTTGTCAATATTAGGGAATTACTAACAATGAAGGGGAAACAAATAAAAATTTGGACATACAATATTGTTAAACTTTGTCAAGGAAATGTTAATTGTAATCAGGACTTCTTTTTGAAAATATAACATAAAAGTCTCCACCAAAAGACCACTCAGGTGTCTAACAATGCAAAAGTAGGATTTTGAAAAGGTGCAAAGTGATGGCTGACATTAATAAAAATTGTGGTGTTAGATTATCAAAAAACTATGCCCCAGATTTTGTTGTCAATGATCTCCTACTGATTAATTAATATAATCAGTTATATTTTAAAAGGAAGCTAAGAGTTTTGAAAAATATCAACATGAACCACATGAAACTTCTCTGTGAATTCAATAGTTAAAATATGCAGTTGCTGTTTATTTCTTCTGTTCTATCAGGTTTGTGACATTTATTTGGTAGCTAATATTGTTTTGAATGTGCAATGATTTGAGTTATTAAAATACAGTTCGCTTATGATCCATGTTAAGAACATGAAGTGCATTCAAATAACTAGGTAACATTAGGCCTTTCATCTCAAACAGTATGCTTTATTTCCCTAGGGTTGGGATTAAATTGAGATTTTGTATTCATTTGAAGAATTGCAATGAGAATGTTTAACATGGGTCAAATGGAGAACAGTGGCACCCTGGAAGTGCTTAGAAATAATCTGCTGTTTTTCTTACTTTGTTCTACAGTGGGACTGAAAAAAGGTTACCATGCCTTGTTTAATGATGTTATATTGTTCTGCTGTGAATCTAATGAAATCTTTAGCAGAAAAGAGTACTAATTGCTCAAATGAATTTAAAAAAAAAGAAGGCATCGGAATCAAATAATCATACATTTAAACACCTGAGATACTATTAACAATCTTTACCTAAAGAAAATCAGGGATATGTATATTTTTAAAAAATTCTAAATGTTTCCTTTTTATTTCCATAATAGAAAGTAGGGGGAAAATTGTGTTTTATTTGCCCAGAGACATGGGAAAGAATTGCCCAGCAGAGCTATGTAACCACAACTCTTTTTTACCCCTAAAGCCGTCTTTTTATTTGAGCAACATAAGTGATTTTCCATCCTTCTCACTGAAGTGCTCAGGTATATTAGTACCATTCTCCCTCTCAGGACATTGACTTTGTTAAAGCCAACAGGAAATAAACGATTTCTTTGTGCAAGTTGTTTGTGAGTGTCAAACTGGATCAGCCTGTGAGTAAAAACTGGGCTGTCACTGCATAACCACTCACTGAAAACCATGTAAAAATTAGATTAGATTGAACGGTATTATGTGATCTTAGAGAAAGTTTCTGTAGGAAAAGCACAAAAGTCAATAAAATTCATTGAGCTCTACATGGCATTCAGAAACTGTTTTATTTATTTATTAAAAAGAGAAACTGTTTTAGTGCTGAAATATATCTAGTGCTTGCTTAGGGCTAGATTGCATTGTCTCTGAAGAATATGGTGAGATGGGCCAACCTAACAGGCTAAAGTAATACAATATTTTCATAGAGAGTTACAGGCTTTTGCCCTAAGTGGAAATGTATTTATGCTGAGCACATTGGAGCATGAAAACTTACTTGAACATTTCAATAAATCCAGCCATTACTTCAGGAAATGAAGAAGTATTGTTCACTCAAGAATCATGAAAGAGAGACTTCCACTTAGAAAACTCCCAGCAGCCACATGGAAGTTGTGCTGTATGACCACCAGCTTTGATCTTCCCATCCCACTAGGATAGAGTATATTAATACCGTTACTACTCATTATTTATGCTTGATGAAAGCCTTTCAGGTGTGCCTAGAAAATGGCCACTATCACTTAGCAGAGAGAGAAAGTCCACATCAGCATCTGGAGCAATGCTAAGATGCCTAGCAATGGCACTATGATTTAAGATTATTGTGGAAGTTCTAAAGAATTCAATAAAAAGATGAGCTGATATGAGATTTGTTAGAAAAAAGAGGAAATTTTCATTTTTATAAAAAATGTAATTGCAAACATTTTAATTTGGAGCAAAAGTACCTAATATTTCCCAAGGATTACTCATCCTATTTCAGAAGAAGAATATTATAAGTTGGGATAAAGGGAATGGGCTGACATGATATGACTTTTTCCTAATACATTCTCAGACTCCTACCTTAAATAAATATATATTTACATTGAGCAATTCTAACATGTAGAAACCTAAGCGATCAACTGGAAAATTACTTGAAATAAAAAGAACTAAAACAGCAAGATACAAAATAAAACTTTTTTAGTTTAAAAATTTTAAAGGTTTTAATCTATCATAATAGTAAAATTATTTATTTTATTGATTCCAAAGACAAGGGAAGAGAGGGAGAAACACAGGGAGAGAAATATCAGTGAGAGAGAAACATCGATTGGTTGCCTCTTGCGCACATGCCGACTGGGGACCAAACTGCAACCCTGACACTGTCGTATCTTGATTAAAGATAAAAATATTCAAGAGATACTGTTTTCTTTAGCTGTGCAGAAGCTTTTTATTTTCATGGGATTCCATTTTTTTATTCTTTTCTTTATGTCCCTTGCTCTAAGGAACATACCAGTAAAAATGTTGTTGTGTGAAATATCTGAGATTTTCCTGCCTATGTTCTCCTCTAGGACTTTAATGGTGTCACAGCTTATATTTAAATCTTTTATCCACCTTGAATTTATTTTTGTGTATGATGTAAGTTGGTGCTCGAGTTTCATTTTTTTGCACGCAGCTGTCCAGTTCTCCCAACACCATTTGTTGAAGAGGCTATGTTCACTCCGTTGCTGCCCTCTTTGTTGAATATTAATTAACTGTAGAGACTTGGGTTTATTTCTGGGCTCTCTGTTCTGTTCCATTGGTCTATGTGCCTGTTTTTATGCCAGTACCAGGCTGTTTTGATTACTATGGCCTTGTAATACAATTTGGAATTCTATGCAGCAGAAAGAAAGAAGGAGCTCCTACCCTTTGCAACAGCAGGGATGGAACTAAAGAGCATTATGCTAAATGAAGTAAGCCAGGCAGTGAAAGACACATACCATATGATCTCACCTTTAATGGGAACCTAAACAACAAAACAAATAAACAAGTAAAATATAACCAAAGACACTGAAATAGAAAACAGGCTGACCAGAGGGGAGAAGGGAGGGAATTTCAGGGTAATTTTAGGGGAAAAGGGAAATGGTTTACAAGAACAAGTATAAAGGTCACATGGACAAAAATTGGGGGGGTAGAAATGGGAGGGAGGTGGGGAGGGCTGGGGGAGTGGCTGGGATGGGAGTAAAAGACAGAAAACTGTACCTGAACAACAATTAAATTAAAAAAAAAAGAAAAAAAGAGACAATGCTGTAAGTCTGTTTATGTTTTTATTTGTATATGTTCATAGAAAGACAGAAATTTTTTAAAAATAATACTAATGGTACTTAAAAATAATAATAAAAATATTTAAGAGAAAAAATAAATTCATAGCAATAATCACAATCATAAAATATCTGGTAATATCTTTAATAAAAATTATACAAGAACTCTGTCTGGAAAAAATTTCAGAACCTTCCCGAGCAACACACAGGAAGATAAACAAATGCTAAGAATTATGCCTCTGAATGGGAATATTGTAAAGATAGCAATTAATGTAGAACTTTAGCACATTAATCAAAATTCTAGTGAGAGTATGTCAGGAACATGCAGAAATTATTCTGAAATTTTAAGGATTCATAATAGTAAATGACAATTTGAAAATATTTATAAATAAACATGATCTATTAATATGAAAATATTTTCTAACATTACAGTATTTAAAATGGTACGGCCTTGGCTGCACTAGAATCTGCACATAGATGAATAAAATAGAGCAAATAAACATACAAACAATCCTATATTTTTATGAACCAAATATGACAGAAGCTCCTAAAATGTAGATAGAATAGATTCTTCATCACTGTCTGTAGTTTCCAGTATACTGGTCTTTCACCTCTTGGTTAAATTTATTTCTAGGTACTTTATTAATTTTTATGCAGTTGTAAATGTAATTGTTTATAAATCTGTCTTTCTGGTAATTCATAGTTAGTGTATAAAAACAGAATAGATTTTTGTATATTGAATTTGCACCCTGCAACTTTGTGGAATTTGTTTATTAGTTCTAATATTTTTATGGGGTCTTTAGGGTTTTCTACATATAAAATCAAATCAACCACAAATAGTGATGGTTTTACCTCTTCCTTTCCAATTTGCATACATTTTATTTTTTTTCCTGTTTAGATGCTTTGACTATGTTGATTAAAATGATGAGAGTGGACATCCTTTTCTTGATCCTAATCTTAAAGGAAAAGACTTAAGCTTTTTGCTGTTGGGTATGATACTAGCTCTGGGCTTACCTTGTATGGCCTTCATTATGTTGATGTACATTTCACCTATACCCACTTTGTTGAGAGTTTTTATTATAAGTAGATGTTGAATTTAACCAAATGCTTTTTCTATTTCTATTATAATGATCATATGATTTTTATCCTTAATTTTGTGAATGTGGTGTATCAAGTTGATAATTTGTGGATGTTGAACAATCCTTGCTTCTCCAGAGTAAATCTCATTTGATCATGGTGTATGATCCTTTTAATGTATTGTTGAATTCAGTTTGCTATTTTGTTGAGGAATTTTGCATCAAAGATATTGGCCTATAATTTTATTTTGTGTGGTGCTCTTGCCTAGTTTTCATATTAGGGTAATTAATACTAGCCTTATAAAATTAGTTGGGAAGAGTTCCCTCCTATTGAATATTTTGGAAGAGTTTGAGAAGGATAGGTATTAAATCTTCCTTGAATAGTTGGTATAACACCAGTGAAGCCATCTGGTCCTGGACATTTGTCTGTTGGGGGTTTGTGTGTGTGTGTGTGTGTGTGTGTGTGTGTGTGTGTGTGATTCAATCTCTTATTAGTAATCCATATATTCAGATTTTCTGTTTCTTCATAATTTGGTCTTGGGAGATTGTATATTTGTAGAAATAGATTCATTTTTTCCAAATTGTCCAATTTGTTGGCATGTAATTGTGCATAGGACCCTCTTATGTTTGTTCATGTTTTTTGTTATCAGTTGTAACTCTTTTTTCATTTCTTATTTTATTTTTGTTTGTTTCCTCTCTCTTTTGTTTACTTAGTGAGTCTAAATAAATGTTTGTTGATTTTGTTTTTCTTTAAAAAAAAGCTCTTAGAGTCATTGACCTTTTATATTGTCTTTTTAAATCTCTATTTTATTATTTCTGTTCTCATATTTATCGTCTCCTTGTACTAACTTTGGGCTTCTTTTGTACTTCTTTTTCTATCTCCATTAGGATTAGAGTTAGATTGTTTATTTGAGACTTTCTTGTTTCTTGAAATTAGCCTGTATCACTATATATTTCTCTCCTAGTACTGTTTTTGCTGCAACCCATAGTTTTGATATGTTGTTTTTCCATTCTTTTTTATCAAGGTAGTTTTTAATTTCTCCTTTGTTTCTTTGGTGACCCATTGGTTTTTCAGTAACATGTTATTCAGTCTCAACATATTTGTTATTTTTCCAGTTATTTATAATTGATTTCTAATTTCATGTCATTGTGGTGAGAAAAGATATTTGATATTCTTCAATCTCCTTAAATTTTTTGAAACATGTTTTGTGGCCCAACATATAGTTGATCCCGGAGAATGTTTCCTGTGGACTGATATTCTGTCTGGATGATCTATCTATTCATGTAAGTGGGGTATTAGTGTTCCCTACTATTAAAAGATGGAAGGCAGTGTCCCCTGAATTGCTCCCTATTTCTCTCTTTAGGTATGTTAATATTTGTGTTGTATATGTAGGTGTTCTTATTTTGGGTTCAAAAATATTTATAATTACTATATCGTCTTACTGGATTGCTGAATGACCCCTTTATCATTATGTGATGCCCATCTTTGTCTTTTATTATTGTCTTCATTTTCAAGTCTATTTTGTCTGATAAAAGTATTGCTACCCCAGCATTCTTTTGATTTCCATTTACATGAAACATCTGTTTTTTTTATCCCTTCACTTTCAGTCTTTGTGTGTCCTCGCACCTGAAGTAGGTCTCATATAGGTACCATATAGGTAGGTCTTGTGTTTTTATTTATCAGGTTATACTTTTTTATTGGAAATTTGACTTTTCAGCTACCCTCTCTTCAGATGAGTTTTCTGTTCCTTTCTCTTTGTTTTCTTCTCTAGGACCATTATAATGTGCAAACAATTTTTTTGCTGCATATTTTCCTATAGGTCTTTTAAACTATCTTCACCTTTTTAAAAAGATTTTATTCATTTATTTTAGAGAGAGGGCAAGAGAAACATCACTATGCAGTTGCTTCTTATCAGCTCCCTACTGAGGACCTGGTCTGCAACCCAGGCACATGCCCTGACTAGGAGTCAAACCAACAATCCTTTGGTTCGCAGGCTGGCACTCAATCCACTGAGCCACACCAGCCAGGGCTATCTTCACTTTTTAATGTTCTACGTTTCACTGCTCTATTTGGATGAGTTCCACTATCATGCTTCTAATTGTTTCTTCTGCTTCATCTAGTCTGTATTGGAACACTTCTCATTTTTTTTTTCAGTTCAGTGTACTCCACAGAAGTGTGACTTGCATTATATACTTTCTTATATTTTCTATCTCATGTTAAAGTTTTCTCTGTGTTCATCCATTGTTCTCCCAAGGTCAATTAGCATCATCATGACCATTACCTTGAACTCTGATCAGGTAAATTAAGGTTCTTTCATGGGATTTTACTTTGTTCTTTCTTTTGTATGAGTCTCTGTGTTATTTCTCTGTACTAGGAAAAACAGCTATCTCTACCGGTTTTGAAGAAGTGGATTTGTGTGGGAGATAAGCTTTATCATTTAACCTTACCCTAGTTCTTGTTTGTCTCACAAATCTTTCTGATTTTTTATGTATCTTGATTTTTTTCTCAGTAGGGCCTAGTTATAAGGAGTATGCCAAGTCCTGTGAGTGTCCCTGAGGGAGAGATCTCAGTCAGCCCTTAGTTTTAGACCAATTGGAAGCTAGACCCTCAGTCAGCAGCCTTTGAGATGTGCGGATACATACAGTCCTGTGGGACTGCAGTCACACCCCTGCTGGCCTCTAGACCAGACAATCTGGAGTTATCCCCTTAGCAAAAATTTCAAAGACTGTGGCTCCAGAAAAATGTATGGGTTCCTTTCTGGGAGGTACCAGCAAGCTGTAGTGAGGCCAGGGGAGACTGCCAAGATGGCATTCCCCAACTTACATTCACTGAGCACACTTTTGTAGCCTCTAGATGTGTGGTAAACCTGAAGCCTGCCCCTCAAGCTGGAGCTCCAGGACAATTTAAAAAGGCTTTTTCACAGGAGGACTAGGGGTATGTTTCAGTATGCTATGTGGTGTCCTGGGGATAGTCTATGTGGTAGTCTGCCAAGAACTGTCTCTCCAAATGTTTCAAACCTGCGGGACTCAGAAACACAATCTTTCCAGGCCACTGGAGCCAGGTGCTCAAGGGGTGTCCCCTCTGTGTCCCCTGCATGCCCACCAGCCTTGGAAGGGTCTATGGGGGTGGCAAGCGGGGGAGCACTCTCATAGTAGCCATTGGTTTTTGAGGCATGGGAGCAGCATGGGGAGTAGGTCATGCCCACTGACACTAGCAGTTTAGAAGAGAATGCAAAGATGGTGCCCACCAGCTCCTTCTTCCCCATAGAGAATCACAACAGGCTCTCATCCCTCTAGCAGATACTCTAAAATTAGCAAATGGTTCTCCTTCACCCACAGTCTGGTCACTTTTCAAACTGCTGCTTTTGCACTGAATGAGTGCATCCAAGCCCTTTATAAGTGGAATCAGCATTTCCTACCACCCCATGGTTCTCCATTGAGCCCCATTGCTGTTCGATGTGAGGTGTTAGGGGCATTCCTCTCCTTGGTGCTGCTCTCAAGGGCTGGAGTCCCTGATGAGGGACACAAGCCCTTCGCTCCACAGGAAGAAATTCCCTATTTGTGAGATCCCTCCTGATTGTGCATCACTGTATTTAGGGTAAGGTTTTTGGTGAGAGCAGATCTCTGCCTTTTTTATCTGTCTCAGTGCAGCCCTTTTATCCTTTGTCGAGGAGGGGATGTTCAGCTACTCTTTAGGTCTCTTTCAGAGGGAATTGAACCTTATATAGCTGTAGATTTCTTGTGTCTATGGGAAGAGCTGAGTTTGGGATCACCTTATGCCACCATCTTGGATTGCCTCTACAAAAGGGTAACCCATAAACCCTGGAATTTATTTATAAAAAATTGTGTATTTATTCTTACACGTTTAAACTTCAGTCACCTTCTAAGTACTCTCCATTTGATGCAATACACCTATTGAGACATTTTTCCACTGCTCAAAACAGTTTTAAATGCATCAACTTTGATACTTTTTAGTGCTTTTGCTGTGTTTTTTGTTTGTTTGTTTCACCTCTTCAACATCAGCAAAAAGTTTCCCTTTGAGGATTTTTTTCATCTGGGGTGAGATCAGGTGAATAGGGAGTGTGGAGCATGGTGGTCAGGCCATTTTTGGTCAAAAATTGCTGAACACTCAAGATAGTGTGGGCAGGTGCACTTGTAAATCCC
Source organism: Phyllostomus hastatus (assembly GCF_019186645.2). Taxonomy (NCBI): domain Eukaryota; kingdom Metazoa; phylum Chordata; class Mammalia; order Chiroptera; family Phyllostomidae; genus Phyllostomus; species Phyllostomus hastatus. The sequence goes on along the minus strand of NW_025334033.1, from coordinate 3,999,943 downwards.
CCATCATGGAATGGGCAAACACTTTGAATCTTAAAAAAAAATTAACTGAAGCTGAACCACAGCCTCTCACAACAATGCCTGCTGGTACACTGATAGAGATGGGTCCCTAGAACACTCACCTAGCAGAGGAGGCTAGTACTACAAAGGGGTCCACCCTCCAGAAGATAATTCTGTTTTGGGGGGGACCCCTTTATGTATGCAACTTTTAAGAGTAACTTTTGAGTAAACAACTTTTTTTCCATGACAGCTATTCAGACAGACTTCTTCCAATCCTTTTATGCTTGATGTTGCTTCAAAATATAAGAGGATGCACCTTCGGCATTCCTCAAGAAAAACTTAACACATTTCATATTTGTTCATCTCAGGAATTGCTTTTAAAAGAAAGAATAGCCAGATAGCTTTTCAAAATGAATAATGCTGCCCGACTTGCACTTGACTCAAAGGGTAGAATAAATGAATAAATCTTTATGCAAGTTTCTTGGTTTGCTTACAACTTTCTTCTAAGTCTCTGGAGACCTTTTAGCAAAGGATTTGTTGTATGTGTATCTGTATGTACATTTTTCTCCAGAAAGCATATGTTAGTAAGGCTATTAAGCAATTAGTTTCATGCATATAGATGGTTCATTTTGCACCAAACCATATGATGTGATTGGAATTTATAGAAAATCATCTTTCTTGCCAGGAATTGAGGCAAGTTAATTCTCTAGTTTGAAGAAGTGTGGTCTTATGGCTGCAATCTGTACCCTTAAAAATTAGGAGCCTAGTATTCTATATATGATAGCTTAGAAAAGCACATAAAATATAAAAATGTTGTATTTATTAAATATAGAAATTGGGAAAAAGTAAAAGAAAACCCTGAGTACCTGATTCATACTGCATACTCACTAAACATTTATTAACTTACAATAAAATAAAACCAGCAAGAGTTAATATTAGGTTTTTAAAATATTTTATTTATTTATTTATTTTAGACAGAGGGGAAAGGAAGGAGAGAGAGAGGGAGAGAAACATCAATGTGTGGTTGCCTCTCACGCACTCCCTACTGGGAACCTGACCTGAAACCCAAGCATGTGCTCTGGCTGGGAATTGAACCGGTGACCCTTCGGTTTGCAGGCTGGTGCTCAATCCACTGAACCACACCAGCTAGGATGATATTAGGTGTTTTTATATAAAGTATGCACCATGAGGTCTTATGTCCTTGTCAGATTTGGCTCTAGCTTTCTAGCACTCTATGCAAAAGGGAAATGTAATCAGCAAAAGAATCAGTAATGAAATAAAAACAAACTGGATGCTCAGGAGAAGACCAGCCATCTCTAGGGATTTAGTATATATTTCCAGAATGAATGAATGATGATGGAATTTGAGAAAAAAATTCCCATTTGCATTTTAGGAGGTCACTTGGCTCTTCACCATCTTTACAATGAACAGCAGAGAACTTCACATGGTCATTTCCCAGATCAATGCCCAGCAGTTGTTCAGGAAAACTGCTTATGGGGGTGAAACAGCACAACTACCTGATAATGTGCCTTAATTCAAAAAATATTCTGCAATACCCAGAAATCCTGAGGCAGAGGTAAATCAGTCAGATACACTTCAGGCATGTATACATTTTCCATCTGTAAAATAAGATTCATTGTCACCTTTTGAAGCTCCCATTACAAAAGGAGTGTGTTACCATCTTGTCTCATTTTTATGGCACTCATATCTGTAACCACAACCATTAATCAGTATTTTCCTTTTGGGAGTGGGGCTGGGGACAGGAATGGAGATTAAACTAAAAATTCACAGAATGTCTACTACAAAATGTAAAATTCTACATGATTGGCCTTCTGTAAATATTAAGCAAAACCAGTAAATCAAAATGATCAGATTAACATATTTTAGCCGAAGCATCCACATGAAAGGAAATGTTGACATTCTTTATGAAAGCTGCTTTATCCCTTTACTGCTGCCATTTTTATTGTGGATTTCCCTGTTCGGCACTTAGTTCCAATTTTTTAAATGATCCATTTCAACACTAGACAGCAATATTCTTCTAGTCATATGAGTTTTTGGTTGCATTTTATTACATTAAGAATTGCAGAGCTCTACTGTGAATTACAGTATTAACATTCCTTATATTTTAGAGGATGGTGTTCACAAGAATTATTATGAGTGGGTTCAGGAATTCTTTGTCTGGGCCTTTGAGGAGAAATGTCCAATGCCTTTTAATTCTCAATAGTGACAAGGTTATAAGATCACTGTATAACTTCAAAATACTTTTAAGTACAAAAGCAATGAGAAATTAATTCAAGAATCCCAAACAGACATTTGATTTAAAGGAGGGACCTAGTTGAAGGTAACACTTTGAAGCAATAACCAAATTTACCTGAATATAGCTTCCCAGAACTTTTATTTTGTAACTTAGTTTCTGAGCTCAAAATTTGGCTCTCTCAGAAACAGTACTATGAATTCAAGCCAATCCAATGGATACTGAAGTCCCAACACGATCTCCACCCTTAAGAATGTACTTGCTGGTGGTGTAGAAGAAAAGGGAAGGGCACAAGTAACTGGGCAAATCGATTCTCAACACATTGTCAAGTGCCTTGTAAAGCAAGCTGAAACATGCCAGAAAGCCACCACCAAATTTCAGGATCAAAGAATGCATATATTGTTACAAGCTTATTCTACAGATCAACTTACCCAAAATTGGGAGGTTTGTGCTAATATCTTACTCCTGACCACTTGTCATTTCTTCCAGTATAAGCACTTCACACCCACCTCCTCCTCAGAATGGATAGGGCAAGTATAATGCTTTCCAGCTAATGTCCCAGGTAATGGATTTAAGAATTTTACCCTGTTTATTAAACTTAGAATCTTTACTGAGAACTCTACAATCACTTAAGTAATGATTGATGTTGATCAAAAAAATGAGAAATTGATAAAGCTTTAGGGATTTTTATCGATTTACTATGTGGCAGAGTTTCTGACACCACAATCTATTTTCACTTGTGATCATTTTATTTTATAATCTATTTAGTAGAGCACATTATTCTTGTCAGTATTTGAGAATTGTTTTTACTCTTTTACCTTAAATCTTATGTTTACATTTGGAGTCCACTGTTTCTTTTTCCCATGGATCCCATCATAAACGTGATTGAAAACCCTATTCTATTAAAAGAAAAATATCTCATTTTATCAATACTTAAATTTTTCTCCTGGTTTCCCAATCAAAATGGAACTAACAATATTTAACATCTGCAGCACCCACCCTGGCTCACCAACCAGCCCAGATTTTCAGGCTCTTCTGGTCTCTCCCTGGCTTCCTCAGAACTAAATTTCCATGGAGACCAAAGTTCCCACAGCTGCAGAAAGGACAGAGGCCGGCCAGCCTGTGGGAGCTGTGGCATGGCCAAGAGGCAAGGCTTTGAGAGACAGGCTCATGCATGAACTAGTCAGAGTTAGAGCAAGTTTCTGGAAACCTGGCCACTATCCCTTTAGTTGTTCTGCCACAAGCAACCTGCATGAGAAGCCAGCATCACCAGAGCACGTTTACCAACTTGTAGGAAGTTTTAAAACATTTTAATAAGCTGTGGATCCTTCCCTGTAAATATTGGCTAAGTATCAGACCTGCTCAAAACCCATCTGAAGAAAAGGAATATGTAGACTCAAGGCCGTGGGAATAAATGGCCATTTTCACTTGCAATCTAAATGTTACCATTTCTTTCACACTTGAATCAGAACTTCTACTGCTTTGAAAGTGGGTTCAATCTGGGCTTCTGGCCAAGATGGAGGCATAGGTGGTTGCACTGTACCTCCTCGTGCAACCAAAACTAAGGACAACAAGAATTTACAAACAAAAAACAACCAGAACAGAGAGAAATGAACTGAACAGAAGTCTGAATCCAGTCCAGTAAGGAGGGGCACAGTCGGAGGCCTATGGAGAGGGGTCAAGGGGTACCGGCAAGGAAAAATCCATGGCTGGCAGACACGGGTATGCAGTGCACAGACGGCAGTTGATGGACCCCAGAAGCACAGGGGCAGCTGATGGACTGGTAGCAGACCCTGGGCTCAGGAGGCAACGAGCAGACCCAGTGAGGCACACAAAGCAGCTGGCTGTCCGCAGCCACACATTCTCAAGCACACAGACTAAGCAAAAATGGGCAGTGACACAGACCACGCAACCCAGGGACCCAGCAGCAGGAAACAAGGCCTAAAGGCACCAACTGAAAACACCTGTGGAAGTTGAGGCCTGGAGATTCTCTCAGCCTCACAGGAGGCTCCTTGGAGAAACCCAGAGAGTCCAAGAGAGTGCACAAGCCCACCCACCCGGGAGCCAGCACCAGAGGGGCCCAATTTGCTTGTGGGAAGCGGCAAGGGGGACTGGAGTCCTGGTGAGAGCAGAGCGGGCACCATTGTTCCCTCTTGGACCCCACCCCCACGCACAACATCACAACCCAGCGACTGAGGTGCCCCGCCCTGCTGAACACCTAAGGCTCCACCCCTCATACATAACAGGCGCGACCAGACCAAAGGAAAAAAATAAAATTAAAAAAGATGGCTCAAACAGAGTTAAAAGCCCCAGATCCCATTTTTTAAGCGACCAAGAAATAGCCAACCTATCAGATGCACAGTTCAAAGCACTGGTGATCAGGATGCTTACAGAATTGGTGAACTTTGGTCATAAATTAGATGAACAAATGCAGACTACAATAAGAGAAATGAAGGAAAATGCACAGGGAACCAATAGTGATGGAAAGAAAACTGGGTTTCAAATCAATGGAAGGGGCCAGAAGGAAGAAAGGAACAGCCAAACAGAAAAGAATGAAGAAACAAGAATTCAACAAAATGAGGAGAGGCTTAGGGACCTCCAGGACACCTTTAAATGATCCAATATCCAAATTATAGGGGTACCAGAAGGGGAAGAGGAAACACAACAAGTGGAAAAGCTATTTGAACAAATAATAAAGGAGAACTTCCCCAATATGGTGAGGGAAATAGAATTCCAGGAAGTCCAGGAAGCTCAGAGAGTCCCAAAGAGGTTGGACCCAAGGAGGAACATGCCAAGGCACATCATAATTACATTACCCAAGATAAAAATGAAGGAGAGAATTCTAGAAGCAGCAAGAGGTAAGGGGACAGTAACCTACAAAGGAGTTCCCATAAGAATGTCAGCTGCTTTCTCAAAAGAGACCTTTCAGGCAAGAAGGGGCTGGAAAGAAGTATTCCAAGTCATGAAAGGCAAGGACCTACATCCAAGAATATCCAGCAAAGCTTTCATTTAGAATGGAAGGGCAGATAAAGTGCTTCTCAGATAAGGCCAAGTTAAAGGAGTTCATCATCATCAAGTCCTTATTATATGAAATGTTAAAGGGACTTATCTAAGAAAAAGAAGATAAAAAATATGAACAGTAAAAAAAGACATCAAACTCACAGTTAGTAACAACCATACCTAAAACAAAAGCAAACTAAGCAAACAACTAGAACAGGAACAGAACCACAGAAATGGAGATCACATGGAGGATTAGCAACAGGGAAATGGGAGGAGGAGAGAGGGGAAAAAGATATAGAGAATAAGTAGCATGGACAATAGGTAGAAAATAGACAGGGGGAGGGAAGGAATGGTGTGGGAAATGTAGAAGCTAAAGAACTTACGATAAATGGACATGAACTAAAGGGGGCGAATATGGGTGGGAGGGGGTGGGTAGGGGAGAGGTTAGTGAAGAGGGAAAATGGGACAACTGTAATAGCATAATGAGTAAAATATATTTTAAAAAAAAGAAAGTGGGTTCAATCCTACAAGACTTCTTGATATGTTTTCCAAAACTTTTTACTTTTCCCTTAGAAGTCTCACTTTCCTTTCCTATAAAATGACTATATTAATAGTTTAACATACTGTTGCTGTAATATTTAAATGAAATAAAGCAAAAGAAACCCTTAGTATAATACCTGGGATACAGATAATGCCAGCCATTATCAACTGTTTTCATGGAATGTGCAATTAATAGATTTATAATCCTATGTGCAGGTACACAGCTAATTAGTACATGTCACTGCATGAACACATGCTGTGCATTGTGTTAGAACAAAAACAGGTTATTATTGGGTGTGAGATGCTTTCAGCTTTCAGACACCATGGGACAATTACGGTCTCACGACTTGAAGTCATGAGGGTTGCAGGGGCTGATGTCAGCCTGTGGCTTCTGAACTTTTATTCCTGATGGGGAAGAAGCATTCTCTCTTTAGAAAGAGGGGCATCCTTTGGCAAATTTCAAGTCCCCTCATACTCATATTTTCTCTTTTGACTTTTGCTGAAAACTAAGGAATAAGCATATCTTAAAAGCACCCATGTCAGGAAACCCCAGGCTCTTTCATGTCTGGGCAACATGGATGAGAAGACTGTCAAAAAAGATATGGAACCTTAGGAAGAAATAAATAAAAGTGAATCCTAAAGGGCAGCATTATAAAAGAAGTGTATAAAGCAGCTGTTAACAAGTGAATATTTTTAACAAGGTTTTCTTGTCATCCTCTTTGACTGGCATCAGAGGCTACATTTGAACCATGTCCTGTTAGGTGCTCTGAGCAAAAGTCAATTATATTCTAGGCATCTGATGAAGACTAACATCAAAATAAGAGTTTGAAGGCAGCACTGTGGCATGCCACTGCTGAGAGCTTCTTTGAACCCTGTCTGTGTCCTGTTCCCCTTGGTGTGTTTTCGTTTTCACAGTGTACGTTTTCTGTGTTCGGACTTCCATTCTTCAAGTCCCAGGCACATATTGGTTTAGCTTTGATTAATTACTTAACCTTTTTCGATGTTTCTTTCCTTCATCATCCAGGAGGTTGAAAAAATTCCTCGGAAAACTCCCAGCTCATTATCTCTTTGTGATTTCTAAGCCAAAACTATCTGTGTTATTCTAACTCTAAAATTTTTGTAGTATAAAAAATACAGTTATGATGATGGTCCTTTTTTGAAGGGGTCTTATTTACAACACTTTTCTCCTGTTCTTTTCATGAAAGTGTCCTCGGTATTGCAGATGAACACCATCATGACAGTCTAGATTAATATGTAAAAGCCAAAAATAGAAAGGACAGAAAAATGTAAAGCTGAATCTATAGATGAGAAATTATGTAACAATTATTGCAGGAGTGAAACAGAATCCAAATACTGTTCATTAATCTTAGGTTTACCTGTCAATATGATTTTCTTTGTTAAATAAATAATCCCTGTTCTTTTTTGTACAGTTGGGATCATTTAGCAAAGCCAGATTCAGTGAAGGTCCCAGTTCCTCTTTCTTCACATTGTTCTTAGTAACTGGAGAGGTCTGAAAACTTTAAAAAATTTCAGTGGTACTATTTCATTGAAATATTTTACTATTCAAATATTAATCATAGACATTATACATCTATTGTTTCAACACATACATTATATTTGCCCTTGTTATATTAATTCTGAGATGAAAGATAAGAGCTTAGTGTTTATAAAAGTATGAAGCATTCTCTTTATCTATTAGAACTTCTAATATAATTCAATATAGCACATATTATTTTTAGTTATAGCACTAACTTACATCTCTGTCTCCTCCCAAGCCACCCCCCCTTCCAGGCTGGCAACTTCTGGAAAGCAACAGCCTTGCCTGTCTTACACTCATTCCTTATCATTGCACAGGTTCTTGGCTTGGTGCCTAGAAATAGTGAGTGCTCAATAAATGCTCTTTAAATAAATGAATGGTATGATGTTACAGATACATACAAATTGTGCAGTCCAAAGTCAATAGTCTTATGAAATAGCATCAGTTATCTGTATCTTAGTATATATTAAGAAGCAGCAAAGAACTCTTCTTATACAGACCGACCAATACTCAAACTTAATTCTAAGCAGGTTATATGCCTCCATCCTATGTAGGAAGAAGGGTGCAGTCACTGAAGACCTTTCCTAAAGCTTGTAATGGGACACAGTGGTTCACATATGTGGGGCTGCCACCTAAAGAGAGGCAGATCATGATCAGAGGATAGAGTAGAAGGAAGGGGTAACTAATATTTAGATCTCTGCTTTGTACCAGCCACTGTGCCAGCAGCCTTATGTGTTGCTTCCTGCAGTTCTCCCAGCAGAACTAGAGTTGGGAGCATTGCCCCTTTTATGAATGGAGAAACAGGCTTCTTACAGCTATGAGGGAGGAGCCTGGGATTTCAACTGGGGCCATGCAATCCAAAACCCATTCTTTCGCACTATAGCAGAGAACATGATTGTCTTTCACCCTGCCTTAAATCCTTTCTGGAATAATGCAGGACACAAGTCAATTATACAAATTATTCCCACCAGCTTTGTCCGAAGACACATACATCCATCTCAGCAGTGGAGAAAATGAGAGTCAAGGAGGGTCTTCCTGGTGGAAGAGCCCTACGAAGACTTGAACTTTGATGCCTATTTCTGTTCTGCCTCTTAGACATCTTGTGCAAGTTAGTTAACCATGCTAATCTTTATTATGTAATTAATGAAATAGATGTTAAAAATTTTTCCAAATGACAAGTACAATGCTTGAAGCAGATAAGTCCTTCAAAAATAGTGGTTGCTTGAGTCACCACTTAAGTAGAATGGGGCTTCACCCTTTTCCTTGGGGATGCTATTTGAAGAAGGACTTGGCCATTTGAGCAGGAAGAGAAAAGGACTGTCTCCAAGGACCCTTAGTTGGTTTTATGACAAAGGGTATGTGTCAGTTTGACATACAGTGCCTTTGACACACAGTGATATATGGCCTATAACATTGAATTTATATTTTGCTTATTATTTGCTTCATTAAAAAGTGATTGATAATACATCTTAAAATTCATCAAAATTCCAATTTTTGAGAAAAAGACTACAAAGGTACCTTCAAGGAATTTGCAAATGTAATATACTATAAACTATAAATAATGCTATAATAAGTGCAATGGAGAACTCAAAACAGGGAGATACATTTCCAGGTTTAGAAGATAATTCCAGGTTTGGGGTCTTTCTGGGTCTCAATGTATGGAACGGACTCTCAAAAGCTAAAAAAAAATGTGAGAAAAACGGAGAAAAGGACACAGAGACAAACACTTTTGTGATACAAAAATAAGAATGATGTTAGGAAAGCTAAAATGTAGCATGAACTAAAACTAGTAATGACACTAACATGTTTAATCATGAGTCATTTAAATGCAGTTTTAAAGTAAGAATTAGAACAAAGAAGTAATTATCTCATTGCATGGGAAACATGCTGTAAAGTTAAAAGTTGAAAGAAAAGAGCATCATCATTCATTTCCTGTTTTGTTTGTATTTTCTACAGACATGAGGATGACTTTCAAATTGGAAAAGTGGTACAATAACCCTAATAACAATCGGGCTTTGTTACTGACACCAGGCTTTTATTGTGTCTTCCAGTCTCCCAGAGCAGTAGCTCTCCTGAAGACTGACTGGACAGAAATCATGAATTCCAATTCTAACTCATGAGAAGTAAGGACTGTGCCCTTGCCACTCTCTATTTTTGAGCTTCTAAGGAAATTACTTTGTATGACTACCTCTTAAGTCATAAAATATAATAATTTAAAAATCATAATAAAAGAAGCAGACCCAAGAAGCAGCTATACAACTTGAGTAATTATTGTTCCTGCAACTCATAGAAAAGAAGGGAGGCATAAACACTGAACACTAATGGCATTTAAACCATTGCACCCAGCAGCTATTTCCCAACTTACAAGTGGACACCAGTAAGCCATTCTGTCCAGTTCATCTTCAGCAGCTATATCAAATCATTCAGCTACTGGAAGTGCATTTGTAACTCAACCTGAGTAAATCATTCAAAATGGAATCCCACTCACAATTAGACCATAATTAAACAGTGTCCTGTGGGAAGAGCACAGGCTCTAGACCAACCTGGGTTCTGTGCAGCCTCTCCAAATTATTAGCTGTGTAACTGTAAAATGAGGACCATAGTGCCCACTTACTGAGTTGTCATGGTAATTTAACACAATGATGTGTTTGGGGAAACTGATATTTACTGAGCACCTAATCTTCTAATCAACTTAATGAGGTAGATATTGTAGGGCCAGGCTTTGAACCCAAGTCTTAGTCCAAATTTCATGTGCCTTCTATACTGTGTAATAAGATGACTATCATGGTACCTCAGCGAGCCCTCAAGAAATACTGAACAGAATGAACAGTTTGATTATAGTGGAAGTGACTAAATCATCAAACCTACTCTTTATGTGTTGGGACAAAATCACCTTTTATGCATTTTAAGTGGAAACTTCTGATAACTGATAACTGAAGCACAGTACCTATAGTTAAGCTATTTATTGAAACAGTTATTTCAATCAGGAGATCATTAAGAAAAGAACTGCACATGGCCTAAAACACTTTAATTTAAACAGATCTCTTCATATATGGCCTAAGCCTCATCTTGGCATACGTGTCTGAGTTGGATATTATCTTTCTTCTATAAAACCTGCTCATAATGCATTACCAACAGTTTCTTTTTTTTCTATAAAATGGAGCAAGAACTTACAGACACTTATGAAATCATCTGTGTGCAGAATATTTCTAGATTTTAACAGTTTTTCCAATCTTTACACCTAAATTGAGAGCATTTCTATTGCGATAAAAAAGCACAGCATGAGATCTACCCCCTAACCCATGTTTAAGTGTACATTACAGTCTCACAGAACAGAAGTGCAACGTGGCACCTCAGGTCTCTAGGACACTTTCATCTTGCATGACACTGAAGCTTAATACACTGAACAGCAACTTCCTACTCCTCCCAGCCCCTGACAAAAACTATTTTACTTTCTGCTTCAATGCATTTGACTACTTGAGATACTTCATGTAAGTGGAATCTTACAGTATGTGTCCTGTGCATGCCTTATTTCACTTAGCATGACATCCTCAAGGTTTATCCATATTGTAGCATGTGACAGAATTTCCTTCCTTTTCTATGGCTGAATAACATTTCATTACATGTATATACCACATTTTCTTTACCCATTAACTCTGGTGGACACAGGTTGTTCCCCTTCTTGGCTATCGTGAGCGATGGTGCAATGAACATGAAAATACACGTATCTCTTTGAGATCCTGATTTCGGTTCTTTGGGATAAATACCCAACAGTGGGATTTCTGGATCATATGGTACCTCTATTTTTAACTTTTGAGGAACCTCCATCATTTCTTCATAGTAACCACACCGTTTTGCCTTCCCAGCAACAGTGAAACAGGGTTCCAATTTCTCCATATTCTCACCAACACTACCAGCATATTTTTAATAACAGCTCACTTGTGTAAAGTCTACCCAAAATATTTAACTTAAATTTTATAGAAACAATTTTTTGTTGTTTCTCATTCATATGCCATAGGAATGTGTAGCACTTAAATGGAAGTAATAACCATAACTTGCCACTAAGGCATCCGAGTTAGGAATAACCAGAGCTGACAATTTATAAATACTAGATTCAACCAGTAGGAGCAGAGTGGAGGAAATTCTGCAGAGTCAGTAACCTAAATGATTCCTCCCTCCATGAGTATCAGTGAATGTGTTTATAAAGTGGAAAGGGCTACTTATGTGGAAATGAGGCACCCACTCCTTGAAAGGAAAGGTTTGGATGAAATGGCTTCTGAGGTCCCTTCAAGATCAAAACAAGTCTTTGTGGTAGACTAAACCTCTCTAAACTGTGTAAGACATTCAAAGCCATCATCCATCAGAGTTATAAATTTAACGATCCCTTGAAGATTTTAATCCAGTGTGCAGATTTCACACCGTTTCCAAACTTTCTTTAATGATATAGAGGAATCAGTCCAGGTTTTATTTCTAGTTTCAGTTTGCTCCTCTGTTTCAAAGCTGATGCATTGTGAGTGGGGTTTACAGCTAGACCAGGCTTCCAGAGACATGGACTCAGGGCTCAGTGAGCTTCTGAGGAGTCGGCCTTGCTCACTCCTACTTTGAAACTTTGTTTCCCTTTTATAAAGTGAAAGAATTAAACAGATTATGGTTATGGCTTTGTTCAATCCTACATTTTAATAATTTCTATGACTTTTGAAGCTTTCTGCACTCAGAAATTTTCATGTAAAAATATCAATAGCAACTGCCACCTGAAAGGCTTGTCACTATTTGCAACTCTGCCTTCTAGGCAGTAATCAGCCTGAAGTTGTTTTCACCAAAGAACCACTCATTCGTAGCTACACACCAGGCTGCTGTGTCACCTCATGTCACAGTCATCCACAGTGCATCCCAGGTCGCCGTAGGCTCGGCAGTCCTCTGTCCTCCCTTAGGAAATATCATGCTTTAGAGCACTGTTCTCCAGTTCACCGTGCGTCCTGCTGTGGTATGTCCTCAGACATGAGGAGGCAATAGAGTTGTGTTTCGATGAGCTTCCCTTCAGTCCTGGTGGTCTGGCAACTTGCAAGGACTCTGCACCTATTACTCTTTTTTTGCCTCTTGATTCTCAGTTGGGTTGACAGGTGGCCTAGATGAAATTATTCCAAAAGGCAATAATGTCAGAAGTTGTCTATGTTTTGTATTACCTGTTAAATATTAGAAAGTCCTAAGTTTTAGTCATTTGTTATAGATTGGGTTTTTCTGTCACATTAGACCTGTATTTTCTGTCAATTTTTCTACATATGTATCTTCTCTTTCAATTCAACTCTATTATGCTTGATCAATTTCTATAAAACCTCTCTCTTATGCTTAGTCAATTTCTATAAAACCTAAAAGCACAATTCCCTGGAAGTTTCAGTTCCATACTTCAGTGGAGAACCTTAAACTGACCATGGATCTATGCTGGAGGTTTCTACAGGAGCTTGGTTGTTTTTAGAGCCGTTAAATCTGACCACCGAAGCACTGATATCACAAAGTGACCCACTGCCTGTTCACACTTTAAGGACACACAAGTCCTGGGTGACTATTAACCTGACTTCAAATGCTACCCACAACCTGCTACGTTTGAAGAATTAACCTAGGTTTCCAAAGGCATGATCTCACATATAAACCCTCAGAACCCAGTTGTACCTAAAAATACCTAAAAGTGTTTGTGTGAAAGGAGACATTTCAGGAAACCCAGCTTTCCTTCTTTTCCAACAGAAACTGGGTCAGGCAAATGAGAGCAATCGATTAACCCTAGTTAGGTGACTTTTTTTTCCTAGGTCACCTTCACAAACTATGTATAATAATCCTCTTGATCTTGCCATATGAATTTTCATGAAATGAAGAAGTTTAATTTTTGTAGGTTTAGATGTGCTCCAGGCTTTGAAGCCAACCCTCCTACTTTACAGTGGAAGGATTGTGAATTTGTTGAGTAGCCCAGACTCACAATATGGGTTCCCACTCTCTCATTTCTAAATTTCTTTTTCTTTCTTTGAAAGATTTAGGGTAGCCTTGCTGGAATACTATTAATGTCATTCTTCTAAAAGCATCCTATCAGACTTGGCTACATGAATCCATGGCAAAAACTAAATCTACACATACACAGCAAACATAAAGTGTTAGCTTTTAGAGTAATTTACAGAGTTGTAGGAATATGCAGATAAATTATTGATTGTTGCATTTCCATCTGTTGCAGTTTGATTGATTGGAAATTATGTGCATTGGATTCTGCAGTATACCTTTATATTTCTGAACAAATTGTGTCCTAATAATCTATCCTGGACATCCAGACTCTAGCAGGTAAATTCATATTGATGATTTGTCTCTCCAACAGTGTTTTGGCACATTTAAGTACTACTTTTAGCAACAGAAAAGGATTATAATCTCTAGGAATTTTTTGGAAAATAAAGCCTTGTTAGTATTCACCTCTATAAGCACTTTAGTTGATATTGCTGTGTTTCCTAAAAGATTGTTCTGTTTTAACATTGCGTGTGAAGGAAGAAATCCTAGCTTAATAATTTGAGACTGTATTTTTTTCTAATAGAATTCATTTGCTTTTAGTTTATATCATATTCAGTATATTGCTTTGGTCCTTACACAGCTATTTTTTATCAGTTGAATAACAATCATTATAGTGAATGTTAGATATATCACATGAAATTTTAAGGAAATTGAACTTGAGTGAGTAGTGATTTCATCCAGACTCTTGGCCTGTTTGTCAAGAAGTTAATATTTTTGAAAGATAACATGACTTTATAATCTATAATTATTTTCTTATCAATTACATTTTTATGATTAGCTGATGCTTGATGCTTAACTCCGCATTTCAGCTCTGCAGGGTCCTTTTAGACAATAGGTTTGCAAAGAAAAATCAAAACTCAAAGTGAATTCTTAGTATTATACTTGAAGCAATAGAGGAACAATTGCAGAAACAGCAGCCAAGCATTGTGCTATAGAACTAACTCACAGCTTGGTGCCCAGTCCCTGCTGAGAAGGAAATGTAGGGGAACTGGCAGAGTTTTACTACATCTGCTCCCTGCTGCTAATGAGCTTTAACCTGTTTCATTCTTATTATGCTTACTGTTTAGATATTTTGCTTGAAAAATTAATTCTTTAGCTTGGAGAACACATGAAAGAGGACATGATTTGTAAAGTAGGGCTGTTTAAAAATTAAAAGGTATCAGCAAGGGACATTAGAGAGTATAATAAGTGATATGGTTACTTAATATCCATTCAGGGGCAGCAGCTCAGGTGGTAAAACTGGAGCTATTTCTCACTCTCAGCTCTTTCTGTAACGTGGCCCACAGCTTCAGGAGGCTTGGTCTTTGTTTTGCATTGTGTATCTATGCCAATATACTTCATATCTATCAAAGAGAGGTAGCAGTGTGTTTTGCTTTGAAAGCTTCCTTGCTCCTCTAAAAGGTGACGTTATAGTAATGTGTAGCCTCTGAAAATAATCAGGTTTCAGCAACAGTATTTTATAGTAGCCGAGAACTAATGAACTACTTATAACCAACCTCTATAACTTCTATCTGATCCCCTAAAGGAAATAACAGAGACACAAAGAGTAAACAGGCCCCGAGATCATTCTTAATGAAATAGTAATACAGTAATGCCATTGGTACAGCTATGGGCTCCCACTATTTAAATAACTTTCACACATTCTTTTGATCCTCCCCTTCCTTAACTTTCCCAGATAATCACATATGTATTGTCCATTTTATAGATCTAAACTCGGAAGCCTGCAAATGCATGCCATTTATCCTAATTGAGTGGAAACTGCCCGTGGGTCCCTGTAAATCCCTGCACAGCCTATTGATGGGGGCGTTGACCATCTTCTTTACATTTGCAGAATCATCCTTACCATTCTCCTCACAGTCTTTGTTAATAGTAAGACCACAAAGCTATCCCACTTCTTGAGTAGAAGCCAAATATATTACATTTTTAGCCAAAAATTATACACTATTTTCGGCAATGATAAGGTTTGAAACAGTATGCAAAGAAAAAAAAAGCAAGTTACTCTACTACAGCATTTCTCAAATTTTTACTGTTGAAAGTAAGAAAAAAATTCTTACAGATGTCCAGTTTTGGCTGGCATGATTTTTATTATAATGTTATTTGTACATGTAAAACTCTGAAACTAGCTACGAACTCCTTTCTATTGCTTTTATCAAGGATACAACCAATACAAATGTAAAGGGTAAGTAAAAATAAACCTACAGGCCCTGGCTGGTGTGGCTCAGTGGACTGAGCACGGTCTGTGGCCTGAGGGTTGCCGGTGTGGTTCCTGGTCAGGGCACGTGCCTGGGTTATGGGTTAGGTCCCTGGTTGGGGGTGCGAGAGAGGCAATTGATTGATGTATCTCTCACACATTGGATATTTCTCTCCCCCCTCTCTCTCTCCTTTCCTTTCTCTCTAAAAATATATAAATAAACTATTTGGACACAGCAATATCAAGCAGACTGAAGTGCCTATAGAGGTGAATAGTAGCAGAACTAATACAACTATATTTAAAAGCATCACTTCATTGTGACACATACTGTAATTTACTTTAGTCACAAATATATACATCTTTATTTAGAAGGACAATCATTTTATCCTAATAATGATTAATTTCAAAATCTCTAACCAAAAAATCTTATTATATATTTATTTCTACACATCGCTAGTGAGCTACTTCAAATTAATTCTTAACAAGTAGGACTTATGTGATATATCGTTAGTGGAGGTAGCAAGATATTAATAAAGAAAGGAAGCAAAGGGAATCAGACATTATAAGCATAATCAACTAGTGAGCATAATACGCCTGCCTGCTTCCCTAGGAAGTTCCAGCTTTACCCGCTCCTCAGAGACCACCACCCACTTCCCCACACATCCCTGGGGGAAGGGACAGGACAATAAAGGGGGAGGTAAACACAGGCCCAGCGGAAGCCAAAATGGCAAACAGTGAGCCCTGTCTGTCTAGCCCAGAAAAAGGATTGGATTGGATGAGAGATACAACCCCAGAAAATCTAAGAAATAGAATGGTTAGGGAGTGGACCCATCAGAAGCCCACAAAAGCCTGGGAAGTTTATTGGTTAATTTGAAAATAGCTCTTAGTCCTTCCCAAGCTTGAGATACTATAACCTGAGCCTAACAAAGACAAGGCCCTTCTCTCTCCCGCTGGGTAACATGTGCTTGCTCTGTTTATTCGCGCATCCTCTGTGTAGCAGCCGTGTGGGACTAGCAGCCGCCTGAGGCTCTGGACACCTTGCTGACTCTAAACACAGGCCCCAGCAGACACACAGCCTAGAAAACAAGTTAAGCTAGCTGGATGGTGATGAAGGCTAGACTAGATTAAAATGGTCTAGTCTTGGCATGGTACAGAATCTCTGGACACTGGCCTACTTCCGGGCCTGATGACAGCAAGATTGGACTTGTTTCATGGAGGGACGAATAAAGTTGGGACACTGGAAAGCCAGGGGAACTACTCTGATTTTGTTTCTGATGTCACAAATAAATCTTATTGTTGTAGGTGGGAAGCAGAGCCTTTCACGGGATCACAGGGAAAGCATTCCAAACACCCACACACAGAACATTATGGTGTGGAATGGTGTATGCATGTGGTAGAAGCTGCTCCCTGAATTTCCAATGCCCCATGTCCCTCTGTCCCACTATGGAAAAAGTCCAACTGTGCCCTCAGCAAGGCCAAAACAAAAGCCAGAGTCTGGAACTTCTGCAGCATATCAAAGTTCAGTCCTTTGGAGCCAGCAGGCAGCTGCTAAGCAGTCTCAGTCCCATTAGGTAGCTTAGCAATTCCCACTGTAGTTCATTTCAGGGTCCCTCCTCCTTAAGCCTATGTGTGGAGGTGGATGTTCACGGGCCACATGGCTGCTAAGGCCGCATGGCCATGGAACAAGGACTCGCAAGTGCACCGGGCAAGTGCAGATCACCTGGGCAAGAGAGAGATCTCAGTGTTCTTGGAGGCAACACCATCTGCTGTGAGCCTGGTAGCTACCAGGTAAGAGAGCACGCAAGTGAACAGACAAGTGTATCACCAAGTGGGCAAGAGAGAGAACTTCTTTATTTCCCTGGGATTATATTAGCTTGGGTTTGGGATGAACCAGGTGTTTTCTCAAAATGACCAATCAAATTCCCAAACTTCCATGGGTTTTGGATGAGCCCACCTTCCAAACAATCCCATCTTACCCCAGGCTAGACTGACAGTCCTCTTTGGTCTAGCACCACCCCCTGTATCATTTTTACTTCTACTATGCCTGTGCCTGATTCCCCCTGCTCCCACCCTCAATCTGGTACTAGAGAAGGGGGAAGGGAAGAGTGTTAATCCTCTTGAGAAGTAAAGCTGTAGCTTCCTGGCTAGAAAGCATGCTTGTGTTCCTCATTTTATTGGACTCAATGTCTAGTTCCCTTTGCTCTCTGTCCTAGCTAAATACCTCCGGTAACTTTTTCACCAGACCTCATCCTCCCTTGTGGGTCTCCTGGAATGTTTTCCTTGCAACACTGCAAGGACCCTACTTCCACTAGTAACAATATGCCCTAACCAAGTAAGTGCTGACTCCTAGAGTGTAACTTCTTTTCTGTCTTGTGTAACTATACTGCAATATGACATAATGACTCATTTTCCCACTATTTCTGTCTGTGAGAACATTGTAAAGTTTTCTTTTGAACAGAGTATCATGATATCATTTGGCCTGTACTTGGCACATGGGCATTATTTATTTATCTAAATTTTTTATGCTGTTACTATATGACAAAGTAGTATATTCCTCCACTATAATATAATTTCCTGATGTCAAATCATAATTTGAATTCATTAAATAAGTTGGGAAACTGGAGTTTTATGTTGTTAAAATATCTCCATTGGTGAACTTATACTACAAAGCAGATTGTTATCTTTCTAGCTGATAAAAGACAATGGGGGCAGTAACAGTGAATGCAAGAGGAGTGGCTTACTCACTTAATCATTACACAAATGTACACACGGTCAGGAACACATGTGGCAGTGCCCAAATAGAAGGTGATCATCCAGACGAATCTAAAGATGCTCACATTATTCTCATAATGACACTGGGATAGGATTTAGTGTATACCCATTTATAAATCAGGAAATGGAGTTAAATGACTGTCCCAAGATCACACAGCTGGGAAGTGGTGAGCTAGAATTCAAGCCCTAGTCTTCTGGGTAGTATTAGTGCTCTTAATCACAGAAGGTGGCAATTAGGAAAACAGTAATGTCAGTACAACTGCATTCTTTAGCCACTTAAGTATACATGCTTATTTCTCTGTGTTCCCTTTTTAATGGAAAATGTACAGGAATGGAATTTTTAAAATTACTTCCAATGCCTACTTTACTGAGAGCACAACTAATACATAATTTTTTACCCAAAGTTTTAAAAGAATAAGATTCATTTTTTTTCTTTTCAAGAAAATAAAGCAAGCAATTTTATTATTGGACCAATCAGGCATTATAGAACTCATGGGAACAAACATGTGCGCGTGGGAGTCCTGAAACCCGGTGTCTGATTTCAGAGGGCAACCAAGCCCGGCAAGGAGGCTCTCAGGTCTCTTACGTTCATTGTACAGTAATTTCAATTTCAGAATATCCTTTGAAGCCTTTACCAAACTTTTAAAATTCATTCATTCATTGACCTATTCACTTATTCACTTGACAGCAATTTGTTTTTTAAAAATAATTTTTTTTTCTGATTATAATAGTCATGCATATTCATCACAGATGAATTCATTAAAGTACAAAGAAAGTAATGAAAATCTCCTTCTCTCTACACCAACAGCTAATGACTGCTTAACATCTTTGGTGTGTTTTCTTACAAAAAGATATATCCCAGATGTGGTCGGGCCTGAAAAAAACAAAATTCTGGAACTTGAGGCTCCTTTTGGAATATTGATTTTTCAGAAAGAACCTTTAACCCTCCCCACTTTCCTGCCCAAGAGACCCAGACAGGGAAACCTGCTTCGGGAAGGAAATCTACAGAGGCTGCCTTCGCCTAGTTTGAATAAAACATAGTTACCAAGAGGGCTTTAGGCAGGTGCCCATTAGCTAGATACCCACTGTGTCCCATTGTTTCTGAGTCAACTACCAGGATTTCTTGCCTCCTGTGTTCTCTTCTTCCTCAACTACCTGTAAATCAATCACTCATTCTCACTTTTGAAATCTAATACCCCAAACATCTTATATATCCAATATTGCCTCACTCTCATTGAAACTTTCATGGATTTATCATATTTATGTGAATTCCCCATGTTCATGTATGAAACTGTGATTTTCTCCTGTTAATCCGTCTCTGTTGATTTGCTTATTGGCCCAGCTAGAAGAACTTAGAAGGGGGAGGAAAAGCAAAAATAGTTTTTAGCCCCCACCACCCCTCAGGCAGTCTTGCCTCTAGCACTTGAGCAAAAGTCAGCACTGGGTCATCTCCCCTCAAAGCAAATCTACCTGTACAAAGTATAAGAAAAAAATAGATTTTGTGGAAGTTCTAGTTCAAGTTTTGCTTTACTTAGGTGGTAAGTCCCTGATATTTTCTCTAAAAATTTTATTAAAATTTACACTCAATGACATGGTTGAGAAGCTGCTGCCTCTGACACTAAATTATTTACATATGCATATGACAAAAAAACTTCCTATTAAAATTCTTAAAACTTACTAGAAAAATACATATATAATATTTGCCAGCATATAAACCTATAGTAGTTCCTCATTTTATCTCAAAAATTGTGTTTTTTAAAGAAAAAAGGTAATTACTTCTTATTTATGGATCAAAGTTGTTTTAATTTGGTCTCAAGGAGGAAACCACTGGTTTGTTCATATAAATGTTATATATCAAAACTACCGTTTTAAAATTTGGTTACAATTGTACGTCTGCTAAACCATGACTTTGAAGTTTCAGCAAAAATGTACTTAACACTTCTTTTCTCCTTAAGTCTGGCCACAGTAAGCACTCACAGGCCATTTTCGGGATTACCAGAATGCCAGGGATACGAGGAGGGGTGCGCAGAAACGCCTTAACCATCTGGGAAAGGCTAAATGACAGTGATTTTTAAAATTAGCAGAATGGTAACAGAAATTGGCAACTACAAATACATTTACCCTGTGAATATCACTTTAGGCCGGACGGTCCTCATCACCAAAACTTCCAGGCAGAATCAGTAGCATGTGTTGCTGCCTCTAACTGCACGTCTTACAAACGCAGAAGGGCAATAGTCACCTCTACCTTTACACGTGTCACCTGAAAAACCATTCCAGTCTGAATCTGGTAGTTAAAATAGACTATTTTGTGCAATTTAGGCTGCTAAATAATCTGAACAACAATAAACTCCTTAAAAGACCTTAAAATTATTGAGTAATGGTATGACAAAAACTCTGAAAGTCTAGAGGAAAAGCCAAGATAGGCCTAGCCAGGCATTCGGAAATTTAAAGTGAGTGATTTAACAACCTCGGACAAATAGAACATGTCTGAAAGTTTGTCTCCATGTTTGGCTTGACCTGAGAGCGTTTCTCTAAGACTTATTTTCTAAACAGTACCCTAGCACCCTGGGCCAGCAAAATGGCCTTTAAGCTTGAATGAACAAGGTATTTCTTTTCCTTTAGTGCAAAGCCTCACTATTTCATCTTTTCAAATTCTTTTACTGTACTTAGTGAGGAATTATATTGACAAGGGTAGAATTTACCTCCGAGAGGAGAATGCCATGCTCCTGTCAAGTGCTAATATAACAGTTATGTGCCGGTACTTTAATAACACCCCCAGCCTACCTAATGAAAGTTGAAAGCAAACAGTACTCTCTGAGATTTTATTATGACTGAAGTGACTGCAATTTGAGGCAAATTATCCCTATTTTTGTTCCCATATCAAAAACAGAGATGCTAAAGCAATTGCTACATGTTTGCTATGGAATTAGGTTCCACTCTCATTAATCTACAAGGAAGAGCATTTTTCATGTAAACAGCTCACGAGGGTCAGAGAGAAGAGCTGCTTCTGTGAAAAATGCTTGTCAATAACTTTGTGAGTGAATTTTGAAATAAAGTGCCTGTAACCTGTCATTATTCCTTCCTCTCAAAGTCGAGAGTGAGTGGATGAAAATTGAGCATGTGAATTGAAAGCAGGGTGAGTGTTATGGCCTTATCGACTCCAGGTAAAATGACTGTTTTAACTTGTTATTATTTTTCCATTCAGAGGTCAGGCAATGCACAGTATTACCAGCATAGACTGCAGTGTAAGCAAATTGGTATACAAAAAGGCTATTACCCACACTCACAAAGCAGAGGAAACACAAGTCACTAATACCAAGTGGACTGGTGCTCTCTACAAAAGCGAAGCAACCAGCAGTGCTCTGAAAGGGAATAGCACAGATATGTAGTACAAACCACCTAGAAGGCAGCGAATAGACACCTGTTTAAATAAAGGGGCATATGTTTGGAAAGTAGGTCAAAAGTATACCCTTTAGTGACCATTTTTTAAAAAAATCACATATTAATCACACATGTTTTGCAAAGAACTTATGGTACATGAATACTGAATGTCAGATATCCCAACTCTGTATGGCACCTTAAAATTTTTTTCTAAGATCATCTTAAAAGTAATTAGCTGCTGAGTTTTCAAGTTCATCTGATATATTCTTATCAAAAGTAATATATTGCTGTGGTCTTCCTTTTCCCTAGAGAAAAAGAAAACAAATGATGGTTCAAAACATCAAAAACCCTTTTCTTGTCTTCTAGATTTTTATTTCTAATTCTGAAGAATAGTCCAAAATCCTAGTGTGGCTGTTTTAGGCTTGTAAGAAAAAAAAAAATGTTCCCAAGTAGTCCAGGTCCATGAAAACTGTATATTTCATATTATTGTCCAAACACTTTTCTTTTTCTGTTTCAGAAGTCCACCTAGTGTTTTTGTCTTTGACCGTGATCTTCCCATTATAGACTATGTTGGTCAGAAAATGAGCAGATTGACCTAGAAGTTAAAAGAGATTATAGCAACTTTGAAGGGAGAAAGGGTTACATATAGTTTTGAAGACAATTTCATATGTCTGTCCATCAAATCCCCACATACTAGAAAAGGTTTGGGTCCTTTTACTTCTAAACAAGTTTTCCCTGGTTTCAAAATAATTATAATGACCTAAGATTAAAAAGCTATATTGGCATTTATTTGCTTCACATTTGCTCAGTTTATTTATTTATTTAAACAAATGTTTATCAGTTGGACATGGTGCCAATCATGAAACTACAAGAACTTCAGGAGAGTCCTGCCTTCACCCAGTGAGGATGAGTCAGGAAAATAGTGAGATGAGTTCCCATGGTAACAGTAGAAGAATGGAGGCTCCAGGGAGGCAAGGATCTTTGTCAGTTTCCATTCAGTGACCTCTTAGCCACCTAGCCCAGTTCCTGGCATATGCAGACACCTGCCAGGTATTTGTTGAAGGCTGAGTGGGTGTGACCAGGGCTTGCACAGTACATTTAGGAGCCTGTGAGAGGGCCAGGGAACACTTCCCCAGTGAAAAAATAGGTCAGAGCTCCAGGAATGTTGACATGATTGATCCAGGCAAAGCTGGAACGGGGCCTTTCTTATCAAGGGAGCAATGAATTCCGAAACTGAAGTTAGAGCAGAGAGTGGATGAACTGCTCGTCTTTTACGTGTCTCCAGCAGCAAGTGACAGCTGGAACACTCAGTGTGCGCTCAAGTAAACGGAGGCCAGATCTACAAGGCCTTGGGAGTCATGAGAAGGAGTTTGAATGTTGGATCAAAAGCCATTGAATGACATTAAATTTGCAGGGGCTTTTTTTTTAAGGCCAATATATCTCTTTAAAAAATTACTCTAGATGAAGAGTATCAAATTGAATGAGAAGATTAGAATTAGGAAGACCAGTTAGGAAGCTTCACAGAAATCCAAGTGACATATAAATAAATGACAGTGGCCTAGATTTAGGTAAAAGTAACGGGACAGAAAAAATAGGCATATTTTGGATGATTTAAGGAGTTAGAAGTGATAAGAGTTGGTGACTGTTCAGAATGAGGTACAGAGAATTGTCCCAGGATGACAGCAGACACAGGACAAGGCACAGTCTGCCAGCCTTGAGCAACTGAGCGGATGGATGACATTTTCCAAGACGAGGAAGACATGTTTGGTAGGGAAGGTGGCAAGTTTATTTTTTGGATTTGCTGCAGTGTTTACAGAATCATGTTTTTCTGGCCTGGTTTCTGTCCTGATCCCTCCTTCCTATATCCTCACAGATTTGATTTGTACAAATCTATTACAACTGGGTGGAACAAACCTAAGTGCCTACTGTAGTATAGTTATAAGCATATTTTCCTTATAAGCATCTTTACTGAGTGCAAAGGTATACAAAGAATAAACTGTTTCTAAGAGTTATTTTAATTATCCTGAATTGTGACTGTGGAAAGCACCACGAACTAAGTCACCACATACTAGTCATGAGTGATTCCCTGTGCCCTTTATTGACGAGTGTGTCTCTATAGGTATGTGCCTTTTGGTATTTTTGCATTTGTAATTCTGTGACTTGCAGGGACTAAAGTAATAAGTTGAATTGAATGTATATGATGCTCAATGTTTTTAAATATGTCAATTTTTAAAAATCTTTTATCTCTTTTGGTTCTACTAAAGACATTAAAATAAAGATACAAAAATGATTATAATGCAGGCATCCATAATAGGACTCAGTTTATATTGGTAATTTTAGAAATAATTATTAATTAATAGCTAATAAACTGAACTACTTTGCATGTCACCTGTATTTCAACTTACTTCCATTTATTACACAATTATTCAATTTACAAAGTATTTATTTAAGTGTGGATGCACAGACCTAACTAGGTTTCTGAAACACAGCCAACCCATTCTGCATCGACAGCCTGATGGCTTTACATTATTTCCAGGAAGAACACGCCCCTGACAGATGTTCCCAGGTGGTGGTTGCAGATGCTGTGATTGAGTGGCAGGTCACTGCAGCGGCAGGTAAGCTGTGTGGAGGGAGCATTTTGCTTTGAAGCAGATCTCTGAAGGTTTTCAAAGTGAACATGGAGCTGGGCCATCCCGTTCTTCTTCCAGTGCATTCATCATCTGTTTCTTTGGTGCAGATGTCATATTCCACTTCTTCCCCTGAGTTCCACAGCACTCTGGAAGACTTGACGACTGTGACTGTGTTTGTACAAGCACAGAGAAGACTTTCTGAACACAACCATGCTGCATCATCATGTTTTAGAACATTTCGTACAAAAAGATACCATTCATGCCAAAGTTCTGTAAGCAGGTAAGGGAACTATTTAGCAAAGTGAGAGGAAAGTACAGACTGGCGTCACATCATACATGCTTATCAGACAGAGAAAGAGAGACAGATAAACAGGCAGAGTGAGAATGACATAAGTAATACAGGAGACTTCTGCCCCCAGTGCAGTCGGCAGGAGTGAGTGTGAGATGGGTGATGTGAGCCCACTGTTCCCTCCTGATCTCAGTTCTCTTATCCTTCTGTAGCACCTGCCACTATCCTACAGGTGATTCCAGTGTTTGAGGAAATGTACTTTTCCTATCACATATCCCTTTATTCTGTATTCCAAACCATGCTGTACACATTATACATTTTACATATATATTTGTGAATAGGTTTCTGTACACATGTGTACCATACTTTAGAGATGACCTACAGCTTTAGACCAGACCAATGTTAAATCTCATTTCATGTACACACACATAAAAGAGGGCCAAAATCTTATCCCCCAAAGCAGCTGGGACTCAAAAGAGAGAGTCACTATTCATTTCACAAAAGCATTTTACTAAAAAGCTTTGCTTCATCCTTCTAAGAGACAGAAACACACCAATGTGCACTTAGCATATCTCATTGTGTCGCTGGATACCAAAGCCAGAGTTCGGAACACAAAGGCACCTTTCATTTCCTCATGCAGGTTATGCTCAAGGATCAGAACTTTCAGCCTACCAACTGGTTCATTTCCAATTTCAATACAGTGAGTAGTTCTTACTCATCCCAGGCCAATGAAAGTTTTGGTTTTCAATGGGCCAGCTCATGTACAGGACTGACTGCCTGAATTTGATTCAGAACAGTCAGTCCCAATTTGAGGCACTATTCTTTTATCAGATTAGCCTAAATTGCAAGCAACCCCCACCCTCAACCCGTGGGTTTTAAAATGCAGTTGTACCTCAGGTCTTGCCATAGGTGCATTTGAATTTAATATTTACAAATTGAATTGTACTTTGAACATTTTCTGGAAGTTAGCTTTTAAAATACATTATTTCCTGTATCAGATGTTTCTAAAGGAAAGTGAATAACCACCCGCTCATGTTTCTTTCATTTCAGTGCAAATTTCAAGCTACTGACTGTCTAAAGCAAGAAGCTTTCTATGACTAATTTCTTCTTTTTAGGTCTTTCGGTGATTGTTTCTTTACAGACTAAACAGAATGACCACAATTATGTCACACCAACCTTGTGGTATTATCATCTTTATACTGCAGGAAAGAGAGCAAGTCCCAGGTGGTCCGGTCGCCGTCCCAGGATCAGTCACCTGGCTCCTTAGTGGAGAGGTAGGTAGAGAATCCTCATTATCTGAGTTATGGTTCAGTGCTTCTTTTTTTTTCATGGCTATTTCCCATATCATTAGAGAGCCTATCAGGGGCTTTGAAAGTGGCTCATAAAGGGAAAAACAGAGACTATACTAATAAACCCCATGCCTAATGAGCATAACTAAATCTTTTTTGCAGCCTTGGGATTGTCCATAGTTTAATCCTTTGTGAAATAAAATGCACCAGAATGGCCTGAACACACCACCCTGGGACAACTTTAGTTTGGGGGAAATACTTAGTATGTATGTCTTCATAAAGACAATTCTGCACATAGCTCTTTGTACCTCTATGCTGGTGTTTAAGGGCAGCATCTATCCATTCACATTATTTTAGTATAAATATGAAATATTGATCTGTATTAATTAAATAGTATAAAAGATGGTGCACTAAGAACTTCGTATCCCACTTTTCCCTACTTAACCTAAAGCCATATTAGAAGGTAATTCAACTTGACATCCTTTAAAACATAAAATAACAAAAGCAATGAAAATACAGCAAAGGACAAGCTCTTCTCATTCAGGAAGCAAGAAATAAACGTTGAGCCTGACGGAACCTGGTTGTTGTTCTATGAAGATGAGTTTTAGAGAAAAAAAAATCAACTTGGTAAAATATTACCATGTCCATTTTGCAGCGTGCCTACTTACTTGATTGCTGACATTCCACAATCTTGTAATATACTTTGAATAAATTATACTCATTTTGTTTTAAAAAGGAATTTAACACATATTTGAATAGTGCCATTTTGTGGGGAGAAAAGGACTGTGCTGAGCTGTGCATTACACTAATGGCATTGGGTGCAGAATGAGTCATCGTGGTTTTTATTTATTCATTCATCCTTAGATCCTTTTAAAAGTCTCCAAGGCCCTAATGACCATCATCATTATCATCAGTAAAAACTGCTTTCTGGTGAAAAGGCAACAGGCCTTTTAGAGGCAGCATTAAGTTATCAGCGAGGAGGACCTGCAATACCACTGCACACATGGTCCTGCGCACAGCACGCTGAACAAGTTCGTACAGCGCTGCTCAGGCCACCTTCTTTCCGAAGGTTTTGATTCCAATGTCATCTTCTCCTTTACAAACCAATGCCATTTAGTTTGGGAGGGAATAACGTTATAGGCCAGTTTCTATGCTCCACTGTCAAACATGGGCAGTCAAAAGGTTTTTAATTACAAATAAAATTTAAAGAATTATCACCAATATCAAAACTTTACTTCAAGCTTTTCCCCTACCTATTACAGTTCCCTGTGTGTATTAAATAAACAGTGTCTAAAAGGGCAAGTGAAAAAATCACTGAATGTTTTGAACTAAATCTAATTAAGTTCCTTCTGTCTCAGAAGTATTTTGAATATTCCATTGTCATTCAGCAAACATAATCTCCAGCAACAGAATTAGAACTAGATTTGCAGGGCCAGATTCCACTCACTTGGGAATGAATTTAGTATGGCATCTGGAAGCATAGGAAAATTAGTATCTAGTAATCAATCCAGAGGGTCATTTCTTTTGGCTATCTCTGTCTCCATGCCTTGCCCCCAATATTCCACTACAATGGGGGTAGTTAATGTAGTTCAGAAAATTCTCAAGAAGAGAGCAGAGAAGAGAGATGACTTCTTTTCTTTGTGGAAACCTTGTAGGTTAGTGCAAAGTTTTCTGAATTTTAAACAAGGCCGTTAGAAATCATTCTGTGCTATAAATAGTCCATTCCCTTAAACTCTCTATCTAATCTTAGAGGTTGCCAGATATCTAATTTTAAAGTAGATGGCTAGGTATTTGAACTTTCTGCCTTGTAAAAACAAAGCAAAAACAAAACAGACATAAAATCCTAGAATGCAATGAAATTAGTCCCATATAGTGTAAAATATAAACATTAGTATAGGCTATTATTGACAATTTTTTACCTATATTAATGTGGTTCTTTTTAAATCTTGTCAAACATTTTTATCAAGAGTAACAAATATTTTTTTGAAAACAACTGTCAGGTTTTGGGAAGTCTCAATTTCTCTTTTTTTTTTTGTAAAATGAAAATGGTTAGCCTTGTCCACAGTTAGGGTGCCAATGTTGATCAGTTGAGATAATATGCATGAAAGTGGTTTTGTCCATTGTTGAGTATTATACTAATGCAAGTTGTTGTTATTGGGTTTGCTGCTCTTCTTCTGAGATTCCTACAGGTCTTAAAAAGGATATGTATCCCCAGGATTTCTCTCTCTATTAAATAGGTTTTTGTTTGCCTTTAAATTTAAAGGCATACTTTAAGGATATATCTAGTTTTATTGGTGATGTTTACAAGTAGACTGCACTAATCCAGGTACATACTACATTAGAGGTTGTTAAACGGAATTCACTTTCATGAACGCTTTTTAAAAAATATTAATTGATTGGTTTTGAGAGAGAGAGGAACATCGACTTGTTGTTCCACCCACTTATGTACTCATTGGTTTGATCCCAATGCGTCAGAACCCTGACGCATTGGGATGGTGCTTCAACCAACTGGGCTATCTGACCAGGGCCATGAACACTCTTGACTGTCTCCAAAGTACATCTGAAAGACAGAAAATGTTTCCTTATTTAATCAGAACCTTTCCTTCTACTGCATTTTGTACACGCTTGTTTCCTTTCAGTTCCTCTTGCCTGCTGCTTGAGAGTGATTGCATTTCCCACTTCCAGCGTGCCTGGCCTCCCTTACCAGAGTGGACTGACTGGTGCCTCACTCCAGGTAGCAGACTTTTGGTGGATTGGGGCCCCCTTTTGTAAAAGAGTTCTGCAATTTAATGTTTTCAATATTTTTTGTTGTGTTTTTTAGCATCAGATCCAAGCATTCCTCATTTTAAAGAACTTTGAGCAAAGGGTAGGTAGGGTGACTTTTTGCATTCTTCCTTTTTCCCTGTAGCATAATTATCATCTTTTTTGTGGGCTTTTTTTTTCTTTGTTTGTTTGTTTTGAGGCCAAAAACCAGGAATAAACCATGATCATCTTTTAAACTCTATAAAATGTTAATGGAAGCCTAAGGGGTAGGTTATATTTCTGAGATTAATGGTTTTGAGCTACACAAATAATTCTTAAGTATTGGTTTCAAAAGTGAAATAATGCTCTGCATTGTCATTAATTCTAGCAAGTATGTTACAAAGTCCAGCACATAGAAGTTCTCTTAATGATGTTCTGACAGTAATTTTATTGCTTTTGTTATTATGACTCAAAATTATTTGAGATGAGATGTATAATAGTTAAACTTTGTAGACATATAGAATTTTACTGATCTCTGGGAGTTTCTACAGTTCAAGGCTTTGTAAAGCATGTATACTTTACAGACTCTGAAGTGAAGTTCCAGTTCTGAAATTCAGGTTCCTCAGAATTATAGACTAAGATTAGCTGACTGAGTAGACGTGGGTCTTCTAATTACTGATCACAATTACTTAACTAAATATGTTTAAACCAATTAAAGGTTTAAGCAATGTTCTCAGTTAAAATAACCCCTGAGCTCAGCACTTGCTCTATTTAACCATACTAGGAGCAAAAGATTGTAATCCTCAAAACAGGTTGAGTGCTGGAAAATTCAATTTCATGCAGCATTTATGAGTATATTTATATAGAACTGAAATTAATTATGTAGAACGATTTGAGTTTCAATACCTATAGTTATGAAACCTGGAACTATAAAAAACAGAGAGCCTTTATTGTTATTGATATACTTGAAGTGTTTCCCACTGATTCCCCCCTCATTGGCAAGTTTTTATATGGTTTTTAAGATTTTTTCTCTTCAAAATAATTTTAATTTCCTATAAGTAAATCAAAGGATTGTTTTTTCCAGAGTGAATTATATAGTAGGATGAGGTATTATTTCAACTGCACAAAATTGAGAATTCAATTTTGCAAATATTTATTGGGGTACAAAGATTAATAAGACAAAATTCTTGTCCACTTACGACATATCTTAGAATAAAGAGGGAATATGTAACCAAGGTGTTGGACTGAGGGCTTAACTCAGCTGGCAAGGCTACTATATTTGGGAGATCCTAGTAGTCCTAACATTAGTCTGGACGAAAGCTCACAGAGCATGTCTTTATCACCCACCCTTTAACCGCAGTTCAGAAAGGCCCCATTTAAGTGAAAATATTATATATGTAAACTTACCAAACAGGTACATTTGGGGGGAGAGGTAAGCTGTTATAAAAGAGCTCTTTTCTAAGAGATTCATTGTGAAGGTCACTTAAATAGCAAGCACCTGTAGTGATATCAGCATAGAATCAATATGCAAAAAAATTAATTTATTTTAATTTTTTGAAGGTGACAGCCTGTGAGAGCAAAGTATAGGATGGTGATGGTTATAGAATAACATTTTATAATAAGAGGACATCGTTCAGAAGCGGACCTATTTGGGTAGCATTATTAGCTGTTAAATTGACAATAATATCCTTGATGACCTCAGCCTAGGCCAAAGGATGGATACAAAGCACGGAGTAAAAATATGCCACGTGACCCATCTACAGTTTGGCTTTTCTCCCCACCCACAAAAATACTACTTTATAATTGAAAACAGAATATGAACAATGAATCATTTTTACACCAAACTGTTAATTTAAGATGAATACTTTTAAAAGATAAAACTGGGAAGCAGTTGCTGACCGCATAGAGGAGGAAATTTCACTGCTGGTTCTTAAAGTTTTTTGTTACGAAAGCAATGATTTTGCCAAGTTGCATACTTCAGGCATCAGAACTCTGCTGCAGTTCCAAAAAAATAAAAATAAATAATAACTAGTTAAATTAGTGTTTGGGGAAATGGATTAGATTGTAATGTATGCATGCAATTAAGCAACACTGACTTGATTCACTGTGATGTCCAAAATGGCATTTTAAAAAATGAAAGTAGCTAAATTTGGCCATGATAAAATATATAGCAGCAATGGGTTAGGAATTTTTGCAGTTTTGCCCAAAGAGTCCAATCAAACAACCCATATATTAGGTGGCTGTTAACATGCTGGCAGCTGAATTTTTTATATCAGTTTCCAAGGTTGCACAGTAATTACATCTACTGTGAGTCATTTTTGCAGCATATTTTATAAAACTTTTACAAGTTTGCTGGGAAAGGATTATTCAAAGTCACCTTTTATAGATTCTGCCATGAATATTAGACAGTTCTTTGAAAATGTTAGTGTTTACCACTTATATTGCTTCTGGTTTAAAAGTAGTTGGCATTTGAGGGTCTAGTATAGTATATGAGTGGAGCTTCCTTTTCTGTATGGACCTTCTGTTCCCCAGGATTGCTAGTTTATGCTCCCACTGAGCTGCTGCCAGAACAAAATAAATCCAGTTGCCTTTTGCTGCTCAAGGCCAACCTAGCAACCATGGGAAGGATTAGTTGTTCTGAACATTTGTCCTAAGAAGTCCTTGGAGGGTGGCGATGAGCAGTTGCATGACCGACACTGTCCATGAAGGGTTTGCTCACTCGAACGGCTGGCTAATTTGGATTTACTCTTTCAGTGCTGGCTCTTTGTTCTTATTCCCAATTATATTCAGTCAGTGCCCAGAGATGTTTTTAAGATTGTGATTGGATAAACTACTCAACATAACTTTTAGATCCACTGCTTATTATAAATCAACTGTGCTTTAGTTTATTCTATTTTCATTGGTACGTTTTCACTTCTGAGTGACATATCCTGATTTTCTTTAAATTATTATTTTAAACATAGCTTATCATTTCATTTTAGGGGTAGTGTTATATTCATGTTAGAATATAAGTGCCAGAAAAATATGATGTTATTACACATTGGGTATAGTGTATGAACTTCCTGGGAGGCGACATCAGTATTGGAGTTTAGGATGGAGGATGACAAATGGCAGAAAGCTGGGACTCTGTGGAAAACTGAAAGCCAAGGGGGAAGGGAGCAAACTGATCTCCTCTGCTGGAGTTATTAGTGCCCTCAACACAGTTTTTGGTAAAGCCCAACTCTAGTTCAAAGGTGTGGGGGTGAGAAGATCATGGTGGTCAGAGTGGAACCGGCCTCTTTCCCTCTGCTGCTCCCTCAGGGATCCACAAAGCACATGTGATCTGGGCTTCTGCACCCCCTTTACTTCCTCACCACTTCTGCAAGCACGGCGGTGAGCTCTGCTGACATCCCTACCTTCACCGCTTTGAAATCTTGGTTTACAGGGAGCCATGACTATTGTCCTATTTGCTTTTCTGGTTTTTCTTCTCCTCGCTCACAGGAGAACACATTTTTGAAAACAGATTTTAGACCTTAAAATTCATAAATAGCAATTTCATATCTTTGGGGAAATGTTTGAAAATTTCACCCATTCATTCAACATATAGCCATTAAGTGTCTGCTCTTTAGTCAGGGCTCTTTTAGGCATTGGGGTTTCAGCGGTTAACACTTCAATGACCTGGCCCACATGCAGCCTACATTCTGGTAGAAGGGAACGTCAGAGGTAAGGAGATAAATTATTATAAGTGTGATGGTAGTAAATAGATCAGAGCAAGGAAGAAAGAAGGACAAGGGAGTGGTCATTTTAGGTTCAATGCTCAGGAGGAGGCTTCGTGAGGGGATGCCATTTGAACAGAGACCAAGAAGAAGCAAGGGAGCGATCACTGCCAGGCTCGGAGGGAAGAGTGTGAGAGGAGTAAGTAGCTCTTGCAAAAGCCCTGGGGTGATAACAAGATTGGATTGTGTAGAAGCAGGAATGTGGCCTGAGGAAAGCAAGTAAAAAATCAAAGGAAATAAGGATGGAGATACAAACAACCAGATTATGGAGGACCTATAAGATCACAATTCAGTAGCTGGATTTTATGCTCAGTATCTTTGGATACCACATAAGGTTTTGGGCAATGAAAATAACATTTTCTTTCTTTTATTTTCATTTTTAAAAATATTTTATTTGTTTTTTGAGAAAGAAGAGGGGAAGAGGAGAAGAAAGAGGGAGAGAAACATCAATGTGTGGTTGCCTCTCGTGCATCCCCTTACTGGGGACCTGAACCACAACTTAGGCATGTGTCCTGACTGGGAATCAAACCAGCATCCCTTTGATTTGCAGGTCAGTGCTCAATCCACTGAGCCACACCAGCCAGGGCTGAAAATAACATTTTCTAACTTAGCTGTTTGAAAGATATCTCTGGCTGCTGTATGGAGACTATTGTTTTGGTGTTAGGAATGGGGGTATAGAAGAGTAGAAGCAAGAAGGCCCATTAGAAAACTTTGCAAAAGCTTATCCTAAAGATGCAAATGTCTTATATTACATTAATAGCAGTTGAGGTAGTGAGAAATGGTCAGAATTCAGAATATGTTTTGAAGAAGACCTGATAGAATTTTTAGTGAGGATTATGGTGGATGCCTCCAGGCTCCCTGGCCTGAGCAAGGGGATACATGCTGGTGCTTCTTATCAAATGAGGTAAACTGGGGAGGAGCAGGTTGGAAAGCAAAGGGAAGTGTATTAAACAGCTCCAGTTGCTGTAAAAAAATACTGAAGACTAGGCTTAAATAATAGAGATTCTTCCTCACAGTTCTAGAGTCTGGTAAGTCTAAGATCAAAGTACCAGCTGATTTGGTTTCTGGGGAGGACCTTCTTACTGGCAAGTAGATGAGTGCCTTCTCACCATGTTCCCACACAGTACAGGGAGAGAGAAAGAGAGATACAGATGATAGAAATGATAGAGATAGAAATAGAGACAGAGCACTCTCGAGTCTCTACAAGGTCACTAATCCCATCAGACCAGAGTTCCCCCTTCCACCTTATCTAACCCTAATTACACCCATCTCCAAATACCATCACCTAGTGGTTTGGTGTGGCATGAGCAGAAACACATTCAGTAACTGGGAGATATGCTTTTGGCCATCTTTCTGCTTTTCTTTACTGCAGGTACAGACATATGTATCAATCATTCAGATGAAGATGAGTAGACAAATAACAGGAGTGTGGAGCTCAGGGAAAGCTCAAGGCTAGAGATATAAATTTAGAAGGCATCAGCATATAGATTTCAAACAACAAAGAGATGAAAACACCTAAAAAGTTGAAGGCAAAGGAAAAATGACTGGGGCTCCTTTCAGAAGTGGAAGAGTTGCAGAATTCAGCAAAGTAGTCTGAGAAGGGGAGGTTTTGTAGGTAATAGAAATATTAGCAAAGCCTGTGTCTCAAAAACCAAAGAAAAAATAATATGTTTTAAGAAAAAGAGACCAGCTTAACTGTCTCAAATTCTGTTGATTTGTCAAGTAAGAAGAGAGCTAAGAAGTGACTATTGGGTTTAGCTAGAAGGACAATGCCAGGGATCCTGATGAGAATGTCGGAGCCCGGGAGAACACAGCCTGAATGCACCAGGCTGGAGCAAAAAGGAAGTGAAGAGATGCACATAAGAGTGTAAACACAGAAGCCTCTTCAAAGTTTCACTGCAAAGGAGAGGCAAGAAACTGGGCAATAGTTAGAGGGGATGTGGGATGTAGAGGGAAGTATTTCTTTTAATGGGAGATATTACAACCTATATTGATGCTGATTGGGAATTATACAGTAGAAAAGTAGAAATTTAAGAGAGAAGACAAAGGTAGGATAGTTACAGAACTCAAGCCCTGGACTGATGCAGAGGGAACTGGATTCCCGCCCAGATGGAGGGGTTGGCCTCACACGGGAACATGGGTCACAGTTTAAAGGAAGAGAAGGAATGGGTATATGAAGACAGACTTG
The DNA here is from genome assembly GCF_019186645.2 of Phyllostomus hastatus. Classification (NCBI taxonomy): domain Eukaryota; kingdom Metazoa; phylum Chordata; class Mammalia; order Chiroptera; family Phyllostomidae; genus Phyllostomus; species Phyllostomus hastatus. The sequence continues at coordinate 3,965,336 of NW_025334033.1, read as the reverse complement.
GTAGTGAGAAGATGAAACAATTCTCTTCTTGTTTCTCAATTTTGATTGAAATACAAAGCAAGATCATTGGCTGGGAATGAAGAGGAGGGAGAAGTGTTAGAAGTTGGAGGAAAAGGGAAAATATGGTGTGAAACTGTTTAGAAAATAAAAGAATACATTGACTAAATTAATGTGGTAGAATTGTTGCAGGTCCATTTAAGATGAGTGAATATAAATCTAATGTGAGACCAATGAGCATTTCTCTAATTAAAATGAAGTCGGCCTGTGCTTTTTCCTGGCCACCTTTGCTGTTTGCGAGTAGGGAGAGAGTTGGGTTTTAAGGAGATTAGGGTTTTGCTAGGTGAGTAAGACAGAAGAAGAGAGAAAGGATTTTAAAAATTATTTCCAGTTGTCTTTTGTTCAAGCCAATTTCTCTAACTAAAACCAATTGTGTATGTTGGAATGTAGGCGTTCAATTTTTTTCTTAGTCATGCCTTAACTAAAAGACTCAAAAGCTGAAAAATAGCTTTCCCAACATAAGTACTGTAATTTCTTCTATCTCTGTTATTTAATTCAAGTTGAAGACTCTGTTTTTTAATTCTTTTTACCAGTTTTTCTTACATAACACATAACAGCATGAATTGTAGAGAAATAATTATGGATGTCATTAACATTGGTACTTTTGAGTTTCAAAACAACTTGTCTTAAGAATGTTCAGAAAATATGCTATTCAAAAAAGGAGGCATATTTTAAATGATTCAGATTATACTTAGTAAGTGCATATAACTCCATAATTCCATGAAAACCATAAATGAATTTAGTTTTATTGAGAGCCATAATGAAGGCAGCAAATCAAATACAGATTAAGCAAATCCATGGAAGGAAAAAGAAAAAAGCCTGTATAGTCCAATAAAGATAGAAAAACAGATATGTTAGTTACTCCACTTGAAAATAGCCTTTGGTTTCACTTTTTTCTCTCCTTTCTGCCCTCCCATTTCTTCTAGAGAGAGGCCAAGCTGCAAACTGAGAGCAGACAAACACAGAATGGGGGGCCACAGAAATAAAAAGGGAGCTGTCACAGTCGGAGCTTCGACAATGTCAGATACCCTCCCCCCTACCTGCCTGGTTGTACACAGTGGTTGTTACGTATTACCTAGGGATCCTCTGACAAGTCAAAAAAAATTTTATAGAAAAGGCAAAGAGATTATAAATATAGATTTAATAAGGGTTTCGTTGTTGTTGTTTTTACTGGTAGATTTGGGGTCCCGCTTAGTAGGTGACTTTGATTTTTGGTTGCTGTGGCTCCATGTCCAGGCCTAAAATTTAGAAACTGGTTTGCTCTAGGCTCTTACTCCCTCCCCTGATCCCACAACCCCTTGGTTTTGTCCATGTGTCCTTTATAGTTGTTCCTGGAAACCCTTCCCCCCTAAGAATGCCCCATCATCCCATTCCTCCTCCCCTCTGGTTACTGTCAGTTTGTTCTTAATTTCAATGTCTCTGGTTATATTTTGCTTGCTTGTTTGTTTTGTTGTTTAGGTTCCACTTATAGGTGAGATCATATGGTGTTTGTCCCTCACTGCCTAGCTTATTTCACTTAGCATCATGCTCTCCAGTTCCATCTATTCTGTGGCAAAGGGAAGGAGCTCCTTCTTTCTTTCTGTTGCATAGTATTCTATTGTGTAAATATATCATAGTTTTTTGATCCATTCATTTACTGATGGGCACTTAGGTTGCTTCCAACACTTGTCTATTGTAAAATGTGCTGCTATGAACACTGGGGTGCATAGGTTCTTTTGGATTGGTGTTGCAAGGTTCTTAGGATATAATCCCAGTGGGGAGGTGAGGATGGCTGGTATGGGGGGAACTGGAGGGGAGAAGAAAAAAATTAAAAATAGAAGAAATTCTATTACGATACTTAAAAAAAAGAAGAAGAAAGGAAAAAAATTCAGTTTCTTTCTTCATTGTCCAACTAGTTTACAAGAGCAGGAATCATGACTAAGATTCAAGGTAGACAGCATATTCGGAATTAAAACGTAACCACCCAGTAAAAGTATCCACTCTGTACATTTCTCATTATTAACTTGATTGTGCATACAGAGGAGCCTAAGACCAAGATGCACATCAACGCTAGGCATAAAGGACAAGAATGAAAGGAGAGCCAGGGAGAAAGTTACCGAAACGTAGTCTCTAAGAACTTCTGTTTCATTAGTCTCCTGTGGACTTGCTGCTTACTTACCAGTGGTTCTTAACTTTGGGCGTTAAGGATAGTTATAGATTCCTTGGAGAATTTAATGAAGGCTTTGATCCATCCACCCCTCCACACATGCACATCCCAAAATTTTGAACATATACATAAAATTTTGAAAATATCCAAGATTCATGAACCAAAAATAAGTGGTTATAACTTAAATAGGATTTTGCAATAAGGAGTTTGATCTTAAATATGATCCTATATGATCTTTTCTTAAAAAAATATTTTATTTTTAAGCAGAACAGAGATTCACAGATACAGAGAACATTTTAATGGTTGCCAAAGGGAGGGGCTTTGGGAGACTGGGTGAAAAATGTGAAGGGATTAAGAAATACAAATTGATGGTTACAGAATAGTCATGGGGATATAAAGTACAGCACAGGGAATATGGTCAATAATGTAGTAAATATGCATAGTGTCAGATAGGCACTAGATTTATTGGGGTGATAAATTGGTAAGTTGTATAAATGTTTAACCACTGGGTTGTATACCTGAAACTGATACAATATTGTATAACAACTGTAATTGATCCTATATGACCTTGAAAATGCAGCAGTCATTAAGTTATTTATGATGTGAAGCTCTGAATTTGATGTGGGGGTGGAATTATGTCTTGCATATGTGTTTCCTGTGAATAGTTTTGATTTATTTTGAAATGTAAAAGTCTTATACACCAAAACAAAAAAAAATCAGAATGATCACTAACTAACAAGTTTATGGTATGGTAAAAAAAAATGCCACTGATATTTTTAAGGCCTAACCATCTGGGTTCATCCTTCTCAGTCTCAGTCCTATCTCTTGTTATTTTTGAAACAGATTATGCAGTGATTTGGGGTCACCAAATCCAGTCTACAAACTCAAGATTGTAGTAGTGTCTGTCAAATACTTCAGAAAATAACGTTTTTAAAATCTCCAAACTACAATTAAAAGAAGCCTTTCTCCAGTGGAGTATACCTGTTCAGGTTCTGTAAACTGGATCTAATTTCTAGGCTGTGATACTCAGAAAGTTCTAACTCAGTGATGGGTTCTCCCTTGTAAATATTTAGGTTAATAGCTGTTTTTGGCAAACATGGAGCACCTCTAAACTAACTGTATTTCCCCATTTGTGGCCCGTGGAGGCTTTCCTGTGTGTCAGACTTCAAATAGCAACAGCAGTGAAGATGAAGAGAATAATTAGATCTGGGCAGATGATCCAGGTCTCTAAATTAAAATCAAGGTAAAATGGAGCCTTTCTCAAACAGCCCGAATCAATGTGCTTCCCTGGTCTGTATGTCCACCTTTCCATCCCCCTCAAATGAGTGTGTATCCTTCCATCCTGTGCCCCCACCACACACAGACATGGGTTAAAAGTTCAGTAGTGGTGTTTTAACCTTAAATGAAAATACCCATCAATTAATCTTTATCACTCCTTCTCACCTATCACACTGCTTCAAAAATAAGAGGGTTGTAATGTTAACATTCCAGTTAAAATGGAAAGACTTAGTGTCTTTTCCTATCCTCTAAAAAAATCTTTCCAAATGTATCTAATTTGACCATTGATGTTCTGCTTCTTTTTGTGTAACTAACAAAAACAAGTATAAATTTTTGGCCCCACAAAATCAATTTTTGTGTCTTTTAATTATAAAAAGAAATCGATATAGACCATATGTTTTATAGTCAATATGAGAAAAGTAATATTATGGTTTTCTTAAATCTGGGCAGGGTTTCTATAGTAGAGAATCCAAGAGTCATTAAGCACTTGGGATTTCCTTAATTTCTCAAATGTGATCTGATCAGAGATAAAAGAAGACAAAGTTGAAGCATTATCTGTGGGTGGATGTTAGACACTAAGTTCACCCCTTATCTCTAAAAAAGACAGGTAACTGCAATATAAAAACTTCAAGATACATTTGATGTAGAATATTTCAAACTATGTCCATAAAATATAAACATTTAAAAAATGGGTACAGATTTAACTTATTTTCAGTGAAATAAATATAATGTGATGCAAAGTAATAATAATAATAACATCTCATAAAATAATACCTTTCTCATGGAAGAACACATGATTCAAACAAGACTGAACTTCATCTGTGGTTTCCTGTTTTATGAATGTGACCCAGTATCCTCAAGCTCAGTGTCACTTTTACAGGCACATTGAAAACATGACAAATGTCATATTGGCATATGTTTCAAATAAGGACAGCTAAGCCCTCAGCTAACACGATGCAAGGCCTGGAGATCCGTGGTCATCTTTGCCCTCTACCTTGGGGTTCCTGGAACAAGACAGTGCAATGTGGTAGCAAGAGCAGTGAACCAACAGCTGAAAGACGTAGTCCCAGCACATTCTAACTATATGAAAGTGGGTGAAAGCTTTAATCTCTCTGAATTTCAATATGCTTCTCTATGAACTGGAGGGTATTTATGCCTGTTTGCCTCACAGAGTTGTTACGAGAATCAAATGAGATAATGTAAGTGAACATGCTTCAAAAACCACACGGCACACACACAAGGTAAAAGAAAATCTGGATTCAAATTTTATAGTTTTCTGGCTCTTGTTTGAATTTATGAGGAGTTTCATAAATCCAGTCCTTTTTTATGGGTAGCTCTAATACTTTATAATGATGCAAAGAGGGATGGGAATGTTCACTATAATCATGCAGAAGATCTGGTACCAGTTCTTTTCCATCTCACTTAACCTCTGCTAAAGGTCATACACAAGACACAGTTTAAGGTGCATTTTCCATCTCGATCCTGTGTCATTCATGCCTTCAAATGTAAAGGAAAGAAGTAGCAAGTTGTAGAATGTTCAAGTTTTCTGAAGTACACTGAGGAATAAAAGAACATTTTCCTTATGAGCCTGACTAATCCACATTTTCTAAAATGAATAGACTTTTTTTCTGCTGTCTTTCTTTGCCTCTTTGTCTCAATCAAGCTTGTGACTGTGTGATTATAATCATCAATGGTCTGTGATATTTCTGCATGATATCTTACAACAGTATAAGGCAAATGTGTCTCCAGGGCCTCATAGGTTTGATAATGTTAAGGCTACTGTAGTAAAAGGAACTTACTACTATAATAATCCCAATTTCATAACAGTTCATGCAATTTGTCTTATTGGTGTTGCTTTTAGTGATAATCAAAATGTATAAAAGCACAGTACTTTTTTAAAAGTATACATTATTTCACAGTGGTTTAACATTTTCCAGGAAAATTTTTCTATTTTATATGCTACCAATACTGTGTGAGCACCTACTACGTGCTTGACAGCATACTGAGAATAGTAACAGTAATGACAGCAATAACTAACCATTGGTTGAGACCCTACTAGTTGCCAAATACAGGGCTACAGGCTTCATATGAACGATATCATTTAGTCCTCACAACAGCCCTGGGAAGTCAAATATTCTTGTCCCCATTTCCCCGTTGACATTAAGTAACTTGTACAAGCTCACCATTCAACAATTCCCTGTTGGTTGGCCATGTCAGATATCAGCTGTGTCTCCTCCTGCAGATCTAGGTGAGATTGTCTTCAACTATTCAATTATGCAGCATTTGAAATCCAACTGCCTTTCCACATTTTATGCCAATTCCTCTGATTCTCTTCGTCTTTTCTATTCCAACTATGCTTCAACCCAAATGTGAAACTCCACCCTTTCTCCAGGTTTCTACAACAAAAACCCCTGCATCAAGCATTCATGCCATTTTCCAGACTTTTGGAAGGTTTTAAGGGCCCCTTTGAGGACTCTCATAATCTTCCATTCATTCACTCATTCTCTCCCACCCCCCACCCCCTCTTCTTCCTCCCTTCCTTCCTCCCTCTCTCCAGGACTGCCTAAATTTTTCTTTCTTTTACAGAGCTCTTCCACTCTCCACAATGGCTGGGTCAAACTTACACATTAAACCCGTTATGAGGCTCTGCAGGACCAGGGGTTTTCCATTTCACAAGCTCTATACTTTTTAGAAGGGTGCTGTAAGTACAAAAACAATGTGGAGTCCCTTTCGTTATAAGTTCCTATTGGGTATTAAACAATAAGAGAGAATTACATACAACTATTATCTATGCATTTATTTTTTTAGTTCAGTAGCATCACTAAATGACTAGATAGGGTCTAGTTCTGCTGACTCATAGACAATAAACTTTTAAATTTTGAAAGTTGGAGGAAATGGAAAATAATATATCAAATACCTGTGTGCCCTCTACCTTTCACTTTTTTAAAACTCATTTTTTAGTTCCATTATATCAGGAGTGGGCAAATTTTTTTTTCCATAGAGGGCCAAATAGTGAATATATTTTTACTTTGGAGACTATACGGTCTCAGCTGCAACTACTTACCCTTCTGTATAATGACTACAGCATAGACAACGCATAAACAAATAAGACTATATATCAATAAACCTTTACTGACAGTACTGAAATTTCAAATGTCACATAATTTTCACGTCATGAGATTTTTTCTTTTGTATTTTTTCAACCATTTGAAATATTAAAAAGTTAAATATAAAATTTATTTATATTTATATTTAAATATCCTATTTAAATATAAAAACCATTATTAACTCCATACAAAAACTGACAATGAGTCCTGGCCAGGTGACTCAGTTGGTTGGGGCATCATCCTGTACTCCAAAGGGTTGCAGGTTTGATTCCTGGTCAGGGAACATACCTAGGTCATGGATTAGATCCCCAGTTGAGGCTAATATGGAAGGCAATATTTCTCTCTCACATTGATGTTTCTCTCTCTCTCTGAAATCAATTTTTTTAAAAAATCTTCACACAAGGATTAAAAACACAATTTGTAAAAAAAATATCCTGGCAATGAGGGCTATAGTTTGCCAACTCCTATATTGTCATATCTTTTATATTTGTAAAAGAAACATACTCATGGCTGGTGTGGCTCAGTGGATTGAGTGCTGGCCTGCAAACCAAAGGGTCACCGTTTCAATTCCTAACCAGGGCACATACCTGGGTTGCGGGCCATGACCCCAGTAGGGGGTGCATGAGAGGCAACCACACATTGATGTTTCTCTCTCTCTCTTTCTCCCTCCTGTTTCCTCTCTAAAAATAAATAAATAAAATCTTTTAAAAAAGAAACATACTAACCATTGTTATATATTTTTCTGCTCTGCCCTAGCTAAATTTCTAAAAAGTTAATATATATTCTGGGGGGGGGGGAGATAAACTTCTTACTGAAGACAACTAAGCCCATCATTCCTTACTCCTTCTTCTCATCTCAAAAATTCAATATAATAATCTTTCTCAAGAAATAGTCATGAGTTAAGAAGGCTGTACTCTTCTTTGAGCCAATGTCTCCTAAAGTCTGGAATTTACCATTTAAGTTAGGTAAATACCATAGCTAAACATGTTTCCTTTTCACTGAACCTTAGCTTGTTCAGAGCTTTTAATATGTCAATTCAATTATGACTCTTCAGGAGGATGGTGTAGCGTGCAATAATCCTTATCCTACTAGCCACTGAGCTCTTCTTTCTTGAAGTGTTTCAAGGAACTAATATCCTCAAATCTAGACACTTGCTACTCAGTATGTCCACAAACCAGCAGCAAAACCGTGGCTATACCTGAAAACCTGTCAAAGACTCTCAGAACACACCCCAGGCCTACCAAATCAGGATCTTCAGTTTAACATGATTCCCAGGTGTTTTGAATGCACATTACATTTTAAAAACACTGCTATAGAACATCACTTTGTAAATAATGCTTAAGCTTAAAGAATAGCATAGATCCAGAAGCTGAGATAAATTGTAGCATGAATTACTAGAAATTTTGTTTACTATGAAGTAAAATCCATTTCCCTGGGTTAAAGTAAAGTAGCAAACTAATTATCTAAATTTTTTTACTTCCTTTTTCATCACATTCTTATGTTTGCTTTTATTTCTCTTTTGTTTCTGTGCAGTTGGAGAGCAAGAGAGACAAGGCAATTGGAAATGAACTTACAGAGGATGCAGTAATTGACCCCATGTTCTGAATGTCTTTTAAAAAAATCATATTGGAGCCAGAAATGTAAACTAGGAAAAAAGCCATCATTTTTGTTTCTGATTCTTAATAGAAACACTAATCTTTATTATCATAATCCTTTAATATAGCCAGCTGACTCTTTGTATTATTTTTATTACTCTGAGTAAATAAAATGATATTCCAGGTAAAAGGTCTCATTCTTGGTCTTCACCGCAAGCTTGCGTATTTAGGTAGGAATTACAGCTAAATTTGACTAAGTAGATTTCTGAGGAGCTTGTATAAAATTTACAACATAAGCTCTGCCTTCCAGATATATGTTTGTTTCAAATTCCCATGATCCATGGGCAAATAGTTTTCCTATATTTGTAAGTGCTTATTATGAATAACAGCTGTGAAGTTTTTCTGTCCTTCACTATTGGCAGATACAGTTTGGAAACCAAATAAGATTCTTAAATAGGTCTGTATAAATTTTCATTGTGTACAGAACTTCTCTTGCTATTCTCAAGCCCCCCTTATTAAATTGCACCATATGATAAGAAATATGTTCCTGATTGTATTCTGCAGTAATAACCCTGGTTCTACCATTCTCTCTCTCTCTCTCTCTCTCTCTCTCTCTCTCTCTCTCTCTCTCTCTCTCTCTCTCATCTCTATCTCTATCTCTGTCTCAGAGAGAGTAATCTGATTTTAAGAGGTAGACATGAGGCACAATTGAAAGTAAGATTCACACTGTCTCTGTTTGCAATTTTTTTTCAATTTCCAATTTGCTGGTCCCTTTTGTGAAATGGTTCAGCATATAAGATTAAAAAGCCATGAGACTCCCAGTGGACTGGATCCTCATTTTCCTCAGAGAAAGCCATTGAGAGTATTCTGCATTAAAGAGACGTGTGGGCTGTGGAGCAGAACAAGCATCTGGGCCACATATGTAGTTAACATGGATGGATGTACACAATAAAAATATTTCTGCGCTCCCTGTGCAGTAGTGACACAGAAAAGACCCTAACTCTGGCAATAATTTTTACACAACTCTAGTGCAATGATAGCCAGTGAACAGTTGACCCTAGTTGTGATCTATTGCAGAATACAGCAGGTCTTCAAATAACATAGTTTCACTCAACATCATTTCATTATAAAGTTGATGAGAAAAATACCTATCCCCGGCAGGATCCACTGTCTGTGCGGAGTTTGAGATTTCTCCCCAGGTCTATGTGCGTTTTCTCTGGGTATTCCAGTTTTCACTCACATCTTAAAGATGTGGATGTTAGGTGAGCAGGCATGCCTAGATTGTCCCAGCCTGGGAGAGCGTGGGTGTGAGGGGGAGGGCACTATGCAATGGATGTCTGTCCTGTCCAGGGTTGGGTCCCACCTGTGCCCTGAGCTGCTAGCAGAGGTACCAACCACGACCCTGAACTAGCATAGGCAGGTCAGAAAATAACCATCTTACTTGTTTTCATTAATCTTTCTTAAAGGCATATATAGCTCATATTTATTTCAGTATTAAATATAAATGTTTGGGTCTTTATTTAGAAGTTTGATTATGCTTTTGTGACCAGAAATATGCTGTAGGAACTAAGGATTAGCCTGTGGTATAATTGGTTCCATTACACAATGCATTGTTTCACTTCATGTCACAATTTTTAAGAACCTCTCCATGGCATTAAGTGATGACTTATTGTACAACTCTATGCTTCTCCAAATGGCTACTGCATAGTCTCACTGTCAATTAAGTCTTTCATTTCCCACCCCCACTGATTTGAGATGACACTTTTATCATGTACTAAATTCCTGTAGGTATTTTGAGTCTCTTTCATATGCCAGAATGACACAACTCTTAAAGCTTTATAGTTAGCATCTGGTGGGTGTGGTCTCTCCCTCGGTGATCTTCATCTGGTCACCCTTGCTTATTTGCTCTCCCAAATGGATCTTAGAATTAGCTCTGCATAGGTTGGGGAGGAATAAACAGCAAAGCCACATGCTATTTTTTTAGAGGGTAGAGATGTTGCAAAATTTGCAAACTAACATCTATGTTTTGTTGAGAGTTTTTCCTAAGTACATGATTTGTCTTTACATTTGTTTGAAATGTATTTTTGTCTATTATCAGGAGTGTTTCCTCAAATGGGTCTTTCACAGTTTTTATAGAGCATATTTCTAAATATTTCACTTTTGTTACTAATTTTTAATCATCACCCAAGAATACATTCATTGATTTTAGAGAGAGAGGAAGAGAGAGACAGAGAGAGGGGAAGAGAGAAAGAGAGATATAGAACTGTTGCCTCCAGTACCCCCCTGCTCAGGGATCGAACCCAAAACCTAGGTATGTGCCCTGATGGAAAATTGAGCCTGCAACCTTTTGGTGCATGGGCCAGTGCTCCAACCAACTGAGTCACACTGGCCAGTCCTATTAGTGCTATTTTAATAAGTCTTTTCTTCAATTATATTGGGTTTCTACATGCAGGAAGGCTATTTTTCAGTATATAAATTTAACATTAACCTCCTAAACTATCTTATTTTATATAGTGGTTTTTTATCCAAATTTCCTGGGTTTTCCAGATGTACTCTTATCATCTGCAAATAGTATAGCTCTGCATTCATTCTTTTTTATAATTTTTCTGTCTCCTATTATATCTTTTACACAATTCAGTTATGTAATTTCTTATGTAATATTGTATAAAACAATGCTATTATACTCTTACATAGTCCCTTTCTTTTATATAATTGTGTTACCTAACACCTCAGGTCATTGTTGAATAGTAGTGTGATGGTGGGCATCTTTGTCTCAGATCTGACTATAGAAAATACCTCCAGCATTTCCCCATTAAGTTAGATGTTGACTTTTGGGTTGAGACGTATTTATTTTGTTAAGTTAATGAAGTGACTACTGATTCCTTTGGTACTGAGTGTTTTAAAAAGAACAGTTATTTAGTTCTTTCAAATGCCTTTCAGAGTCTGCAGAGATATTCATGAGTTTTCTCATTAGATTTAAAATATGATAAATAACATTAACCTATTTCCTAATATTGAACATTCTTGCATTTCTGGCATAAATCTCCTATAGGTATACATAATTTTGTAATTAACAGTTAGATTCTATTAGCTAATATTTTACTTTTTTTAAGGTTGTATGTATTTATTTTTAGAGAGAGGGGAAGGTAGGGAGAAAAAGAGGGAGAGAAATATCAAGGTGTGCTTGCCTTTCATGTGCCCCCTACTGGGGACCTTGCCTGCAACCCAGGGATGTGCCCTGACTGGTAATTGAACTGGTGATCCTTTGATTCACAACCCGCAGTCAATCCACTGAGCTACACCAACCAGGACTATTAGCTAATATTTTATTATTTTTGCAGTAGTATTTATAAATGAGTTTGTTCCATAGATTTATTTTTAGCATAATACTTGCTCAGATCCATTACCTTATAAAGGGTTAGCAAAAACAATTATAATTCTATCATTTAATTATTTATCAATCACTAAGTTTATTCATTATTAGATGGGATACTACTATAAGAAGAAACTTTCCTTCATAAACTTGGTTACACTAAGACCTAGCTTTACTAAAAAGTCAGCATAAATCCTCCATTTTTAAGAATAATGACTTTATTTCCCAGTATTCTCTGAAAAAAACTAAGGAGGTTTTGTGGGTTTCCTCAGTAGTTCTATAAATTCATGAATTTTCAACATACATATGTGTTTAAATCATTGCCATTTTTATCTTTTTTGATACTCAAATTGTCCCATTTTGGGCCAGTGGAAGTCTCTTAAGCTTAGCTTCAGAGTCCTTGATGGTGGCCCAGTTTTCTTGTGGATGAAGATTCTCAGATTCATCTTGTACAACTTCTCTTTTAGGCCAGAACAGCCAAATCTTCACACTTTCCCTTTTCGTTGAATCTAGTCCTCAAAAAAAAAGGCATGAACTTGAGCAAGACCCTACAGAACTAGCAGTTGGAGGCTATGTGTTGACTGACTCATCACAGCTGAGTCTTCAGTCCTTTCTGGAAGGAGATCTGGGTAAGGCATCCCTCTATCTAGCATGCACGTAAAGCTTTAGTCACATGAGTGAGGCCAGAGGAAGAGTGCATGATGTTCAGTCAACAGTTACTATGTGTTACAGCAACCCTGAAAGGGTATGCAGAAGAGGAGTCCACAAAAGGAATAGTGAAAAAAGACCAAACAGGCAGAAGGAAAACACAGGGCTACTTACTGAAAATTTTTTCTTTTTCCCACCATTGTGTCTCCTTTGCACCCAGACCAATGCCTGGCCCATGGAAAAAACTAAGTAACTGTTGATTAAACAAATGAATGGTCAAGAGTTTCAAATTCTGTAAAAAGCCTGGCTACATCACGGGAAAGTATTCATCTGCTTTGCCAAAGTAAAAGTGATGATAATCACAGCGCTAGCAGAGCCGAGGTTGCTGTGGGATAAACCAGGCATGGTGGTGTGAGGGGAGGGGGACCATGCAGCGGTCTGCTCCGGAAGTAGCTTGACAAAAGATGAGAAACTTAATGGTGGTTAGAAGGGAGGGAGGGTGAGGAGATTTTCTTAGTTTAGTTTTTTGTTGTTTTTGTGTTTGTTTTGCTCTGCTTCTTAACTTGGGAGAAACCTGAGACATTTACAAGCTGAGGGGAAAGAACAAGGGGATGGGAGTGGGGTGGGGCGATGTTGTTACACACTGGAGAAAGACAGTACAGTTTCTGAAGCAAGACTCCTGCGGAGGCAAAAGCTGTTAAGATTCATAACACAGGTAGATTAACCAGAGCAGAAGGAAGGCCAAGGTTTCTACTGAGCAGGAGGAAAAAGAAAGAAGCATGGTGAGATTAAGTTATTTAGTAAAGCATAAGAATGAAAAACTCAGAACTAGGCTTCATAACTGATATTAATAGTCTTTTATGTACACTGATACTAGTTGGTATTTCTGTGCCTTTTCCCTAATGTTTGCAAGGAGCTTGTGTTTATAATATTTTATTACATAGTTACATATTGAGACAGATTAGAATTAAAACAAAGCCCCTTCTCTAAAAGCATCATAGTGGATCAGAGAGAGGGCTGGACCAGGAATCAAGAAGACCTGGGTTCTAGTCTCTACAGACTGTATGTCTGGGTCCATAGAAATAATTAGCCCATATGAATTGCACACATTTATAAGACATTTAGAAGATATAATCAAGAACACAGGTTGATTAGATATGAAGTGGGAAGGGAGAAGAATCAATAATGATGCTCAAGTTTCTAATTTTGAATAACTGGATGGGTGGTAGAAATACTGAAGAGAAAATAATACTGGGTTATTAGGATCTGTTGAGATAATGTATATATTCAATCTATATGTAAATTGAACACATTCTACAAAAGACATTAATGTTAAGAAACTGATACATAATATTCCCTGAAAATATGGAATGTATAGAACCAAACAATAATTAGCTAAAATGGGGAGCCAGTCTATCTACAGTCATACAGCATGTGAAATGAAAGAAAAATAAAATAATCTTACTGTTAACCTAAAAGAGATGTCCGGAAGAGATATTGAGCATTTTTAGCAATTTAAATTTTCCTATATTCTTACTTATCCTATGGTGCCATTGGTCTTGTTATTTAACTTACCCATTATTTCTCCTGAAACAATTGCATTATAGTAAGAGTAGATAAATACAACCCTGGCGTACTATAGATTACTGAAATGTTGGTTGCCTTAAACAAAAAGAACTATGAAATCAAGTCAGTTTCTAGATTGCTGTTCTCCTGGGCACTGGTTCATCCTTCAGAGCTGTCAGAGGGTCTTGTCACTCCCAAGCTTCTGTGACACGTAGGACTAATTGTTTGCAGCCCAAGGCATTGCGTGTCCCACTTTAAAGGCATCAAGACAAGCGTCTTCTGAATTATCTGATCACTCTAATTCTTCTATGTTAATGGCACAATAATGGAGTTTTTTAATTCCTTTGTTTTGCGTTAGCAATTCTCACTCACCTGCTGGGGTTTAATCAAGTATTCACTCTACCCCCAGATGATTCCGATTATTTTAGACCATCTGTCTTAGTGAGTTTCAGATGCATTTTTAAGCTGTTCATATTTTTGGATAACTTTCTCTAAAGAGCATAGAATTATCTTGGTCTTTCATCCAAACCTCTCAAAAGTCCAGATATATGAAGTCTTTCCAAATTTCCCCTGCCTTTAGTGACCTGGTCACCTACAAAGTCCTAGAGAACTCATCTAGAATGACTTTTATTATGGCTTCTGCTGCCTAATATTCCTTAAATTTAGTATGGTTTGCCCTGTGTTTCTAATGAGATTGAAGATCTTTGAGGGCAAAAGCTATCTCAAAGCTTTTTTACATTCCCTGTGCATAGCATAATATTCCCTAGATTTTTTAAAGATTTCATTTATTTATTTTTAGAGAGAGGGAAAGGGAGGAAGGGGAGGAGAGAGAGAAACAGCAATGCAAGAGAGAAACATCGATCAGTTGCCTCTCACACGCCCCCAAACAGGAACCTGGCCTGCAGCCCATGTGTGTGCCCTGACCAGAAATCAAAACTGTGACCTTTCTTTCTGTGGGATGATGCCCAACCAAGTCACACCAATATTCTCTATATTTTAAACTAGGATCTAATAATTACTGATAATATAATAAGGTAGAATAGCACTGGGTTAAGAGAAGAGTCTCTGGAAGAAAGCTGTGTGGTTTTAAAGGCCAGATCTGCTTCTCAGCAGCTCCACAACTTTGGACAAGTTCTCCAGCGTCTCTACTCCCCAGTTTCTCATCCATTGAATAGGGCTAATAATGTACCTATTTACAGGATAGTTAAAGAAAGAAACAGGTTAATATATGTCAATCACTGAGATCAAATGCTTGCCATTAAATGCTTACCATATAAATGTTTGCTTGTTGCTGTTAATGATCTCTGTTTAGCACTTCGGAGCTTAATTTATTCAATAATGTGACACCACTACATATAATATACATGAACAGGTGTTTCCTCTCAAAAAAATAATTAGGAGCATCATCCCCATTTTTATTTTTTACAGTTAGTTACAACTGCCCCCAAGACATCTCAGAACTGACTAGCATTACTGCTGGACCCATAGGAAGATCTGATGAGCTGTTTGGTAGCACATCAGCTGACAAAGGAATGATGGCATTACCAAATGCCACCATTTTAAACAAAGCAATCTAGCCAGGTTAGAGTCTCAGTACAACACTAGTGTACACACCAGAGCAGCACCAAGACACTTTGATGACAGACATTGTAGACTTCCTAGTCCACCGTCAATAGCACTATTCGTGGTACTCCTGGAATGTGGCAGATCAGCATGATTACTCTAGGCAGGAGAGGAGAAAAGGAAGGACAGAGAGGGAAAGAAGGTCGAGAAGGGCAAAGAATGGTAAGAAGGACTGTAAGACATCATGTTGAAATATTGCACAGATGAAAATAAAATACTGATTTCTTCTTCCTACTCCCCGTAACATCCAAAAGAAAAGATAATATTTAGAGATAAGAATATGGGGGTATTAAAGAATAAAAAGATAAATTAAGAAGATAATTGCTCGTTAAGCGTAGGACTACACCGTAACAAAGGGAGAAATGGCAGAAGAATTTTGACAAACCAAAGGGATCTGCCACATGGAGACAAGAACAGAAAAAATGCATGTTTCTGAGCAAGTGCATTCCAAGCCTTCTAGAGGAGGCTGCCAGCTTCACGAGCACAGCTAGATATGTTTTCCCAGAATACTCTCATTGTCAGCTAACCTGCCCCCAAGCCATGCATGTCCATCTTCTAGATCCTCTAGATGAGAGCAATGGTTAATCTTTGGTCTTCCTAAATCCAGGCCAGTGAGTGTTACATGTAGAGGAAGTTCAAAGGACACAAGGAAAGTAAAAATGAAACTCATTTGTGAGTTTCAAACATATAGCACATAGCATCTCCATGCTATACACTCTAAAAGGAGGCCCCTGAAAAGGCACATGTGCACACAAAGGCTGGGAAGAAATCCACCAAAATGTTAACGCAGGTCATGTCTACAGAAAGGTGGTTTTCTTCTTTATATACATATCTTTATATTTCAGAAAATTTATGTTGTAAAAAAAGAATAATAATTGTTTAAATGAATAACCTAGAAAAGAAAGAAGATTAAGGTATAATTAACTGTAAGCTTAGGGTTATTTCCTTTGACTTTGATTTCAACGAAGGATTCCTTTGCCTCAGAATCCTTAAAGTTGAAGTTCTTAGCAAGAAAAGTAAAAGGAGAAGCCAAAAGTCACTAAAAAACAATATACCTTCATTACAGGATATGAAGTCTTTTTTCATTGCTTTTGTTTTCTTTGTGTTAACCATTTCTGCCATGTTCAGTAGGCTGATAACTCAGAGCTTTTGGTTTATTAGTATGGTCCACCTAGCCCAGATTAAAACTTTTGAATAATTCCTATATATCAGTACAGGTTTGAAATAAATTGAGTTGGATTTTTGAAAAAACAGAGACAGAAAAGTCTAATTCCCTGGGTAGATGAAAAAGAAATCTGATAAAAGATAGCTTTTCAATAAAATATTACACATTTGCTGGAGGTGATAGAAAGTAAAGATTTGGGGGGAATGGCCCCCAAATAAAAAATTATTAAATTAATATGTAAAAGTTAAAATAAGAAATCAAAGAACCCTAAGTTAATTTTTAACCCAAAAAACCATTAGAAACTTAACAGCTTGATAATCCACTGGCATAGCTCAGTGGATTGAGTGTGGGCTACTAACCAAAGTGTTGCAGGTTCGATTCCAAGCCAGGGTACATGCCTGGGTTGCAGGCTGTGACCCCCAGCAACCGCACATTGATGTTTCTCTCTCTCTCTTTCTCCCTTCCTTCCCTCTCTTAAAAAATAAATAAATAAATAAAATCTTAAAAAATAAATAAATAAATAAATTCCAGTCTTTATGAATAGTTTACACATTTAAAAGTATAATCTTGCTGAGTGTGTATACAGTAAGTAATTCCCAACTGCATTAAGTCTGTTAGAGCTATCAGTATTTGGGAGCTTTGTGGTTGTTGTTAACCTTTGTTTAGTTTTTTGTTCGAGTTTATATGAAATTTAAGTTAAATTAGTTTTTCAATGGTTCCAATAATGGGCCTCCTGCAGAGAATAATGAGAGTAAGACCTAATCACATTCCCCTTGTATTGCTGTGATAAGATTTATATTTAGACCGGGTGTATTTTAAGTCTAACTTTATTTAAAGTTGAATGCAGCAGGCCATGAATCAACCCTGGGTGCCTTCATTTTGAATTTTCATTTACACCATTCATTTTGCCTGTGAAATGTCAGTGTAAGAAAAAAGCCCAAGACTTGTACCAACAAAGAAGGAATGACTAGGTTAAAAGATCCAAGTAGGAGGTCGTGGGGGCAGTGGCAGAAGAGGCCCCCAAAGGGAAGAAAGGGGAGGCTGAAAGGGTGGGAGAGAAGAGTCCCTCCAGTGCCTGCTCCCTGCACTCTCAGAAGTCAGAATTCCCTCCGCTTTTTGAGGGGTTTTTAGGGTATAAATTATGACCTGGATTACAGATCGTTTCTATAAATTGCTGGTTTCCTAATCCTCAAAAAAATCTCACTTTCTTTGAGAAACCAAGGAAAACAGAACAATTCTAAAGCTGCTCTGAAACGCCGACTCCAAAGGCTATCCCGAGAGCTCCCAAACATCTGCTTCATCATGTGGACCCCATCACTGATTTCGAGGCTCCTTTGTCCTCTTCATTTAGGCTGTGAGTCCAGTTCCCTCCTCCGGAGCAGATTACCAGTGCTGAGGGTCTCCCAACAGAGGCAAATTGGGAACTCCGTGCTCCACAGCCCGAGGCAGGACCCTTCAGCCCCAGCCTCTGATGAGTAGGGGCGGCCCAGTCGAAAATGGGACACACCCACCACAGGCCTCCAGAACAGCACCTGACCTGCTTTCTCTCCTGGTTTCAGACAGATTTCAAGCTTCTTTGTCTGTGTCCCAATCTCTTTAAACTCATACTAGCACTTCAGCGAACCGTCATAACTTTATAACATTTCTAAAATGCAGTGTTTTCAAGGTTTTTTTTTCTTTAAGTAGTGTACATATTGACATAGTTACATAGCTTTGCCCAATAATAAATAACTCTTTGGGGCAGAAAGAAAAAAATGAAATACTAAAGATGGATATTCTGCAAAACTCCAGAATTATTGTGAAGTCACATTTTTATCTATAATTTTTAGAGCCTATTTGATTTATCCTAGCTTGGCATATTAGAACAGACATGGGGATACAAACAGCCTGATAGTTAAAATTTTGTCTGCATATGAATCTCCTCTGGCTTCCTCCTCTGCCAGGAAAATTTTTCCTGTTGTCAGTCAACTGATCCTAATATCTTCTTGGAACAGAGCAAACATTTTAAAGTGCACAGCAGAAGTCCTCCCCCAGCCCTGGAGAGAAAACTTTTTTTCCCTTGAGCTGTTGATGTCTTTAAGAGAAATGACTTTAGTTGGTTCAGTCAGATGATAGAAGACGAGGTTCACTCCTTATAAAGGAAAATGTTTGAATACCAGTACCACTGATTTCAAGTAACTATCCAATTGTTTGGATACCATTGTTTAAGAACATAATCTGAGTCATAAATGGCACAGGGAACAAATCCCTTTTAGAAATGTAGTTTTACTGTAGAAATGTAATTTTACTGTAGTTTTGGACTTTGGTATTATTATTTTGACTGTAGGGGAAAATCCTTTATTAGTATGCATTTTGCGATATATTTATCAGGCCTCCAGTTTCTTCGAAACCAATGAATTGCATTGCTTTAATTAACTGATCATTCCTGATCCCTGCTAAACTTTTGGTCAGAATGAGTTACTCTGAACCTAAAGAAGAAAATAAGGACACAACTTTATCTTAGACACTGGTAAAGTGTCTTGTTTTAAGGTAAAATAAAGCAAGTCTTCTTTAAGGCAGACTTATGGTAATTGATCCAGAGTCTAAGCTTATTTCAACTATTATCCCATCACATATTATTTTAACTGTTGGATAAATCTAAATTGTTTACATGGTAGAAAATAGTTACCAGGGAGAATACTCACATATTAGAACACAGTAGTGGTGATGTCTGAAAAGACATTTAAACACACAAAACACAGCAAAGCAAAACAATAAAACCCAGTATGTTTGAATGTCTGTAAAGCTCTTCACCGATCTTGTATTAAAAAAAATAAAATGTGTGTTAGGGATGACTCATGGGACCGATAGGAAAGTGATGAGTGAGGATCTAGATGGTGGTGGGGTGGGGGGAAAGAAACCCAAAGAACAGGAATCTTGGGAATAAAGAATAAGTCTTTTTGAACTTTAAAAGTTTTCAGTATCAGTTTGAACTAAAGCAAATAAAATATTTTGGATCAATTTAAATAAAGCAAGTGAAAGGTCCCAAAATGGGAAAACAGAATTACTTTATTTCAGAAGGAATCAAGGTAGTGCCTTATTTGAAAGGCAACAATAGCTATGTCAAGCAGAGTTCTTTTGAGAAGCAAAAACAACAGGAGATATAACTATGTATGTAGTATTTATATTAGCGGTTGAGATGTTAAGGAACTGACTTACACAATTTGGGGTTGGTAACTCTGAAATTCATTCATAGGGCAGCCAGTACTCTGAAAATTCAGGTAAAAGTTGATATTGCAATCCAGAGGCAGAATTACTTTTTCCTCAGGAAACCTCAGTCTTTGCTCTTGAGGCCTTCAACTGATCTGGTGAGGCCCATCCAAATTATGAAGCATTATCTGCTTTATTCAAGTTTACTGATTGTCAATGTTAATCACATCTAAAAGCTATCTTCATAATAATATCTACATTGGTGTTTCACCAAAGAACTAGGCACCATAGCCTAACCAAGTTGACACATCACCAATAGCTCTAAAACAATGCTTTATTTTGTACACTTTAGTTTCTCATAGTGTCTAGGAAGAATGAGATGATGTGTTAAGTATTAAGTAGAATGTCAAATTGTGTATATATTTCTGATATTTTGGAGCTTGCTGTGCATCTGTGTGTCTGTGTGTTAAGTTTGTGCCATATGCTAGATATTATCAGTATGTGCTTCTTATACTTTCAAAACAAGTATATGCTACCACAGTATTTCTCCTGCAAATGTCCAAAGGAATGTCATCAGTACATTTCAAACACTGCAACTAAAGATACCTTCAATGATAACATTTAACAAAACTTCACTTCAGATTCTGAATCATCTAGCTCATACTTTTGAGAGTTAAGGCGTTAAACATAAAAGAAATAAATGGTCCATTAGGATACATGACTTCAGTAATCTAGACATTCACCTTCTGCCCTTTGTGTTAACACTAGTAAAATAAAAATATGTATATGATAAATTTCATTCAAACCATTTGCATTGATTTTTCAAAAGTGACTGCTTACAAACCTTACATGCTTTGTTTCTGTTTCATTTTATTTTATGTTTTTGCTTATGTTTCTGTTTGCAGAGTGAGTCATTATTCACTTGGTCGGGTGATTGGTTGGTTAGTCTGTGAACTCAAATTAAATACTTTATTTATCAAGACTATGAAAAAAGATCTATGAATGGAAATGGAAATTTACAGAACGACATTGAAGGAAATGATCATAGATTTTAGTTGGTTTTAAAGAAAGTACATCTCTTAATAAGTATAAACAATTCTACTAGCCTCTGTAAAATAATGCATGTTTCTCTCTCCATATTTGCCTTTTATTGAAATTGGTTGAGAAATAGCACATAAAGGAAAACTATCAAGAGCAATCATAACATATACATTTAAGTAAGCCACAGTATCTAACTTGCTACTTATGACATGGAAATAAGTAGTTTAACAAAAAAGGTACCAAAAGATCAAAGGAATAGGTTTAAATCATTTAAATGATTAATAAAACTAATCATATTAGCAATTTAAGTTTCTATTTAATTTCTGATAGCATCATTTAAATCTCTTTTACTGGTATTTAGAATTATATCCATCCCTAGTATAGTCAAAGCCCACAAATAAAAGCATTGTCTTTAATTTATTTGTTAAGTTTGTAAATATTTGTCTTACTTGGAAATGCACACAAAAATTCTAGACTTATTCTTAAAGATTACTTTATTCTCTTTATACTTCAACCGTCCCCAAGTACATTGTGTTGTTGTTGTTGTTCTTTAGATAGTTTTCTACAGCATCTATTAAAATTTACTGCAAACTTAGAGGCTTAAAGCAATATGAAATTCTTCATATTACAGCTCCGTAGGTAAGAAATCTGAAATGAGTCTCAGTGGGTTAAAATCAAGGTGTCAACAGGCCGGCATTCCTTCAGCAGGCTCCAGGAGAGAATCTGTTTCCTTGTCTGTTCCAGCTTCCTGAGGTGAGCCACATTCCTTTATCTCAGCCCAGCAACCTCGTGCCAAGACCTTCTCAAGTGGCCGTCTACCTGCTTCTTTCTCCTCTGCATTTATAAAGATGCACGTGATTGGATTGGTCCCACCTGGAGTATCAGGATAATCTCCCTATCTCAAGGTCAGTTGATTAGCAACCTTAATTCCACCTGCAACCATAATCCCTATTTACCAAGTAATCTAACATATTTGCAGGTTTCAGGCTCTAGGACACAGGTGTCTTTGTGGGGGCCATTATCCTGACTGTAAGTTTAATAGTTGTTGAAACTAGGCGATGGGCACACGAGCATTTATTACATTAACCTATTCATTTTTATAGGCTTTAACTTTTCCAAAATAAAAAGATAAAACAAATAAATTTAGGATTCCTTATAACACAAAGAATAGTGTCGTGAAAAGTTAATATTCCAAACTCAATTACAACCTCATTAGTATTCATTCTTTTAGGAAATTTCCATATTTATTTCCAGAGAGCTAGCTGAAAAAAGATAAAATAATGCAACAATTCTTACACTTTAAAATATAAAAACAGGCATATATTTGGCCTCCAGCAAAAAGCCCTTCCTCAGATTTCATGCCAAAAAAATGTTTAAAATAATTTTTTAAAGTACTTACTACTTAAAACTGTTAGGTTTGAGAGCTCTTTTATATCATCTAGTGCAATCACTCTCTGACACATGACTTCCCTGACAAATGATCTTCCCCACTTTCATTGATCATCCCCAGGGGTGCGGGGTGGGAGGTCAAACCCTCTGAAGTGGCCTGTTTCATCTTTGGACAATTATCATTATTAAGATTTTATTCTATTTACTTGGCTTTGGAGAATAAATATAATGCTAATTCTTTATAACAATCGACACATATTTGAAAGTAGCTCATACATCACCCTGAGGTGAAATACCTTTAGTTCTTCTAGACATCGATGGCAACATGAAATTAAGTGGTCAAGAATAAAAACTGTGTTCCTATAGAATATTCTATTGGAGGTAAACTAGTTGATTAGATTAAAATGAAAATCCCCCAACAATCTGTTTATTTAATAAGCTGAATCATAGTATGTTGGGAAATGTAGAGATTTTACCCATGGCTCTACTCTAAAAGCTAGCTGCACAGATTTTCTGAGATTCTTACCTTCCCTAGACAGGATACTCAACCAGGTGGTAAGAGGCCATTGCTGTCCTGGGCTAGTCCTGGACATGGCTGTCCAGTACACCCATGAGCTGTAAGCACAGATGAACTAGAGAGGTCAGAGGAGCTCAAAGTTGCCCAGCTGACCTGCAGGGTTCCCAGCCTTCACTGAAGACCTTTCATTCAATAAAGCCCAGTTGAATCTCTGCCTCTCCAACTGAGAAGCCAATCTCTTTCCACAAATTAGCAGATTTGAAAACCAATTTTACTTAAAAATTAAAATTTCATAGAAAATGCATGTTTTACTTTTAGCTTTTCAAATACCTAGTTAGACAAGATTTACTGAGAAGCTTAAAATAACAAAACTAAAGAGACCATAGCCTTGTGAAATTTAAAGTTTTTGAAGTGTATTTGACATTTTAATCATATCAGGAAAACCTTGGTTCTAAAAAGACGTATAGGAGGACCAGAGTCATGTCATTAAACTTCATTAGACAATAAGGATAGATTCCAGTCAGAGTTGACATAGGTGTGAAATGGGCAGGAAAAAAATTTGTAGAGGCCCAACTGATAGGTAGGAAAGTTAGTGCTAACCCCATTTGTCTTGCAGCCTTTCAAGGCCAAGCAGGTTTACTCGAGATTCAGGCAGGTGGCAGAAAATTCACAGAGCTGTGGGAATGCCTGACATGCATTTATTCAAGGGTAGGGTGATCCCCACACACTGTAAGCCACAAGTCTCACCATGGGAAGTCCCAACTCCCTTATATACTAAATGCACACAAAGCCAGCAGAGTGCCAAGATATTGTATAACAAAGCATGATTCTGCGCATGTGGACCCATGCTCAAGGCTATGAGAATTTGGCTTATCTTAGTAGCCCAGACATCTGGGTGAGGGAACCTGACTGACTCTATTTACTGTACACCCTTACAACACAGTAAACTGCCTTAACTTTTGTCAACCCAGGCCTCATCCCTACAGCTGATTGAAAATACAAATCAATGAAGGCGCTGGTTAAGATATTTTGCCCTCAAAGCTATACAGTGACATTTCTGAACTGAGATCTTTCCTCTGTGATGGCTCGTTTTACATTTTTATTGACTCTGGGCATAGTAGCTCCTAGTGGGAGCCTATCATTTATTCCATTTACAGAAAGGATAGCCTCTGTTCCCCCAAACCATAGACTTACTAGCGTACTTGACTGTTCACCTGAAGCATATATAACCCACATGCCTGACCAGTTATTAGCCTTAGTTATTCAGGACAATTTTCTCATGAGGACCTGGTGGCCTTGAGACCTCTGTTGTGCTATAAACTGCCACCACATGATGATGTTTTTTACCACTTCATGGAGATATCTACCAGGACCACTTTCAGTTTAAATACAGATTAATTTTTGCCTCTGTGGACAGGAGTCAGCTATGAGCTGAGAAACATGAACTCAACTTACAAGACTCTCTTCACCCTATCTGAATTAGCATTTCACAAAACTAGGGTTAGTGTTGGTCAAGACAATCTTTTAACACAGCACATAATTCTTTCATAGTTAGTGTTCTGACCTCTTTTCTTTTGAACTTGCTTCTCAACAATCTCATAAGCATGTCTGGATAAACTCAGTTAAAACTCCCTTATGATGGAGACCATTTAAGTGAAGCAATGGAAGCCGTGCAAACTCAGAAGAACCTGAAGAGGCAACTCCTCCAATAGGCTAAATCACTGTCAAAAGGAAGGACAACACGTCAACCATTCTAAAACCAGAGTTTGTGTATTGTGAGGTGTCTGCATCTTTTACTTGTTTTAAAAATTACAAGCCAACCAGAGGGTTTACTTATGTTTTTGGATCAGAATAAATGTCATGAATAAGTGATCGTGAAACATATTTAGGCAGTAGAATTATTGATGACAGACACTCTATGAGTGCTTTATTAAGACTGTGTTTTGACAAAGGAGGCATTCGGTTATATCTCCTTTAAAAATTATTTTCAAGTGAAAAGCACATCAACTATGCTATAAGAAATAGGACTTTGGGGACTCTATCACCCATCTGTCCATGTGATTAAATGACTTCACAATCCTTATTGTGAAAAATCTTGGGCTTTTCAGTGGGTACAATTTCAGCTCACTCGGGGAATAGATTGGCTTTCTCTCAATTGGTTCTTTAACTTCTGCACAAAGATGTAAAATAGATTCAGTGTCTACCAAGATTCATCAATGTCTACTCTCACCTAGCCTTATTCCTCATTTTATTATATCCTCTCCCTCATCTTTTCTCCTTATTCACTATCATTTTTACTCATTCTTTGCTTGATTTTTGTGTGCTGCTTAAGATTGTTGAAGTAAATAGAGGTGTGAGCAAAAGTAGGTTTACAGTTGTGAGTACACGAAACAGAGTTAATAAAGCTATTGTAACAATCATAACCTGTTTGTATATCTTTTTCTATACAAACAACTGTAAACCTACTTTTGCCCACCCTGTATATTTAGTAAATGAGCGGCTAGACAGAGAAATAAATGGGAAGTCCTACTTAAGAATGAACCTGAGCCCTTTTCAGTAATACGGTTAACATTTATTAACACACACTCCTGGTGATCTTCCCAACCTCACCTCCTGACATTTTTGCCAACAGTCCTCACACACCAGTGCACTGAAGTGGTGACAACTTTGTAAGCATAACTTTTTCCTTGGGGCAATTTCTTAACAATGTGGGACCTCATATTCTAATCAGAAAAATGGAAATAATATCTATCTTATAGAATGGTTGGAAGGATTAAAAGCATTAATTTATGAAAAGCATATAACATGGTAGTTGGCACATAGTAAGTTAATGTTAGTCATTGTCATCATTGTTATGATAGCGATGATCATATTTTTCCCAAATCCATGGCTTTGCACATATTTTTTCCTCTGCCTAAAATACTGACTTGTCCACCCACAAAATTCATATTTCTTTTCCTCAGCAAGGCTCTTCCTAACCTCTATAGAGCAAGTTAGGGTCATCCTTCTCTGTACTGTAAAACACTTTTATACATCGTTATTATTGCACTTAATACACTGCACTCTAATGATGTGTGATATCTTTATGGATTTCCTTCCTCCACTAGGTTCTCAAAGGTGGGGATGTGGGCTCTTTAAGGATATCCCTGACACTTACACAAAACAGATCATTAAATATTTGGGAGGAGAGGAAGGAGTGGGGGAAGGGAGCAAGGAAGGAGAGAGGAAGGGAGAGAGGGAGGGAGACAGGGAAGGAGAGAAGGAAATGGAAAGTTAAGAAAAGAGGAAGGAAAGGAAGGAGAGGGAGGAGGGAGCAAGCAAAGGAATGAATCCAATCTCTGGCAGCTCTCCTGTCCTCCATCATTCCTGGAAGACCCCCAACAGTGATGCATTGATCTCATTTACAAATTCTGTCAGTGCACTGATTAACAGTTCCCAAGTTTATCACTCAGGGCATAAATAACTCTGGTTCTGCAGGATATTAATTCATTTGCAGTGACTAATTCGCCTCCTATTTGATGATAATGCCAACTATTGACTAAGACAAAATCCTTCAGCTTGCCAACCCCAAAAAATCACTTATTCAGAAAATGGCTCATATAGGAGAGAAGCAGCTGCTTTTGAAATTGATGCAAATGAGGCAAAATGTGTTTGTTTCAAAAAAAACTTTATTTCATTGATTCATTTAGCTTCAGTGGTGAGGTTTTGGCGAAGACACAAGAAGTGGAAAATGAGGGATAAGGGAATACAGAGTAGATAAGCATATTGATTTTCTTCATCATTGCTTTCTCTTTGATGATTTTCCCTGTCTAGATTTCCTAACTTATAGATGCATGATTCCTACTGATCTAGCCTGTTATATTGGAGGAAAAAATCCAATCAGAAAAATAAAATTAATTATAACCTGGGAATATTTTCTCATAAAGAGCAACAGTTTTTCTCCCTTAATGTGACAAAGATCCTCTTTGCAAACATTGTGTTGGAGATAACTGTTCACTGGCAATAGAGCTTATAAAAGTGAGTAAAATGTTCCCATTTTATCCACTAATATTTCAAGCTCTGAAATACTACAATATGTTTTATCAGATAGATGACCCTAATGGTAATAAGAGTTGCCAATTTCTATTCTGTGGTGAACAGATGTATGATAACTAAAACGTCAGTGAGGTTGCTGCACACACACACACCAGTTCTCTTTCTCCCAGTGAACAGAATGAATGATCACAAAGTCTCCCGTCTTCTCACAACACAGGTTCTTTCCCAAGCCAATTTGTTGGCGGCATCCAACCCCAGCTGATGAATTTCTCCCTGTGGAGCAGACTTAGTCCTCTAATTTTCACCCTGTGCTGCCTCTTCTCAAAACTACCAAGAAACCTATGATGAACCCTACTTATTATTAATCTTACTCCATTCTTCCTTTCTTCCCATCTTCAAATAAATGTCTTCTATTCGTATTTCATTTGACCTTTTTTCCAAAATCTGTTTGGCCCTTTTATAAGTGTTCTGTGTCTTGTGACTCACTTTCTCTCATATTCCCCCTCCCAATTTGCACTCCCAAAATTCTACTGCAGGCATATGATTTCTACCCCTCCCAGCCCATCCTACACACCAATACCACAGTGTGTTTCCTAAGTCAGAGTTCAGAAAAGACTCAAATTTCTTAATCTCTTTTTCTAAGCCTTTTGCAATATAATCATAGTAGC
The DNA here is from genome assembly GCF_019186645.2 of Phyllostomus hastatus. Classification (NCBI taxonomy): domain Eukaryota; kingdom Metazoa; phylum Chordata; class Mammalia; order Chiroptera; family Phyllostomidae; genus Phyllostomus; species Phyllostomus hastatus. The sequence continues at coordinate 3,937,939 of NW_025334033.1, read as the reverse complement.
CTATCTTTTAAGCCACATCACCTGTCACTTGGAGTTTTGATTGCCACCCCCTTCTCCCAGAGTTGCTCCCTTTCTAGTATTTCCCAAATCAGTAATTGATATGCCTGGCCAGCAAGTCACTCAAGTAAAATACCTAGGAATTTCCTTGGAGTCCTCCCTTGCACTCCCCACATTCCAGTCCATCACTAAGCCCCTTGACATACTTTCATAACACATGGCAAATCGGTACATTTGTACTGCTGCCCATCCAAACCACTATTATCATTCACTGGGCTACTGTAGTTGTTCCTATCTGGTCTTCTTGTTGCTTTCTATAATCCAGTTTCCACACAGCATCTGCAAAGAGCTTTGCTAAAACATGTATCAGATCCCATCACACTCCTGCTTAAAACCCTCCAGGGAAATTTAAAAAAAAATGTTTACTGCAGCATTACTTGCAATTGCCAAGATAGGGAAGAAACACAAGTGCCCATTAATAGATTAGTAAATTTAAAAAAAGCTGTGGTACACTTACATACGATGGAATACTGCTCAGTCACAAAAAAGGAATGAAATCTTACTATTTAGGACAGCATGGATAAACCTAGAGGGTATTATGTAAAGTGAGTAAATCAAACACAGAAAGACAAAATACTATATGATTTCACTTATATGTGGAGTCTAAGGAGCCAAATAAACAAAACAGAAACAGACCCACAGATACAAAGATCAGACTAACGGTGGCCAAATGGAAGGAGGGTTGGGGGGCTGGGTTAAAAAGGTGAAGGGTTTTTAAAGTACAAATTGGAAACCACAATACAACCATGGGGATGTAAATAAAGTACAGCATAGGGAATATAGACAATACTATTTTTAGTACCTATGTACAATGTTGGTGGGTACTTGAAATATTGGGGAACCGCTTTGTAAATTATGTAATTGTCTAACCGCTATACTGTACACCTGAAAGTAATACAAAATAATAATGAATGTGAGCTGTAATTAAAAAATTGAAAGAAAAACCCTCCAGTGATATTCCATTCAACTTAGAATAAATTCCACATTTCTACCCCAACATCATCTGGCTCATGTGGACCTCAGTGACCCCAGGCTTTACCCCTTTATCTCCTCCTCCAATGCATCAGCCACACTGGCCTTTCTTACATTCTTACACACATTTTCACCTGCAAGCCGATCACTAGCTGTTTCATCTGCCTGTAATGCTTTCCCCCTACCCTTTGCATGTTCACTATCTTTATCAATCAGCTCTTAGCCTGTCACTGTAATTTTTAAAAACCCCATATAAAGTACTGTAACAGGGTATAAAGCAGAGTTCAGAGAAAAAGCCTCCACAGCCTTGGCTTAGGAGTTGGAGAAACAAGCAAAGAATGGCTATTAAGAGTTACTTTGCATTACTATGGCAACTTAGCTAGCTTCAAAGTTATGTTAAATAGCCGTGCCCACTGCTCCAGGGCCAGGGAGATGGGCGTGACTTTAACCCAAGATGTAGGGGCTTGCAGCATCTATGCAAGAGCTTAGAGGTGATTTGCTCTGTGTCATGGAGACGCACCTGCTGGGACTGGTAATGGCAGCTAGGGGAATATAACTACAGAGATGGAAATGGGGCCATGCTGGAAGCTCCAGGTGGGAATTTAAAACTAGGTGCAGCAGCCATTCACTGTCTTGGCCACACAGGTTGAAAGAGCTGGAGAACATGGCAGCATGGATGATGATAATGCTGGGAACTGCGGAAACTGCTGGGCCAAGCTCGGATTACTGGGAGAAGCCTGGAATGATGAACTGAGACCAGGAGCATGGTAAGCCATGGACTTCTGTTTTGTTTTGGTTTTTCCCCCTGCAACATGGTACCTCTGAGTGGCACATTCTGAAATTGGCCTGATTTGACAAAAGGTAGGCAGGAGTGTGTGTGTGTGTGTACGTGCGTGCGTGCGTGCGTGCGTGCGTGCGTGTTGGGCCGTGGCAGGGGTGGGGGGGCTGTATTTTAAAGGGAATGGGACTTGATAGCAGAATTATGCCATTATTCTAAATCTTTATAACTTTTAAATAAACAATTCCTTTCTTTTTCACCAAACTCTGGCATTCCTGGTGGTGGACATCGGACTCACACATCTGTTTCAGAACTGCACAGGCTGGGGTTCTGTAACAGTTGACCCTGGGTCACTGTCACCACATCCTGACACTTATCTGATATTTCTCTTTGTTTTTTGTGGCTTTTTTTGGTTTGTATGTTTATTTTCTATCTTGTTTGTTGATGAATTCCCCTATAACTACAGCAGTGCTTAGCTCTGAATCAATATGTGTTTAATGAATGAATGAACCTGGCTTTCTCATCTCTATGCTGTGTTATCAACACTGCACAATATTCCTGTTGGAGAATAATAGGACCAACAATCTGAGGCGGATTGAGTTGATATGGAGAGAGGAAAACTGAGACAGAATAAGAGTACAGTAAGAGTACAGGGGAACTTTTTGGTGAATGATAGTTACTAGATAAGGTCATCTAGGATCTTTAACACCATATGAACAAGGTTTGAATGAAATCTGATGTTATAAAGGCCTCTCCTTAAAATTGAGGGACAGTAGATTATAAACTTCACCAGGTCAGTGAGGTCTGTTTTGGTCACTACTGTACACACCAACACCTGGAACAGTGTTTGAAATATATTGGGTGATCAGTAAATAGTTGAGGGCAGGAATGAATGAGTGAACATGGTGTAATTTTTAGGAGTTTTTTGGTTGGAAACAGTTTATAATACCCAAAAGAGATAAGAATACTATAGACAAAAATTTCTCATAATCCGGACAAGGGATCATATTTAAGTGATTTATTAATCTACAAGATCTGATGGAAAACATCCAGCCATTGTTAATATACAAGAACAGTTTATGCAACATCCATGTAACCTGGCAGCCAAGGAGAGTGGAATGTGCATGTGTGAACAATGACGACTTCACTGTACTAATCAGTGGGGGTGGTAGATGCCATTGAGTGAGCATGTGAACTGCGTGGCCATCACATTCAAAATGACTGAGTGAGTAGAGCAATGAAAGTGCATCCAGTTTTGCCATAACTTGAAGATTCCTTCAGGCAAACTATCTGGATGATTCAGAAGGCTGCAGCTATGGGCAACTGGTGATTGGCAGCTTCATCATGACAACATGCCCACTCATGCATCAGGTCTCATGCAGAGATTTTGGTGAAACATCAAATCACCCAGGTGACTCACCCCCCTACACCCCAGATTTGGTGCCCTGTAACTTCTGGCTTTTACCAAAACTAAGATCCCCTTTGAAAGGGAAGAGATTTCAGACTGTTGATGAGATCCAGGAAAATACAACAGGGCAGCTGATGGCAACTGGGAGAACTGTGTGAAGTCCCAAGGTGCCTACTTTTAAAAGGACTGAAGCGTCTTTGTCCTATGTACAATGTTTCTTGTATCATGTATCTTCAGTAAACATCTCTATTTGTCATAGTACGTGGCTGGATACTTCCTGGACAGGCCTCATATACTCCACCATCTAAGACAGGATCAACAATCAGAATGCTAAGAGTTTCTTGTCTGTTTTTCTGTGCACACAAAAGTTTGAGAATGACTGCACTAGAAGAGCTAAGATGATGAAAAACCCAAAATAGGATCTATATTTGAGAGAATCAATGAGAGACAAGTTGCCATAAATTTGTGAAGTAGAGGAAAAGAGTCAAAATGACTGTTTCCAACTAGAAGACGGAGAGAATATGGGAAACATGTACGTCATTATGAAAAGGACTTCTCATTTAAAACACACATAAGGCCATAGATTTTTGCTCTTGGGACAACAATATAAAGGCATGTGAAAGGTGAAATGTGAGACTAAGCTAAGAAAAGTGGGTGTTTCCCAAACCATGGAAGGCACAGCTCTACAGTGCATAGCAGCGGCATTGCCACTGCATCGCATAGTGTGAGAGTGCTAAAGACAAATAAGTCTTGTTTCTCATTGTCAAAATCTATATTAAATGTCACGGTACTCCTGTTTCTTTCATAGCAAAAGCATTGCATGTGTCTCAGTAAATAGCTCTTTGTGCAATAGATCCTTGGAATTGGCTTCCTCCCAGCCATGAAACAGGTGTAACATGGGAGCAATGCTAGAAAGCAAGAAAAGGATGCCAGAAATCTAATTTGAGGAAAAATCTGAGTGCAAATGTCTCGGGTAAATAGTAACCTTTTAGAAATTATTTTTGCCATAGTTTAGATTTTATCCATAATTCTTAGGCTTTGTAATCTAGAATCCATGCTGAGAATCAGGTTTACTTTTTTATATAAAGATGGGCCAAAGCCGGTGATTACTACACATGAAAAGAATCTTAGAACATGGAACTAATTTTTTGTCTCTTCTCAGCCTCTGTACTTTTATGTTATGGAGAGCTCAACATTTAAAATGCCCTTAAGTAATACCTGAGAGTAAAAGTATACCTAAAAGAATACCTAAAAGTAAATTAGCTCTTCCCTCCATGATGGGTAGATGTTTAATGTATACTTGTAAAATAACTTTCATAAAGCCCCCAGTTCCTCTTCTCAGTTTTCAATTAATCATCGTCAAATGAAGGAAGAAATAAAGGAAGGTGGGCCGATGGAAGCAGTGTGAGGACACACCTACAACCACCCTCATGAGACCGCTTGTTTCACTGCAACCGTTGTGGAAGCTCTGATACTTTTATTTGAGTCTGTTGCAAAAGTAAAAGCAATACCATATTAAGAGAAGAAATTGCTCTGCCTATAAGACTTTTCTGGGCTTTTTTTTTTCTCTAAGTTGAACAAAACATAAGGTTGGCCTCTTTGGTTTTTTTTTTAAGTGGATTTCTAAGAAATCAATGAAAAGATTGCAACCAGTCCTAATAAAAAATGTCTATTCATCAAAGAATTCTCTATTTAAAACATTCTTTAATAAACACTGCTAAGACCAAGAAGTAACATGTGCTGTACGTGCCTTCCTCACATATTTCTGTTGTTTCATCCCTTAAATACAGAGAACAACTGCCACAAAGAAAGATTTGACAGGTTTACTCTTGTAGATAGATCCTTTCAATGTATGTTGACAAAACATCAAACCACATTTCTGCTATATTTCTCTGAAATTTCTCTTAGGAAGAGTTAATAAATGTGTTTGATGTTTGAATATTTACTAATCAGTGACAGCTAATAGGCAGGAGTTACAAGGAATTTTATGTGCATTTAATAATCCTTAAAATTCATATTATTTTGTAAATTATAACAATGAAACTTTCATCATTGTGATTACTTTGACACTTTATTCCATTAAAAATTTATTCAGCTAAAGATGAAAGAAAGAGAAAGAGAGAGGAAGGAAGGAAGGGAAGGGAAGGGAAGGGAAGGGAAGGGAAAGAAGGAGAAACTACTGTCTGAAAATTAATGCTGCAAAATTTGGACACAATAACTCAGCACTTCGTTGTTCCTGTTAAGGGAGCTATGAGTCTGTCTTGCCAAAAAAGCCAAAAGCTAAGTAAGCAGCATTTCTGACTGTAACAGTTTCCCACCCCTAACCCTCACAACATGTCTAGTGAAACCGAGACATGAGGAAGAGAACATATTTAAACAAACAAAGAGGACCAGAATTTGCTTCATGGAGTTTTTTGTTTTATAGATGAGCATTCCTAGGACAGTTTTCACTTAGGAATTCTAGGTCAAGAAACTGACACCTGAGGAGGAAAATAGTTTAAACTCTTAAAAGCATGCTAATCGTTCCTACTGAACAATCCCAATTCAAATATTGTAAGAAGGGCCTTAAGCTTATTTATGCATTCAGTCAATAAATATTTGTGTGCAATCTTATTACTGCATGATATAATCATGTTTTAATGCCTGCTATCAGAACCTTGCTCAGCTTGCTCCCGCATGAAGAAGGAAATAAATTGACTCCTTTAGGAGATCCTCAGACTGTCTCAGGCCAAGAGCACTGACTCAAACACCCCTAGTGGCCCCATTTGCTTGATCTCCTAGGTGCCAGGCTCCCTTGGGGCTGTGCAGAGGCAGAGAAAGGGGAAAGAAGCAGTCCTCATCTGGAGGCTCCGAGCATGGACACCAAGGTCTACTCAAATGTTCCGAAAGAGAAAGTTCCCTGTGTCCTTGGCTTGTTGTGGAATGGCCAACTTTAAAAATATGAAGGCCCTCTCCGTCCTCTTACTACTTCAATACTTCTATCATTTTTATCGCTTTCTCCCACATAGATAAAGTCCTAGTCATACACTAGAAGGAAAACCTGTTTCTTTCTGAAGAGAGATGTGTTTTGTGGCTTTTTTATGTGTAAGAACAACTGAGCTCCCAAGGCATAAATTAGATTTAAATAGAGTTTGAATTTATACAAAACTAAATTGCAACATTTTACTTCACTCAAGTTTGGCCTTAAAACCATGCCAGTTGGTTCTGAAGGTACATTTTTATATTTATAAATATTAAATTTATAAATTTTTGTGAATGATAAATAATATTCCTAGTTTAGGTATATTTTAATCATTTAGCAAAGTGCTAATAACCAGTTGCATTTGGTAAATGAATGTTTTAAAAAACTTCAAAATTCAACTCTCTTTAAATCTACTGTGTTAATATTTATATTCATTCCTCAGGGTTACTATGCTAAAATTACCTGGAAATAAATAGCCCTTAAATAACTTTGCTTCATATCTAGTCCTCCTTTCAAAGATAACTAATCAAATGTTGAGAAAGCAAAAATAAAAGTAAATTTCACTTATCGTAGTCAACAATTGCAAAATTCTTTTTTTTTTTCACAGAAGTTTATAAAGCTTTTTGTAAGGCCTAAAAAAGTATAGCACCAGAGACATAAATATAAAATAAACAAGTCACTTTCAATCATTTAGTTTAAAAACTAAACTCTATAACAGGAAAATGTGGAGTAATTTAGAAAAGCATAGTACCTTTTGTTAAATATTTCAAATCTGTCCTAGCTGTTGTGGCTCAGTGGATTGAGCACTGGACTGGGAACTGAAGGGTCACTGGTTTGATTCCCAGTCAGGGCACATGCCTGGGTTGCAGGCCAGGTCTTCAGTAGGGGCACTCAAGTTGCAACCCACACATTGACATTTCTCTCCCTCTCTTTCTCCCTCCCTTCCCCTCTCTAAGAATAAATAAATAAAATCTTTAAAAAAATGATTGTCAAGAAATATTTTAAATCTAAGCCCTTCATCTATGTTACAAGTAGATAAAGAACCCTTTAATAGGGTCCAGGCACTCCCAAGCTATAAATGCCCACCCAGCAAATGCCACCAACTTGTGAGTAAATGGATGCACACTTTCCTCACCCCACTGCAACAAGACGAAATTGGCACCAGCTTGCCTCTCTTCCCTGCCCCTCCCATTCTCTACCTTCAGGAGGACGGTGCACAAATGGCATAGAGCAGGTCAGTAAGTTAGTAGGCTTCTCTGAGATTGAGAGGGACTCAGATCCCTTTCATATTTGGTGGCTCCCAGTATACTAAATATCAAAGAAATGATAAAGTAAGTTTATAAAATTTGTGGCATATTTTGAAAGTTCGATCCTGGCAGTGGATCTCAGGGATGGTGTGGACAACCTCATTGGGAGACAACATCAAGAGTCTAAATTTGAGGCATGTCATGAAAATGAGAAGAGGCCAAATGGCTCTCCTGGCTCTGTCTATACTTAGCCCTGCTATTTACTCCCAGCTTTCGTTTCTCAGTTTTCTGTCAGGTTCCCTTGCCATCAGTAGTTCACACCTCCAGTCTGTCCTTCAAAATGCTGCCAGAGGGATCTTTCTAAACTCCTGTTTTGATCATGTGCTTCTCCCACTCACAACCCTCCTCAGATTTCCAGTCATCTGTGGGATACGTCAGGATGCTTTTCACGGGGACCTCAGAAGCCCTTCTCCCATTCCCATCTCCAGTGCGCTCCTCTCCCACCAGCCTCTGCACTCTGCCCACTTTAACTCGCTCACACTGCTCTCCCAGCCTGGATTGCTCTCGCTCTCTCCCTCAGTCTGCAAAGACCTGCTCCTTTCAGGAGTCATCACAGGTCTTTGCTGATACCCTCAGGAGGCTCTGTCCATCTTCCTCTTTCTGGCCCTATTGTAACCCAGTACTTACCCTTTCCATAGTCTTCATCACAGTTGTTGTGCTTAGGGGCTTATGAGTTTGATTCACTTTACTGTGCTTGAAGTTTCTCGAGGGCAAGGACTTTTATCCCTTCTCGTATCATCAAGGTCTGGAGCCCAGGGAACTAGATTAGTATGTATTACAGTATTTTCATCTTTGTTGTTGTCCAGTGGTTTTCTTCACTTGTTTCTTATCCACTTTATACCATTCCATTTAAAAAAAACACTTTTATCTTAGTTGATCAGAGTTAAAGTCATGTTATTCGAAGGCTTTTACCATGCATAAGTAGAAATACATTTTGAAGGTGAATTCTTCCATAATTTTTAAAGAGCCGTCAGCTTCTAAATTCCTTGAGAATATAAGCCTCTCCATCAGTATTTTCATACATCTCTTCATCTTCTCATACGAAAATCTGCTTCTTTTCAAGCACTGGGAGACAAGAAAATTTTAAGTTTTTATTCAATTTTATTATTTCTCTCTTTGGTTTTATGGCTGCAGTATTTTTTTCCTGCTACTTGTTCATTTCAAATGTATAATGTTTCTGCTACATTATAGATAAGTGACTTTCATGAGCTAGCCTGCCAACCCCATACCATCCGTAATAGCTTTTTCTATGGGGAAATATATTTTAAGTTGCAAACAGTCTGCCTCAGACTGTTCTGAATTCTTTTGGAATATAGAACTTTTATAGGTTGTAGATTATCCACTGAGATTAGGAAATGTGACATGTATTAATTTGAGTTATTCATTCAGCAAGTATTTATTGATTAACCACATTTGTTAAGATGAATTTCAGTCACTGAGACTAGGAAGTGAGATTAATTAGGTCCCTGACTTCAAGGGGTTTACTATCTACACATAAATTTTCCTAAAAATTGCCATATTTCTCTTTCTGCCTCTCCAATATTTATTGCCCCTTATAATAATGAATAAATTCTATATATGGTTTTAATCACACAGAAAATGGCTATTCTGAGAATAATAATTAATTTTTATCCTGGGAAACACTTTTTAGATATAAGAAATATTTTGTCATATTTGTTTTTGTAACTACTCATTTGTGATCATAGTCACCCAAGAATGTCTTTTAATGAGTTTCCTTCCATACCAAAGAGTTTATTTTGTCATTTCATAGTATCTACACTGATCCTTAAACATACTCTGGAAGGCTTCCTCGAACTACGCACTTACTTTCATAGCCCTCTCTTTCTTTGGTCTGGAGGAAAGAAGACCCGTTCACATCTGAGGCTCTCACTTGTTGTCCACTACCCAGAAAAACAAGATAATGGGCCTGGAGATGTAAGGTCTTTAACAACATACAGTCCTAAGCATTTAATATGTGAATGAGTGGTCTTAAATGGTTATCCTTTCATCAGATCAGAATTATTCTTGGCAACTAATGGATGTATCTGTAGAATGGAATTTATCCATTAATGATAGAAAGGTTTTAAAGATCTTTTAACATGAGATAAATAAAGCAGTAGATCAGCAGAAGATAGGTACATTTCATAATAATCATTCTGAAAGAGCTATTTCAAGTAATAATTACCCATTCAGAGCTGATAGGGGAATTTCTAATGGCTATAACTATAAGAACCACTTATCTTGTGGCAAGACAAACTTGCTATTTCCCCAAGCTCAAAATGGAAACATTTTTTAATGGGAAAGTAATGTCTTAATTCACTCTCAAATTTTTTTGATTAAATTAAGTAAAATACAGTGTTTTCATCTCTGCAGTGTTATTCATTATATTTCTAAGGATATTTTTTAAAATCTATCCTTGCATGCATAAAAAGCTGACAAAACAATCCTGGCTGGTGTGGCTGGCTGGATTGAGCACCAGACTGCAAACCAAAGGGTCACCAGTTCTATTCCTTATCAGGGCACAGGCCTGGGTTATAAGCCAGGTTCCCCAGTAGGGGGTACTTGACAGGCAACCACACATTGATGTTTCTCTCACTCTTTCTCCTTCCCTCCCCCTCTCTAAAAATACATAAATAAAACCTAAAAAAAAGCTGACAAAACTGTGTTTCTTTTCTGTTCCCATGGAAGCCATCCTTCTATAAGATATACTTATTCCAATAAAGATTTTTCTTTAACCATTTCAATTTTTGGTGGTCTTTTCTCCCAAACCTCCAGTTAAAATAAGTTTATATTTTGGGACTTCTTTAATTATGGAAACTTCCCCATGTGAAACTCACACTACCCATTAAAAAACAAACAGAACACAGTTTTTTGGTTCCAGTCTTAGAGGAACAAACAGGTCGGCTCCTACTATTTAAAGTTGAGTAAAGGGGAGGAAAATCAAAAAATCGGAGCCATCTTTCTTCCCAGTTTATTTATTTGTTGGTTTATTCACTCAATAAGTATCTTTTCTAAGCAGGCACTGGCTTAGAGAGCTGAAGCAAAGCTGGGGAAGGCCAACACAAGGAAAATTACTGTGCAGTGCAGGATGGACAGAACACCAGACGCTCCATGCAGTGGCCCCAGAGTTGAGGGGAAGAGCAGGAAGTCCTCACAGCACTGCTGCTACTACGTTAGTCTTTGTCCCCTTAGTAGATTCTGCCCATCCTACAATGTCATGACTTCTCTTACCAGGGAATTTTTTAATTATGCAAGTCAGCCAAATGATAGAGCTGATTTCTGAAACACCCATGGAAAGCTGCTAAATAAATAGTTTTAGAACATCTATAAACCTACTATCCATTATACCCCATCATTATTTTATTGAAAAAAAGTGCATAGATCTTTAGCATGCATAGATTAAATGTTACCGTTCTCAGGTGACTTCTGTTATAAGAAACCTGCTAAATTTTAGGTATTCCCATATGCTTCAGCTATCCATTGAATGAATGTAGGCCCACTGGAATCATGAAACTAACTCGACGGACTAATTTAAAACCAGGTTTTTCATATGGATGCTATGGAACCTGAAAGATATTAATTATAAGAAAAGTGAATCCACCTGAAGGGACAATCAGACGCCTGAACTCATAATATTGCCTTGTTTGTTGTACTTTCTTCTTTTGCCCCACCTCTTGCCTTTAATTTCTGGCCAGGAAGACCTCCTAATTTGCATGTTAATGATGTAGCCCCTCCTTATCTGTCCAGAAATTGACTGCTTCAATATTTTTCAGCTCTGACCATCTTTGTGTATTAATTTTGACGTGTCAAAACACACAATGTGTATTTTTTAATTTAAAAATTATGTAATGTTTACTATGTGTCAGACACTTTTCTTAGACCTTTGTAAGTATGAACCATTTGCATAGTGATTTATAGATTTTCCGAACCAAGATTTGGAATCAGAAATACTTTTAGGAATTGTCACTTAACAAGTGAATGAACCTACTTGACTGCCCACTGTTCATATCTCACCATCTAACACCTTTATTACTAATCATTTTTTTTTTACTTTTCAGTGGTAACTGTCATGAACATTTATGGGGGGAAATGACTCAAAAAAGAAGGCCAACTGTTAGAGCTGTTAATAGAAATAAATAGAAAGCAAAGTAATTTGGGGAAGTAATGTTTCTTAGCCAGAAAATAGAAGTTTTCAATATGTAGATAAAATAATGGAATGTCAAATTTGATAATGAACCAGACATATAACATGAAAGAATTCACAGAACTTCTATGCAAAACAAAAGAAAACCATTTCAGGGAGAAGTTTCATGTCCCAACTGATGCCATATTTGCACACCATGGGGAAGAGAAGTCAGTATTAGTTGAATTTGTTTCCTTGGTTTTAGGAGGGTAGGTACCAGAGAGAACTATCACTGGGAAAGAAACTGGGGAGAAAGCCAGAAGTCAGACTAACGTCAGAACAAACATTCCCCTCTGTGTAAGACTGGGGGTTCACAAAGGTCTCCAAACTGTCAGGGGTCTACCTCACTGTTTAAGATGCTTGACTACGACAGAATTTGTGTTACTCAATGTGAATATATTTTATTATTTTTTATTTGGGTAAAGATAACAAAATTAATGATTTCAAACATTTCTCAATGTATAGCTCAGTGGCATTAAGTTCATTCCCATTGTTGGGAACCATCACCTTTATCCATTCCCAAAACTTTTTCGGCATCCCAAACTGAAACTCTGAGTCCATTAAAAAATAATACTCCCTTTCTTCTTTTCTCAGCTCTTGTTAACCACTGTTCTACTTTCTGTTACTATTTGACTACTACAGGTGCCTCATATAAGTGACAGCACCCAGGATTTGTCTGTGTGCCGGCTTATTTGCTTAAGACCTTCAAAGTTCATCCATACTGTTGCGTGTGTCAGAATTTCATCTTTTTAAGGCCAAATAACATTTCATTGTACGTGTATGTCACACTCTGTTAGTTCGGTTGTCCATTGGTGAACACGCAGTTGTTTCCACCTTTCGGCTATTGTGAATAATGTTACTGTAAACATTGGTGGATAAGTATCAGTTTGAGTCTTTGCTTTCCATTTTTTAGGTTATATACCTAGAGGCAGAATTACTGGGTCGTATGGTAACTCTGCTTAATTTTTGAGGAACTGTGATACTTCAATATAAATATTTTAATAGGACTAATGGAGTTATTATGATGGTAGCTAAACTTAAATGGAAATAATTAATTATTCTCACTACTTGTTTTAGTAAAGTAATTAAAACAAAAATTGCACCTACTCTTTCATGGTTCTTATTTGTTTATGCACAATTTGCACAACTCCCATTGTTGCTAGTCCAGGATGTCTGCAGCCATATGTGCTCTTCTCTCTCTCTGGAAGCTGCCCGTTAATTTTTCTCGGTGATTTATGACCTCTGAGTCTTAATTATTAACTGCATTTTGATGGCAAAAACCCAAAAGCAGAAGAATTATCCACTGTGAAATTTGTTCATCAGAATTTAGTCTCACATTTTGCTTTGCCTGTTGTTTTTACTTATTTTCTCATACAGTCAGGTATAAATGACAGTTATGATCCTGGTCTGTTATCTTTTGATTTTGTATTTTCTTTTACACTATTTTTATGCCCACATTTGAAAGGAAATAACTTACTTAAGTATCTGGGGATCTTTTTTCCTCCCTTGATTATAGCTCCATCAATTGTATTTCCAGTGGTTTCCTGAATGTTTTAATGTAACAATACATATTATCCATCATAAAGGTTTTTTGAAATCTCTTCAGATCAAAATCCTAGCTCAAATATTTAATATCCATTAAACACATTTGTGAGAAATAACTTTTGACCACAAAATCTGTATAGGAATCAAATGCCAAATTATTCTGAGTATCTCTCATTAACAGCAAAATTGCAGTTTCTTAAGTACAATAACATCAGTGACAATAATTGCAGGGAAATTAAGGAATTGAAATAAAACTTAGGAAAATTTTTTCCCTGCCCTGACCAGTGTAGCTCAGTTGGTTGGGCAGCTTGCAAAGTGAAAGGTCGCCAGCTCAATTCCCAGTCAGGACATATGCCTGGGTTGCTGGTTTGGTCCCCTGATGAGGCACATATGAAAGGCAACTGATCAGTGTTTCTCTCTCACATTGTTTCTCTCCTTCTCTTTGTCCCTTCCTTCCCCTCTCTCTAAAAATAAACAAATAAAATATATTTTTTAATTTTTAGAAAAACTTTTTCCCAACTTATTTTATTTATGCATTACACTGCAGCCAGTAGTGGCTAGATTTATATGTTGTGATAGTGTAATCAAATTAGAAGTACTACTCTTTTTCTGGGCCTCTGAAAGTATATTCCTCCAAATTTGAAATTTGCACAAATTTCTTTGCTTCAAAGTTTAAATCAGCACATATATTTAAGTGTGCAGCTCCATTTATTCTGACCCAAATGTAATTCCCCTTTTAGGGAAGAAATGTCTTCAAAAGGCTCATTAATAAAATCCTAATAAAGAATTGTGAAATTTGGAGATTACTCACATCATTTTTATGAGTTAGGTATTGCACAAAAAGTTATAAAATAGATAAGATTTTATTATGAAATATACAATGGCAAAATGTTCCTGATGAAGTCAGAACATTATAAAATAGTTGAAAACACCAAAGCAATTATGCTGATACCTCAGAAACCAAAAGTCTCATTTTCCTGTTGTGACTTGGGTTCAGTTGACAAGCCGTTGCAAGGAGAAATTGGCACTCCTCGTTGAGTTTGTGCCCCAGTTAGCCCTAACTATTTTAATTCTAAGAATATAAATCATCTATTTCTGGAACCATATAAATAGGTAAATACAATGCATGCCAATTTACAAAATCAAAGTACTAGTTGAAGAAATGTAAATATAAGAACATTAACAGGGATCCAAGACCTGTAACAAATTAAGTCTGAAAGTAAAAAAAAAAAAAAGAAAAAAATCTGACTGTGGATAGATAATCATCACAACAAAAGCAGGACACAAACCCCACTACGATAACATGCTGCCTGAAGGCTACTAGTTGGCATCACTGGGAGACTGGTGATAACAGGAAGCATCAGAAGGGCATAGAAATTCGGGAGGCTGGTGAAATCATCCAAGGTCAAAATACCCTTTAAATTCAACACGAAATCCATGCTCCAGCTAGCTCACAGCACGGCCTTGTGTCCATGGCAGTTTCCGATGGTCAGTTTATCATTTGTTATTGGCATCAGAAATACTGATGCATATAACACAGAATCATTGATCTGCAAGGAACCTCAAGAAATTACCTGGTCAGCCTCCCAAATGGGAAGACATTGAAACCACTTCAGAGACGATGGGACCTCTAATTTTGGAGATCTTCAGGAAACTTGCTGCTGCAGTTCTTTCTGCTCAAAGATGATTTAACACTTTTACTTGTTTTGCTTTGTGGCCCCCGAGTTCAGAGCATAAACTATAATTTTGTTTAAACCAGCTTAGAAACTTTTCCTGTCTGTAAATTTCTCTGTTTTTAAATTTGATCCTCAAAACTTCTGAGCTGATTTTCATATTATATTTTTCAAAAACCCCCAAAGCCCTTGCTCGTAGGCCGTAACTCTGCATGACGAATTCCAGCCCAGAGCAACATTTTATGATCCAGTGTCGAGTTCTTGAAAAATGAAAAATGAGGGGAAAGAGAGGTTTAACTGTAACATGGATACATTTTGGACTGGATATTAGCCATTTGAACAAGGTGTGTGTGTTTAAGCATAAAAACTGGCTATATTTTCCTTGTCTGACTTGAGCATGCAAAACCTTTTATTGTCATAATCAGGGCCAAATGTATTTTGTACTCTGGACTTGAACCAGAACTCAAAGGGGGAATGAAAAAGCATTGCCCATGCAAGCAATAGATTTGAGGCAAATTTTAATTGAGAAGAAAAATCCCACCATTCACTCATTTTTCAAGTGTTAGTTGCATTCAACACACAAATCCTTCATTATTCATACATGCAAGTATATGTTTAATGATTAAGTTCCTAAGGATTTATTTGATAGAAAAATCTACATTTTTTCTTCAAAGGTAAATAAAACATGATTTTTTATTCTTTAAAGGACAAGCTACAAAGCACATAAAAATATAACACAGGCTCTTAGTTTTTAAAACTCTAGCTACAATTTGCCTATTCATTGGTTTGTTCATCTGGATATCAGTAACATACAGACTTGATCTAATAATGGCTAATTATGCAGTTGTTTATCAGTTCATTTGAAACATTTTGAGATTCAGTCTAGCTCAGCAAATTACTGTGCTTAAGGCAGTTCTGTATTCTAGAAAATTATAATATCCCCAGAAGGCAAAGAATTAATAATAAAAAATCCTCTTTTGTAAAAGATTATCATTGCAGAGCAAATGGAGCAGATCTTCCTTATCCTACTGCATTTAATATTCTCATTTTCCCCTGAAACTTTGATGGAGAGGCAATGAGAATATCTCTGTTTTATTAACTTATTAAGAGGCACGTTTATAGCACTTGTACACTATATTGATTCCTAAAAGTGCAGGGCTGCTGAGAGCCAATAATCACGGAAGAGCAGGATGATTCAATTTGTTGTCCCAGAGTGTTTCTGAAACCCAGTAGTGCCCAAATCGTCACCAAGTTAGGAAGCCTGGTTGTCTCACTTCTCTAAGCCTCCATTTCTTCATCTGTAAAATAGAGGCGATGACAAAGGCAGCCTCTGGGTGTTGTGAGTAGACAATGCAGGCAATGCTTCTGGGACAATACCTGCACAGAGTAAACAATGCTAGTTTGGGTTATTATTGGGTTATTATCATCACTGCCTTTTGTGGGTCAAGATGCAGATAAAAATGTATGCATTGAATTAGCCATTTGCCTAAGTAGTTATGTAACTTTTCGATATACATTGACATCAGCTGGAGTTGGACATGAACTTACTGCCCCAGCACTTTCTACCCCCAAACTGCCTCACCTAAGCAGCCAGAATAGGTGGGCCACTACTATACAAGATGAACTGCCTAGACGCTAGTTTGAAATTGTTACAGCTTCATAGCATCTGGGCTTGACAACATAATATTTTTAAAAGCCCTTGGTGCTACTTCTATTGAACTGTGCCAATGAGTTTTGAACTTTTGCTTCATGATTCAGATTTTGTTGTAGATTTTGCCACCTGTATCTCCTCCACATTGGAGCACTGCATCATATTTTAAGAAGAAAAAAATCTTTAAAAACTAGATATCTTAGCTGGAACATATGAGGCTATTTGCTTTATAGCATTATTTGCACAGAATGTATGTATCACTTCATTGATTTTGTCAACCAGAACTACTTCTTGACTTTCTGGTAAAATTCAGTGTGCTACCTTTAGTTTATAAATACCACTGATGACTATCAATCTATCTATCTATACACACACACCCACACACACACACACACACACACACACACACACACACACACTTCATTTCTATATTCAAGGAGTTCAGTTAAGAAGTTCTTCTCAAAAACCAACCCTCAAGCTCAACTTTGGGGCTGACAGTGGCTCAACTTCTCCTTGCACTTCTTCGCTTTAAGATATCTCTGCCTCTCTTGGTCCAGGAAAAAAACTCAGATTGCAGCGCATTTCAACCTGGTGGACGCCGGACAGGCTGTTAAGCTTTTCATGCCCCAAAACACGAAAAGCAAACTACCCAGAATTGGGGAGTGTGTTGCATCCTGTCAAGGCCTGACAGCTCCGCTCTAGCTTCAGGGAGATGGGAGAAAATGTGCGGAGTCGTGGGGATGTTTGACATGCCTTTGTTCATGGGTGGGCAAGCCACGCACACTGCAAGCTGCATATCTCCCTAGTGAGAAGCCCCTACTGCCTTAAGTACTAGAGGCAAACAAAGCCAGCTTCAAGCCAGAAAATTATATAACATAACATAATTCTGGTCATGTGAGCCCACTTTATGTTATGGGAACAGTTTATCGGACCCAGTCTCAAGGCTATGAGGACACTACTTATCAGGCCCCTCCAAGGCCATGGGAACGCTGCTTCCCTTAGTTACCCAGACACCTGGGTGAGGAAGCCAGACCGCCTCCACTTACCCTACAGAGACTAACTATACAAGTTAGCTGGTCTTCTCTCTATACCCAGTGCCTGACTTTTTCTTATCTTAAAACATATAAGCAATTTTTCTTAAATTTAAAAACACCTAGAAGTAGCTTCTTCTTTTTCACTAGTCCTCAAATTTTCCTATGGGAAATGAAATCCATTCCAGGAGTTAGGTGTGTAGAAGAATTAAATGAAACCAAACACATAAAAAATTCATGTTGGGTACAGAAAATTAACAGCTGTAAAACTGGAAACTTGCTAGAAAGCAGTGGCTCTGAAATACATTTTTTACTCTGTAGACTAATGGAATTTCAGCATGCTGGGGAGAATGTTCTGAGCCCTTCCATTACCAGGAACTGTTCAAATGGGTTATTGTCTCCCTACTTATCATGGAGGTGGTTTAGAAAAAGCTAATCTGGAAGGGGCAAGGTGTCTTTCACCAAAGGTTTCCCGAATCCCAATCAAAGCCATTACCACGGGGTCGCAAAAGCACCACCTTTTCACCACTGCCTCACAGCTGTAGTTGTGCTATCGTTAATGTTTAATCTCTCCATGTTCAGCCTGCTATAATCACCATAATTTACCATAATGTTATGCAATTAGCAGCCTCTGTTGTGGTGAGAATTAAACACCACTCACATAGCGTTTGTGACCTCTCACCCCTCATGGAATGGGCCAGGGTGGCACTGACTGAGAGACAAAATGCAGAAACTCACAACGTGCTGCCTGCACTCACTCAGTCTGGGGGAACAAATGGAAAATTTCACTTTCCAACTGTGTATGTTGATCCTTCAGCAGCCATGTTGTGAAAGTCCAGTCCCTCCACCTTCCATGAGACACTAGTTTATTATCATCCCAGGAAGATTTCAAAAGAATTTTGTAAAGTGTGGCCATGACATTTTAATAGAACAATAACAGTTCTTAAATTTTATCTGCAACATCATCAGTAGATCACTGCGTGTTGGATATATTAAAGAAGAGGCTTCTTGGGAATTTGATGCTTCTTTATCCTGGACTGAAGTCAGTACAGACGTGACAAGTCGACTGACGTCCGTCGACAATTGGCAAGAATGTACAAATAGCTACTCATCCTCTTTATCTGAAAGGAAGACCTTTCCTTCCATACTAAAGTCCTAAGTTACATGGAACATTGTTAATCGTAAACACTATGGGAATCTGTGATTAATTCACACACCTTTCAGATCACAGAAAAAATCAATCAGAACTAGTCAGAATTAAAAAACTATTTCCTAACAACTAATATGGCAGGGTGAAAAGTGGTCAAATTTAAAGTATATATAAAACATAGGCATTTATAGAATGTTACCATTTACCACACCTGTATGCTTTTAACAAGGTTGACAATATGTTGCATGACCAGTTTAATTTTCTTTAGCACAGTAAAAATTCTCTGCATTTTTTCTAATTACCACTTCCTACAAGTCAGCTCAAATAGGAATAGACTCACTTGATTCGGTTCAATGTCCACAGCTTGACAAGCACTGATATCAAAATTAATTCTAAAATGAAACTTCAAAAAAGAAAATCCTGCTAGACAAAAGAACTACTGGGCTTGAATCACAGTTGCATCTGCATTGTGAAGTCCCACTTTTATTTTTATTGCATATAAAATAATGCCGAGGAGGCAATCGAATACCCAGAGAGAGTTCATCTGAGGCATCCAGATAGTGTCTGCCATGTGCAAGGAGAGCGGGAGCTGCTTTTATGACATCTTCAGAACTTGAAGATTGAATTACAGTTTTAGTAATCATCACTTCCCCTTCTCCAGTGTCACTTTTTGGTAATATATTGCATAGAAAAGACTTATGGTTCCAGTTTTATAAGCTTGCAATAAAAATATAACAACTGTTGTATTAAATTATTTAAGTTGTAAACCATTGTGAAAAAGGAGAAAAAGTCTTTTTCAACACGGAGGCTGAAAAACTGATTATTGTGGAGAACAAAATGTATTGTGCTGATTATTCCCAAATTTCTCCCTAGTTTAGCATGTTGTAAATCTTCCAGATATCTTTCAAATCAAGGTCTGGGTATGCAGGGTTCTTTTATTTATTGATTATTTAAAACTGGCCATGGATAGAGAAAAACAAAACCTATGTGGTTCAGGTTACCAATTTATTTTAGTTGAGTTGTGAGTGCAAATAAAGTAAGAAAAAATAATATAGAGAAACTTAAGATTAAATAAAAGATAATAACTGAAAAAAAAAACAAAATATGAAATGACTCTTCCCCAGACCAACATAAATTCTAGTGATTATTTAGTCTTTTCAGAAGTTTTTCTTATTTTATATTAGTTTTATGGTCTCAGTGTCTCTGCTTTCCAGTATTGTATATACGATTCTGCTGCTGTGTACAAAAAATGCTAGGCTAAGATGTTTTCTCTTCTCCAGTATCCCTCCAGTACCAGTCTTCTTCCAGAGATTTCTGTCCATCAGTGCCTCCTTTCATTTCCAGACCACACTTAGGAATCTAGGAGTATTCTTTGACTTGGTCAGAATTTTGACATTTTATGCTTTTGTACTCCCACGTTCTCTGCCTCCACAATTGCTGGGTATTGGAACATAGTTCAAATCAGTCACGCACACACACACACACACACTTCTTGGCCACCTGAAAGAAAAAACGGATACCCTTGAGTAAATAATAAGATTTAATTTCTCTAAAAGAAATTAGAATAAGGCCCTGGCTAGTGTAGCTCAGTGGATTGAGTGCCAGCCTGTGAACCAAAGGGCTGCAGGTCCGATTCCCAGTCAGGACACATGCCTGGGTTGCAGCAGGCAACCACATATTGGTGTTTCTCTCCCTCTCTTTCTCCTTCTTTTCCCTTCTCTCTAAAAATAAATAAATAAAATCTTCTTTAAAAAATGTAAGTAATTAGAATAAGGAAACCACATATTTTTACCTGGTAAATAAATTCAAATGAAGACTATATCCAAGAAATCAAGAGAAGGTTTGGACTAGAAAGGGCAGCAATGGAAGAATTAGGAAAGATCATCAAGAGCAAAGATGTGTCATTAGAGACAAAAGCTAACATCACCCACACCTTCATGTTCCCTGTCACTATGCACAGATGTGAAAACTGGACAGTGAAGAAGGTTGATAGGAAGAAAATTGATTCATTTAAAACATGGTGATGGAGAGACCTCTACTAGACACCCAGGACTGCCAGAAAGACAGACAAGTGGGTCCTGCAGAAAGTTAAGACTGAAACATAGCTAGAGGCAAAAATGGAAAACTAAAGGTGTCTTACTTCAGGAACATCAAGAGAAAGCAGGGTTCTTTGGAAAAGACAATAATGATGGGACATACAGAAGGTAGCAGGAAAAGAGAAGACCAGATATGAGATGAACTGACTCTATAAAAGAAGCCACAGACCTGAGTCTACAGGAGCTGAGCAGGGCTGCTGAACAGGACACTGGACATCACTCAGCCATGGGGTCACCAAGGGTTGGTGTGCATGTGGCACACACAAATCAAACCACATGGAGCATGCACTATAACTACAAAATGATTGGTCCTTCAGGGTTGTTCATGGCAATAATTCTGGCACTCTTTTCTGCTACTACAGATGTTTCTTCCTCTCACCTAGACTCAACAGCAGCAAAGGGGCCATATGCTCACTTGGATGGCAGTGATAATAACGTAACTTATATGTTCTATGCACTGTATGTTAATGTATATAATCCTGATAACATCCCAACAAAATATTATTTTTATTCTACAAATAAAGACATTTAAGTCTTGCTCATAATCATCACTAAGGCTAAAAAGTATCAGAAATATGATTCAAATTAAGCACTTGGCATTCACATGCTTACCAACAATGCTTTACTATAGCGAAATGATTCAATCTCTAAATCATCATCACCAAAAGTGAAGATAAGGATTTTAGAAAGTGTGGAAGACCTGGCCTTCCTTTCTGGTTTCTATGATTCACTTATTTGTCATGTGTTTGTTGAGTGTGGGTAATGTGCCAGAGACTATCTTGGCCTGAGCATATGAAGATGAATAACACGGTTACTGCCTTCATTATCCATTGGAAGGAAAGCACATAAACAGTTGTAGGTCAGTAGTATAATGTAACTGAAATATATACAAGGTACCAGGAGAACACTGGAAAGAAAATAAAGCTCCAGGAATTCAGTGCTTTTGCTTAACTTGGCAATTTTCAACCAGTGTGTTGTGGCACATTGGTATGCTACAAGAATTTTTAAAGTATGCAATGTCTGACTATTTAGTCAGGGGCGCTGATCACTTTTCCCTTAGATTGTCAAATTAAAAAATAACAACAGCCAACACAACAATAGCCATCCAATGTTGAATGAATCAAAATCACACCTATTTTTTGTCAGATGGGCAAAAAATGTATAAATGTATAAAATATATATTTTTGGTGTGGTGCATAATTTCAGTAATTAGTTTATATGTGCCATGAGATGAAAAAGGTCGAAAATTGCTGGCTTAACTTATTGACAGCCTATCTCCAGGAGAATAGTAGATCCTCTAAGGGAAAATCCAGAATAACTTCAACCTTAACTAAGAAGTTTGGAAGTAACTGTCTGTTTCTCATTCTCTGAACTAAGAAGAAAAATGATTAGCCAAGTCAACTCCATTCATTTACTTGAAATCAGAAGATCTTCCTCCTTCCTTCTATACCTATAGCTTTATGAGCCAGTGGCACTCAGATCAACCTGGAGCAATTCGTGTCAGAAATCTTGGAGGGAGATACCCTCCTGACATCTGGAATCCATGAAGATACATTGCTGGATTAATTAGAACCTCCTACAGCTTCACTTCCAAGTCCACAGCAGTAATACTTGAAATTAACTAGCCATAAATGCATGGATAACTAATGACAAACCTACCGATTCCTTTGGCCACCCCCTACCAAATTATTTCTGTCATCAAGAGATTCTACTGAGCTGGCTTCATTACACACGCAGGGCCCAGTGGTAGAGAACCATGCTGTTTTTTCCCTAACATCTAAATATCACCATGAATTCCCTCTGAGAATATTCCAGAAAGCACTAGATACTTTCTGTTCATATTATTAAGAACCATTAATTTGAATTCATAATACAGCAGTCAGTGTAGGTTCAAGTCACTGTGTTGGGCTTCCTAGATGGTTTCATCAGAGAGACAGAAATTGAAAACACCCTAATAAAGAAAAGGCCCCAAAACTTCTTTTTTCATTTTCTTTTTTAAAACAATTTTGTATATTTTTCCATTATCATTTAGTCCCCTTATATCACACTCTCCCCCACAATCACCACATTGTTGTCCATGTCTATGAGTCTTTTTTCCTTATTGCTCAATCCCTCCACCCTCTAAACACGCACCCCCTTAGCTGTCATCCTGCTCTCTATGAGTCTGTTTCTATTTTGCTTGTTAGTTCAGTTTGTTCCTTAGATTCCACATATGAGTCAAATTGTCATATGCTGTAACTGTCTTTCTCTGACTGGCTTATTTAACTTAGCATAATGTTCTCCAGGTCCATCCATACCATTGCAAAGGGTAAAATTTTCTTATTTTATGGCCGAGTAGTATTCCATTGTGTAAATGTTCCAAAGCTATTTTATCCATTCATCTACTGATGAACAATTGGGCTGCTTCCATATCTTGGAGATTGTAAGCAATGCTGCAGTGAACATAGGGGTGCTTATGTTCTTTTGAATTAGTGTTTTTGCTTCCTTCAGATCTATTCCCAGAAATGGGATTACTTGGTCAAAAGGCAGATTAATTTTTAATTTTTTGAGGTATCTCCATACTGCTTTCCACAGTGGCTTCACCAGTCTGCATTCCCACCAATAATACAAAAGTGTTCACCTTCCTCCACATCCTAGTCAGAACTTGTTGTTTGTTGATTTACTGACAACAGCCATTCTGACAGGCATAAGATGATATCATTGTGGTTTTAATTTACATCTCTCTGATGACTAGTGACCTTTTCATATGTCTATTGGCCTATATGTCTATCTGTATTTCTCATTTTTGGAGAAGTGTCTATTCAGGTCCTTTGCCCATTTTTTGATTGAATTGTTTGGGGGTTTTTTGGTATTGAGTTCTGTAAGTTCTTTATAACTTGTGGATATTAACCCCTTATCAAATGTATCAGCAAATATGTTCTCCCATTTATGGGTTGTCTCTTGGTTGATATTTTCCTTTGCTATGCAAAAACTTTTTAGTTTAATATAGTCCCATTTGTTAACTTTTTCTTTTGTGTCCCTTGGGATGGGGAAGATGTTGGGAAAATTGGACCTGTACATGCAGAAATATGAAGCAAAACTTCATAAATGATTCAAGATAGTTAAAATCTTTCTCTCTCTCTCTTTCTCTCTCCCCTTCCTCCTTCTCTCTTTCTTCCTGGATAACCAAGATTCTTTCTCCTCCTAAAATGGCTAGTATCTTAGAATAATGATTCTGTTAATTTTTCTACCAAAATAGAAAAGAAATAGGGTGTTTGGCCCCTGACAACAAAATTTATGAGACTACAAGTGGAAAGATCTTTAAAACAAGGTAGCCTGATTCACCTCGAATAAAGAAAGCTTTTGGGAGCTTCACCCAGATGGAGAACTGAAGGGAAGAGGATCTTCAGGGAGTTTCTTCCGCCTCGTATCATGGGATCAGGCAACCAAAGATCAGAGCATATACAATACCAGAAGATCACTATAGATGCTAAGTTTGGGATTAAAAGTCTCCTAAAGATGACGAGGAAGTGAAGGACAGTCATCTATACCAAGAATTGCAAGGAACAACATTTCTTCAGGGAAGCTATCTGTCTGGTAAAGATCTGGATCTGGAGATTTTATGTAGTGAGAAAAAATAAGAAGATTATAACCTGCACTTTATAAAAGAACTAAAAGGCAAACAAAAGTAGGGCATACATATAGTCTCTAGAAAAGAAGCATTTTTATAGTTTATTCTGTAAAGAAAAGAATACATAATAGCTTGGGGCAACCAATCAGAGATCATCGGTTTAGTTTATAGGAAAATGTCATACAGAGATAAATATTCTGTAGCTAGATACAGCAGGTCTGGAAGATAGCAACAGCTATTCTTTACCACAGGAAGTTACAAATATGGACATACCTGTGAATAATAACTGGGATTGCTGATAATGCAATAACGTTTTGCCTAACATATACCCTCAGACAGTAAGCGATAATGTCTTTGAAAACAAGGGACAATGAATCTATGTGAGGGAGTTGAAAGTACTGGTTTGTTTCATACTAGCTATCAAAGAAGTCTCTCAAAACTCCTAGTATTGGAAACAGTGACCTGGGGGTGAAAGGCTCATAGCCCTGGAACTGATCCCTTGAGCCAACCCGATCTCAATCCCTGACGACTTCAACTAATCTGCGTTGACAAACCAGTTTGGAATCAATGAAAATTATCTGTAACAAGAAACTAATTGTGTTTTTATAATTGAGTGCAATTTTTGGTGGCTTTAAATTTATATGCAAAAGACCCTGTTGACTTTTGAAATCAAAATTCATACCACTTTAAGGGAATAGTGCCTTGGGTTATGATAAATTATGGTGCTCTACTTTCTGTCTTGTGTAATATATGGTCCAAAGGCATCTAACCTGTTTAGACTGTGAATATTCTTTAATTGTTATTTATGGAGATTTTAGATTTATTTAGATAATGTAAAAAAGCACAAAACATGTACCTCTTCTACTGCTTCTATACACCATCCCTGTTTAAATGAAGCAGCAAATCACAGCCAATTTCAAGCCACGTTACAATCTCAGCTCAAATTATGCAGTGGCTTAGAATAATAAAAAGATGTCCCTACAGTTGCATCATCTTCAGGATACAGGAGACCTCAAGTGTTAGAGAGCTGCTGAGAGGCAAAGTGGATGAGCCAATGAACCAGTGCTGAATTTATATTGTACTTTTCACACAGGAAGATTATCTAGGCCTTCAGTACACCTATACATGAATCCATGTGTGACGTCTAACTCTTTTCACTTAATTTCCTTATGGACCATTTTTCTGGAAAGGAAGATGGGAAATTTCAGCCAGCCACAAATGGACTGAGACCCGCCAATCTCATTTCACATCAAGCAGGTGTCCCAGACAGGGTTTGAAACTAAGCGACAAAGGTGAAAAAAAAATGAAAATGCTATTAGAGCTAAACAGATGGCCCTTCTTAGGAGCTACATCATCGGCTTAAACTGAGTTTGTCTGAGTATCTAAGAGAAAACTTTGCCTCATAATTCTTTGCAATTTAATATTATTAAAATCCTTTTTTTTAGCAGAAAGTGTTAACATATCTAGTAGAAGGACCTTACTAATCTTTTCACTCTCACAGAAGAAAGAAGGCGAAAGGCCAGGACTTCAAGCCCCAGGCCTGAGAGGGCATGCTGTCAGGGCTGTACTTTAGCAGATGCAGGAGCTATAAGAAAGCTTCACCCCTTAACCAACATGCTCTTTTTGGGGCTAAACACAGAACTCTTCAAACCATGCTCTGCCTTAGATAGATAAAAACCCCTTTGAATATTTACTAGGCTCATCTAACATACCTGCACTAGTTTTATTGAGGATTTTAAGAAGACTATTAATGTTTGTTCTGAAGAGATGTACCACAGTACCAAGTACATGTAGGGCAATAGGGGAAAGGCTAAAGAGCCCTTGTTTAATAGGATTTACATGCTATGTGAGTCCAAATTGTTTATCTGCCTGATAGAATTTTTATAAAGCCTAAAATAAATATCCATAAACTTAACATAGATGCAGGAGAACTAAAAAGCTGCTTGTTTTATTTCTTCAAAGTTTGCACTTTTTTCCCATGACATAACAGTAAATAGCATGATAAAATGCCTTTAATATATCATAAATTATAGAAAATAACCATGAACTTTTAGGGATAGTTTGGGATATGAGTACTTTGATATTAATATTGTAGATGCTCTTCAAATATAAGCAAGCAATAGTGCCAAACTCATAATTTTTCAAGTAAATCATGAATGTGATATAAATTAAAAATTAGAATACTTAACACATCTAGAAAAAATCTTTTAGAATAGTCTAATTTATGCATAAAATACATTAGGTTATAATTGTACAAATTGGAAAACCATTGATAGTGGACCCAGGGCTACTATGAAAGTATCTGAAAGTCTGTTCAATTTTGTTCTCTGGGTGTCCCCAAATTATAAATTGCCTGGTTTAATGGTCCCATCTTATAGATTCAAGTAATTCTTTAGTCCTCTAATGTATTTACCAACTATCTTAATATCATTTAAAGGAAATAATGAAGCAGAAGCAACTTTCAAAGGATACAGCAGCAGTGCCCTGGACCGTCTTCAAGAATGTCTCTCTGTTCTCCAATCGACAACTTCAGCCGTGACTTGTCACAAGCCCCATCTCTGTGTGTCATCTCTGTATAGGGTATCTCCACCTGAATGTTTCAGATATTACAAACAAGGCCGAAGCAATGCATGACTTATATCAAACCCTGGCCAGCTGCCTGTTTTAGAAAGTAAGGTTTTATTGAAACTCAGCTACACATGTTCATTTACATGTCATCTATGGCTTCTCTTGCTTTACAATGACAGCACTGAGTACCAGAAACAGAGACTGTATGGCCCTCAAAGCCTAAAATATTTACTACCTGGTCCTTTATGGAAAAAAAAAAATCCAACCAGTTATAAACACAAAGGAGAACTTACAATCTTTCCCCCCAAATATGTGCCTCATCTCAGGTCCTATTATTATAACTCTAATTTGAGAGTTTGTCATAACATATTCATATTATTGCACAGAATACTCCAAAACTTAGTGACTTAACTACCATGTATTATATTTCCTGATTTTGTAATAAGCAGTTTGGGCAAGGCTCAACTCAGCTATTGTTCTATTCCATGTGGCATTAACAAGAATCACTCATCGGAATTTATCTGGCAGCTGGCTTGTTTGAATGGCTCAAGGCAGCCTCACAGGCCTGCCTGGTGCTTTGGTGCAAGTGGATTCAGCGAGGCCCTTTTGCCTGCTGGTAATCTCAGGGCCTCTCCACGTGATCACTTCAGCAGGATGGTTGAACATCTTACATGTCAATTCAGGGTTCCAAAATACTAAAATGGAACCTGCCAGTCTTTTTAAAGGCTAGTCCCAAAACTAGCACAGCATCTTTTTCACAGGCCTTCCCAAATTCAAGGGGAAAGGAAATATACCCTACCTCCCAAGGGGAGAATTGTCCAGAAATTCGTGGCCATCTTTAATCTTCTACTTCCTCCTAACTTGTGTCTCTGCCTCAAATGCTACTATTACATTTCAGCAGCCTGGATGAACACGTTACAATGGACAGGGAGAGACAAAACCATTTAAGGGAATGGGGAAAGAGGCCAGTTACAACTCAATGTTTTATATGAACTAGATACCAAATAAATATTAAATGAAGAAAATAATCCCACATCACAACTGATGGATTTGTGTGGAGAAGCCAATGAATGAAATTTTAAGCATGACACAGTCCTTTGGACACTTTCACCAAGCATGATTAATTCTAGTATTAAAGAACAAATATAATTTAATTTACATCTCTTGAAATAAAATCATATTAAAGGGGGCAAAGTGTCACAGAAAAGAAGGAGGTATAATTAATTTAAGATTGAATCTCTTTGCTATGACCCAGATTTCTTACGCCCTGAGTCGATATTTTGTTTATTTGTTTCCCTGGCACCATAACAGTACGGGAAACATCAAGGGTATTCAATAAATATCATTCTTGTCTGAAGCGATCCACTTGTGCTAGTGTTCTATATGCAATAGAACGAAATTAAGTAGATAATGTTCCTGACATCTAGTTGCAACATTGTCTTATGAAAGTCACGATCTTAGGTAAAATTTTTCCATTTGGAGGTTATATTTTACAAAATAAATTACAAATAAGCATGTTTGCTATAGTGTTTACTGCTTTAGGACCAAAATGTGTATATATTTTAGTCCAGAATATGGCCCAGTTTGGTTTCTTAAGATCTGGCATTACCTTACTCAGCTTCTGAATTTATTCCAGTAGCAATAAGAAGAGGGTTTGACTAGGTAATTCAGACAAAATTCAGAAAATATTTCTTTATTAATTAAAATTCTATTACACAATAATACTAAGACCTATAACAAGCTATTTTACCAGTTTGAGTCTCATTTGTGCCATACATTAAAGGACAATAATAAAAACTCTTTCTTACTGCTGGCAGTCCAAGACGACATTAGAAGTGGCCTAGCCTTCTCTTGCAGAAAAGCCTAATGGCTGGCTAATTTTGAGAATGAATTTCTTCCCTGCTGCTGTTTTTAACCATAGAGACAGTCATTTGAATGCTTTACAGAAAAAGGCCCCAAGACTCCTCGTGTTTCACCTTTTCATTGCACTGCCGATCATTTAGAGGGCAGACTTGTTCCAGACAGCTTTAATTAAACTGTACCAAGGACGAAGATAGATGTCAATGGAAATGATCCATAACATGAGGCTGAGCATGTATTTAACAGTGTTCCATCCAGTTCAATCACCTTCTAGCATTTCAGTAGCTTTATATTCACATAGCAAAGGCTAAATGTGTGTATGTGTGTGTTTTTTTAAATCCACCCCATTAGTGGCCATATGCTTGGGCTCCAATGGCTACAGGAACTGTCTGCAATCTGCCAGGGACTTAGGGACATCAATAATTTGTGAATAGTGGTGTTGGTACTGGTCGAAGGGTTAAGTGCTCTGCACAACCGGGGCACCTCTTTGGGGATTTGAACTCTTAGTTGACTGTTAGGAACCTTGTCCCCTGTGAGGTTTCCTAGTACATGCTGCTTGTCAGATGCATCCAGCTGTAGCTGGGAAGCATTATTAGTGCTGGGATTTAAAGATCCGTGTTAAGTACTGATAGGATGGTATCTTTGAGTTAAAAAGCAGAGTTTATTGTGGCAACCTAAAAGAGGTTTTCGTGTTCCATGTTAAGCATGTTTTTTTCCTTTTGCCCATTCTTCCATAAATTCCTTGTGAATAGATAGCATAGCATCCTTTTGAGGAAGAGTTTATGTTTAACATTGATTCCTAAAACTTGCTGGTAGATTAAATTGCATCAGCCAAAGTGGGAAGATAAACATCTTCTTAAAATAAGAATAAGTTTTGGCACAAAAAGATTTCCTTCCTATTCTTTTACTTAAAGAGTGAGGAACAGGTAACATGATTGATTTTTGAAGTTTAATCCACATATTGGTCTTGCTGGAAGACTTCTTAAATATAGTTGTTTTAATACTGACCCAACAGCAACAGAGATCATATAAAACCTTTTGCTTCACGTGCTGGCATATAGCTTCATGTAGATACAAGCCTTGTCTGTCTCACCCACTCTTGTAGTCCTTGTACTTGGTGCAATGCCTGGAAGATAGTGTTTAATAAATGCTTACTGAGTGAACGTATGGAGGAGTGGAGGGAGGGATGGATGGATGGATGGATGGATGGAAGGAAGAAAAACAGGAAGGCAATGAAACACTTGGGAAAACAATCTTGTCAGTTTAACATGCACACAAGTGGTTGTTCTCTGTTATTTTCAAGAAGCCATAGGATCTGGGAGTGGATGTTTAGCAATAAAACATGTTTCAACAGTTTTAATGGATATGGATTTCAGAGCTAACTTATATTATTATGACCTCTTGGTAATAGTGGTACTTAGTTTCCTTGTTAGGTAAATGATAGGAATAATTATGTGCGATGACAGATTTCCATCAAATTATTTTTTCTACCACATGTTTTGTTTCAGTCTGGCCGAATACCCCCATAGTAAATTATATTGTGGTTTTATTAAGGAGGGTAATGACTATCACACAAGGAATCTTTACTCTTTCTCTCCTTGAATATTTAACTGATCTTAAAGATAAAGATAGTGTGTCTAGTTTGCAGTTGATATTCAGTGTGTTCTTGTTTCCAGTAATTCCACCCTTCTTGCCCTGGAGTAGTTTTACCCATCCCTTAATTGTCCCTAGCTGATGTGTAGAAGGTCTTTCTGAACTTCTTAACTGAACAATGAGGCCTCAGTGGATACCTAGATTGTGTCTGCTTGGGAAAATGCCAAGCACTAATGAGTATTTTGTTTAATGTAATGGAAACTGAAAGTGCACAGCTTCTTCCTTGACTGATCAATGCCCACTTCTGTTGTTTGAATGTATCTATACATTCTGAATTCTAGAAGAAAGGTCACAAGAGGGCAGAGCACTTAAGCCACCCAGAAAGGACTTGAAGATTTAGAAGTTGTGCTTTTATGGGGCTCAGCATAGGTAGAAAGTACTTGAGTTAGTACTGTAGCACCTCCTCCTCTGTGTTCAGATCTGCTATTCTTTCTTTCAGAGCCAAATCTGATCATCTTAAACATTTTCATGTTAATTTTTAAATTTTTATGTTAACTTTTTAAACAATAATGAGGCGATGAATTATGTTCTTGGATTTGAAGCCAGGCAATATGTAATTCTATGTAATTGTCTCTATAATTTATCATTAATTTACTATTATAAAATATTTTATGTATATTATATTTACTTTATTGTTTGTTTTTTTCAAGTTCAAATTTTAGTGTAAATAATTAAAACACTACATTTCTGTTACATTAAAAAGTCAGATTTGCTGAAAATCCAAATCTTAACATGATCAAGTATGTTTGAGTGAAGAATAATGATTTCCAGGTGGTACTAACATTCTACACAGAACTAAGTGGAAAATGGAGAGGGTGTTTCTAGGATTTCATTGAACCATAACTGGTTGAAGAGACACCGAGCTCCTTTGGTAGTATTTATAATTTATAGGCTACCTGAATGTGCTAGATAATTTTCAAAAGTAAAGATTTCAAGCCATTTAAAAACTCAAAAGAGATTTACTTCCCATCTAAAGCTTCCAGGGTTTAGAGATTTCATAAAAGCTTTATGGAGATGGTAAGAAAAGATGGATTTTGAATCTGGAGAATGGAAATAATTAAATTCCACAACTTTCGAGTGTAATGACTCACTTTCTCTTTATTTATGTCCAAGCCATCATCTTGCTTCAATCACACTATCTGGTGCCTTTGGAGACTCTGGTACTACACAAGCCTTCCCAAACTAGAGTTCATAATAGGAACCTGGCCTGACCCTTAATAATTGTTACTTTACCAAAACATTATAGTACCTAAACTAAGTTGCTCATTACACCAAACATGAAGTCCTTTGACCTTTTAGGTTCAATGTCAGTCAGCCCTACTTCTGTCAATCCTTGCCTCTAGTGTCAACAAGTTTCAATTGGAATAAATTCAGGAATTAATAGTTTTCTTAACCCACAGACACTCAAAATGTGTAATTCCTATGCATTATAATTTTTATCTAGCTAATAATTTGCTTATGTCTTCTGTACTTTTAAATAATGGTTGGTGATTAGACATCATTTTGAGTATATCATTAAACGACGTAACAGTAAGTAGTTAGCTATCAATGATCCCCATATAGAGTATAGGATTCATGTAAAAGTCTTCACTATAAAATGTTTTCCTAAGGGAAACTTAAAGCACATGAACTGCAAATTCAACAAAAGTGGCTGTTTTTTAATCCTGCAATCATGGGTGGGGGTTGGGATAAATCTTCTTGAAAAGAATATTCAAATATTTGCTTGGCCCTAGCATAATGTAATAGCAGGTTTATTTTTTTAAGTTGTGGTATTTTTCAGATTGTCAAATGTGTATCAAAGAGTTATTCTCTTGGCAAATTTTGTGAATTTCAGTTTCTTTTTTTGACAACTTAAAATTCAATTACCCAATTATACCTCTAAAGGTCATTGGTCTAATGTGGCAACTTTGTGACAGTTTTAGTTACAAGAGAATTTCTCAATTTACAGGAGAAATTCTTCCCTATGAGATTTTTATTGTACCTGAAAGTTAGATGATATTTTGAAAAGATTTTTGTTTTCTTGTGTTTTTACTATTTATTAATAAAAATAGATACTTAATATTTCTTTCAATCTCACATTTACAATGTACCATATCTCATGGTTCACCTCTTTGATTAACATCATCAAAGTAACAGCAAATGCCTTCTGATATTGCTGGTTTTTATCATTAGATTTTATTCGCAAATGTTTTTTAGGGTTGTTTTCCTTTGTTTTATTTTAAATAACCTTAACCTGAACTTTATTTCCGGAAAGGCATTTTTATTTCAATCACATTACAAGTAGAACTTCTGCTAAGATGAAAAAACAGAAAAGTTGGGGACCTGGTAAATACTTCAATATTAATCCCATTTGGTGTAATAATGAGGAACTCCTCGGGCTAAACCTAACACAAAACCAGACACAATGGGTGCTGCATAGCAGACTCCTGCAAGACTTTGCAGTGATAGATAAATATATTCAACAACTATTGATTGTGCCCCTTCCCTGTGCAAGGTCAAGAGTGAAAATTAATCATTTTCTTGTCTTTGCATTTTAGAGTTCCAGATGTTGCTAGAAACAGAGATGAACCAGATGGCACCCACATTGGTTCTGGTACCGATGACCCATTTACCCAGAGGAGAAATGACCCATGGGGCTTGCGGGCTTAACATTGAGACCACCAAACAAGGTTTCCTCAACTCTTCTTGAGAAGTAAGCCTTTTGTACTAACTGTTCTCAGCACTGTTCTGAAGGGTCTTTGTCTCATGGGTGCAAAACTGGCTTAAGGATTTTAATACTACAGTTCACAGCCCTTTGGTTAAGCAGAAAGGTCCAAAATAAGCTTTTCTACCTAGGTATAAAATTGTGTTTTGCTTCAAGGGTTCAAAAATATTTCATATTAACAGAAACTTCCTGAACTCTTAGCTGTTTAATATAGCTGTATAAAGTCAGCTTCTTCTGAGCCACTGGTTGAAACTTGTAAATGGAATGATCTTTTTGGTATTGTGGTTTATCATTTATATCAGCAGCATCATTTCTTGTGCACTGACTGGAGAAGTTGTAGTTCTGGCTAAGAATTGTATCTGGCATTCTATATGGCTTCCCTATCAACTCACTTTTGAGGCCCTGCATTTAGTAGAGAATGCTCCTTTCTACACCAGATTGTTATTTTCATCCACTATTGTGGGAAGAATATGTTATACCTGCCTCATCTCATTTAGTCCTCACAGTGATTTTCAAAAGTACAGAGGTCACAAATGACTGATCGTAGCCATTGCTAACTGGAGAACCAGGACTTGACCCAGGTGATCTGATACCAGAACTCTCATTCTTAGCCATTTCATGTATACTTCTCCAAGAGTGGTCTTTCTGTGATTACAATTATATAATGGGTTTTCTAAATCTGTTAGAAAAGTGAATAATAAGAACATAAAAACGAACTCCTAGTCAAAATGTAAGCTTTTTTATTAGTGCACCGGTGTTGGAGCTAGAGATCAGAGGCATGTACACGGACTTCTAATTTACAGGTTGGCACAAATGAGTAGGAAATGTGAAGATGAGAGACTCCTGCCTTTTAGAAATCTAGCCCGATCTTCCACAGCCGAATCATTTGGATGCACATTCTGCAGTGCCTTCAGCTTCCCTGCCATAGTCACAGTTTCCGTGCTGCTTTTTTAGTGTATGTGATAAGGTTTATTTTAAATAAAAGGTGAATGTGACTTTTATTTTTCCCTGTGATATATAAACATAAACTGATAAAAGTTCCTCTTGAAACTTCTCCAAGTAATGGCATGCATTTCCAATTAATCTCATAATTTGTTTTTAACTGTTTGGCCATGTTCTGTAATTGATAGATGTTATTTTAATTCAGATACAGATTGAGAGAGAGGGGGAGAGAGAGAGAGAGAATGCCCAGACCAGAGAACAGGATATGCATCAACTTTCAGACACATTGTATTCACTCAGTCAATTAACGTTTTTTGAGACCCCAACACACTTTGGTAACCATTGTTGTCAGTTCTTAACAAATTGCAAAAAATGGCCTTCCCTAAAAGATCCAGCCAATTGGTGACAAAGTTTTCAAAGAGTCTAGAACAAACCAATTAGCTTTAGAGAGTGAGGGGTCAATGGAAAACCACTTAAATCTCTAGAAAAAAAAACTGCATTTAAGGAGCAGTTTTGCTGATGGAACTGGTAGACTGGGAGAGAGAAGGGCTAGGTCAAGGTGTGCAATGACAGTGAAGAAAACAGCTCAGAGCAGAAAGTAAAGCAACACTGAGAGAGTAAAACCAACACACTTTTCTTTCATTATTACCCACACAATAGCATCCAAATCCCTTCGCCGAGCCAGCTTGCAATGCCCTCTGCAACTCAGTGCCGACCTGCTTCCTGAGTCTCATTTGCCAGCACTCTCCATGTGTTTTCCATCCTGCCATCACCCTGGGTGCTGTCCCCCACAGCGTGGCACACCTTCATGTGTCTGTGCCCCTGAACATGTTTCCTCTTCTGCCCTCGCCTCTTCTGCTTGGCAAAGTCTTACTCAGTTTTTCAACCTTCAAATGCCACTCTCTTTTTATGAAAACTTTGCAAACACTCCTCTTCCCCACCTTCACTCAGCACACCCAACAACCACAAGTCATTGCCTTCTCCCTGAGCTTCTCCCTAGTTCTTTCCGATCTTCCCTATGATGTCGACATTTGCTAGGGATCAAAAGCATATCTTACTTATCCCTGTGCACCAAGCTCGTAGTCGGCATTCGACACGTTGATATTGATACACGTGGCCTCTGTGTGTCAAGGCTGGTTTCCACCCCCCGGCCCCTCCATGATATCCATCCTCTCTCCCTCTTATTCTTCCGATAATGATGAGAAGTAGTGTTGGTACAACTTTTCATAAATTACCAAGCACTTTCAAATGTGTATTTGTGTTTTAGGGCTGCCATAATAAAATACCACAGACTAGGTGCCTCGAACAACAGAAATTTGTTTTCTTACAGTTCTGGAAGCGAGAAGTTCAAGATCAGGGTGTCAGCAGGTTGATTTTTTCTGAGGTCCCTCTCCTTGGCTTGCAGAAGGCCACCGTCTCACCTGCTCACGTCATCACCCCTCAGTTTGTGTTGCCTGTGTCCTAATCTCCACTTCTTATAAATTTACCATTCACCCATATGACTTCATTTTACTTTAATTACCTCTTTAAAGGCTCTGTCTCCAAGTCCAGCTACACCATAAAAACCAGAAGTTAGGACTTAAACAAAGGCATTTGGGAGGGAACACAATTCAGCTCAGAGCAGTGTCTATTTTCTCATCCATCCTCACAAGCAACAGCTTAGCCACTCGGTAGCTCGGCACTGTTCTCACAGTGAGCGTCTTCCAAGGACAGCTCTTCTCTGCCTAACTTCACTCCTTCGGGCTTTTGAGGACTAGGCCTCAGGTCTGTTTATTTTGGAAAGGGGCTGTGTTCCTTATGAGTGAATAGAAACAATACTTCAAAATTCTCAGGTTTCTTAAGTTTAATCTGTCAAAAACCACACCCCAGTTTCAATATAAGAAGAAAATGGAAAAGCCTCCCCTTTCCTAGCACTTTAAAATAGTAAAACGATGTAATACTTCTTTTTTAACTTTTAAAAAATATTTTCTTTTTTAGCCCTGGCTGATGTAGCTCAGTGGATTAAGCATGGGCCTATGAACCAAAGGGTTGCAGGTTCGATTCCCAGTCAGGACACCTGCCTTGGTTGTGGGCCAGGTGTCCAGTAAAGGGCACGTAAGAGACAACCATACATCAATGTTTCCCTCTCTTTCTCCTCCTCTCCCCATCTAAAACAAATAAATAAAATCTTTAAAAAAAACACTTTTTAATTATAGCTTACATTTAATATTTTGGTTTTTTGTCATTATTAAAGGCCTGACTAAGGGATTTAATTGTGCACACATTACCACTTGAACTGGACAAATGCTGGCCTCGTTAACAATGGAGACGGGTATTTGCTGGCCTGTTCAGCAGCATACCTTCTGACCCTGGGAACCATGAAACACCCATCAACCTAGACAGCTCCTTTCATGTGAAAAGAAGGGCTAACTTTTCAAAAGAGTCTTAATCCTAGGCCAAGCTGCTTTGCTCATGCAACTCTCCCTTGGTCCCATGTTATACAGGAGTGAGCTGGGAATTCTCCAGCGGTATGGAGACACTGTGTGGTGCGGGTCCCACCCATTTCTGTCTCCCTCATAAGTCACTCTCACACTGTGCCCAGGAAAAGCCGTCAGAGGCACTCCCAGTGCGTGTTAGCACTGCGCCCGAGCTCCACGTGGGAGCCATGATGGCTGTGACCCCGACCATGACCTGGCTATGGAGCTGGTCCGAACTCTGGCCTGCCGAACTTCAGAAGGGCAGTCACTGCCCCTGCCTGCCTCACTCACATGTTGAAAAGTGGGGAAATAGTGCAGAGGCTCAACACATGGTCTTAGATTACTCCTCTCCAATCAAGATTTATTTTCCTTCTTCTTATGAGGTAGAAAACATGAAAGCATCCTTATGGAAGGATAATTTTTGAAATGTTTCAGGGGATGAGGAATTTCTGATTCTGCCTTACCACACCACTGGTTCTTTCCTCTCCGTCTTCCTTCTTCCTTTTACTTCCCCAGGCTTTGAACTGAAACTGTTTCCATCTACATGGCGATGCAACTTATGTGTGTAAATAAGTGCAGATAGCTGTTAAATGTTCAGGAAGTAGCATAATCATCTTTTTACATAATTTGTGCTCGTGAGTGTTTTTTCATTGTCATTTCCCAGATCCACTGCCGAAGAGCATTTCCCAGGGATCTTTGTAGCAATGTAAGCAGCCAAACTCTGGCCACGAGAGATCCAGGATACTATATGAAAAAAAAAACACCTGTAAGATCTGAAACTTAAAAAATGTTTGCCATTAGGTGATAGACTCTAACATTAATATTTAACTAGCAAGATTTTGATCTTGGACACACAAATATATACTTGTGTACATTTTGGTTCTGGAATATTCAAAAAAAGTAATGTGGATCAATTGTATTCTGTTTCCTTTATTCTATTAATCATAGGCTCTTGCCAGAAAAATGTAGGATGTAGGGACTGTATCAAATTAGTCTATGCTGATGATTATCCCAGCATCCAAAATACAAAGGTGTGTTAGAAGACTCTCTCAAGACACGAAATAGGTTGTAGGCAGTTACAAAAAGTGAGCATTTTTTTTCATGAGTCTTGACTTCTCTCTTGCATATGTATATCAGGCTGTGAAAATACCTGTCAGGTTTGTTATTTTTTTTTCAAGATCTGTGTTGGATGTGTACATGTCGTCCTCTTGCCTGTCTCTCCTAAGGGCTCTTCGTGCCCTTTCCCTTACTGTGGAGCAGTGAGAGAGATGGATAGATCAGGCTTAGCAAGGAGCATTTGCAAAAAGCAGAAACAGATTTACTAACTCTGACGATGCCTCCTAGTGAGTCCTTACCGTGCACTTGGCTGGGTTGCCATAAAGCTGGCTGAGCCAATGGCCCTAAGTAGGTTAAAAGATGACTTCCACAGATTTTAAGCAGGGATGATTCTATTCTTTCCTTTCACCAGTTTCATGGTTAGAGGGTTCACGCGCTGATTTGCTGCACCACACAGGCTGGCTCACAGTCCCTGTCAGCCTTCTGAAGTCGATGGCATCAGATCTGACTGTCTCCTGAGAAAGCGTAAGAGAGAGAGAGGTCTGCGCCTCTCTCCTTCAAGACACTCTCTTTAATCATTATCTCCTACCCGTGTGCACTGGCCTACTCTAGCAAAATACAGTGATTGAATAAAACTTTTATTTCAAATAATGAATGCATTGATCTAATACAGTACAGGGTCTGCACGATATGGTATGTATTATAGTTCCCTAAAGGAGCACTGAAACCTTAATATAGGACAAGAAGTTATTATTGGTCCGAGTTAAATCATAGCTACTTCTTTTAAACTGCATACCTTAATAAGATACCAACCCATTTAATACTTTTTAGAAAATCTGTTATCTTATGTAAATGCTTAATGTTTTCCAGGTATTTTAAAGCCACCTGTTTTTCCTATCACAAGTACATCTGGCATCAGGCAAACAGATTATAGTCATGGACAACTGACTAATTTATGATGTTTTTATATTTTCATATTTTTGCCAGACTAATCCAGGTTGATATATTGGCCTAGCTTACAAAGATGAATCTTGAAATCTTTCACTCTTATAACCCTTTTTACCTTCTTCTCTTCTAAACTCTAGAACATTTTTGGCATGTTCCAAAATTTAATTAGAAAACACAGACAGGGAGAGCAGAGTGAAGCCTTATGTTCCGTCCACCTAGTGTTCCTTCCACAGCTGACTTTCTCGAAGGAATCGTAATTGTGTGTTGATTTTGAAAGATCTTTGTAGTTTTCATCATCCTTCCTTCCTAAGTTCACTAGACACATTGTCACTTGTGTTTGCATCCTAAGGTGAGATGTGTGCTTTGTCTAAACGGAGTGGGAATTTGGTAAATCAAAGCAGAAGACTCAGATGCCTGCCTCTGCAAAAGAAACGGGAAATTGTGCCACAATGAAGAGAAGTAAGACTGTATTTTCTGTGGTGGTTGTGCTTCGGCATCTTGAGTCAAAGAGGCCAAGTCCACTCACCTTGTCAGATCATCTTTTTGATCTGACACCCCCTAGTGGACCTCCCTTAGCTATTTATGGAGAATCTTAACTGCTGGCTTCACTATGCCATCTTCTTCCTTTAAATATCCACCCAAGGTCCCAAAGTAATGGACGTGTTTTTAATAAATTTAATATATAAATCATTTATCAGATATACTTCAAAACAGAGCAGCTATCAGAACACCCTGAAAGATTCATTAGAACATTTTTTTTGCAGACATGTCAAAAAGTTTAATGAATGTGTGTCAACTCAAAACTGAGATGAGAAATGGCAAAGCGCTTTATGGATTGGGAGTCCAGAAGATAAGAATTCTAATCTTGTCTCCATTGCTGTCTTATTTAATGACCATAGTAATGTTAATGACTTATTCCTAACTACTCTTCCCTCGGGCAAAAAAAATTTTTAAATAAAATAAAAAAGGAACAATATCTGTAGAGAATTTTGAGCCTCCAAGAGAACGGCCTTAAATTCATTCGGCATAATAAAGCCTTGCTTTTATAAGCACAGCGTTATCTTGGCTGGATTCAAGTTCCAGATGACCATAGCTTGGTACTTAACCTTGGGTTACTCCGTTATTGAAGAGGACTAGGTGGTTTTTTGCTATTGTACATAATACTGCAATGAACATCTTTAAACACATAGATATGCTTGTGCATTTATGTGATTATATATGTAGGGAGAATTCCTGAAAGTGGGCTTCTTCACTCTATGGTTAGGTAAATTTAAAATGTCCACGTATATTGCTAAATAGCCCTCCAAAGAGCTTATAACAGTGTCCATAGGTTCTTATTTCTCCATACCTTTATCCACACTAGTCACTGCCAATTCTAATTGTTCATCTTTATTAGTCTCAGAAGTGAAAGATGCAATTTGATTTGAATTTGCAGTTCTTTAATCTTGAGTAAAGATGCTTATCTTTTCACATTTTAGTGACTGTTTCTTAGCTTATGCACTCTCGGTTTTCTGCTAGGTACTTGGTGTTTTTTTTTTTTATTGCTTTGTAAAAAGCTCTTGGTAGATTAAGATCTTTGAAAAAAGCAAATTTGGAAAGCAATTCTGATTTATTTCAGTCATGAGGGATATTTATAAATTTGAAAATTTATGGGAATGGGTATTACTAACTGAAAAAGGACCAAACCTCCCTAGGACAGTGGAAGGCCCTAGCTGTGTATCACCTGAGTTATTTCTGTAATAATCTTTGAAATAATCCATATTATATGTAAAGCACAATGCAAAGAAGTCCAAGATGTGATCTCTGCCCTTAAGGAGTTCATAGTAAAGAACATAAGATACACTCACGTGACATGATAATAATCTGTGACAATGAAAGGAATGAGTGATGTGGACCGTAAATGTTCTAGGAACTAAGGAAAGAATGTGCATCTTCAGTTGGAGTGGTTAAAGAATATTGCTTAAGAGAAAACACATGCTGACTAGACAGAGAGAAAGATTTGAAAGTACGAAAGTGAGAAGCAAGTGAAAGGAAACAGTAAATAGACAAAGTGACTAGACTAGGGGCTTGGATACGAGCACAGGAAAGTTTGCATATGGAGGGATGGGTTGGGATCAAATTATTGAAGGCCATTGCTGCCTGGCTTAGCTTGGATTCTATAGTGTAAG
Source organism: Phyllostomus hastatus (assembly GCF_019186645.2). Classification (NCBI taxonomy): domain Eukaryota; kingdom Metazoa; phylum Chordata; class Mammalia; order Chiroptera; family Phyllostomidae; genus Phyllostomus; species Phyllostomus hastatus. The sequence continues at coordinate 3,897,161 of NW_025334033.1, read as the reverse complement.
AGCAATTTAATGTGTTTGAAAAGATCATCGACATAATAAAAATGATTTTTAGAATGATCATTTTGACCTGTAAATAATGAATAAATGAATAAATGAATGAATGGAAAATATTGAGTTGGGAAAGTGGGTGACGTACTAATAATTCTGTGGGAGAGAATCAACTACTTTAAAGGAAAGGTGGCTTGCATTCAATGTACACTGCATGAAGTTGCTATGGAACTAATGCTACATAATGTTATCTAAGAAAATAAGACATCCGAATAAGAATTCTTTGTGTATATGTTGAACATTCCAGTGCAGTGCCTTTTTCTAAATCTGTGATTCAGCTTTCATGCCCCTCCGCTCACTCACTCTAATGATGGTAAGCCTTTCTTTGTTGGGTCTGGAATTCATACAGTTTTTTTGCAGACCTAGACATTCCAAACATGCTATTGTCATTACACCTCATCTGTCATCCTAAGGAATGGCTTTATTTATTCTTGTGATTTGGAGAAATGAGGTGATGGTAGAAAGGGCTTAGAATAATGGGGGAAAGGTGTTGGTTTCATAGAACCAGCAATTCCTTTCTTACTTCATTTCCTTTATATGTTGGTAAGAGTTAGGTAATTGATCTGAGCTCCCTGCACTGTAACACGCAGCATTCATTCAACAAGTATTTACTGAGCACCTACAATGTGTCAGGCACTGTGCAAAGTACTGAGAACATTGTTTAAAAAATAGAGCCAGTCCTTGCTCTTCTGAAGCTTACAGCCTGGAGGAATGCATATAAACAAGGGCACATTCTGTTGCTGCTCCTCACATGTGACAAGGGGCTGGGACATTTTAAAATTTTCCTCCACATAACAATCCTATTCTGCCCTACTCCAGTTTACTGCATGCATTGCTATGCTTACATTCCTTTGTGTACTGAGGTATATAATCCACTTCTGATGTACATAAGAGGATAAAAGGGATTCAAATAATAAATATCTGGCAAGCTTACTGCAAAATACCAGATGTGCTGGTGGCTATGAAGATCAGCAAAGAATAAAACAAGAAACCAATCTGTGGAATTGGAGAGATGCAGTGAATGCATCTGCAAAGGAAAACTTTCTAAGGTGTTGAGCAGTACGTACTAAATAGATGGCACAAGCAGTAGGTGCTATGGGAACTTAGAAAAGGAGGCATCACTTCCAGAAGAGGTGAGCTTAGTACTGTGCCTTGAAGGATGGGTCAGATTTGAACAGGTAGAGGAGATAGGACAAGTCTGTGGGCATTAGTGATAGCTCCTGCCTTTTTAAAAAGCTGTTTCATTGATTTCTTTATTTTGTATCTTGTATTCTACTTCTTCCTCTTGAATATATATATTCACTTTTTAAAATTATATTTATTGGGATGACATTGGTTAATAAGATTATATAGGCTCTAAGTGTACAATTCTATGACACATCATCTGCATATTACATTGTGTGTCCACCACCCAAAGTCAAATCTTCATCTATCACCATATATTTGACCCCCTTTACCCTTTACTGCCCCCACACCCTTTTCTCTGGGAACCTTTGGGGTTGCCAAGGAGAACAGTCCAATACAAACCGACTTACGCAGATGAAGCGGTCCTGGGCTCCAGGCATGGCTGGAGTCATGCAGTCCTACATTTTAAATTGATTTCTCTTTCTCTCTTCATCTCTTGGCTCAGCTGTCCTCTGCACTGGCTTCGGTCAGACTGACTCACTCCATGCGGTAGCTGTCAGGGTAGCTTTCCCCTTACTCCCTTAACCACCCAAAGGAAAAAAAAAACTTCTCTTCCCAGTAATTCTAAAAATGCCTAGGACTTACCCTGATGGAACAAACATATCATTTTCCCCTTCCTGAACCAATCCCTGTAGCTAAGGGGGTGCAATTCTCTGATTGGTCAGGTCTCAGTGATGTTTCCACCCTTGACACAGAAGCACGTGGGGTCAGCCTCATCTAAGCAATATCAGAACAGGAGAAGTGGTTCTCCAAGGGAAAAAGTTGTAGTGCTGTTACCAAAAATTAATTAACAGTCATCATCACTATCATTGTAAACACTCTATAAGAAAGAACTTACTATGTACTATTCTAAACAACTTTTGCATATTATGTATTTACTCCTAATATCCCTGTGAAGCAGGTAACCTCATACCCATTTTCATATGGGGAAACTGAGGCATAGAGATTTTAAGTAATTTATCACATGGCTAGTAAGTGGCAGACCAGGGAGTTGAACCAGGCCATCGTACTGCCAGGTCCACTATAGTATACATACTAAAATTGACTTCTGTACACAAAGACAATTAGCTGACACTTAGGCTGAAATCAGCAAAGTACATCTGAACAACATTGAGAAGACAGTATTCAGAAAGCTGGTAGGCAGTGCTGTACTCACCAAGAGGTCAAGTTCCGGCCGGGCCCAGGCAGCCGTTCCAGGGGAATGATATGGTCGTCCCAGAAAACTGAATTATTTCCCAAAGGCTACCCTGTTGTAATCCTCTCAACAGCTTGTAGATCACATTCCTATACAACTTACCAAGGACTGATTTCATACCTATGTCTGATTTTCAGTCTCACTCCTGTTTGACACATCATTCACGGAATGCATACAGATCTTAGTTAAAACTAACAATGCATTTGAAAACACACACAAAATCAAACGATTGCCATTTTGGCCTTGAGAAGCAGCAGACCCAGGCTTGAGTCTGTTTACGGTGCATTTCCCGATGCAAAGAAAAGCCAGCGCGGTTGAGAAAACACCACAAAGCATTACATGGAGACAGCTCCTGTACTTCAAAAGAGAAATGGATACATTAGGAAAAGTTTTTCTCCCTTTGATGTAGAATATGCTATCTTTTTTGGTATTAAAATGGGAGTTAACTTTAAATAAATAAAATTCAGCCCGTAGGCTTCAGAAAACTAATGTTGCATTTTGACAGTGTCGTTTCTCCGGTCCCTGAAAGCATTGTGGCCGTTAACGGGGGGCCTCCATCACAGTTTTCCTTTATGGAGAGCACATTATTTTTTCATCTCTGTGTTATTGATCTCCCCTCACACCTACCCACATTTTCTCTTGCCAGCTGTTAACGCTGCCCCTTCTGCTCCCCCACACATGCCGAAGGCTGGTAGAGAGTGTTTCGTCTGTGTTTTTGACTTGGGCAATCCAGGCACTGATTCAAGCTCCATCCTTAGGTGAAATCCTCTTCTCTGCGTGGTTTCAAAAGGAAGATAAGCCCAGGGCTTTGGACCTGCCTTCAAGAAGAGATCAGAATGACCCTCACGTTCCTAACATGAAACGTTGGAGGAATGTGCGATTTGTAGTTCTCTGAATTTGAAGACGTGCCTCTTCATTTGGGATACAGGCAGCATGAGCCGGGCAGACAGAGGAAACTGGTGTTTTCTTTTGTGGTTTTTATTTTCCCAAAAGAGCACTGAACAGTCAAACATCGGGCAGTCTGAGCCCCCTAGGATTTCGTCATAAAATGAAGTCTTTTTTTCTAAAAAAATTTTCTTTTAGGTAAATGAATACCTCAAATAATGTGTGTTTTGCAACATGAAAAGAAAAACATTGATAATAGGTGTCTTTCCCTGTGCAGTTGTCTATTTTGACCATCCTTAGTGTTCTAGGAATTGTTTCTAAAACTGATTTTATTTGAAAGATACAAGACTACAATTGCAGAAAAAATGCTTCAGTATAAAAAAGTTGCCATGATTAAAGAGTTTTTCAGAATTTCTTGGTTATTAAAAAAATTGGGAAACTTACAGTTTCCCAAGAGTTACTTACAGCCTCAAGAGTTTGAGTTTTCAAAACAAGAGGTGTGTTTGTGTGAAAGGAAGGTGGAGATTCATAAAATTGCATGCAAATCTGTGTGTGCATATGCATATCTGTGTTCTCGAGAGAGGCTTCCTAGCTTTAATCAAGTCTCAGGAGGCTTCGTGACAGGAAGAATTCCCAGTTTGCCTGTCTCACTTTCTTTCCTGCCTTGTTTGTCTGCAGTCAACAGCTCGCTCTCTCTTGCCAGCTTCCTATTTATCCTATCCCAGATGAATTGTTCTTTTTGTTCTCTGATCAAGCGAGGCTGAGCCAGGGAACTCTGGAGGTGGTGCTCCGCTGGTGGTGGTGGCTGCGGCAGGTAGATGGCCAGGGTGCTGGGAGCGTTGCAGTGAGTGACCACTAGGGGAGCTGTGGGGAAGATAGGCGGGCAGAAGGACAGTTCCTCATTGACCCACCCTGGGAGGGAAATGGGGCAACCAAGGTTCCACCGTATAGTCCGACTTCCATTACATTGAGGATACGTTGAAAGAGACTGTCAAGGGGAATAACTGAATTAGGTAGTAGCTTTCCCTGTATTTCACTCTTATCTATTTTTTCCATTCATTTTTTAATGTTTTAGGGGGTTTTGTTATGATTACTTTCCTTAGTTTCTGTATCCACTACAACATTCTAACACTCTAATTGGCTTTCTATGGGACAAACAGGAGGTATTGCTTCTGGCAGGATAGTATTTTCTGTCCTGTTGATTGATGGGTTAATTTTTATTGAGCACAGTGTGCTACCAGCAGAACCAAAAATCCAAGGCGTAATTCCATCTCTAGGAGTTTATGTTCTAATGAAAACTGAGACAGATAACATACTCAAACCTCCCAGTTTCTTTCTCCTACCAGTATTCTCCTCTTTCTGTCCTTTAAGACCAGTGTACTGCATAAGCAAAAAGTAGATATTGAAGCACCTCGACAGATAACTGAGGGCCCGGAAACATGCTATTTTAAAAAGAGACAGCCAGTTGGGTCAGGCAGCCTGCTGGGGTGGTAGTTTCATTGGAAGTGTTTCAGGAATAATACTCAATGCTGGCCTTTAAAAGACTCAAACATTTCTACAGATTCTTTTGGTTTTGTCTTATGGTAAATTGGACTAAGTCACATCAACTTAAAATAAAGAAACCTACATTCTTGGATTATGTATTTGCTTAACACCACACAGAAATCCCTATACTGAAACACAACACAATACAATATGACTTAATGTCATGAAGGACTGATGATTTTTAAACAATCGTTTCAAGAATGTTTCATTGTCCCTCCATGCCAGGATAGAAGGATCCATATGATCATTTTTTCAATGAGTCAGTGCCCTCCAAAAGAAGTTTCCCTTTCCAAATCATTCTCTTCCCTTTTGTCAAGCACTCAAAGCTAAGTGACCCAGGATGTGGTCCAGTTTACTCAGAGCAAATTTCAGTGCTCAGATAAGCTAACTGTTTCATCTCTGGGCCAGTCATGATATATCCGAGCCACCATTTCTTCATCTACAGCCGCGAACTGCTGATCCCCAGCACAAACACCTGCTCCCTTACGTGATTTCTGATCTCATTCTCATCCTTGTTTAATCACAGCAGAAGCTGGGTGAGAGCTTGGCGCCCGTCCGTCCTGTTCACCCACGTGCCCCTAGTCTCTCGCACACAGGATGCACTAAAACATATCTGGAATGAAAAAAAAAACCACCCTTTGTTCCCAGCGATGTGTGTTTTGCTATGTGATGGCTCCAATCTTTCTTTAGAAAGAAATAGAGTCCACATAATAAATTCTTATGTTTTATTTGAGTATAATTCTTACATCATATTTAAAATTCTTACATTTACTCTGCCTTGTAGCTAAAATTCTGTCATTTCCCGCTCCCCCGTTTTTTCTCTTTTTGAACACATTCTGTTGCGTACTTTTTCACGCAGATGGCGAGAACTTGGCTGTTTAAAAAGACGGCCCCTCCCTGCACCACAGAGGCCAGGTCCGCCGACAGTCAGTCTAAGAACACATGGAAGGAACAAAGTTCCTGGCTCTGCAGGCGAAAACCGGAAAACGGTTCTCCCAGTACTGAGTCCGGTCTTGAAGAACTGGGCAGAAGGAGCCAACCACTGCCCGCAGGGGCCCCAGGGACTCCCACTGTTACCCATTGCAAGAGTCCTTGCAATGGCAAAACGAGGGGGTAGGGTCAATGAGGTTTAAAGTGATGACTTTATTTTTCCCTAACAAATCAGATTTTTTTTTCTTTAAACATAAAGCTTAGCCTGAACACAGCAGGGAGGTAAGGGGCGTTCTGGGAAAGGTGGGGAAGATAGAGGAACAGGAAACAGAGAGGGAAGAATAGCTGGACCTGTGAGATTGATTTTCTCCCTCTAAACCTCAGTCCACAGCGCTGTCCTTGTTCACATTTGATAGGCAATGCTGCCATCTAGTGGCCAATAGGGATGAGTACAGGTTCCAAATAAACTACAATTTATGGACTTTTGGGGGGGGATTATTTGGGATTTCATATTTAGTTTTAAGATTTGTTTATTTATTTATTTTTACATACTAGGTTTCTACTTTGCTATATAATGACCTAATTCAGGAGCACCCAAATGGAACAGACACATAGAGCAAGGTATGGGGAAAGGGCTTGGAGCTTCCCGGGCCTCTCCTAGCACAATAGTCTCCCCAAATGTGTTTACCAACCTAAAAGCTCTCCAAACCCTCTCCTTTCGGGTTTTCATGAAGACTTAATTATACAGGCATGGTTGATTCAAATATTGGCCATTGGTGATCGAAGATTACTGTTTTTAAATCTTAAAACAAAACAATAGACATTTTATGCATAACTTCTTATAAAAGAATTCATACAACTTCTTCTGATCTCCCTTTGTTACTTAATTTTCCATGATATTCCCTCATAGGAAGTTTGGGGCCTCCCCCATAAACCACTTGGCCTTGGCCCTGGCCCTTGAAGTGGCCGAGGGAAGCTTGGCACCTCTCATATCTCGTGTACTGGCTGCTTGTGGACCGTTGGGAAAGGAAGGGGCTGCAGATTTGCCCTCACTGCCCGCTTTGATTCAAAAGGCTCTGTTCTTAGTTCCTCACATGACTGGTTTCTTCCCATCATTTAGTTCAGTTCAGAGGCCACCTGAGCACAGCAGCCCCACTCTACCCCCATCCTGCAGCATGTCCATCTCCAGTGCATTGTCATTCCTCTGGCTTCATACAGCTCATCACCTTTCAGCACTATGTTGTTTCCTTGCTCTCTCTCTCTCTCTCTCTCTCTCTCTTTCCACCCATCACAAAATATGCTTTATAACAGCAGGGACCTTATTTTTTTTCCCCACTGATATATCTCCAAACACTAGAAAATGTTGCAGGTGCTTGGCACACAGTAGGCTCTCAATAAATGAATGAAGACAGTAGTTCTCTCTTAAGCCTTCTCTTCCAGTAGCTATATTTTTGTCTAACATCTTACCATCTCTACTGTTAGAGGAGTGAGACATAGAGATATATGCAGAATTTCACTGGGAAATGGTAAGGTATGAAATCTCTGTTCATGCAACAGCAGAAGTAGTAGATTAGGATTGCAAGTTCCTAGTAATAGGTTTAATTTAAACTTTTAAAAGCCTGATTATACATGTCTATCCCTGTCTACTCAGCAAAAAGTCCTACTGTAAGTAGGTACAGTTTTCTGAAACAATAGAAATACACAGAAAAGGTAGAAAAGAGCAGATGATGAAATTCTCACAGTCTCATTAGTAATCAAATGTCAGTTGGTAGTATGGTTTAATTTAACTGATTTTAAGAAGAGATGGAAATTTGTGGATATACCATCCCATTGTACCGGGACGGTTTTTCAGGGTGCTGTTCCTTGTCCCGGTCTCACCAGTCAGTAGACACCATGTTGCAGCAACCACAATAACTGCCTTCATTACAGTATCTCTTAAAGCAAATCTTTCCATTTCCTTAATAGCAGAACCATACTCATAAGACCTGTTTTGAAAGTATACTTGTCTAAGGGCATTTCTTTTCTTTCACTTTTTGTCCTTTTTTACACCATGTAAAACATAATATGCCACCTCATGGCATAAAGCAAAAACGTTCTGAGCTGCCTTGGGTGAAGCCATGTCAGGGACCAGGTCCTGCCCAGTGAGCCTCTTCCCTGGCACTGTTCTCCTCCCCCTCCCCGCCTCTCATCATGAAAACCACCGAGGCCCCTCTGGGGGGCTCCAGGGCTCCTGAGTACACCTAGAAGCCAGCCAGAGTAGATCATGTCCTTTCTGACCCCAGTACTTTTAAATGTGTTCTAATGTCTTATTACTAATTCTGGCTAACTCTCTAGAGCAGCACTTCTTAAACAAGTTAATGTGTGGTTTCCATACATTTGCTCATTCAGTAAACATTTGTGGATTGTGTTCTTACCACATGTCAGGCTCTGCTAAGCACAGGGAGTACCTGTGAAACAGACAGAGCCCCTGCTTCACAGAGTTTAGTGCAGGGGGAAATAATGATAAACAAACAGAAGGTTACAATACAGTATAGCAGATGTGATGGTAGGGTAAATACCAAGGGGGGCATAGAGGAGGCATGCCTCGCAGGAACTCTGCAGATCAGGGAGGGGTTTCTGGAGGCAGAGACTTAGACAGATAGATAAGGGAGGGGTGTGGAGAGCAGTTTCCCAGCTAAGAGCATAACCAGGCCACACAGGCCCAGAGCGAGAGAGCGCACGGCTCATCTGAGGAACCAAAAGAAGCTCTCTGTCAGCGGAGCATCATGTGTTTGGGGACAGGACAGGGAAAAATGAGTCTGGAAAGGAGAGCAGAGTCCACGTCACAAAGGGTCTCATAAGTCATTGTGAAAAGCCCAGACTTCAGCTGCAGTGCAATGTAAACCTGTTGAAAGATAATGATCGGGGAAATGACATGACCAATTCAGCTGTGGGGAGAATAACAGCAAGACTCATCAACGAGATTGATGAGAATGTTGCAGTAATCCAGAGGAGAGATGACGGTGGTCTGGTTCAGAAAACAGCCATTGAGATGGAGAAGATAGATGGGTTCCAGACTACCTTCTCAAGGACTTTGTATGCCAAGCAGCCTTGGAAGATGCAAATACTGTCTCCCTTCAGAGCAAAGGGCAGGCATGCTTACTGCCCATTATAAAAGATTCAGGTTTCTAAGCTTAGAGGTCCTTTCTTATAACATAGCCCATGAAGTCCCATGGGGGTGTACACTGGCATCCCCGTGGAACTTCAGGGCCAGTAGAACTCCAAAAATATGCTGATGTTCATGCCACTGTCTAAGCCATGAGTAGTAAAGTCCTTTGTCTCTGACCCAGGAGTCTCATGTCTTCTGCCAGCATCCCAAAGCTTGCAAATAGAGCGAAAGCTCAGATCCTTCACAGTCCTGACACCTTATAGAATTTAAAGATAAAATGAGGTTGCTCATTTAAAAAGCTTAGCACAATTCTTGGTGTTTGGTAAGCAGTCAATAAATGCTAATTCTATATTATAACCATCAAAATATGGGTATACCCATGAGAATTATACACAAATAAAAGTGTGTGTGTGCTTAAAACCCCACTAGCTGAAATTCAATCCTGTGTGTTAGGCTTTATATATTTCCAGATGTATACTTTTATATATATTTCAGGCACAAATTCCCACCAGAAGCAACATATAACTGTACTTTGTCATCAACACCTCGATGACTATCAATATTCACTAACAATCAATACTCATAGCAGAGCCTGGCAAAAGGAAGTCTTAGATATATATTTTATATGATTGGGAGGAAGATTTAAAGATTTAAAACATTAGGTATTGCCCAGATAAACAAGCTTGAGTAAAAGGACCATAATGAGAACAGGGTCTTATCTATCTTGCTAGGAACTGTATTTCCATCATATAGCTGGAGACCTAGTATGCAGTAGAAGCCTGGAAAATCTCTGTTGAACAAAGGAATGCTACCTTGAGAGAATCTGTTCAGGGATCCTTTTTTCACTTGCCATGCAGAAGTAGACTTCTGAGTCATTGACGTGTCCCTGTCCTTGAGTTATCCTCACCAAACTTGACAACCTACATTTTACCTCCTAAAAAGAAATTTCATCAAAAGTCTAACATAAAAAGAAACAATAAGATAAGAAAACAAAGTTTTGACCTACTTCATTATGCACTGAAAGTCACACTCTGGCAGACAAAAAGGCTCAGTGTTATATAATTGTCATCAGGGTTTCACTTAATATTTTAATGAGCTGAGCAACTTACATCCTGGCTGAATGCATGACTTTTGTGGGTCTTGTTGCTAAGCAAAAAAAAAAAAAAGTATATAAAAATCTTGTCCTTTTAAGAATAACCACAACTCCTTCAAACGTAAATGCATCCCAACTGCCACTAGGATTTATACAAAGATGATTCTTGTCACCCTTCCTCCTTCCTCCTTTCTTCTCATGTTTTCCTCCTCTCTCAGAGCAGCTGAGTCGGGTTCCAGACTCCTCTGCTGGTTCCTGGACGCAGCGCAGATCTTTCCCGGCCAGGACGCGTCTGCCAGGGCAGGCAGTGCCATTTTTAGCTATTTCTCTTCTCTCTTCTCTCCAACTCTCCCCAGAACAACAGTGATGCATTTTCTTTAATATTCTTTTTTTTCTCCTAAGGCTGGCAAAGTTTTCTCCGGATTTGACTAGTTGCTCCAGGCATTTTTCCTCTCTCTCTCTCTCTCTCTTTTTTCCCCTTTTAGTTTTCTCTCTCTGGGGGTGATTGATTGGAAACCCCGGGCTGATCAAGAGGCAATTTTAGAGAAGTGGGAGAGACTGGTAGCGTGGTAAGAAATTGGGAGAAAGCAGCCTCACACTGAAGACTCTTTGGGCAATGTGATATTTACACTTCTTTACCAGCCCCCAGAGATAAGGCTCAGAATTCTCCCCATCGCATAGATGGGGAAGGACTGAGAGGTTAAGCCACCACATCAGGTGTAACAAGTTACTTGGCAGCACCAAGATTTGGGTCCAGACAGTGTGACTCCAGGACCCAGTCATACCACTGTGCGCCCCTGCCACCCTTGAGCTCAGATCCGAGGGATGAATATGAGTTACCCAAATAAAAAAATAAAGGGGAGGGCAACTTCTTCCAGGCAGAGGGCACAGCATTAGACAGAGGCCTAAAGATACGAACCAGCTTAACAAGTTTGGGGAACCACAGTGTCCACTGGGAAGTAACTAGGAAACCAAACACCTAGCAAACTTCAGAGGCTCATTTACAACATAGTTTGGGAGTGAAAAAAAAACACACATAGCATTCATATTTAGGAAACTCAGGTTGTAGTGACAATTCCATTCCATGTTAGGGCATTATTTAACCTCCCTACGCTTTTATTTCCCCATCTATAAAACTGGGAAAATATACATTTCAGTTTAACAGCGAAGATTTTAAAAAGATAACATGTAAAAAAGCTTCATATCTCCCTCTTAGCTCTCTCCTTCTGTTATGGACCATGGGTTCAGAAAAGGGACTCAGGAAGCAACTATAGAATAATGAACATTCCAGAGGCCTGGGGAAATCTCACAGGCAGCCTTCAGTGTAGGAGTTATTCTTCCCTCGCCTGAAGTCTGAGAGGTTTATGAGACCTGTCCTAACCCGGCAGCGCAGAGAAAACAGTTTTGCCGAAGGCATTGGTCAAACATTTTTCTGCTAAAGAAAAATTGCACTTTTGACCTCCATCATTTTATGGATTACATGAAATATGATAAGAACAGGAATAACTAAAATACATTACCAGACACAATATCTTAAAAAGTGAACTTTGAGTAAATACAGAGAACCTCCAGCATTTGTGTTTCTGCTCTAATCCAACGAGCTAGTGTGCGATGCGGGGTTGGCATGGGACCTGTGGAAGCAGAGGCTCATGGGTAGACGAGGAAGTGGCCTGTGACAGAAGAAGATCCCAAGCCCAACAAGAGCCACCTCTCCCAGCCACCACTGGGTTCAGTGCATGGAACAGTTTGGGGCCATTTGCCAGTTGAGCAATACTAGCGGGCAAAAAATTCAGTCTGACATATTTGAGAGTCCCTCACTGTCCCTAAGCTCATTCTAGATGCTAAAGAGACAGCAACAGACATGTCAGGCCATAGCAGTGCTGTGCTGAAGCTTGTGTTCTAGGGCCCAGTTGAGTGGGGATGGGGAGTGTCCATGAACTAGATAATTTCAGATAAAGCACTAAGTGACACATCAGAGGTGGTCAGAACTGTTTGTTAACTAGATGTATCAATGAATAAGAACTAGGATTCTCTCAAAAGACTACCTTTGTGCAGCAAGGAAGTCATGCCTCCAGTCTTCATTAGTAATGCCATTTACAGCAGGCTTTCAAACCCATTCAGTCATTCAGCAAACAATTCTCAAGTGTCCATTCCACACCATCCACAAGGCTAGGGATATAGAAACAAAACGTGTCCCAGACGCTCAATAACCCTTTTGCTGAGGAATCAGCCTGACTCTGTTCTGTCTTCCACTGATCTGCCCACTTTCAGATTCAGTTTGAATGTACCTCCTGCCAGGAGAGACATAAAAGTCTTTATGCCAAAAAGTTTGCAGAGCTTTGTGTGGTCCAGGCTTCCCACTGAGAAGTAAGGAGTGGTATTTCACGTGGCACGTAGCTCTCCGCTGGAGTTTCCCATCGCCCTGAGAATCTCATGTTGAACTAGTAATGACAATGAAAGTTAATCATCAGGCAAGACAGTGACCAATTCTCTCCCAAGCATGAGCACACACACTATTTAATTGGTGGATGGGTGACCCAACCACAGAATGTTCTAGACACCTAGACATCTAGAACATTTTTAAGGTTTAGAAGTTTACCTTCTGTAAAGAGAAATGAGGAATCATCACAGGAAAAGAGTCTTATTTGCTGCTGTTTTTACACAGCAAGAAAGAATCCTGCAACTATAATACAGGTCCCCTAACTGCTGGCTGTCATGGGGCCAGCAAACATGTAGATGCACACTGATGATTAGCGCTGTTACCGAACGAAAATGGAGTTCTGCTGCATGCCATCAAACACAGACATATTCCAAAGACAAAGGTTGGTGGGGAAGGAAGGAGGCCTTTATTAAAATGTTGCAAAATTAGGGCCCTGGCTGGCATAGCTCAGTGGATTGAGCTCAGGCTGCGAACCAAAGTGTCGCAGGTTAGATTCCCAGTCAGGGTACATATCTGGGTTGCAGGCCATGACCCCCAGCAACCGCACATTGATGTTTCTCTCTCTCTATCTCCCTCCCTTTCCTCTTTAAAAATAAATAAATAAAATCTTTAAAAAAAATGTTGCACAATTAGGGGAAGGGAGACTCTGACTCCAGGCCAATCTTTTACACTAAACACAGACAAAACCCATTTGTTCCCAAAAAGTCTGAAACCCAAAACCATGCCCTGAAATCTCACTCCATCCTTATCTGTCCTTCTGGGGCCTGAGTCTCCTGGGTGACAGCTCTCTGGCTTCAGGATCCCCGGAGTCTGTGTGCAGTCCCCGTGCTACCATCGCCACAACACCGCTTCCCACACCGCAGGTCTGGGGCCAGTGCCAACCACTGTGGCCCCTGTGTGGATGCTCCATTGTGCCAGCCACAGGTCCCAGTGCCTGTTGCCTGGTCACGTGGCTTTCAGGGCCCACCAGTCAAGAGCACTGGCCTGCATGTTGTGCCACAGAACTCAGAGGACGAGAAGGGCGAATCTCTGCCTTTCCTTCATTTAAATCTGGTGCAAACTTCTGCACACTCCGGGAGTATCCAGCACCCCTAGCCAATTCCGTCCTTTTCCCAGGCTAGACTCATAGGTCTGACTCTTGTGCAGCACCTCCCCCTGTCACCATGTTGATCTTTAAGATACCTGTGCCCACGCCCTCTGGTCTCACCTTCAACCAGGGATCAGAAGAGGGTAAGAGGGCTTTTTTTGTCAATCACTCTCATTGACCTTGCACATACTCTATGTGATGACTTCCTCGTGCCAAGTCTCTGCCCAGGAACAGGGAATCTGTCCTCACTGGCCAGGCTAGCTTGTTTCCCCGGGAATGCAGCCTCCCGCACACTGCGTAGGACATTTCCCCTCTGCTCCTGGCACCCACTGGTTTCAGACTTAGGCTTTTTAATGGTTAAGATATGTGAGGAAACAAATTTGGTCACTTGTCTAGGGTCTTTTCTTCTCTAACTCCCAAGACAACTTTGGGAAAAGACTGATTTTTGTTGCCACAATATAAACCTCTCTTCCTTGTGCCTGTTAATCCTTTCTTATTTTAACTCTTTGAAGTGAGGAGAGCTTATTGAGACAACAAAACCATTTAATTTGTGGTTTCAAAACTGTGACCAGAGAAGATTGGATTTGCGAGCTGTGTACAGATTTGGAAGGTGGAAAACACCCCAGATGAGCAGCCAGAGAGGCTGAGGAGCAAACACTGGTGATGAGAAAGGAAAATAATCTGCTACCAGAAGCTGAATAGGAAGCAAATACAAAAATGCAACACAGAACACGAAAGAGTGCTTTGTGTCTAGTTGAAAATGAGTGTTTTTGGCTCAGTGTTAGTTGAGGATTCTGAGAGTCAGGAGATCACTTTTTCCAGATATGCTTTGGCTTGATTTCTTACTATTTATTCCTTTGTTTTTAGTGGTGGAAACTTATTTTTAATTGAAATTTACATATACTACCACAGGCCATGAGTGAGGACACTAACATAAACTTTATATTCTATAATATCAATAGTGTGGACTTGAACAATTCTCTGTGGTGATTTTTATTTTGTTTTGTTTCAGATACTGAGGAAACCTCATTATGACTTCAGCTCGTCTTCAAGATAGAAAATTCTATCACACACCCTGGATTTAGTACTCTGAATAGGAACTTCAGCCCTATTTTTGGACATTTGGTAAAATGGATGTATTTCTGGGTAGATGGAGGGAGGTGACTGTTCCTTCAATTGAGAATCACTGTGGGCAGCCTTCAGCGACAGAACACAGTTGTAATGGCTCATTCTGAAAAATGTAACTGAATATTGTCCACAGGAATAAAGCCTGGAGGAGATTAAATAGATCTCAAAGACAAAGGCGATCTTATCTTCAGTGCTTAGCACAGTGCCTGGCATGGGGGAAATGTTCCACAGATGGTATTTCGAATGACTAACTGTGCACTTATCTACATCAGTATATTCATAATGCATCTGAAAAAACACCAAAAATTGAAGTCATTCCTTCATTCAAATTTTTCAACTTCCCCTACTAATGATTACTTTGCCACTGTTTCCAATGGAAGGCAGAATGAATGGACCGCACTCTTCCAGGCCGAGACTTCTGCCTCGTCTCTAAAGCTGAAGGATGCCGCACCTGCAAGGCCTGTACTGGCCATGCCTTGGATTGTTCTATTTCCACAGCCCATCACCACATCCTTGCTGTCTGCAGAAGAACAGTGACTAAAGCCCCGAGAAAAACAGGTCTGAGAAATTCACCAACCACCTGATCATCCCTCGAACCATAACATATCCGAGGCAAAGTGTGGGTCAACGAGAAAGGATGGTTCTCGGTTGGTTTGTGCTGCACTGTGGGGTGTGTTGTAAGTCCTTACTGGGATATGGGTGCTGGAAAGATTTTTACTTGCTAGAAACAAAAAACCACTAGTAGCTTATGTTCATTTATGGCATTCCTAACCTTTTCTTCCCTTTGTTTCTTTGCAGCTGTCAAAAATCTTTTGCCGGGGTGCCACCAAGATGGTGAGTGCATACTCTGCCCTTCCGTGCTTACTTTGGTCAGACTTGATACTTCACTGCATATGCAAAAAAGGTCACTCAAGTTCCCAAAGCACTAATAATTAGTCCAGATTTTATTAGTCCAGAAAGAATACAGAGATGACATGGGAAAATTTCATCAAAAAACACCAACCACCAGGTCTTTCTTTCTGTACACCAGTTGTTCTCAAAACAGAACACATGGAGGGCCCACCCAGACTAACTGAATTTGGATCTCTGCGGGGGTGAGGCTCGGGTTTCCTAGTTTTAAAAACTCCCAGGTGCTTCCAATGTGAAATTAAGGTTGAAAACCACTCTATTTTCTCCCATATCTCTTTTCTTATGCAAAACAATTTAGCTGTCTCCTCACTAAAAAATTAGGCCCCTTTACCCCACTCTACAAACCAAGATTCCTCACTAAGATCCATTCTCTTTAGAAGACTATAGGTAAGTAGAAAAGTAGTTTTCCTTATGACCCATAATTTTCTTCTGGTCATGTGTGGAATCAGTATCTTTTAGAATGAACAAGGCATACCCCCTGCATTGGGTCCAGGGGCACCTTGCACATACAGAAAGGAACTTGCTGTGGTATTTTACAAAAAATACCCTTGGACTACACTTGAAATATGTACTCATCAACTCTCAGGCAGAAGAATTTTGCACTTGAGTCATGCTAGTAAGTGTCTAAATATCCACTTTGCAAATACCCAAAAGAAGAGATTTTACATTCCTTCAGCAAACTCTTACAGCATGGAACAAAAATATCTGTAAATGTGTTAATTAGCTGGTCTGGGAGGAGAGAAGCCATGAGATTAGATTCCTTCTTTGTATTCTCCTTCTCTTTGTTACCTTTCTGTTGAATTAAGTGCTGTGTTTCTGGGTTTAGGAAAGGCAATGAACTATAGCAGAAACAACAAGGAGTCAGTCAGAGCCAGAGATTATAAAATTACAAGGAAGAGAATCCTACTAGAGCTACTTCAGGATTCTCAACTCTTGTGCAGCAGAATCACCTAGAGCTCTAAAAACTTCTGGGTGATTTTTATCTAATGTATCTGGGGGATGGAGACATGCACCCATAGTTCTAAATGCTGCACACACGCCTGTCCCTTGGTGACTGCGTGTGCTTCATTCCTGCCTATGGAGCTGACTCTTTGGCTACCGTGATGTCAGGGGGCCTGTGGCTTTGGCTTGCCAAGACACCAGTTCTGGCCCCCGATCTACAGAAGCCTAGTCTACAGAACCCCACTCAGTTCAAATTATGGAGCAAATAAGCCTGCACAAGGCACAACAAATAAATTGGTTCCTCTTTGGTCTTTGTTCGCATCCTACCACTTCTAGATGTATGACCATGATGCTTAGAACTCCAGATTCTTCTGTAAAACAGAGGTACAAATTTCCACTCTTTGGGCTGTTGTGGGGATTAAATGCAAATTTGTATATTGTAACTCTCACCATGCCTGGCACCTACCTAGCTGGTCTCCCTCTCTCTTCAAATGAAGGAAAAGCTCAGAGTCCGATCTGCTGATTCCTTCATGTTGACACTAGCAGCTCCCCACCCCCCACCCCCCAGCCCCCTGCCGCCTGATACAGGGTCTTTCCGCTGAGACCCACGATGTGGTCACATGAGTCTTATTGCTTCTCCCTTTCCTCATTTTTGCCAATAGCCACTTCCATAACTCCTTAGCAGAGAAAGAGGAAAGTGTCTGAAACTCAGAATGGTTTGGTTTACTTTTACTAGAATCTGTGTTTGAGAAGAAAATTAAAACTAAAGGCCAAAATAAAATGGTGGAGGGCTATCTGTGGATTTAATTTATTTGTGCTATCTCAGATTGGCTACTGTAACAAATTACCACAGCCTGGGTGGTTTAAACAACAAACATTTATTTCTCACAGTTCTGGAGGCAGACGTGGGAAGGGAGAGCCTGTTTCTGCAGGTGGTTGTGTTGCTGCGTCCTCGCATGGCAGAGAGCAGAGAGCAGAGAGCGAGAGCTCTTATGTCTCTGCTTATAAGGACACTAATCCCATAGATGAGGACCCTAACCTCAAAGCCTACTTACCTTCCAAAGGTTCTACACCCTAATAAAATCACATTGGGGAGTACGATTTTAGCATCTGAATTTGGGGAGAAGGACAAACATTCAGTCCATGACAGTGCCATCTGTCACTCCTGTGGCCTTGAAAAGTTGAGGCTTCGCACCGAGCTGGCACTCAGTAACCACATACAGATCTGTTTTTGTTGAAATGTACTCCATGTTTGCATTTGTACTTGTTTTTGATTCTGTAAGTCTTCTAAAAGTGGGTAACTCCCCTCTGTCTCTTCCATGTTTCCTGTTTCTTTATTGGGTGGAATTAGCACCTCCCCTTCATTTGGGATAGCTCCATAAACTCCCTACTTTGAAGTTACTCTTGTTCCTTTTTGCATTTGGTCGGTGGAGAGACTCTACAGCTTGTCAGGACGAGCCTCTGTAGGACGGGAACTACAGAGGAAGTTCTGACAAGGAGAGTTTTTATTTGATAAGCCTTCTCATGGAAAGTCAAGTCCTCTCCTTGCCTTACCAGTCAGTACAGGTGGTAGAGAAACTTTTTAGATCTTTTTTTTCCTCCTAGGAAACCTTGTACATCTGGAGAAAAGCCTTCTTATCTTTTGCCACATTGTTCAAAGCTTTTAAGAAAAGAAAAAAAAAACAGCAAAGAGAAAATCTGTTTTTATCCAAAGGTGGCTCGGAAGGAAGCCCTGGATGGCAGAGAGATATTTAGGGGCAGAAGGCCACGTTCCTTTGAGGTCAGGCAGCTGTCTCTTTGTCATACTGACAATTTCTGGCTGGGAAGAACATCTGAAAAACATATTTTCAAACATGAAAGTTGAAGTAGCTCTTCGCCCTGCCATTTTCTGCTCTGGTCTCTACGGGAGCCGCTTCACGCAGACCTCTCAGACCTCGTGTCACAGGAGCGGCAGGTCCGCTCCTTCCAGCTTGTTCTGCTGTGCAGCCCTTTGAAGGAGCTCTCTCACCCTCCCACCACTCACAACTCCACTTCTCACGGTGTTTTCAGTTTTGTCCTTTATACATGAGAGAGAAATCTGTCTCAATGGCAATGTTTAAATGACATTTTGGCCCCTGCAGAAATGAATAAATCATCAGATCCACTTTGACACCAGGAACTTAGGGGCACCATAGACCACCTGAACTTCGGGACCTCACTTAGAATCCTCAGTGATGCTTCAGGATGGCATTTTTATGTAGACACGCCATGGCCCTGCCCATGGCCCAGAGGACAGAGAGTCTCCGTGTCCACCAGTCGGAGGGCCTGGACATGAGCCTCTCTGGGGGAAGGAAAAATAATCTTATAGTCAATAATATTCAAATAATAATAACAGTCAATTTTATTAAACTCTGTTCCAGGTCCTAATTTGAGTGCTTTTATTACCATTATCTCATTTAATCCTCCCAGGAATTCTATGATTTATTTTTTCATTTACAGAGGAAAAAAGAGAAATAAATACAGCAGACCAGAAGTATCTATGTATATGTATTATGTGTAGTGGCCATAAACTGGAAACAAGGTGACTATGCATTAATAGAGAAAAACGTAAATACTTTTTTTAGTTAAAAAAAGCAATTGACAGTATTATATTGATCTTAAAAACAACCCCTTTCTAGCCAGAAGGAAAGAAGACAGAAGGATCAAAAGGAATTTGGATGTGATTTAAACTAAACACATAGTAGAAACTAGGAAACCCACTGCCTCTCAAACAAAACTCTTGCCCAACTCTAGACCAGTTTCTTGGTCCTTAAGAAACATCTATGGTTTACTGGCTGTCAGGCATAGCGCCCTCCTGGGATGCTGACAGAATATCTGGTGACTTGAATAGGTAGGATGACAATAATTTATCATCCAAATCAGGATGCTTTTAAGAGTGAAAGAGGTGCTATCAATAACTGTCCTGGGCAACAGCTACCTGGAACGGGCCAGGGCCCACGGTCACCTGTTCACAGGAGGCCCTACAGCGAGTAAGTCCCAGACAACCCCACGTACGGCTGTGACTCCAATTCCTTGTCTCCAGGGCTGCTTCCTGATCTAACATCTCATTACTTCATCGATGTTTTCAAGTGTTTTGTCTCTTTCCTCCTGATCCCCTGACTGACTTCCGGTACATCTGCCCCAGCAGACCCCTGGGGTTAACAGCTTCCACTCACGTCTCCAAGGAGGTGAGATCATCCTCCTCCGAGGACAACGGAACCACAGACACTGACTCACTCTCATCCTGTGTGAGGACTGCCATGTGACCACCGCCATGTCCATGGACTAACAGTGGGCAGAGCAAAGCAGAAGCCGGGACTCCACGAGGGGAAGGAGCCTGGCGTACAATCTGTTCAGGTTTGCTCAGGAAGTCCAGGTAGTCCTAAGCTCCAGGGGACTGGTGAGAAGGCAGAGAGGCTGAGGGAATCAAGAGAGTAAAATGCAATCTCCATTCCATTCAAGTAGTCTCAAACATTTGTCAGGAAGAGAGCGCAGAGCCCTGACCCTAAAAGAAAGAAAGTCCTCATTTTATCCTCTTCAGAATGAAGTAGAATGCACAGGGGAGATTCATCCTCTCCTCTCCTTGCTCACCCACCACCACTCCACATCATATTAGTCACCGGAAGCCTTTTATGCCACATAAAATACAGCCCAGGAGACACCAGGACCATCAACTTGTGAACTTATATTTGTATCCATTTTATGGGGTTCTAAGGAATTCTATTTTCATGGAATAAAAAAATGTAATTTATAAATATTGCACAAATGATTTATTAAATTTCTTTCCCTCACCTTTCCAATGGTCATTTCTTCTACCTGGTGATGTTTGGATCAGTTGTAACAAATACTAAGTGTTTTGTCCCAGACAGAAGCCCTGTCTCACTCAGCTGGTTGTTCCCGGGTCAATGTGCAAGTCAAATCATATCCCAAGGAAAAGAACAGCCTGCTGTAAAAAATGCCCCATGTGGCCGCTCTAAGCAGGTGTCTGCCCTGAGTTTTCATCCTGGTTCAGGTGTGGGGAGAGGGGGAGGGGCAGAGGGAAACCTCAGAAGGACCCTGAGGACCCTTGGCTGTTCCACCCAGAGTCCCTTGCTCTGTGCTCCCCCTCCCACTGTAAGGCCAAAAGTAGATGTAATGCAAAGGGTAAAACGTGAGGACAATCTCATTCCCACACCCTGTGGTGGGGGACAGAGGAAGACATGTGGACAGACAGAGTGACCAGTGCTTTCCCTGGGTTACCAATCATTAATACATATGGCTGAGCTGTCTTCAGTACCTTTAGTCACAACTGAGTACAGACGAAGATTTCACAGAGACATCTACAGGTCATAGTTGGCACTGGAATAAAATAAAAAATGGTATGTCTTCTTAGTGTGCCAATACTTTAATTTGGATGATCCCATTAAACACTTAGGTCAATTTATTGTGAGTTAATTGGACTCAATTAAGTAGGAAACAATTTGCCATTTGTTTATCAGTATGCAAATTATTCAGTGTGGGAAGAAAAGAAATTTGACCTCTGTTGAGCATTTACCACATGAAAGGCCCTGCACTGGGCACCCTACATTCAGATGCCAATTAACTTCAGAATAGGCCTCTGAGATAAGCAGTATCATATCCATTTTACTGACAAGCGCAACTCAGAAGTGTTAAGTAACTCATCCAAGTTCTCACAGGGAGGGAGCAGAGTGAAAGAGCTAGGTTCAAAACTGGATCTCTGTGAGCCTGGAAACCACTCTCTTTCCATTTGATCCCAAATTGGCCAGAAGTTTCCAAATGTATGAACTTACTGTATACAGGACTATGTAAAATGATGTATATACTATGAGCTTCTCATTCATTTGTACCATATTTGTACCAGATGGGTAAAAAATACATAGACACACATCTTTGTGAATTCCCAACAGCAGACTACGAGGAGAGAAATAACTGAAGGTCCAATCTGGTTTAAACTTTGGTCCAATGCAGCCATTTAAAATTATTTAGGTTAATACTCCCTCTCTCTATATAAAAGTCCTCGGTGACCTGGCCAGTGTGGCTCAGTTGGTTGGGAGTCATCTCTCGAGTCAGGGCACGTGTCTAAATTGCAGGTTTGGTCCCCAGTCGGGGTGCATACAGGAGGCACCCGACTGATGTTTGTCTCTCACATCTATATTTCTCTCCTTTTCTTTCTCCTTCCCTTTCCCTCTCTCTTGAAAAAAAAAGTCCTTAGTGATTTTTCAGTCTTCCATACCCCTTCCTGGCTCCTCTCCAAGAGGGCACCTGAAAGTTGAATTATTTTCCCAAAATTTTGCAGCATTGTGGCAGGTGGGATCAGGGGCCTCCCTCATGACATTCTCTAGCTTCCTGGCCTGCAGGACCTTGTCATTTTTCTGTCCAATTGCCGTTGTCCAGCTAAGGTCTACTGCTCCTGCTGCTTGGAGCTTGTCCTCTGGTTCCTCTTTGAGCTTGGCTGCAGCCCATTCTTGTCTCTTGGCTACCTAGAAGATTCACCTGCACTCTTGTTAGGTGTCTTGCTGGAACCTCTGAGGAGGTCTTCCTACACAGCTCATTTGGGCTCCAGACCAGTGTTGCCCTGAACGAGAGGGAAACTTTTTTTCTCCATCCATCTCAACTCCCTGAGACATACACTCTGACACACATAGACATACATGCCTCACTTAGCCTCCTGGCAAGCTTGCAGGCCAACACTCCCAGCATTGTCAGGGTCCCTCCCACATACAGTGGCACCTCTACGTGCCTTCAGGGTGACATGGAAGCTGGGGGAGACCCTGGGGACTGAACTCGGGCCCTCCCTCCCTGCCCACCTGAGCTGTGCCTCATTATTACTCTCCTGTGGCTGCTCCCATTTCCAACAGCAGCATAGGATATTCAGTCAGTTAGCTGGACTTCTGCACCCACTCTTAGGTCAACTCATCTGCACACCCAGCCCTTGCAAATGTGGGCCTTAATATTTTCATATCAGTCAAAAATGAATATCAGGAAGGATCTTCAGAGATGTGGGAGGGGGGAAGGAGTGGGGAACAACCTCAAAATGGTGATCTGTGGGTTGAAAGATTTCTGCACCGGGAGACAGCGAGGGCCTGCTGAATTGTGCCTTGACGATACATTATCAAAAGTGTTGGAAGGAGAGCAGGGGCGTGCATTGTTTCTTCTTAGGTATTAAAGCAGCTTTTCTTTTTCACTTAAATTTCTTTTTCTTTGTGCCACATAGAGTGCTGTGATAGTCTGGTCACTGCAGGCCCACTGGGCCAACATACAGATGAGATTTACAGCCTAGGGCCGGACGCACCTCCCATGCAGCCTCCTTCTCTTCCCTCACCAATCTATCCTCCCCTCTTCTGTCCATCCCCTGCTCTGTCCCCAGAGCAGAGGCCACCGCACTGGGCATGCCCTGACTCTGCCAACTCCACACTGACCCCTCCATAGCTTTGACACCGGAGGGTGGCCAATCTGGAATAGAGCTTTGATTTTCTTTGATTGTCCTATTCAAGTTGCCAGATATCTAATTTCAAATACTTAAGTTGTTGGCACTAGCCAGGTAGCTCAGCTGGTTAAAGTGTTGTCCCCACAGGTGAAGGTTGTAGGTTCGATCCCTGGTCAGAGCATATATAAGAATCAACTAGTGAATTCATAAGTAAGTGGGATAACAAATTGATATATCTTTCTCTCTCTCTAAAATCAATTTTACAAATTTTAAAAATAAAACAAATATTCAAATCTTTTTCTGAGGAACAAATTACAAAAATACCAGATGTGTAAGTGTCCACTAATAGCAAATCTATCTTTTCTCAAAATGTATCTTTAAATTTTATTAAAGTAATCAAATATTCCTAAGTACTTTCAAACTTCTATGATTGCCTTTGTTTACATATCCAAATAAAATAGTTCAGACTCTCATGGAAAGGTAAGACTGGTCCTTCTCAGGGGCTCCACTTCCACTGTCACCTCTCAGTTGAAACTGTTCTCACTGAACTCTTGGTGTTACTGACTTAGCATCTCGTCACTTGAAACTAGCACCTGTCTCCCCTGCACTCGGCCATTTTTTCATGTTCCCAAAGCATTACTCACACAGGAATGTTATAAGGGCCAAATTTTATTAATTTGGGGAATTCATTCATTCATTTAATAAGTATTTATTGAACACCTACTACAGACTAGGCCCTGCAGAGACCCTGTGGATTCAGCAGCAAAAAAAAAAAAAAGAGAGAGACCAAAATCTCTGCCCTCATGGAGCTTACATTAAAGGGGAAACACTCAGATGGTAAACACAATAAACAAGACACTGTGTGGTGCGTCTGGTGACGATGAGTACACAGAAAACAACAAAGCTAGAAGGGAGATAGATAGTGCCGGGAGGAGAGTACTGGGTTTTCTAAACAGAAGAGTCAAGAACCCTTGACTAAGGAGACTTTACTTTGAATAAAGTCACCAAGGCAGTGTTGAAGACAGTCACGCCCATGTCTGGAGGGAAAGCACCCCAGGCAGAGGCAGCAGCAAGCACACAGCCCCTGGGGAAGGAACAGCAGGAGGCTAGTGTGGGTGCAGTGGAGAGATGCAGGGAGAGCCAGGGTGTGATCAGAGGGTTTGAAAGGTATGAGCTTTTTCTGAGGGTAAATTAGGAAGCCAATTAATTACTGAAAGAATCAAAGAGATGGAACAGGATGAGGAACTGGGAAGCTATTATAACACCCCAATCATCACAGCAGGGCGGTGGTGAGGATTGCTGATGGGTTATGGGCATATATTGAAGGTCTGCCCACAGGGTTCACTAATGAATGAAACATGGATATAAAAGAATGAGAGGAACAAGGATGAAACCAAGGGTTTCAGCCTGTGCTATCAGAAAGATAGGGTCATCACTTACTCAGATGGGGGAGAAGAGTAGTAATAACAGTTTAGGAAAGAATGTCAAGTTGAATGTCAGGCATGGGGATTTCTCCCTGGCTGTGTCCCTCCATGGTCCCCATCTATGGCCTTGTTGCCAGGTCCTCTCTCTTCATGGTTTTTCTCCATCCCCTATTCCAGGGTCCCAAAGGCCTAGTGTGAACTGCTGAACTTGAACCTCCAAGATCCTTGTGTTATATTGCGTGCCAATGAACAATTTAGTCCTTCCCATGTGATGAAAAAACTGAAGAGAGCAAGTTCTGAGACAAATTGATTACAAGAAATGTCAGAGTTTTATTTCAAGTTTGCTGCAAAGGGCTGAGACCTCTGAACAAGGCAAACCAAACTGTTCTCTCTTGAGAGAAATATTTATGGAAAAGGAGAAAAATAAAAGAAAAAAGGGGAAGATGAGAGGAAGAAAAGAATGCAAAGGAGGAGGAAGACCTTACAAGAAAGAAAACAAGGAGGAAGATGAATAAATAAAAGCTTGGTTGAAGATTGTTAGCTCCATACTTTCAGTAGGTGGGTGGTCAACCAACTTTCCAGATGAGGTTCTTACCTAAGTAACTTCTGTCCAGCATTTGATTAGGAATGCTAATTACTTCCCACAAAACACCTCGAACCTTTCACTCTATGCAAGAACAGTTTTGTCCCAGCCGGATTTGGGACTATGTTCCTTCTTGTTTCCCTTCTCTCCATCCACAATCAATAAACCTCAGCAAGTTTTTTTTTCCTAAAAAGAAATGAGTGCTTCCCCTTCACTACAATGTGCAGAATGACAACTATTTCTTTGTGTCTCACCATGATTTCTTTCTTCTATCATGTTATACTCTAAAGGAAAGGTTTTCCCTGGCCTTGTATTATGGTGTGATAATTGGCATCTCTGCCTTCCAGCCTGCTTGCTCGTGCACTGGGCTCATTCACCATGGACTTGAAGAGTTCAGCCAGAGAGCGAGGAAAGCACCAACCTCTCAGAGAACCAACATTTATCAACTCAAGGTGATTGTATTTAGTCTATATCCCCACTCACTTCTCTTCTTCTTACATTATTTTGAAGCAAATCCCAGAGATCATATATAATTTCATGAGAAATTATATCTGCAGATTTTTCACTCATGTATCTCTAAGCCATAAGGTTGATTTTTTAACATATAAACTCAACACTGTTATCACAATTTAAAATTTAACAATAATTATTTGATATCATTAAATTCCCAATACATATTAAAATTTTCAACTGCCTATGAATGTCATAATTTTGCTTTATTTTATTATTTTTACCCTCACCCAAAGACATGCCTATCAATTTTGTTTTTTAGAGAGAGAAGGGAAGAGAGAAGAAAGAGAAGGAGAGAAACACTGATGTAAGAGAGAAACATCTACTGGTTTCCTTTCATACATGCCCTTACCGGGGACCAAACTTGCAACCTAGGCATGTGTCCTGACCAGGAATCAAACCAGCGACCTCTCCGTTTGTGAGATGATGCTCAACCAATTGAGCCACACAGCTCAGGGCTGTCATCGTTTTATTGTATAGTGTGTTTTTTTGATTCAAGATCCAAAGACCTATTTGTTGTGATTGATTGGTGTTTCTAATAGGTGTGGTCTCTCTCTCTCTCTCTCTCTCCCCACTCCCCCACCCCCCACCTTACAATTTGTTTGTAAAGAAACCTGGTTTAGGGTACTATAGAATTCCCCATGTTCTGGATATTACTCATCGTATCTCCATGGTATGGTTTACCATGTACTCCTATAGGTTGGTAGATAGATCTAGACACTGGTGGCTGGTTTTCAAATCATATTTGCCACTTACTGTAGTTTATTTCTATTCTGAAATCTTAGTGCTTCTCAAAAGTGTGCATTCATCTAACTTTCACATTTTTCAAATCTTGCAACATTTTAAGGTAAGAAACTTTTGATAGTTTTATTCCAAAAAGTGCTAACTACCTTAAATCAAACATTAGGAAAAAATTATTATTTTAGAACAAAAACTACTGATAATATTTGGCACAAAATTTATATTCGCAATGAGAATAAAAATTGTTCCAAGTCTGGTCTGGGGCCAAACTTTTTTGCATGGTATCTATCATTCTCAACCTCCTCTGGGAAGTAATTGGCATTGCTGTTAAAACACTTGAGCAATTTTCTGATAGACCTAAATGAGATTAAGGACTTCTGGGAAGCCAGGGTTACCCATCCAGCTGACTGGCTAGCCTAATAATTTTTAACCAGACATTATTTTTTCTTGTATCCAGTTCAACAATGATTAACCATTCACTTTTCCTATAAAAATCCCTAGGAGAGTCCTGAATTGGCACACTTAAAAGTCTCGTTCCTGTGGCTAGCAGGAAATAAAGTTTTGGCCCAAGCTTATAATTCATTCATCTAAGAAGTTGTTTTTTAAACCATATTTAAAAGAAATACTGAATTTTTTATTATTACTTTGGATGGCTAAGAAATTTCATTGAAAGGCATTAAATGGACATACAGGAATCCTTAAATATAGGGAAAACTGGTTTCTTTGAAAGCTGTGAGCAATTTTTTGACAAATGGAGAGAAATTTCTTCTTTGGATAATGTAATTCAAACTGTATCATGGAGTAAAAGATTCTTTCTATGAGCTAATTGGTGCCTTGGACATGGGATCCAATTGCCCTGAGGAAACTTCTCTTAGTAAGTGGTTTAACATCATTATTTAATTGTTGTATCAAATGAATCAATGATAATCTGTGGGCTTTAATGAATTTAATAGGTGAAGGTTGAGTTGGTAAGAAGTGAACTTCCCTTCCACATTTTTAGAAATATATGTAACTCAATGGGAAGATAAGATGAATGCTTGGATAAAAGTTTAAACTTGACCATAAATAAATAAAAAATTAATGGAAATATAAGAGAATAGATTGCATATATAAATATGTATTTTAGAAAATTATTTTTTACCATGTCTGTTCAATAATTTTATTGACACTATCTGGAAACTCTTCTAGTTATCAAGAAAAATAAATATAAGCTTTCAGATGTATATTTTACAATGAAGCCAAGGCCACACTCCTGTGGCCTTTCAGGATGCCCGATGGCACAAGTGGCTCATAGAGCCGTAAATCAGACTTGCAAACCTCAAGACCTTAGCAGAGCTACCAAGAGCAGAATTGGCTTAACCCTATCCTCAAGAGTTGACTAGCTAGAAGTCTTCACACAGGATTTATGTTGATATGCAAAATAACAGGTGCATTCTGGGAGCAACCCTAGCAATTTCTACTAACTAGTTCACCTGTTTTCATCAGCCCTGCATCTACACCAAAACAGAACAGGACTCTCATATTAAGGAAACCAGCTCTAGGGACAATGGGAAATAATAATAACTATTTCACAGAACTTTTAGAAGAGTTAAAAGGGATGGTCTTTAGACTCACAGATACAGAGAGAGACCTTGTGGTTGCTAGAGGGGAGGGGCATTTAGGGCACTGGGTGAAAGAGAGGAAGAGATGAAGAAGCACAAACTGGTAAGTACAAAATAGTCACAGGGAATTAAGTAAAGCATAGGAAATATAGTCAATAATAGGGTGATGACTGGGTGTGGTGCCAGCTGAGGAAATATCAAGGGGGACACTACGCAAAAGATACAGTTGTCTAACCACTCAACTGTACACCCAAAACCAATGCATAATAAAAAATAAATTAAAATTTAAAAAATAAAATAAAAGTGATGGTGTTTATAAAGTACTTACAATATATTGAGTGGACACAGGAGATACTTAACATTTATTATCTTTAATATACTAAATTCTTAAGTGTATAAACTTATTATTTAATATATAGAATTAATACATTTATTAGTTTCATAGATCCACATATGTCAATGAAGAAAGCATGACAACCAAAATAATTATGTCTGCTTAATGCCTTATAACCTACAAAAAGCTCTGACATGTGTTATTGCACCTGAACCTCAGCTTGCCCACAGCCTCCCAAAGTGCTCTGTGGGACGGGAGGAAGTACTTCCAGCTTATGGATCTCTGGGAACCTGCTGCAGAGGAATGTGATATGGCAGCCACACTCCTAGTGGAGATCTTACCACTGGGCATCCTGACTCTCAGGTATGTCACATCCACAGCCCAGGCCCTTACTTACATGTCCCAGTTACAGGATTCCTACTAGGGTGAGTAAGTGAAGGGATCCCTGGGACACCAAATTTCCAGCGCTAAAACTGGGGAAGTCCTAGGCAAGCCAAGGTGAGTCAGTCTCCCCATTTCCAAGAGAAATGAACACCAAACCACATAAAACAAGAGTGCAAAAAACCTCAGCCTTCAGAGGCCTAAGAAACATGCTGCTTAGCACATGGTGCAGAACCGCTTGGTTTCATGGTGTGAGAAACTTTCATGGCTCTCATCCAGGAAAGGCTTCTCAAGGTCCTTGGCTCTCCAAGGGAGGGCACAAGCAAATTCCAAAGCACCTCTTGGCAGGGCCCCTGTCAAGAGACAGTGTTGGTGCTAACCTCCCTCCATGGTTCAGTCACCCTCTTTCTGAAGTCCGGCAGGTGTGTCCGGCAAGAACCAGGCCACCTCCCAGCTCAACTTTCTCTTACAGAAGCAGGTGGCACAGTGTACAGGAGAGGACATCATCTCCAAGCTGCTCCTTTAGAGAAGGCTAAAAATGCCCATTTGACAGAAAATTAAAGAACTTTATGCATTAAAAAAAAAGTGACACCTTTGCTTCAACTCTGTTCCCCAAACACCATGTTAGTGTTACAGTCTGTATCACGAGCTCATAGTCTATCTCTCCACCCTTTTGGATCTGATGTATGTGGAGTTTACTGAATTATCTCCAAAAGAAATGCCGAATTATAAAGCTACACATGCTTAGAAGAGGCTACATCTAGATGGGTCTCCTGCCACTCAATTCAGCCACATCTCAATTCCCATCCAAAAAGTCTATTTCTCTCTCCCAAGTTCAAAGCCCCTGTTTTCAAATTACCCACAAAGAAGGGGGTGTGTGTGTGTGAGTGCATTGAGGTGGGTGAGGAGGGACAAATCCCTCTAAGGCTTCCAATATTACATCTCTCATGCAAAAGGTTAACTTCTGGTGAAAGAGTAGAGGAGAAAAATTGGGTTTGTGGTTGGGTATCCATTGCTGAAAGGAATACAACTACAAAGGGCATTAGAGAAAACAGCAGTTTTGCATCAGTGCTTGTTGTCAGGGTAGCAACTTCCCCAAGATGCTGGAGGCTGAAAGACTATGAGATTATTCTGCAAGCTAAAGACCCAGGGAGACCCCAGGGCTGTTGGGTACCTTCTACCTATCATAATACTTCACTATGGAAGAAAAATCAATATGCACAGAAAAACAATAGCTATATCAATCTCCAAGAGACTTTATTGATATATTCCAGTCACTCCAATGAAACCCTCTTCTAGTGTGAAGAGGCAACCTCAGCTGAGGATCAATTTGGGACCCGTGTGCTAAACACCTTCAGCATCAGTGCTCCAGGTGCACTTTTCACATTCCCCATCCTGCTCTGTCTTGTAGGAGGCCGACCTCTGCTTGTTGTGTCAATCTATCTCCTTTCCCTTCCACCTTCTGGTTGGATTAAATTCATGGGAGACACGTGGAAGAGATGTGTAGGAAACATGAGGGTGTGAGGAGAAGGTCCAAGAGTTGGCAGTGGCTCCTTCCCTAAGGGCACAGGCCCCACTATACTATACCTACAGCTATCTCCCAGTGTTCTGGTAGCTCTTCCCTTCCTCTGCCCTTCCAGCCTGGGATGAAGACTCCCATGTGTTGCTAGTGCTGGAAATACTTCACCATCTTTTGTTGGTTTCCCTTAAACCCACCTACAGTATTATAAATAGCCTGTTGAATAAGCCTCCTTTGAGTGTGCCTGTTTCCTCTTGGAACCTTGATGGATACCCCCCACATATCAAGTATGGTGCTAGTCCCCGTGGGGCGATGCAGCAAACTTCAAAAGCCAATGGCGAGCAAGTGAGAAACAATGCAGAGGTAAGCAAGGACTGCCTTCCTACTCTTTTGCATTTGCACCTACAAGCCAAGGAATGCACACAATTGAGCAGGAGGCTGACAATAAACCAGGGCTATAGGAAATCCTTCTGAGATTTTGTCCCATGATCTTGAGTTCCTGGACTTACCTCTGGATGAAATGATCCAGCAGAGCTTCCTTCATGCTCTTCAGAATACAGTTAAAAGGTTCTTATGAAATCATCATTTTTCTGGTTAACCCTCTAGTTTTCCAACAGAAGAGCGCATCTGGGTTTCTCTTACTGTTGTAGCCAGAACTAAGTGGGACAGCCAGACAAACTGAGAAGGCTGAAACCATATGGGAAAAATTGAGACTTTCAGAGTCTGAGGAGATCATCATGGTCAGAGGATTAATATTTTAAGAAAGGAGATGTTTGTCTGGAAAGTGGGGCTGAAAAGAAAATCATCCAAAATGAGAAAAGACAAGGAAGACACAATGCAGATTCCCAAGGGCTAGAGAGCAGGTGTCTACGCACACAGACACAGAGCAGACGGGGGGAGGATCAGCAGTTGATGTCATTTTCCCAGAGGGCACCCAGCCCCTAAAACACAAGAGCAAAATGACAGAAGCCCATCCTGGTAGAGCCAACAAAGACCCAACTCATAGATGGTCTGGAGCTTCTCACCAACCCCATGATTAAAGATCACATTAGATTCCTTCCCCTGAGCCAGGACAACCCATAGGTAAGGAGCCCAACTGCCAGAACCACAGGAATAGAAACAAAGTAAATATTGCATCTAAATTAATATGTCATCAATAAAGTTAGTGTTGAAATATATTATTCTACTCTGAAAAAAACATAACATGGAAGAGTTCTTCAGGCAGTCTTCTGACAAAAAGAATTAGTATTCTCATCTTGTTTTCAGAATATAAGTAAAATTACATGAAGTCCAACAATTCTCCCTATGACATATCAAAGAGCAAAAGAAAGGAATGAATTCCTGTTTGAAATTTGACCAGGTGTTTTTCTGTGCACTTTACAGGTGAGAAAGCAAGGTTCTAAGTTTATATTCTCTTCTTTGTGTTCAAATAGCTCTTTCTTTGTCTCCCCAGATTGGCAATCAAATATAGTTAGGATGGTGGTCAGCAAGCAGCGGAAGCAATGAGCAGTTGAAGAAAATATACATAAAACAGGAATGTGGCAAAAAACCAGTCAGATGTATTTACTAATTGAAGATGGAAGATAACATAGGCTCCTAAATGAGACATGAATTTCTGTCATATTGGAAAAAAA
The DNA here is from genome assembly GCF_019186645.2 of Phyllostomus hastatus. NCBI lineage: Eukaryota > Metazoa > Chordata > Mammalia > Chiroptera > Phyllostomidae > Phyllostomus > Phyllostomus hastatus. Next base: position 3,865,454 of record NW_025334033.1, on the reverse strand, counting down.
GAGCAAGAGTGAGAGATTTGAAGGGTCTTACACCTTAAAATGAAAGGAAATTTGGGAATTTGATCTTTCTTAGTAGTCTGGCCTTAACTATCATTGTTATATTATCATGAGGAGTTGAAAACTAATAGAGTGATCTATTATATACAGACTTTGTATTAATACAAAAATAGTACTTCTGTTGACCAAAAAAAAACAATTTTTCCATTATTACTAAAATATCCTCTTTTGTGGAATTTTTAATTTAAGCATACATATGTTAAATATATGTATTTTACATTATACATAACATGTAATAATATATACATATATTGTATATAAATATATATTATAAATGAATATGTATCTATATATCTATGCCGGGGGTGTCAAACTCATTTTCACTGGGGGCCACATCTGCCTCATGGTTGCCCTCAAAGGGCTGAATGTAATTTTAGGACTGTATAAATATAACTGCTCCTTAACTAGGGGCAAGGAGCTCAGTGGTGCCACTGGGTAGAAACAAGGTGCTGAAGTGGACAAAACAAGGTGGAGGGCCGGATTTGGCCCGCTGGCCTTGTTTTTGCCACCTGTGATCTATACATACACTTATTCATATATAAAATTAATAGATATGGGTATATAGACATTAATTTTATTCATCCATTCATGGCAGAATAATTGGCTATTATGTTCAAGGCCCTGTGTTTGATGCTGGGAATTCAGAGATGAATAAGATATCTCCTCTATCACAAGTTAGCAGGAGAAGCTGAGTGATTCAATGCATCAAATTAAAATACAATGTGATAGATGCTACCAGAGAACAATATAATTAATAATTAAGTACCCAATGTTCATGTAGCACCTTACATATGCAATTAATGAAGCTCAGAATACATTATTCTGCCTGGAATTCCTACATGTGCCTCTATAGGCTCTCCTGTAGCCCCTCCAAGAAGCAGCGACGGGACATTTGCACCTGGACCACAGTACCTGCCAGAGTGCTCAGCAAGTGCTCGGTGTTCTACCGAGGGTCAAACAAATGGTGCTGTGAGAGGTCTCTGAAAAATAGAAATTGTGACAGAGATCCAGGCAGGTGTCACTGTTTATTCAATAGAGTTGAAAGCAGAGAAACCCATTTAAAATAACACCATTAAAAGACAAAAGAATGCCAACTCTTAAAAACGTAACAGCACTGAGAAGAAGGTGATAGTGTATTAACATGTCCCAGCAAAATGAATGAAGTTGGAGCAAAGCCCACTGAAGACATAATGGTCAGATTTCAAATGATTACTCCCTCTGAAACCCACCCTCTTCCCAGGGAAATTGTGAAATTTTTATTACCCTAATAATTGTGTTACGATGAAAATATTAAATACATCTCCACATTCCAGCTTGCTTAACATTTCCACAGTGGAAATAAATGATAGCACAGGTTTTACCGAGGCTTTCCATTTGTTGAACACGGTGGGCACGTTCATGGCAGCTGAGCTCTGTCAATGAGAAACCAATCTGGGTTAGACCGGTATGAAAATTAAACTACTGTAGTGTATCAGAACGTGGTAAAGTGCTTTTAAATCTTAGCCTTGGTGATTTATTGAAAAGAAGGGAGTGACTTATTGGATAGGAGGAAGTGAAGGAAAAGAGTAGTGAGAGGAGTTAATGATGATGAAAGATGGAAGAGAGGACCATGAAACCCGCCGACTCCTTCCTTTAGTTTTTGCACCTGTGTTTTATTGCACTAGAAGAGAGAGCACAAACGCTGGATTTATTTTGTATTATTCGTTCTCTTTTTTAGACATAGGAGGAAAGGGGGTAAGAGAAAGAGTAATGGTAAGACAGAAATAAGAAGGAAGGGTTGTTAGTAAAAATAAAGTGGTAAGGAAGAACAAGGGAACACAAACTGAAACCTGAGAACTTACAAAAAGAGAGAGGAAAGAAAACTAGCCAGAAAACAGAACAGGTCCCTTTGCATAAAGCATTTTTGCCTATCAAAATTGTAAAACAAATATCTTGATAAAGGTTTATTTTTTCTTTTTTTAATGAGCATGCTTATCATCCTATTTCTTGTTCTAAAATATTAAACACTAGCTAGCAGGATTCATTCCTTTCTGTCATACCCTTCAGGGTTTTAACATTTTTCTCTCAAGATCCTTATATTTTGAAGTTTGGAGCAACTAGATTGGGATTTTTTTCCCTGAACATGAACAAGCAATTCTATGTAATAAGTCAGATTGATCAAAAATTGAGAGTGGTCTACACTGTTGGAGTCTAAGCCATTCTAGGACTGCAGAAATGGCTGACTTGTAGACATCATCCCTCAAACTGAGATGAATATATCGGTAAGTTACAGAGTCTTGGTATGAATGTGATGAGTGAGTGTTGACAAAGCACCAGCAGGGGCTAGGTACATGGCGGCCAAAGCTCCATCATTGGAGTTTGAATCAAGATTTGTGCTTGAATTATTTTAATAGCTGAATATTTTAAAACTCAAATTTTGTTTAATTTGCAGAAGTGCTTATTTTTAATACCTCCTCATCCTTATTCTTAACATCTTTTAGCTGTAAATTCCACAAAATAAAAGTCACTCCAACAGAGAAACTCAAACAAGGAATGACAGGAACTTCCCTCCTAATGAAAACCCTGCCCTGGATCTCTATCTTTTTCAAAAACTAACTTGTCCTTGCATCATGTATTATTCTCTGGCATCATGACCTGATACTCCCTCCTGTCAAGAGCAGACCTCCAGCCTTACACTTCATAGTATCCATTTAAACAGCACGGGCCTGATGGCGTCTCTCCAGCTTTCTCCCATCTTTCAGCTTCTTTCAGTTTTCCCATAAGCGGGTGGAATGGAGATCATGTAGGTAAATGCTTTATACATCTAGCTGTTTTACTAGAGAAATATTGTAAAAATAAATTCATAATGGCAATTTCCTCAAAGGAAAGGGTCAAAAATGTGCCAAGTAATTTCATTTTCAAAGCGACTCTAAGGCAGGAGGGCAGGAGCTGCTTGTGGGTAACTCGGGGAAGGCTGAGGACTGCGATGCAGGCACAGACCCCGCGCCACCCTTAGTGGGGTCAGCCCCCTCGAAGGAAAGCTTGTAAGTCCTTTGTAGAACGGTATCTTACTTTCAGGCCTCTGACTGTCAGTCCTCCTCTCTGGTTAATATCAGCAAGGGAATCCTTGCCTGACAGAATGTAATTTAGGACCTATTAAATATGATTACTTGGCCTTGAAAATGATGGATATTGGACAGAATTATAGAATCACTTTACAAAAGAAAGGTCTCTTTTACATCCTTTCTTGTGGAGCTTAAAATGAAGCCTGGGGAAATCCCTCAGAGGGGGTTCGGCATTTATAGGTTAGGTTTATGAAAAAGGGAATTGATATTCATATTAAAAAACTGTAAAAATTGAGCAAGGTGAAGATAGTGAGCATGCAGACAGCTGTGACGTGTGTGTGAAGGGTGAGTGGCAGGTTGCCCAGCTGATTTACTTGCTTTAATTATATTAGTAATGTGAAAGTCGACATGATTTGAAACAAGCTCTTTGGGTTTTTCATTCAAATACTAGCCCCCAGTGGCTACTTTTTTATGGTCCTCCCAATTTCCAATTACTTAAATGTTCATAGCTGAAATACCTCAGAGTTCATTGCAGGGTTTGCTTTGGAGGTGGCCTATGCTTGAGTTTGTATTTAATTACATTTTGTTCCTGGTTATGAAAGTAATATATGGTGAAAAAAATCACAAAACATAAAAATTGGCAAAGAATAAATTAAAAAGCACTGATAATTCTGCCACCCAGACCTTGCCACATATACATATTATTTTAATTAATACATATAATTTTATAACCTAATTGATGTAACATCCTATATTCTGTTGTCTAAAAATTCTTAACCTAAAATAAATAAATAAATAAATAAATAAATAAATAAATATTCTTAACCTAATGCTATAGCTTGGCCATACCCTCATATTTTAAATATTATTCTACAATAAGATACCTAGTAATTATAAGTTATCTGTTGCACAAGATCTGTCCACAAGGTATCCAGCCATGTAATATGAAAAATAGAGACAGTTATTGAAGAAGATACTAGCTACAAGCAACATTGTACACAGAACAATGACACCTCAGTCCCCTTCAAAGTAGGTATCTTGTGACCTCACACAATTCTCCCAATCTCCATCAGCTGACCCACAGATTTTCCCTGAATCTCATTGACAGTCTGAAATCTCTGCCTTTTCCAAGGTGATTTTAGTTTTGGGAAAAGCCAGAAGTCGCAGAGCATCAAATCCGGGCTATAGGGGGACCAAGTCATCTGGGTAATTTGGTATATCACCAAAAATCTTTGCACAAGATGTGATGCATGAGCGGGTGCATTGTTGTGATGAAGCTGCCAATCACTAGTTGCCCATAGCTGCTTAATGCAAAATTTGATGCAGATTCATTACTCTACTGGCTCAGTCATTTTGAACATCATGGCCACACAGTACACATGCTCATTCAACAGTCTACCACCTCCACTGATTAGTACAGTGAAGTCATCATTGTTCACACATGTGCATTCCAGTGCACTCTCCTTGGCTGCCAGGTTACATTTACATTGATGTCACACAAACTGTTCTTGTTATATTAACAATAGCTGGACTTTCTCCAGACAGACAATCAATTTTTAAACCAATCTGCAATGGATGGAAATTTAGATCTAGTTACATTTTATCAACAATTTTCAGATAATTCTTTGAACAGATCCCTAGTTATTTTCTTAGAATGTATTTTCAGAAAAATAAATGATTTCATCCATAAGTTTGTAAAATATTAGGCCTTTTTACATGTGGCTAAATTGCACATTTCTCCTCTCATGCAAAGTCTGCATTACAGTATTTATTTACCACATCTCCTAACTGTGTACTTTGACAGGACCAAAGCAATAGGAGGCAGCAAATAGATTGAAATTACCAGCATTATATTCTGGTTGGTGGTGAATATAATGGTGGTAATTTCAGTTCAATGCTGTGTTAGGGATAAGGTGGAAGCAGCATTAGCATTCTAAATTATCTCATAAAAACGAGGATACAAGAAGCAGACAGTGGGGAGTTATTGTTTAATGGGTACAGAGTTTCAGTTTTGCAGGATGAGAGTTCTGGAGGTGGATGGTGGTAATGGCTGCACCACAATGTGAATGAACTCCATGCCACTGAGCCAACACTTAAAAATGGTTCAAATAGTACATTCTATATTATGTGTATTTTACCACAGTAATAATTGGGGCAGGGGGTACAAAGAAGGAAGTGGAAAAAATCCCTACTACTTATATTGCAGAGCAGCACATTTGCAAAAAGAAATGGGCTCCCCATATTCCATGATGTTTTCTGATGTTATGTAGATGAAGCCATAATCATAATTAACATCAATATGGCACTTTACAGCTTACAAGTACTTTGGACACATAATTTCAATAGCCTACTGAAATAGTTGATTATTGTCATTTTGTATACGAGCACTCTGAGACTAAGGTCAAATATCTGCCCACCATGACATAGCAGCAAAAAGCAGAAAGAAGTGAGACATTGTTCCAGGGTCCCAACTCCATGCCCAAACTGTCTCCTATGAAACATACCACCAGCGGGGTAGCACGCTCTTGTGCTGGCAAAACCATCAAGTATTTTCACTTGACAAGTCAAATGTTTCATGTATAAACCGACAAGGGCAAATATTAAATTACACTTAAAGAAAATATTTAGCTTAGAGAGCCTGACAAGGGTGAATATTAAATTACGCTTAAAGAAAATATTTAGCTTAGGAAAGCAGCTTTTTGTAACAGTTTTAGATAGAGTTTAATAAAATATTAATTTTACCAATGCTAATAATAAATAATGCCCTGCTGTTCGAATCCTTATTTTGTGTTTTTTTATATATTCAGATATTGGTTTAACTTCTCAAATTTTTCCTCTATGACATACTTATCATGCTAAAAGGGGACCCGTGAGACATTTCCCATTATCACCGTAGCCAGGCAGGCTGTGGGAAGGGGGACTGAGGAAACTTAAATCAATTTAGAGTCACTGGTTACTGTCTTCACTATCTCTTAGCCCATTAAGATACAATGAGAAAAGTTACATATTTCCAAATTAAATAGTAACATAAAAGTAGATTTTTTAAATGTAGATTTTTCTGTGTTTCTCAAGTTTTCTCTGCTAATTTTTGGACGCAGGATCTGATCAAAGATTAAAAAGCTGTTATTGGATTTTATTTCTATTCAGTATCACCCTGAGTTGTAATAAATGATTTCTCCAATTGTTCAAGATCTCTTAGAGTCTTGTCTTTGGATCATCCCCAAATAATTTATTCTGACAAGCAGGTGTTTTGGGTAAACGGAAGTCTGGTCTGTGAGATTTATTTTGCTGTCAGCCCATTTACCTCTGGAATTAAAAGCATCATGGACATCATGTACACTATCTGTTCTCATAAATCGACCAACCACAAGAATTTAATACACATTGTTGTGGACTCGCTATGTGCTCAGTATTGCAAACATAAATAAAATACAGTGCCAAGGAACTCCCAGCATATTCACAGAGAAACTTACACACACACAGATTACTAGAATGCAGTAAAACAGACACGATACCAGAAGTATATGCACATCCTCTGGGGTCACCAAAGTATCGTTTTGCCTCTATGAGTAGGAGAAAGCTACACAGGGGTAGAATCATCTGAATTGGGACTAAACGGATGAAAAGGCTTTCATAAAAAGGGGATAAGATGGTTTACGTACATATATTACTTTGTCTTTTGTTTTTTTATTAGATGTTTTTCTTCCACTCATATGGAACCACACAGGATCAGACACTCTGACTGTAACACTACAAATACCTTTAGATTTCATAGCCAGTTCTTCATTCTTTTGTTAAGTCTGCATAATCTTTAAATTCACTAAACTATCATGTGCACTGTGCCTGCAAATGAGTGGTCTGACAAGTGACTCATTGTTGATCAAGGAACATGAAGCTTAACTTTTAATCTCTGTGATTACTTTACCACTGCACTGGTAGTATCAGAATACCCAGCTAATGTGGTGGAGTGGAGGAGGGGTTGCCATTCTTATGAATGACATCTGTGGGGACCTTGGGTGGTCTCCTGAACATCTCTTTCATTTAAGGCATTTATCTCTGTCTCCCTGTACACAATCCTGTTTTAACTACTGCATTTTCTTTCCTAGTTGAACTATACTTACAGTAGAACTTTAAGGGGAAAAAAGCAAATTACTTATTCTGCCCACTTCTCCACTTAGTTACATAGAATTTCTAGAATGGTAGTAATGACTTTCCAAGATACTATAGCATCATCTGTCTTAATCTCTCACTGGTATTGATGTAACAGGGACCACTGAACAATGTAATCTCCATTGTATCGTTGATATTGATGGTTTCTGGTCAATTGATAGATTTCCTATTTGTTTGGAAATCATACTAGCTTTGAGATTCCTGATTAACTGTGCTGTGTATTCTTTTTTAACCTTTAATGGGAACTTGATATATCTCTAACTTCCTTTTTGATGGTAAATCAAGTCATAAATGCTCTATTGTCTAGAATCCTGAATGACATTTACTTTGCTTGTTCTTTGTTAATAAATATTTCAGGTGATTTTAAACTCTACTTTGATTTTTTAAACATATTTCAAATATATTGTTGGGTCTTTTGTGCAACTTTATTTCTTAAAGTTTCATTTTGGATCTCCCCTACACTTTGATGTGTCCACCTGGCAAGGACTCTAAAAAACAATAGCATTTTCTCTGATTTAGATTTTTTCCCATCAGAGGCTATGGGCCCTTTCTTTAAAAAAAAAAAAAAAAGAAGGAAATTCACGTGAACAGAGTAATTTGCATAGTCAATATTCACTTATAAGAATGGGTTCTTCAGGACTTTCCAACGTTAAGGTTTCATTTGGATAACGGCAGAGTGAAAACAATTGATTGTAGTTTTTTATGAATGCCATGTACTATGTCGAACAGGAAAACATCAAATTCATTCTGAATCAGATCAAACAGAAGAGTTCAAGGAACTTTAATAGAGGTGGAAATTGGAATCTTAATGTTCAGTGTTTAGACAGAATACATTAAAATGAAAGATTCTTAAAAATAGTAGTTAAAATATTTTCAAAGACTTGTGAATCCCATCATGTTTATTTTACTTTTTGGAATTTTTTCAACGTGGCCCGTCAGTGCTGAGGTGTCTGAACAGAGTCGTGTGCAATCGCCACACTGTAACATCTCCGTGTGAGTCATCACCCGGTGGCCTGTCCTCAGCCCAGAAAGAAGGCCAGGACAGCTACGAAACCAGTGGTTCTGCTGTGAGTACAAACAGAAGAAAACAGATTTTTCTATCAGTGAATCTGTCTCTTTCCGGTTTTTTGGAGGAGAATTTCTCTGCAGTTTATCCAGGAACAAACGGGTGCTTGGTCAATACAGAATCAAATACATCAGTGAGTGTTTTCAAAGTCAGTAAAGGAGTGGCTTTTTTCCTGCCCCCAGGAAAATGTGTTCATCTTTTTGTAATTTACACACATACGCATCTGCGTGATGTTGCCTAAAGCGTTTCATTAGCAAAATATACAGTAATGTCTTAAAACTGCAGGGCCAATAACCCACCTATGCAATCCTGTTCTCTTCCTAAGCAAATCTGGGGGTGTACAATAAAAAATAATTTCAAAAATAATAAAACTGAGGGTGATAATTAACTGATAGCCACTACGTCTTCCATACCTCTCAGCCAATGCCAGATCTCACCTCAGTAGCCTGTTTTCAGATGTCTCTCTAATATTGAGTGGACTCATACTATCTTATCTAATAACAATAAAAGCTAGCCCTGGCCCAGCAAGCATTGCCCCAAACACATATGTCTATCATCCCATTTAATACTCACTAAAGCTCTACGAGGTAAGTACTGTTAATCGTCTGTGTTACAGATGAGTAAATTGAGGCACAATGCAGCTCAGTGACAGCTCGAGGTCACACAAGAAACAAGTAATGATGGATTAAAGGCCAGGCTGAGAAATGACTGTTCCACATCAAGGGAGAAAGCCCTAGTCTTATAAAGCAAACAGGAAATTAAAGTTTTCCTTCTGTCATATGAGGACCGTAACGGAATTTTTCCTAAAAGATTATTTTAGAAAGCAGGAGATGCATCATAAAATTATATACACTAAATTTGGGAGGAAAATTCCCCCAGGCAATGACCTTTATTACTGAGATTTGATTTGGAAGCCAATTTTTATAGCTCAGTTAAAAACTGCTAAACCCAGACACTTAAATAATTGAAATGCTGATATGACCTTACTTCCAGAGGTGCAAAGGATATAATTGAATTTAAGAACAATGTATCTCATCCATTAAGTCATTAAATAGATCATAACACTCTGACACATTTGGTAAGCACTACATGAAAATGCTTAACAATGGTATGCAAATAAAATGAGCTTGCACGCTTAGCTACTGTATTTTAGGCTCTGTTTGCCAAATACAGCATTAAATCACAATAGTCATTAAGAAAACGTTATGGCAATATGTTTTAAATGCTCCCAAACATGATGCCAACAGAGATAAAAGGAATGTTAGAATCTACAAGATATTGCCAAGTGCCTATGTATAATTCAAATAAGTTATACTTACTATTGGTAAAAATCAAACTTACTCAGAAATACGTCCTTTGTACCCAATCTTCTGCAGTTGCCCCAGTGGTGTGGTACCTCTGGTTGAAAAGTGCATATAAAGATGCCAACACCAGAACATTCCTCTACACAGATGTATACTTGGCACTATTGAGAAAAAACATCCCAATGTTTGGCATCATACAACCAAACGCCTAATCCAAATGAAATCATGAATTTAACACACATCCAGGGAATTTAATCAATGCAGACATCCAGTCAGGCTCATTCTACTGCAAACAAAATAAAACAAAGCCAAAACCTTGTCTTTTTTTCCAAGGCCAGGACTAGAGACCTGGATTTTCAATTTATACTGTCTCAATTACTCATTTACCCTGACTGCTTATAAAACTAGTAATGAATTGTACTAATAACATCAGTGCAACAGAGAATCCAGTAGTGCAAAACATATTGGCCCTCAGAATTCCAACAATTATTATAAATCACCTGCTTATTTTATTTCCTTTGCTAGTATAGCAAATAAGAGTTAATAAATAAGACTATATCTAATATGTTTTCCAGGTAAAAGTTGGTCACAATAATGGCAAATATATTCAAATGTCTACATTAGGTTTATATATAGGTAGCAACCCATGGATGTAAATAGTGCCTTTATATAAAAACATATAAAACACAGTGACACCAAAATTGAAAATGTCAAAAAATCACTGCCATAGTGAAATAAATAAAAACAATCAAGAGTTTTAATCGAATATAAGTAACTGCACATGATAGATCGATTGCAGAAATGGCTTCAGGTTTTCCCCTCATTACAACATGTCTGCACATCTCGGATGTGGCATTTTTTTGGTTCCCACTCTCACCCCTTGAATTGGGCTGTTTTCCAACTTTCAGTGGTCTCTAGAATGTGGTAGATAGGACGAGGCGCCGTACTCAGCTGAGGCTGCAAGAGGTATTATGCGCACTTATTTGCGCTCATGCTCCTCTTCCTCTGCCATGAGAACCACTCTGGCCCAGCCTGCTGAAGAACAAGAGACCATGTGAAGGAGCCAAACCGTCCCAGCGGTGGCTGTTCTAGAGCAGCCAGGCTGCAGCCCACCCATCAGCTGATGACAGGTGCATAAACAAGCCCAACCATGAGCTGACCCAGCACAGACCAGCAGAACCTGCTCAGCTGATTTGTAGGTTTAGGAGAAATACTAAATGGTTGCTTTTAGCCGGTAAGTTTTGGAGTAGCTTCTTCCATAGCAGTATATCACTAATATAATTAGTGTCAGACAGTATGTTTCTAGCAAAATAATGCAAATATCATGATTATCTCTAAATGTTAATGACACTTGAATTTACATACATTTAATCTTTTTAAATGCACTATCATAGACTTGGTTTGTATGATAGGTAAGACAAATATGCTTATCTCATTTTAAAGATGAGAAATAGATACCAAAAAATCCTAATCATTCAGCCAGTTGGTATTGAAGAAAGGAGTGGGGGTTAGAATGGATTAAAGAATAGCATCCAGTTCTACATCCACAACAATTTCCAAAAATTCTTAAGATCTTAACTGGGTACATGTGAGTTTGATTTAAGGATTAAAAATATCAGCATCCTGGTAGCCCAGGCAATAAGGCAAGTCTTTTTCTCACCATTAGGAAAACTAGGGTGTTACCGCCTCTAATAAATCTGCTAAACAGAAGAAAAGAAAAAAAAAGAAAAGAGAAAAAAAAGAAAGTCCACATAAAACCTACACATAATTTAACATTAAATGTTGTCTGTCTCAGGCTTCCATGGTGTTAATTCCTCACTGAGAAGAAAAGGAAGCAGAGGGAATACTCACCTCTCTTACTTTGGTGTCAACCTTTGGGCTACTTAATAAACTAATTAAATTAAAGATTCAGAATGTACCAATCTTTACACTGAAATAACCACTGAGCAATCAATGATAATTTTAAAAATCAATTGGTCTTCTGTAGTAATTAAATTTGTCCACTTAGATATAATTGATATGGTTCGTAACTAATTATCCAAAGAAGGACTCTGAGGGACTTTTAGAGAATAAAGAATTGAGCCAAAGATTCTTCCTAATCTGAAATTGGACTGAAGGCCATGTTTTCTCAAAAACGAATTTAGTTTTCCCTGGAAACACAGTATTGAGCAAACCCAAATGCAGTCAGGGAATCAGTATTTCATTAGGGGCAGTTTAGCATAGCTGGTGCTCTGGGTGTGACGGGGGCCCAGTCATTTAACCCTGGAGTTGCAGTGCCCTCATCCATAAAATGGAATTGCTGTGAGCACTAAGTTATTATTAGTCAAGTGTTTGGAACAGTAAACCTTGTGTTAATATCATTATTAGTTATCTCTTGGTAATATCTTTAGAATGGTAAGATAGTCACCAATCCCAAATGTATTCCTCCTTCACACCTAATCCCTTTAGGTATTTTGCATGGAAGGGTTAACTGTCCTTTCCCCTATTATGTGATGGAACTGCTCTTCATGGGATAAAAGACGGTGAAAACAGGACAATGGGAAGTTCACATTTGCTGTGTGGCATATCTGATTACAAGTTATTAAGCCAATACTCCCTTCCCTCTCATAAGCAATTCATTTCTCAGCACCAGAGGGGAGGAATAATAATAAAATAAAATGCAGGACGATCTTATCACTGATGCTTAGCATTTGTATATTCACTTAAAAAGGTGGCAGAGCAATTTACCGCAGCCCTTGGGCAGCCTAAACGACATGTTAGTGAGTTCTATAGATATGCTATTACCTATTTATTCTGATATTCAATGCAACACTGTCAGGGAGATCTCTACTTAAGTACAATAAATTACTGACTCCTGGGGCTGCAAAGTACAGTGAGAACTTATTAGCTATTGAACCCATTGCTTGGATAAGAATCTATGGCCCACATAGATGCAAACAAACCTTTCCAAATTCTAGAGAAAGCTATTACACTATCCGCTACATTAAGAGTGTCACTTCCAGGAAATTCTTTTCAAGGTATTCGGGCTTCAATTTAGCACACGTGCATTTGTTCCATCATTTGACAGAATGCAAACAGTTGGTGAGCCTTCTGACACATGCAGCACCTCTTTGAATTCTCTCCTTTGTCCCCAAGCTGTATTTGCCAGCACCAACAGGACAGTTTTATCTGAACATCATGCTCTTATTCTACAGTCTGTCTTCTCGTATGAGATTCAACTACGAACATTCTCTGCACTCTGTTCTGACAATGCAGGCATCAGTCTAGGTATGTCTTCTCAGACCCTCTGAAACACCCATCAGTCAAATGAGGGTTAAGGAAAAAAGAATAGTATGGAGGTCAGACCCCACTGGTTACTGCCCATAAAGTGTTAAGCTAGCTATCCTGACAAGGATCAGAATTTGAGTCAGAAGGCCAGCGACAAATCATAGCAGATTAGTTCTTGGCATGTTGTAGCTCCAAAGTAAATGTAGAATTGAAAATTGGTAGGAATGAAATACAATAAAAAAGTAAACTCTTCAGTTTCTAAGTATATTTCTTAATTAAGGCAGTCAACAATTAGGCATTCTAACTGCCACTGGCGGAAGTGGGGTCCCTGTGGTGTCAAAAGGAAAAGAACTTCCTGAGACCCACATGGAGGATGTGGCTCTGTGGTATGGTTGATCGATGATGTACAGTTAAGAGGGATCCCCTCCTGACTTCCCAGTGTCCCATCTCTGTCTCACCATGGAAAAAGTCCAATCTTGTCTTCAGTAGGGCAGGATGAAGGCCACTGCCCAGAGTTTATGTTCCATATTGAAGCACAGTCCAGTCCAGCGTCTGCCCAGCTTGGCTTGTGTTTCCTGTTGTAGTCCATGTCAGGCTCCCTCCTGGAGCCTGCGTGTGGCCGTGGGCCATGTGGCTGCTAGGGCCACAGGACCACAGAGAGAATAGGCAAGTGCACAGTTAGGAGAGCAGGTCCCAAGCAGGAGAGAGAGTGTCTTTGTTCCCTTTGAATTTGAGATGGACCAGATGGCCTTTCAAAAGATCCATTCAACTTCCCAGGCTTCCAAAGACTTTGGATGGGCCCACCTCCCAACCAATCCCTTGTTTCCGCAGGCTAGACTGGGAGGCCTCTTTGGTCAAGCACCTCCCCCTTGCGCCATTTGGATTTCTATTTCTTGTGTGCCTGCCATCCCCTGCTCCCACTTGGCAGACTGGTACCAGAGGAGGGAAGGGAGGAGTATTAATTCTCTTAGCAGAACAAAATGCTGGGGGTCTCCTGGAGTGTGGAGCTATATCTTCCTGTTGAAGCAAACAAGCTTATGTTCCCCATTTTATTAAGCTCAAAGTCTAGTTCCCTTTACTCCCCTTTATCAGTATCTAGCTAAACACCGACAGTAATACAACTCTCCCTCACCCAGTCCCTGCTTCCCTCACTCTCTTACAAGTGTTGTTCCCTAGAGCTCCCCCTTTCAGACGTGTGATCTCTGGTTCAGAGTCTGTTTCCCCTGGAACAGAACAGTGACACTTTTCCACGTGCAATACACTTCAGAATAACAAACTGGTTGGTAACAGAGTTCTATCAAAAAAAAATAGAAAAGGATGATATAATAAGACTAACAGCATTTCACAAATTTCTAATCGAATATTGGATCTAGGCAATGATCATCAATGCTGCAGATATCAAAAAAAGAGAAACAACTGGATATTATATTCCTCCTGATGGAAATATACATCACCACCTATGGGGTATTCTTGCAAAAAATGTAATCTAAATTAGACTAAATCTCTAGGTCCAACTACTGGTTTATAGGAAATATGCAGGCAGAGAGTCATGCTAAATGATACTGTGAGTATACAATTTTTAAATACATAGTGTAGGAAACTCAACTGGACAGCCCAGTTCCTTCAATAAAGAACTTACAAAGGGGAAAGGGGGTGAGGGAGGAAAAAACCTGTTAACAAATTACAACAAAGTGACTTTAAAAACAAGTTATACAAAATTAGGAGATAATTAGGGAAATTTTAACCCTCAGTAGATATCTGATAACATTAAAGAAATGCTGTTAATGTTTAGATTTGATTAGAATATTTTGGATATTTTTAAGGATCTTTACTTTTCAGAGATACAACAGAAATTTACCAATGAATGATTTGGTGTGTGGTGCTTGCTCTAAAACAAGGGAGGGCTGGCGGGGAGGGGTATGGGCGGGTAATACAACCTTGGCCATGATGTGATAGCCGGTAAAGCTGAATAATGATACATGAAGGTTTGTAACAATATCCCTTCTATTTTTGTATACATTTGAAATTTTGTAAAACATAATGTAATATAAAAACCAATCCCACTGACTGCTAAGCCAAATGAATGGAATTCAGTACCCAAGATCTCCCATTGTAAAAGGGGGCAATGTCTTTTATTTGTCTTCAAATAATACATTGTAATTCATGGCATTGAACTATAATACAATAAAAGGAACATAATGGTAAAATTCCTTATTGATTTAAGGTTAAAACAGAGAAGAGCCCAGAAATGCATAAAAATGTTTTAAAGGTACATTAAATCCTAACCTATATAAAAAGATGAGTGAAACATAGTGGCTATTTTGAAGGGAAGTGTAATTTTAAAGACATTAAATGATAATCAATTCATTCAAGCAATAAGTATAAATATTTCTAGAATAATTTATTATAAATATCTAGAATATAGAATATTTATTAATATTAATAATGTTCTATATAATATTTATTAATATAAATATTTATCAATATAAATATTCTATAGAACATTTCTTTCATTGTGGAATAATTAGAACAAAACTAAGGGAAAAGGAGAGGACTTCATCAAAGGTTTTCTAAGAAAATATAAAACACTGAGTTAAATTTGCATTTCAGATAAACAAAGAATAATTTTTTTCAGGAAAGTATGTCCTAAATATTTTTATTTGCCAAATAGTTTTTCTCCAGCTTTATTGATACATAACTGACATATAACATTGTATAAATTTAAGGTGTACAATTAAACCTTTATTAAATATTTATAATATTTATAAGGTTATTATAATATTTATAATAAATATATATATATAATTTAATTTTATATATAATTATATATATGTATATATAAATGCTTTCACTTCTTTTTGTAGTTAATTTTTTTCTTCCTTACCACCATTTGACTGCCTGTCCTAAAATGTTATCCATATGGTAGGTACTTCATTAAGGCAATGATTATTTAAAACCTCTCATGTTAAGAAACCAAGGCAGATTTTCATACTGTCACTTTGGAGATTGCAGTTCTGGCGCAGGTATTTAATTTTGAGATCTCAAAACTCCAGCAGAAAAATTATCCCCTAGAGAATGAGGAACCTGGAAAATGTTTTTGACAGATCCACCACATTCTTACAACAGCAGAGACTGCCACTTTGTTCTCTCTCTTCCTCCCCTTTCCCTTGCAATAACATGCAAACTGTATTAATCAACCAGATAATGGTGGTGGTGAGTGGGGGTTGATGAGGCTCCGCTGTACTTACTGCACTGATTCAACCAGACATATGGCTTGAGGTGGGAAAAATGGGAACCAGAGTATGGCCCCTTCATTCCAACCACAGCCCTTTAGAAATGACCCCATCTCTTCTACGTCTCCACAACTGTGCACTCATACTTGTGCTGTTCTCAAAGTTCTCTCCCACACTTCCCTTTGCTACTCAGAAAAGCTCTAAGAGATAAAGAGGTTAAGCAAATGGCCCAAGGTCACACACTTGGGTGAACCTTGTACTCCTGGCTCTCATTTCTGGATTCTTGGCACCATAATTTAAATAGGATTGAGCTTTGGTAGAGTTAGGGATTCTTTCCACTGGAGTTTCTGTGAACTGGTAACAGTTCCAGACCCAGCCTTTGATCCGACTAAGTGAGGGGCTCACTGTGCACATACCCTTACATTCTCAGTTCATTCAACGCTCAATACGTATTTAATAGTCATTAGAGTAGCTATGAGGAAACAGTGGTAGACAAGGAGGAAACAGGCAATTAGATATGTAGCAACGATGTACTGTGAAAAGTGCTGTGACGTGTCAGAACACACGCTAAGAGTCTCTAGCCTCTATGTTGGGGAAGCCTCTGAGAAAGGGATGCTTAAACAGAGACCTGTGAGACTAATAAGAATAATGTAGGAGAAGGGAAAGAAGGTGAGAGAAAGCAGAAAAGTATTCCAAGCAATACGACTAGATGTGCAAAAACCTGGGGGAGAGAGGAGGTGATGTGGGGATGGTGTGAGAGACAGGGCTGGACACAAACACGGGGACACACAAGCCAGGTCAACCATTTGGTGCATCTGCAAACCAGTATGTTGCATGTGTTTGTTAAATATTTACTTGGAGAAGTTGATTAAGCCTGGAGAGAAACTAGTGAGAACACCAGTGGGCACTCACTACTTCTTTCTGGTCCTAATTAGTGACAGGCTTTGGCCTAGAACCTGCAAAGCCTCTCAGCAAGAAAAAAAAAAAAAAAGGTCTGCAGGGCCTGACTTTCTTAGAAGCAATTTAATGATCATCTATTGTTACTGAATTAAGCTCTCTGGAGGGATCATCCCCTTACAATACTTACTAACCTAAGAAGCTTCTTTGCAACTAACTAAAAAGGCAGTTGTTTCTGAGGTGTTCTACTAAAAGTAATTTCCTCTATCTTGCTACATTAATATATTTTGTTTTAGCGCCCTTTCTGATTGGCTGACTTTCCCTATTCCTGACCTTGTGAAAGGAACAGATGGGGCTGAAGAATCAAGGGGGCACCATGGAGGGAGCTTTTGTGCAGAGTATGAGGTTTTGTGCACAGTATGTACTGTGGTAGCTGCTCCAGCATCACTCATGCATTGGTCCGAATCTTCAGGCTGCACACACCCCAACTCGTTGTTCATACAGGAGTACTCTTTTTTAAAAAGTAAAAAGCTGTACAAGGAGACATGCATCAAAATTTCCCTTTAATATAAATACTTGGATTATTTAGCAATGTTTGTCAGAATTCAGTTTTTAAACTTATTTCATTTTCCTCACAACATCCTTATGAATTAGGTGACAGCACATGGTTTCTATTAAAAATAACATCTTTCTTGATGGCTTGATGACAGAGTCTGCTAACTGGTCTTTGATTTTCTGTAAAAACTGTTGGTATTTGCCATTCTGCTCTGCCACATTATTAAAAAGATATGGAATTAGTACTACCCATGTATAATGCATGCCCTGATTTTTCCCTCAAAAATCTGGGCAAAAAAAGTGCACATTATACACAACAAAATACGATACTTACAGTAGGAGAGCTACCTTGTGGTCATCTTTCTTCCATGTTGCTTAAAGTTACACTTCAAAGGGTTCAGCACCAGGTCATGTAAAATAACCAGTCCTGAGGGCCTGGAAGCCCCAGTTCCCAGTTTTTGTCTGAGCTCTATTCCTAACTTGCAGTCTGATCTTGGACAACTTGCTCGTCTCTGTGGTTTCATTCTATTTTAATAGATATCTTGAAGATTCCTTCCTGTTCTGACATGACATACTTTTGAACAGTCTTATTCTTTAAGATGCTCTTTTAGAACATTTCTGGAATTCTCCCTGTTAAAACGTAATTTGCTTGCAGTGGCTTCCTTCTGGCCATCAAACATCTTTGCTTCCATTCCTTGTTCTAGTCCAACCCAAGAGACAGTGCCTAGAGGAGGGCTCTATCCCAGAGTTCTCTTGTCAGCAGTACTGCTCTTGATCCAATCAACCAGGACTTCCTTCCTGGGTTCTGTGCCCGAGATGACCCTATTCCAGACCTCCTCTGGCCCTCCTCTTCCCTGAAGAGTGACTGGTCTATCAGGATTTGCCCATGTAGAACCTTCTCCCCCTCTTCTAGGCCAAGCTCTAACTACTCAGGAAATACGGAATTCCCTCATCCTAAAGCCCTAAGCCTGTTTCCAGTGCCTGCTTGGCTTCTGCTCATCTCTGCCCTCTGAAGGGCAGACTGTATTGCCCAAAGTGTGATCAAAATGAGATTCTTTGTGAAATTTGTGTTTGGAGTTATGGACAGGGCTTAGATATGTAAGGTGGAGTCTACACATTATACACAAGTTCTTGGAGGTCAGCATGGATGGAAAAGTGTGTGGTCCATTGGAGGGGAGATTGGAGACATCCGTTTGCATATTCGCCTCAGGTTCACAAATGTTAGCAATTGGCCTACTTGTGAGACACACTGTCCTGCACAGAGAGGCATAGAGCTGGGGAGAATGCTTCTTCAAAGACTCTATGAGTTATCTGTGGCCACGTGGAGAAGTCACTGATTGGAATGAATGAGCAACCGAAAGAGCATGGGGAAGCAACAGGCTTTGCATCTTTGATTCTAGCAAGATGCAAGTTCTGGACATAAAGATAATTTTATAATTTCTTGTTTGGTCTTTTTACTGCCAAACTAGAGTTATAATCTTGTGGGGGAAAAGTGTGATGTTATATTAACAGTAATAACAATAGATTGTTGAGCCTAACCTGATTCCCACATTCACATTATTTCTATTTGTGTTGGTCTGTTTTCTCTCACCTCCCTCCCCTGACAAAATAAAGATCATTAGGTAATGCACAGCAATCTTTGTAGGCTGATCTAGCCACCCCTCAATTAACTACTACACCTGAGACCATAGTTTTATTTTTTTAATTTTTAATTGTATATTTTCCATCACCATTTAACACTCTCTTACTTCCCTTCCCCCTGCAATCACCACACTTCTGTCAATGTGTCCCTTTTTGTTTTTGCTGAATCCCTATACCCCTCAACCTCCCCTCCCATAGCCATCATCCTGCTCTCTATCTATGAGTCTATCTCTACTTTGCTTGTTAGTTCAGTTTGTTCATTAGATTCCACATATGAGTGAAATCATATGGTAGTTGTTTTTCTCTAACTGACTTATTTCACTTAGCATAATACCCTCCAGGTGAGACCACAGTTGTAATAAATGGCCTATTAAAAAGAATGTTAATTCTAAATCTCATTTAATTATTTCTCACATCACTATATTTTTTAGGATTAAGGGTCATGATTTTATAAATTTGATTCTGTTAATTATATTCATATGTTAATTATATTATATTCATATAGTTCAAAAGGATCAAGATAGAACAGTAGGTGCCCTTTAAGATGGTTTTAGTTGTAATTCTACCCAAGTCAAAAACTAGCTTGGGAAAATTCTACCCAGTTTACAAACTAGATGGATGATATTTAACAAGTTATTTACCTTCTCGGAGACTCAATTTATTTAACTGAAAATGAGGTGGTTGAATTAAATGGTCTCTAAATTTCCTTAAAAACCTAGCATTTTATGATTGCCTGTGATTTTATAAGCAGTTATACCTATAACTATTTAGCAGAGAAATTGCAGTATGTGAAAACATTCAGGATTTAGTGAAGAAATGAAAAAAAACATTCATTGGGAAATGGGATCAAGTTAGAGAGCAAAGAGTGTAGTTTCCCAAGCAACTTGAGTCTGAAAAGAAGTTGTTACAGAGTTAATCCCAGACCTATGCAGGCCAAGAAGAAAGAAAAGAAAGGAGAGTTCCATTTATTCCTGTTGCCGTCCTGAGAGAGGAATCATATGACAACTGTGTGACTTTCTGCAACAGGGTGAGGCGAGCACACACATAAATACCCAATCATGAATACCCAATCATGGCTATAGTTGAATCTGCTAGGCTTTGCTCCTAGTGTTTTGATCCAAGTCTGAGAGTTTGAATGCCAGCTCTCCATTGATCATACAGTGGCTACTCACAGCATGCTATTTTTCTACCTCTTTCAGCCCCAGAAATTCTCCCACCAAAGTCCTTCAAGTATAATTCTATGCTGAAGCTAGGATTTAAAGCTGTCACTGAGCCCCCAAAATCTGTTAGTGATAATATGATGAAGTAAGACATTCAACTTTGCTGTAAAACTAAATTATGATCCAGCAGACAAGAACAAGAAGCTTCTTGGCCAAAGTATTCAGCCCAAAGCTGCAGTGAGACTACCTCAGAGAACACAGGGAGGTCCCCAGAAGAATGGGGCCCTGTAGTGCCGTATCTTCCTACTAAAGGAAAAGTGAGGAATGATATAGTTTGCCTTGGAAGTCTAACCATAGTATGAAAAACCAATTTCATACCCGATTACTCGTGCTTTGCAATCGATCAAAAGGCAAGAAACGGTCGAAGTAGACCTGTAAAATCTCATATCTGGCTAATCAGCTCTTGTATAAATAAAGATTGGCTATATTTCTAATAATATACTTCACAATTTGAAAATGTGAGGTATAAATATATATTGTCAATGAGTTTTATATCATTCTCTTGTATTCAGAGAGTCACCAATTTCCAGAGAATTCAGGTAATTTTCACTGTACTTATGTTTCTGAAATCTGACTCCGTATTTTTCTATAATGTGTTTTTGAAAATCTCCTCTTGTTAGAATATTTTGTTTAATACAGAGAATGTGCTAACAACTACCTAGAAAACAGACATGTATAATATATGTCCATTTACTCTTCAACCTAAATATCACTTCTCATTAGGAGTTTAGACTTCCAGAACAGACCACGGAAATATTGGGCATCTATGAACACTGCATAAAGAAACCTCTGAAGTGAAGGGCTGATGAGAAGGAGAAGGGAAATTTTTCACATGATATTTTGGGCAACTTCAGCTGTTCAAGCTTTGGAAAAGTGTGATGAACAGCTGCTTCTTGAGGAGACTAAGGAGAACAGTCATGGGTCCAATGACATTGTATTACTTTAACAAACAACTGTACAGAGTTGTGCCAGACCCTGTAAGTGCTTTACAAATATTAATCTTTGCTTTTTCATAACAGTCCTATGGAGTAGGTGATATCGTCACCATCATCATCATCGTCATCGCCACCACGCCCATTTTAATAGATGAAGAAAGTGAGGTGGGGGGAGGTTCAGTCATTTGTTCAAGGCCCACAGCTAACGAGCGACAAAACCTGGGGTATGTGGCTGCGGAGCCCGTGTTCCTAGCACCGCACTCTGCTCCTCTCGGAGTAGGTCATTATTTGAGGGGAAGGGGGAGGGAAAGAGTTCCAAAGAGTCCTGGATGTCGCAGCCCTTTATCATGTCAGCCGTCTAGTGTGAAAACACCACTTTTAACCCCTAGCAACTTCCACCTCTTAACCCAGAGAGCCTGGGCCTCTTAGATGTTCTTAGGATAAAAGATACAATATAAACACCAAAGGAGAATTTTAAGAGTAGTCTCCAGAATGACCTTGCTTAAAAAGCTGAGACCAGTGAGCTAAAGGAGAAAATAGCAAGATACAAATGGTTCCCACCAGATCACAACTCCCTTAGTCACCTCTATAATTTACATAAAATCAATAAAATGCTTTTTGTTGCTGTATTTTGTTGCTGCTAGATTATCTTTGGTTTAAGAGAAAAGAAGGTATCGGTTCCTATAAAATATATATGTTGGCCAAGGACCTAGGAGAGTGAGGTCCTTCACATATGACTAAGTAGTACAGGGATATTAATTTGAAAGATTATTTGTCATATTAAAAGTTAAAAAAAATAACCTATCATGGATTAAAGAATATCCATGCACTAGAATACAAAGCAATCATTAAGAAGAATAAGGTCAATCTATACATATTTATATGAAAAGATATATGTAACATTAAGTGAAAAAGACAAGTTGCACAATACTTTCATAGTATTATCCTATTTTTATGAAAAAATGATGTAAGAAACACTTGTTTTCTTATGTCTATAACATACAGGCATGTTTAAATACAAATAGAAAAAATCTGAGAGAATACATATAAACCTTTTACGAGCGGTTGGTTACCTCTGGAGAATGTGCTGGGGGGGTGAGTTGTGGTGAAAAGGAAATAAGCTTTACTTTATAGACTTCCACTTCCTCGTGGTAGGTAAGATGCACCAAGTGCACATAAGTTACAGCATAAGAAAGCACATGGAAACAATTAAACAACTGCAGGAGGATTAAGAAATAACCAATTATAAGCGAGCTGTGTGTGAGTTTGACAAACTGGCTCATGAGAGTTATCATACAACCGCCTTAGGCACCAGTTCCTCCATAATCACACCTAAATTACTGTGCTAGCTTTACTAGATTTTTATTTTGCCAATACTGTGAATTTTGAGGTTTTACTTTCATTAAAAGTTAAACAGGAAAATAATAATTCCTAAAGACTTGTAAGTCAATAGTTAACACACTCATCTTTTAAAATTATATCCTCCTTTTGAAAACTCAGGTGTGCCCCAGTGCGGACCATCACTGCATTGCAGATGGGTGGGTGGCCTGTGGGAGGATGAAACAAGGTGGTTTGGAGTTGGAGGATCAACCCAGGTCCCATCACCAACTTGCTCATTAGCTACTGCCACTTAACACCTGTGGGTCCCTATTTGCTCCTCTTTGAGATAATCAAAGCCTCAAAAAAGCGAGAGTGGTATCTCCACTCTTGGTTGACTGACAATGAGGTACATCTCCCATGCTGCCAAAAGCCTTGTTATGCAACTCAGAAGCAGCGGTGAAGGTGACCCTGGACCTTATCAGTTACATCAGTGTCCTCTCCCAGCATGTTTCCCTACACCCTCACGTTTTATTCACATGTCCCCTTCAGAAGTCTTGACTGCAGATCCCCACCATTTACAACAAGGCATAAAAACCTCTTTCTGCCATGGTCCCAGTCCACTTTTCTGGCCTCCTCACCTGCCTTCCAACCCCTGCCCAAATCTACATATGAAAGGGGCTTCAACCCATAAGGAAAATGCCTCCAGTTTACTATTTGCAGGCCCTTATTCCCACAGCAGAAATCCCATAAGCCGGAGGTGTTCCAGAATTCATAACTGTTTAGGTTTTCAACAAGTAACCCCATGCTTATTTGTATATTACACAATATCCCAGAGGGTCCCAGGCATCAACTCATCTTCAAACACATAAATGTGTTTGCAGCAAACCTCAAATATTCACGTTAAGTGTGATAAGGTTGCAAATAGCCTCAGTCAGTCCAGGTCTGGTTTTGCCCCGGAGCCACTCCCTTTGCCCCCCCGCCCCAGATCTGTTACCCTCACACCCTCCACCTGCTCCGTGCTAGAGAAGCTGACCTGTCTGGACTTTCAGCTCCACAGTGCATTGCCCCAGGCTTCTGATAAAGTAAGGCCAACGGGGAGCCCGGCACACTATCCAGGAGGCCTGGGGTATCTCATCTGTAGGCAGTTGCTTTTTAGGGAGTCTTCTTCTCATGGCTCTGTCCTTCTGGCTTCCAAGAGCCGCTTCCTCCTCTTGTCTCCTTGTCTCTAGGCATTGTAACAGCTCTGCTGTTACTAGTATCAGGTCATGCTCTCACAGGGCTGCCCCACCATCACATTCCTGTCCCTTTTGCCAGCTCTCTGCCTGCATCTTTGTAACTGGTCTCTTTAGCAAATCCTCTTCAGAGGGTCCCAATTTGAGAATGCCATCTGTTCCTTGAGGGATTCCTGGCAAATGCAGCCCACCAGTGATTTCAGATTGAGCCAGGTATTCCTGCCCAATAGGTTAAGAAACAGCTTTCATCTTTTAGAACTTTTTGGACTTCAGAATCACAACTAAGATATTGTGAACCCATACACTTGACCTTTTTTTCTTCTATTTAACACACACTGCTCCTTCTATCTGGAATGCCCTTGTCTCCTTGTCCAATTGGCTGACCTCAATTTAGTCTTTAAACACCATCTGTCCAGGGAGTATCAAGGGTAAACTCGTCCCCTGTAGAACCTCCCACCCAACAGTCCTGTAAAGTTGGTGGAACAGCCTTGGGGAACGTGAATGAGAGTGGGGCTGGAAAGGAAAACCCCGCCCAGGGAGACAACGCGTTCACAAGTACTGTGAAAGTTACGTAAGTCAAATATCTGCTGGATAAAAGGTTTAAAATTACTTAAATATTACTGTATTATTTAACAAAAACAACGGGTGAGTGTACCACTCACAAACGTCTAAAATATGGTGCTTTCTAGACTTCTTTGGTCATCTTGCACCAAAGACAAACAAAACATAAACAGAAATTTCCGAAAAATACTCATCCTTAGTATTTTACTCAATGTATTCTGGCATTTTCTAGCCTGTTGTAGCCAACACCACTCTTTAAAAATACTGATCATACCCCAGAAATGGGTTATGCCATGTGCAGTGTGGAAGACACCAAACTAAACAATATTTGTCAACTAAGGCTTCCAAACATTGTCAAACAAAGAACCCAAATGTTCACTAAAATTACAGCCACAGCTGACTTAGTTCTCTGCCATTCACACCTTTGTGTTGTTTCTCCCCGTGTTCAGTGACTTGCTCTCCTGAGCAGGGGCAGGAATTCCTGTCCTGAAGCTGGATGACCTCTGGCTTGAACCTTAGGACGTGTGCTAAGACAGAAACCAGAGCAGCCAGCCACTGGGAGTTGGGGCTGTCTTAGCCAATTTGGGGTATTTGGTCACCTTATCTGCGATTACATGTAAACTCACTTTGTTTCAGTCTCTTAGAAAACAGTTTTTATTGTGTAATTTAAAAATAATTTTTTATGTGTTGTTTAATGATTTGGGTTAATTTTAAGGTAGGTTTATGAAATATGAGCTGGTGTCAGGAAAATGCAGATAAATTTTGCTTCCCTAGAGAAAGCAGTGGTGCTTTTAATAATGAACCCTAGTAGAGTGCCTATATTTCTTTTAGGACTTAAAAGACAAAGGAAAATGTGGGTTGGAAAGAGGGTTTCTGGTGTGTATATGGACTAAATTACACAAGCCCAAGTAAAAAAAAAAGTGTCCTAAACAGAATCTTGTTTATAGCAACCAGATAATCATTTAGGTGACTTTAAGAGAAAAAGAGTTAATATGGCATTGCATTACTTAGGATTACCATTGGTTGCATGTGGTGGAAATCCAAAATAGCAGTCAATAATAGTCTGATCTTAAATAAGAGAGTATTTAGCTCTCTTGTAAAAGATAAGGGGTTGGCAGTCCAAAACTGGCATGGCTCCATGATGTCAAAGGACTAGGACTTTTTTTGTTGCTGCTAATTACTGGGATTCTGTTGATGCACTAAAATTTCAGACACCCAGAAGAAGGAAAGGGAGAGGAATGGTGTGCCCTCCTTCTTTAAGGACATGTCCAGCAAATTGCACATACTACATCCTCCTATAGTTTGTTAAACAGAATATGATCACATAGCTTTTCTCAGCTGCAAAAAAGGTTGGGAAATGTAGTCTCTATCCCAGCAGGCGATATGCCCAGCTGAAACAATGGAAGGTTTCATATATAAGAAAATGGGAAGGACAGGTATTGGGGTAAATGAGTAATTTCTCCCACAAATATACATGGCCTGGGATTGATAAACCTTTAGGCTCAATTTCTGCAGCCTTTGCCTCTCTTTAATCTCATGTTAAAGGGAATTACAAAGAGCACTACCCTGCCTAGCTTAGTTGATTACTTTGCCCCTATAGGGCAGAGCCTGGCATGGCAGGACACGGCTTGACCTAGAGGCAAGCCCTAACCACGAATTTGGGAAACAGGATCTACCTAGGAATCAGGAAGAGGGAAATGAATGCTGGGAGGTAATCCACAAATATCTCACCACAATGTCTGAGAAGCACCTCTAAATTATGTTCAAATCAAAATTCTTTATTTCTCTCCCAAATTGCACCTTCAAATGAACTGCCATCCTCCAGTCATTTAAGCCAAAAATTTGAGTGTAATCCTTACGCCTCTTTTTCCCTCACTCCTCATATCTAAGCAGGACCAGCTGCATAATTTGTGGGGCCCAGTGAAAGTGAAAACTCGGGCCTCTTGTTTAAAATTTACTGAGAAGCCACAACAGAGCATTAAACCAACAGCAGAATCCTCCTAAGTGTGAGAACTGATGAAGCTGCACCCAAAGCCAAACCTGCATCCAATATACTTCTGTCAATTGTACCTCTCTGGTAGTTAATTATATGTGTCAACTTGACTGGGGCCCAGATATTTGGTCAAACATCATTCTGGATGTGTTTGTGGGGTGGTTTCTGGATGAGATTAACATTTAAGTCAGTAGACTGAGTAAAGCCAATTGTTCGCCCTAATCTGGGTGGGCCTAATCTAATCAGTTGACGTCCTGAATTGAACAAAAAAGCTAACCCTCCCAAGAGTAAAAGGGAATTCCTTTGGCCTGACTCTTTGAGATGAGGCAGGAGTCTTTTCCAGCCTTTGGACTCAAACCGAAACATCTCCAATTCTTGAGTCAGACTGAAACTTTACCAATGGCTCTCTAGTGTCTCCAACTTTCCAAATGCAGATCTTGGGACTTCTCAGCCTCCATGATTTTGTGAGCCAATTCCTTATAATAAATCTCTTGTTTTCTTTCTATATATCTACATCCTATTGGTGCTGTTTCTCTGAGGAGCCCTAACTAATACAACCTCCAAAACATTTCTTAAACTGGTACACTTTGTCCATTTTCATGATATTTCTGAATCTCTGGTTCTAGATTAAATGGCAATGGCTTCCTAACACACGTACCTGCTTTCACTTCTGCCTGCTGCTTCAATGGTGTTTAATCAAAGAAGAACCATAAGAATGGATATATATATCCATATAGTCTGTCCAGAAGGATGAAGATATATATATGGTCTGTCCAGAAGGTATCCAGCCATGTAATATTAAAAATAGAGACATTTATTGAAGAAGATATAAGCAACATTCTACACAGGACAGTGATGCCTCAGTCCCTTTCAAAGTCAGCACCTTGGGACCTCACACACTTCTCCCAGTCACTATCACGTGTCCTGTCATGTTTTCCTGAATCTCATGAATGGTCAGAAATCTCTTCCCCTTCAAAGGTGATTTTAGTTTTGGGAAAAGCCAGAAGTTGCAGGACACCAAATTTGGGCTGTATCACCTGGGTGATTTGATGTTTCACAAAAAAACTCTGCATGAAATGTGATGCATGAGCGGACACATTGTAATGTAATGAAACTGCCTATCACCAGTTGCCCATAGCTGTGACCTTCTGAATCATCCAAATAGTTATCACAGAGGAACGTTCAAGCTTAATGCAAAATCTGATGCAAATCCATTGCTCTACTTCCTCAGTCATTTTGAATTCGACAGCCACACAGTACACATGCTCACTCAACAGTGTCTACTGCCCCCACTGACCAGTACAGTGAAGTCATCATTGTTCACACATGCACATTCCAGTCCACTCTCCTTGGCTGCCTAGTTACATCAATGTCATGCAAACTGTTCTCACATTAACAATGTCTGGACTTTTTCCAGATAGACCTTGTGTGTGTGTGAACACATGCATAAATGACAAGTATATAATACATAAAATATACATATTTCATGTATAATAAATATTTAAATATTAAAACATTACATATTTTAAATATAAAATACATTTAAATATATAACATATATACCATTTATATAAAATATATTTATATAAATATGTTAAAATAAACATTTATAGAACTATATAAATCTTTATATAGGTATATAATATATAAATTCACATGCGTGTATATGTGTGTGTATGTATATATATACAGGGTCCAGCACAAGTAACACCCCTTTTTTATTACAAAATCTTTTATTACACAATCATAAGCATGTAATTCAGTAACATAACAATATCACACTCAAGCACACCATATGGCATTTTAGATGAAATGTTCAAATTATAACTATACATTATTATACCCATATTATTACCCTACCAACCACACTCACGCAGGCGTTACTTCTGCCGGACCCTGCATGCATGTGAATTTATTAGAGAGCTTTGACCTTACACAGCTTGGGAGCTGATTAAACGTTGTGTCTGGAGCAGGAGCCTGGGGCTGGCACTTGGAAGGGATGATGACTGTGAAGAGGGGGATTCAAGGATCAGCTGGAATCTGTGAAGATAAACCTGAATTTATAAGGATAAGTTAGAATCATTGTCAGTCTCTCACCACCTCTGAGCCTATGACTTTGATGAAAGTATGTGCCACACAGAAGAGGCTGATGCCCTTAGTCATGGAGCTAAATATGCTCTTGGCCCAGGATTTAGAAAAGCTCCAGAAGAAAATTTGGCAGAAGTTGAAAGAGCTGCAGGCTGGATGTTGCCCCAGGACCACAAAGTGAGCCAGCAGAGATTACAATAATGTGAATACACTGCAATGGTGCCTTTTTACCCTGCTTCAGCCTTCCAAGTACAAGAACAATAGAATACTGTTTCCTTTTCGCCTTCCAAATAGAGTACAAAATTCTTCTTGTGAGGCTGGCTAACCCTGAGCCATGCAGAGAAGACAATTCTGGGATATATAATTCTGGTTTAGCTAAATTGACACCACACAAATCCTTCATACTCCAACATGGCAGCAGTAGATATCATTTCAAAATTCAAATCAGACTATTTTCCTTCTTAACGCCTTCCAAATGCTTCCACTTGCATCTAGAATAAAACCCAAATTATTTACTGTGCTTTACAAGGCTGCACAGGGTCTGACCTGTGGGAGACTTCTGCATGGCGTGGGCCTAGCTCCCACTGGGAGATACACAGGACCCACACCCGCGGATAGGTTCTCCCGTGGGGAATCAGGCCTGCGATGTGCCTAGGCCACTATAAGCCTTGCTTTTTGCTAAAACTCCCTCACCCTGAAATGAGGACATTTACTGCAAAGCAACTTCCTGAAATCCATGCTAAACCTTCCAAGGATGAGTGTAACTGGTCCAACTACTTTTGCCTTTTCATTTGCAAATATCCCTCTCCTGTGATGTTATTAGCAGCATTGGCTCCTTCGTTTTCTGTATAAGGTAACCACCTAAAGCGAGCCTGTGCATAGTTAATGAGGACCTTCTTCTCCTGTGCCCAGTAAGACAATAAAAGCTCATTGGAGCAAGGGTTGAGGCTTTTGCTCCCCTTGAGAGAAAAACCATGCTGTCCCTTTTCCTCCACCAGATTTGGTAGTCCATGTGAATGTCTCATTTTCATCCGTAATGACGCGGACCCCACGAGCTGGGGTCTGCATCACTGACCCCACCGTTCTCTGAGCTCATTTCATTTTCTACCACTTCCTCCTCAAGTGCCACCCTTGAGCCACTGGCCTTAAACATGATGTGGTCAGTCCTGTCTGAGGACCTTCGTGCTAGCTGCAACACTAGCCTGCAAATCTCTTCCCATTGTCCTATCTTCACATCACTAGCCCTTACTTTTTCATCAGGTTTCAATTCCTACGTCCCTCTCCGAGGAGACCTTCCCTGACTACTGCATCGAAAGAAGGCCTCACAGGCCTCAATTCTCTCGTATCACCCTGCCCCAACGTCCTTATCTCCACTGGAAATTACCTTACTTATCATTTGCTTGTTTATCTTCTCTCTCACACCACCATCACCTTCAGAATGTACCCTCTCTAAGAGCAAAGACCTGGCCTATCTTGTTTCTCTGCCTGGCATGTGGTGGTACTCAATAAACGTTTTGTCGAAGGAATAAATAAAAATATGTGGACTTACACTGTTTTCCTAGGGCTACTGTGACAAAGGATCAGGAAATGCATCATCTGAAACAACAGGAATTTATTCTTTCATGTTCTGGAGGCTAAAAGACAAAACCAAGTGGTCAGCAGGGCCGGGCTCCCTCTGAAGGCTGTAAGGAGGAATTCTTTCTCTCCTGCTTCAGTTTCCAGTGGCCCCAGGCATTCCTTAACTTCCACCTTAGCCTCTGCATCTTTGCCTGGTCTTCTTTGTGTGTCTGCGTGTCTCTCTGTGTCCTTTTCTTATAAGGATATCGGTTATTAGATTTAGAGTCCACCTTAAATCCAGGATGATTTCATATAAAAATCCTTAATTACATCTGCAAAAAAAAAAGCCTATCTCCAAACAAAGTCACATGCACAAGTACCTGGGGTTAGAACTGGAACACACCTTTTTCAAGGACACAAGGCAACTCATTACAGTGCTAATGAAAAATCCCTATTATGCCTGCTTCTTCTACCGAGACAGGGTTCCTCGCAGGTTCAAACTTCAGAATGCTCATTCCCCTAGTGAACACCATATACCACAAGAAATATTAACACTTTGTGGTAATACATGAAGGAGGATTTTTACATTCCCCTGACATATTAGAGAGGTGGCAGTTAGGTTGTGGACAGTAATTAATTACAAGTTTGCAGGATCCAGAATTAGGAATTTATGTGATCGCAAAGCTGCAAATGCATCCCTCGGGGTACCTGAATGCTTAACAATACTTGGTAATGTGGTAAATAAATCAGATGTTTGACAATGTAACAGCTGGAAGGAGAAATGACCTTTGCATTTGTGTTAAAAACCTAAGAGGCTTTGGCAACAAAGCATTCCTCATTGCAGTTGGAAAGCAGTTTGGAAAACCCCAGCTTGTTAGAGCAAGTTACTGTAGGAGGAATTTGAGGCAAGGCATTATAGGAGAAGCTGAGAATTTCCTGTGAAAATTTGAATTATTCTTTCTACTCCATGATGTTAAGGGAGTTATTCAAGGGAAAGAAGAGAGAAGACTTTGTTCGTGGTGAGAATTTAAGGCACTGGTCCAGCTGCGTGGAGTATGTAGAACTCAGCTACCCGAATTCACATTTTTAACTGCCAAAGCCACCTGACTAGAGCTGAGTGGCTTCCTTATTCTGGGTCAGAGAGTACACCAGAAAATCCCTGGGCCTTCTGGCCGAGTGGCTCATTTGATTAGAGTGTTGTCCCATGAGCCAAAATGTTGTGGGTTCAATCCCCAGTTGGGAGGGAGACAAATGATTGATGTTTCTCTCTCCCATCAATGTCTCTGCCTTCCTTCCTCTCTCTCTCTCTAAAATCAAAAAACATATCCTCAAGTGAAAATGTAAAAAACAAAAAAAGCCCTGAGCCTTAAACAGGAACCATGACTACTGAATTGAATCAGTTAGGAAGCCAGGTCCTAAACAAGAGATCAGCAATATTCTGCATGTTTTCCCCTGGAATCTAACAGCCACCAGAGACAGATTAAAAACCCACAGCACTACTGGAGGGTGGGGCTGAGGAAAAAACACCTCGGTCTGCTCTGGCTCTTCTGAAGATGGGTCCTTTTTTGGTAGAATGCGCCTGTGGGAAGAACTCTACCTTGTCTGCCAGAAATTAAGATCTAGAAATGAAGAGAGATCACAGTATTGAGTTCTCCTGACCCCATAAACAAAAAACTTTGATTTCGCCACTCCACCCTCCCTCCTTGGTTGGACTAGACGATTAGGGTAGTCAGAGGGCCATTTAGTGAGAGTCCAGAAGTCGGCCCAGTACCTAACGGTGAACAAATGTGGCCAAAGCCTTCTGTTGGGAATCCTGCCTGCCACCTGGATAACTGTGGAACCCCAGTGCTACCCAATGAACCAACACCTGAGGGGTCAGTGGGGTGGGGCAGGGTGCTGCTATATTGCTAGACCTAGAAATCCAATAGGCATTATCCCCAGTGGAGCTTTAGAGAAAATTTCCAGCAACCATTCAGGAGACTGGGACTAGAGAATGAGTTGGAGATGGTCCAACTGCCTTAAGTAAAATACAGCTGTACTCTGTTCTACCGTCTGATCCCAACTCCCTACTCCCCACCTCCAGCCCCTGTCACCCTGCCTTCCCAAGTTGTGCAGGAAAATATACAAGAGGCTGCAAATATTTTTCTGGAGCAGATTTATGATAGGAAGAGGATTTTATTCATCAAAAATCCACTTAAAAGGGGCCTTTGTTGGAAAATTTCTTCGATAGTTGCTTAGGGGTAGAAATCAACACCTGAGGAGGTACAGATTTTAGTGAATTATTTGCTAGAGGGAAGTGGATTGGTTTTATTAGTTGCTCCACAGAAGGAGGAAAAAGAAAAAGGGGGAAATATATATAAGAGGTGGAATAAAAACTGAAAATGTGACCTCTCTGCTATGCTGATCACTTGGGGTCAGGAAAAGGCTTTAACAAGCATTAAAACTTAGTTTTAAATGTTCTGCTTTTAAAATGTTCCAAAAGGCACACGAAAGATGCTGCAAGTGTGGGTTTCTTTTGAGTGCAATTATTTTGGATGCACTTGTCAGTGGCTCAGCTGCTCCCAGGACCCACGTCCTCTAAGCTGAAGCCTTCTTCCATAGTGACTCCTAAAATCTTCAGAGAAGCATTTTTTAAAACACACAAACACAACTTAATGTGAATGGATGCTTTTCTAGAAACTGATGAAGAAGCTAAGTTCTATACTCAATTCTATAGTCAACATATTATTGCTAAAAAGAAGATAGCCTAGAGGTCAAGGACAACAGAGAATAGATGCACACTAGGAGCGAACTGCGAGAACTCACAGGTATCATGATGATGGTCTCAGGGCACAGAATTGTATTTTCATCCAAATTATTTAAGGAGTAAGCAGCCCCCCGCTGACAGCATGGCTGTTCTAATTTTGCCTCCTCCGTGTCATTACCTACATTATGTCTGAGTGAGTTTTCTAAGACATAAATCTAAACATGCCTTACTTGTGATCAAAATTCCTCAAAAATTTCCAATTCTTGCTGAATAAAAAGAAAAAAGAAGAAGAAAAAAAATTGCTGGGAATTTAAGGCGTTTCCCAGCTTCTTGCAAACAGCCTGGGGAGTAGCAGGGGTTCCAAATGTGGAACATGGATGAGCTGGGCTGGCTCTCTGATCACTATTAGGTGTCGACTCAAAAATCACAGAAATTCGCAGTAAGTTCAGCCCCAGCTACCTACTAAAAAGCCAACAAGCCCTCTCCCCCAGATTTTTATAACCTCCTTCTGTGCTTATTTTCTCCTCAGTTCTTATCAATACTGAACGTACTGTATATGATATATTTTACTTTATTGTCTACCTCCCTCAGTAGGCATATAAATATCTAAAATATCATCTATGAATATAAACTCTATGGAAACAGAGATTTTTAACTCTTTAATTTGTCTACTACTCTATCTCCAGTACTTAGAACAGGAATTGGCACATAGCAAGTGCTCAGTAAAGTAAATGTAGGATGGCTGAATAGTTGGATGAATCATTAAAGCCTCAGCTCAAAGACCATGTCCACTTGAAGCTCCACAGGCAGATTTAAGTAGTCCCCATGCCCACATCTGCCCCATACATGTCTTCTCCTATTATACTGTACTTCTTTGTCTGCATGTTGCTCTGTGCTGAGAACTGCATTGAAGCAAAGGGCCTCACTCTTTCTTCTTTATATACTTGGAAGTGAATCCCTTGTGCTTGATGCATGATATATTATTACATAAATGAATGATTGATTGTATTCCCCATTTTAAAGATGGCGAAACAGAGGTTCAGAAAGGTTAGTGACTTTTAAGGACACACACTAACCAGGTGCAAAGATAAGACACTAACCCAAATGTATGTCATGATATCCCTTTTCTTCTCCTTACCACTACTCCCATCTCTCCCTTTGAAGTCCTGTCCCACTTCCACATATTCTACTTATCCAAATTATGCCTTTTACTAGGTTTTTGTTCCAACCTCACCTAATAAAAACTTCCTGATGACTCTTATTCATGGTAGTTTCCCCCCTTTCCCCAGAAGTCTCCTGGGACAGCTGTCAAGGTAAATACGGAAGGTTATGAGGTAGGCTGTGGCCTTGGAAAATAGCTTATCCAGGTCCCATCTGTGTTCCACTCTCCATATTCATGTTCTTAGTGCAAAGGCCTATTTATTTTGCAGGTAATGTACCCACTGTTAGTCCCTAGCCTCAGGTAATAGTCTCTCACGATCTACATTTTTCTCCTAAGATTTTATGTGGCTGGTGATAGATGCAATTGTTTGCATGGTTTGGCTGAGCTGAGCTCCCAGGAGAATCTGTTGAACAGAGCAAGTTTCCAAGGGTTATTTGAACAAACAGATTCCCACCATGAGAATAGCATACAGGGCACCTAAAGCTTGACTGCTTTTCTCTCCATTATTGCTTCTGTTGGAAGTTGGGGCTTCAAACATACCTAAACATGACTCCTTCAAGGTACCTACGTAAGA
Source organism: Phyllostomus hastatus (assembly GCF_019186645.2). Lineage (NCBI taxonomy): Eukaryota > Metazoa > Chordata > Mammalia > Chiroptera > Phyllostomidae > Phyllostomus > Phyllostomus hastatus. The sequence continues at coordinate 3,830,832 of NW_025334033.1, read as the reverse complement.
AGGAAAAGCTCATTTTCTATTAGTCATTTTTTCACGTTACAACATCCAAAATAGAGATTTACTTATCACTGGTCCAACATCTCCCTTTTTAACTTTAGAAATAACAACTTTTATTGTCAGTGATCTTTTAAAAGTAATGCAAAAAGTTGCAGTCCAAAAAATGTGCAGGTGGAGGACCCAAGATAACGGAGGAGTAAGTGGAAGCTACACTAGCTTCCCTCCTAGGACCAATCTGGAATTACAACCAAATTGTAGAAAAATCATCCTGAATACACAGCTGAACACTAGCTGGAGAGAAGCCTTACAACCAAGGACAGACAGAAGAAACCACTTTATCACAATGAGACTGATAGGGAATGAGGAGGAGACCAGAGAGGGCTGGCTGGCCTCCCACAGGTAGGACAACTGAAGTCCTTGAGGGATATTTCAGCAGCAGTGGGGGTTACTCCTAGAAGCGTGGGGTCTAAACCCAAAGCTGGGCTCCCCAGCTTATAGCACCAGAGCCAGGAAAGGAATCCAGATAACATTAAACTGTGAAAAGCAGCAGGGTTTCTGTGTGCCAGGGACAGATGATTGGACATGCAGAGAGCCTCCTAAAGGGCCAACACATAAAATTTTTTTTGCAGCCACTTAGCCTGGGTTCCAGCAAAGGGAGGGCAGAGTGGAGTAGAGACACTTTTGGAGAGTCTGGGAGTAGACTCTGAGGGTAGAACTGAAGGAAGAGCCGCCAGGATCCCTGTGCTGAGTGATTCCCCAAACTGCAGAGGCCATCTTTCTCAGGCAGAGCACTGCCCTCCAAGGGGCATCAGCCTGAGGGGAAGCAATAGCTCCACCCACAGGAATTACTCTGCCCCACCCTGTGAGGCTTAATTCCAGCTGCTGAGTACAACTTGAGGCTGTATCAGTGATTTAACAACTAAGATGGATCTCTGGGTGCTCAAAGACATCAGCTGCCCTTCCCCTAAGCCTGGTGCAGATAAAGGTGGCCTGGGTGTGCAGCTTGGTTCTTTCTGCACATAAAGAAGCCCACCAGAGTGAGCCACATGCTATGGATCGATCACTGATAGCTCCAAACAGGTTGACCAGAGCCAGTCACAAGCAGCATCTGACAAAGGCTTACACCAGAGTCTTTGTAGATCTACCTAATACAAAAACAAATCCAAGGAAGAGGCCATAGAGGAAAGACAAAGAAACAGACCCCAACAGAAAGAACAAGAGAATTCTCCAGAAAAAGGACTAGATGAAATGGAGGCAAGCAATTTATCAGATAGTTTAGAGTAATGAGTATAAGGATACTGAACAACATGAAAAAAAGACATAGAAATCATAAAGAGGACCATTCAGAAATGAAGAGTGCAATATCTGAAATAAGTAATACACTGGAAGGAATAAACAGTAGGTTAGATGAAGCAGAACATCAAATCAGTGATTTGGAAGACAGGTAGAAAAAACACCCAGGCAGATCAGCAAAAAGAAAAAAGAATTTTAAAAAATGAGGCGAGCTTATGAAACATTGTAGACAACATAAAGCATAACAACATCGATATCATGGGACTAACAGAAGAAGAGAGCGAGCAAGGGATCTAGAACCTATCTGAAGAAATAATGATGGGAAAAGCCTAATCTGGTGAAGGAAAAAGACACACAAGTTCAGGAAGCTCAAAGAGTCCTAAACAAATTGGACCCAAAGAGACCTAACCAAGACACATTATAATTAAAATGGCGAGGCTTAAAAGCAAGGAGAATCCTAAAAGCCACAAGAGAAAAGCAGGTAGTTACATACAAGGGAGCACCATTTAGACTGTCATCTGGTTTTTTAACAGAAGCGTTTTAGGCCAGAAAGCAGTGGCATGAAACATTCAGAGTGATGAAATGCAAGAACCTACAACCAAGACTGCTTTGCCCAGCAAAGCTATCATTTCAAATCAGAGGGAAAATAAGGAGCTTCTCAGTAAAAACAACAACAACAACAACAACAACACTAAAAATTAAAGGAGTTTGTTAACATCAAACTATACTACAACAATTGTTAAAGGGCTTGCTTTAAGAAGCAAGAAAAAGAAAAAGAGGGGAAAAAACAGAAAAGATTCTAAAAATAAAATGGCACTAAATACATATCTATCAATACTCACCTTAAATGTAAATGGCTTAAATGCTCCAACCAAAAAACAGAAGGTAGCTCAAGGGTTAAGAAAACAAGACCCAAATATGTGCTGCCTCCAAGAGTCCCATCACAGAACAAAATATAAACACAGACTAAAAGTAAAGGAGTGGAAAAAGATTTCATGCAAATGGAAAGGACAAAAAGCAGGGGTAGCAGTACTTATATCTGGAAAACAGACTTTAAAACCAAGGCTATAGTAAGAGAAAAAGAAGGACACTACAAAATGATAAAGGGAATAAGGCAACAAGAGGATAGAACCCTAGTACACATTTACACACCCAATGGAGGAGCACCTAAATATGTGAAGCAAACTTGGTAGACATAAAGGGAAAGATCAAGAGAAATACACTCATAGTGAGGGATTTTAACATCCCATTGACTTCAGTGGGTCTTCCACACAGATAATCAACAAGGAGACTGTGGCTTTAAATGACACACTGCATCAAATGGATTTGAAATCTTCAGAGCTTTTCACCCCAAAGCAGAAGAATGTACATATTTTTCAAGTGCATGTGGAATATTTTCTAGGGTATACCACATTTTAGGACAGAAAGCAAGTCTCAATAAATTTAAGGTGGTTGATATCATACCAAGCACCTCCACTGACCATAATGCTATGAAACTAGAAGTCAATCACAAGAAGCACACTTAAAAACATACAAAGACATGGAAGCTAAATAACATGTTATTAAACACTGAATAGGACAACAAGATAAAGGAATTAATCGAAAGATACCTTACCCTGGCTGATGTGGTTCAGTGGATTGAGCACCAGCCTGCAAACCAAAGAGTCGCTGATTCGGTTCCCAGTGAGGGCACATACCTGAGTTGCAAGCCACATCCCCAGTATGGGGCACGCAAGAGGCAACCACACATTGATGTTTCTCTTCCTCTGTTTTTCCCTCCTTTCTCCTCTCTCTAAAAATTAATAAATAAAATATTTAAAGAAAAGATACCAGCCCTGGCTGGCGTAGCTCAGTGGATTGAGCACGGGCTGCGAACCAAAGTGTCACAGGTTCGATTCCCAGTCAGGGCACATGCCTAGGTTGCAGGCCATGACCCCCAGCAACCGCACATTGATGTTTCTCTCTCTCTCTCTCTCTCTCTCCCTTCCCTCTCTAAAATAAATAAATAAAATCTTTAAAAAAAGACTCATTTAAAAAAAAAGAAAAGATACCTTGATACAAATAAAAATGAGGACAGATCAATACAAAATCTGTGGGATACTGGGAAAGCAATCCTAAGAGGGAAATTCATAGCATTACACACCTATCTCATAAAACAAGAAGAAGCTTAAATAAACAATTTAACTTCACACTTAAAGAAACACACACGAAAACAACAAACAAAGCCCAAAGTTAGTAGAAGAAAGGCAATAATAAAAATCAGAGCAGAAATAAACAAAATAGAGTCTTTAAAGATACAAAATATCAACAAACCCAAGAGCTGGGTATTTGAAAAGATAAACAAGATTGACGACCTTTTTCCTCAAATTATTTTATTTTTTTATGTTGTTCAAGTACAGTTGTCTCCATTTTGCACCACTACTTTCTCCAGTCCCTCCCATCCCCACCTCCCATCCTCAATCCTACCCACTTTTGGCTTTGTCCATGGGTCCTTTATACTGTAACATACTACACATAAATCCTTAATTGTGACTACATTAAATGCTGATATAATTTGGGAAGCAATCATGAATTTAAAGTGCCGGTCTGGTATTAGACTTCCTATGTTCAAATCCAACCTCCATTATTTATCAGATGTGTGATGTTGAGTAAGTTCCTTAATGTCTGGACCTCATTTTCCTTATCTTAAAATGGGATCCTATCACTTCATAAAGTTATTGTATTTAATATAAACACAGTAATTAATAAATGGTAATAACTATTTGAGGCTTACTACACAATAGGCATTATGTCGAACACTTTACACTCATCTGTCAGACCAAGCTGAAGAAACTAAGACGTTAAGCACAGATATTTGAACATAGTAGACTACCAAATAGGTATATCGAATGAACAGGGCTTGAAGAAGCCCACAAGGTCCACAGCTGGCAGGCCAGTGGTAGAGCCGGGAGTGGAGCGCAATTATGTCTGACCACAAAGTCCATGTCTCTGACCTCTATGCCATATCTGACGATATACAGTGTGCTGAGTTCAGTGCTAGTATAGAAAGCCCTAGGTGCGTGGCATTTTGTTTATCACTGGCCTTTTGCGTTAGAGGGGACGAGGCAAATGGGCTTTGAAGGCTGGCTCGCTAGTTTCCAGTCTGGCCTTATGCCCAATGGTGAGGGCTACAGGATTTCTCTAGTCGAGACTTAGGGTTGAGACGGGAAATACACCGTTCTTCATTCCTCAGATCTCTTCCCCCGCGCAACAGAGGAGCGCGGTGAGTGGCGCCGTGTTTGGAGACAGCTGTCTCGGAGCATCCTCTTCACCACGAGACTCACGGGTAACACCGAAGCGAGGGAGGCCTTAGGGTGCAGGGGAGGGTGTTTCCAGCCGGACCGCGTCCCTGGGCGCTCCTGAGTGCTGCGCCTGCGCGCTCAGCCCGTCGCCGGCCTTGCCGACCTGCTCTTGCTGCTTTGAACTTGAGCATGTAGCCTTCGTTGACTGCTGGGCCCTGAGATGTGCGGCTGCCGGGTCAGTGCCAGCTGCAGGTGCGTGAGGAGCACGTCAGGAACCCAGGTGTGAGGTGGAGCGATCCCCGGGAAGGGTCGGACCTGTCTGGATCCCTCCAAGGTGCTCAGGGACCCAGAACGGGGACGCCACGACCTCAGCTCCTTTTCCTTTCCCACTTCCCCGCGCCTTGACTGCGTCTCACGGAGAGTGGGAATCGCTGAGAGGAAGGCCCAGAGAGACTGCTTTTCCTTTGTTGTGACGGGTCGTGTCACATAAGGCATATTTTTCCTGGCTGCGGCCAAAGCGATTTTCACCCTTGTTTGCCCTTCCTTTCCTGTTGTGGGATTTTGCAGCCTCGGGACTCTGTTACCCCCCTAGGTGCTTATTGGTTATGGACGATTAGGGCAAGGACTAGAGGTCAGGATCCTTTCTCCAGTGCATTCCCCCTGAGAGGAAGAGGTGAGGGTTCAAGGCCAAGAGAGTGGATGGGGGTGTGGGGATAGAGAAACTAGAATGAGGGAAACGCTGTAATAAATGTCGCCAGAGATTATTCCTCAACTGAAAATTGTCTTAAGTTTCTCTCAGGTCTTTCGTTTCTATTTCATTGCCTTTTGTGATATCCTTACATCGTTTTCATGTTGTTAGTTAAGGCTCAAAAACCAACAAGTTTTCAGCCTTGAAGCAACCTTGGAGGTTTTTGAGACCAGTTTTCACAGACTTTTAATGATTATATCTTGCTGTTGTCAGAATAGTTTTCAGATCGAACCATTGAGGTTTACTATTTTATTTTTATTTTCAGTTTAACATAGAAGAAATTACATGGTTTGGGTTTAAAAAAAAAGAATATATATTATTGACCAAAAGAATCAGTTGAGAGCCCAGAAAATCAGTTGAAGTGGGATTTGGACCACTATCAAATTAATACGCACCCTGTATACATGTGTAGAGGACTACACTTGGAGCATTGGGGATCCCTGAGCTGTCACTTATAAATAGGAGATGAGATCACTGCTTGCCACCAATAGCACTAACAATAAAGAGCTCCCAGTAAGTGTTTTCCCACGTGGTTTGGAGACTGGTGACAATAGTATCCATTCTTAGTCCTAGCGGTGGATTATCAACCATAGCCTCTTTGGCACAGGAGCTGTAGATACTCAATTCCTATTATAATCAGAGATGGTTGTTTGTGTTTGGTTCTAGTGTGGGATTTTTTTTTATGTGTTTCATAGACACTATTAAAGGGAAGGAGAAACATACAAAAGGAATTGAGTAGTTCAGTCCCAGGCCAAAATCCTTTGTGTGATCTTTCAGACCCAACCATAGATAATCGCAAGACTTTGCCTGGCTGTCTTGGGTAGGGAGCTGGGGAGCTCCCCTACTCCCAAAATACACCAGACTTTGTGCCCGGTCAGTGCATTGCAGTTTTCTGGAGGGAGTTGCAGTTAAGGGCTGATCCTTTCCTCCCATTAGCCATGCGCATGTACTGTACTACATTCCTGGCTTAGGTACCTCAATTATGAGGACCTTGGCTGAGGCATTTCCCAGATGCCTACACCAAGACGTGATTGGGAAGGGAATGCTGTGACTGATGCACTTTTCTCCATTTTGACCTAGGACCTTTCCACTCCTAGCCCTTCTTTCCTCCCTGGCCTGGACAACCTGTCCATAAAGAGGCAGAAGCCTTTTGTTTGCACCTCCTCGGCAGTAAGATGATTTGTGCACACTACGCCCACCTGACCCTCACCTAGTGTCATTCCGGTTAGCCTTTTTCCTGCATTGTCACAGTAAGTGAACAAAAGCTTGATTATTTTTTCAGTTTGGCTCAGTCTTAATTGACCACATCGACACCTGATTGCTTGACAGGAATTAAATAAAGTACCGAGTTCTTGGCAGTTCACTGGATTCATGACTTAATTTTAATCCTCATAACACAATTGTTAATGTGTTTAGGGATATGGAGGTTGTTCACCTGTGATTTCTCTAACTTGGTGTCATGAAAATGGATATTAACAACACCAACAGCTGATTGTTCCTGACATGGATATCTGGGTATTTTATAAATTAATATGATGGTTTGCACTCAGATTATTTTGCATAAATTTCTATGGTATATTTCATTTGCCCTCTAATTAGATTTTTGATAAATGGTTTGGGATTATATGGGCCAATTGGACAAAACCAGACACTTATTTTTCTTAGTAATCCTGTCTCATCCTTAGCCACTTTGAATGAAGTGATTGATTTGTTGTGGGTTCCTCTGTCTCATGTTGTGTGAAGAAGTATGTCAGGAATAGCCTTCACAAATGTTTTTACCTCTTCCTATGGCAGTTTCATAAAACAGTATTTGTCCTTGCTATATGTCATGCAATCTGATATTTTATTCTCTGTTTTATTAAACAAAAATGCTGATCATGATCCACTAAATTGATTTCATAATCCATTAATGGATAGTGGCATGCAGTTTGAAAAAAATTGATCAAGCAACTAGTAGAAGATATTTGCTCAACAAATAAATTGTGATTTTATTTTTGTCTCTGATTTAGATTGCTGAAGAGAATCACACAGTGGGTGTGTTTGTGATTTTGTGTTTAAGGTGTCTTTTAGGAGAGGACAGTAAATAGCAAGTAGCATATATATGTTGGAGGTGGGCTAAATCAATGGACAGAAGAACTCTGAGTTTCTGGTAAACTCACCAACTCTGATCTCAACTAGGAGATACAAAATTAGAATGAGAGAGTTAGAACAGTGGTTGTTGTTTTGTTTTCTTTTAAATCTCTGACTTCCTTATTCAAGGAGAATGCAGTAATAGAAGAAAGATAAGAAGAAAATTGGCTCATAAAAGAAGGGAAGATGGGTTGTAAGATGGTTGTGAAAGTACCTTTTTTATGTGTCCTACATAGGTATATTAGAGGGAAAAGTTTTATCTTTATATTAACTCTGCAAACAAAATGATCCTTTTATTATATTGCCTAAAAAGTGAACCACACACAACTTCCAAGTTAACCATAGACAGATATATGTAGCCTGTTTGTGGATATCATTGCTTGTCTTTTAGGAACTGAACAACAAAATAGAATGGAAAAATAAAAAGAACTATAGATTTAGTTAGTGTGTTTAACTCTTAGTCAGAAACCCTAGAAATAATATTAGGTAGAGAAGGATAAAGTTTTAAAATTGAATTAGTATTGAGCTAAATAATACCATAACATGTATATCGTTTCAGTTTTCCAATAGACTCAGAGGCATCAGGAGGCATTTTTCTCTATTTTACAGATGAGGAATATGTTTTTGCTTCTTCCCGCCACCAAGATTACATGGTGGGAAATCTAGGGCTAGAACGCAGATTTTCTGGGACATTTTCTCCCAGTTGTCCATGTTGTCTTTTGGTCCAAAGAAGTAATTGAGAATAAGTATTGCTATTGATGTGGCTAAGGAATCTAACTTTGATAAATAAAATATTCCATTCTCAAATCATGTTTAGAGTATGCTACAATTGAATGCAAATACATCATATTTTTAGTATTATATTTTAATTCTTACACTGTGTACCTTATAAGCCCAAAGTTTTAAAAAAATGAAAAGCAACTATATATTGATAAATCTACTTAATAGTGAACTAGGAAAATTGGAATTAAAAGATCTATTTAATGTTAAAAAATTCAGTTGAGTCTCATTTTAATATAGCATCTTAATTAGAAATAGAGCTTCAAATTATATAGGTATTTGAATATTTCCTATAAAGACATTATATATATGAAATTATTTTTATGATTCTAAATTATTCATCTAAAACAGATATTAACTTTTAAGCACAAGAAAAGTCCAGATCTCTTTCTTATCCTTAACATTTTAGCCAAAGGACCATTTATTTATTTTCATATGAATAAACAATTTTAAAATTAATTTTTATTTTTAATTTTTAGACATCTGTGGAGATTGAGAATACTATGGAGTTTATCAGAATATACAACTGAAGAATATGATGGCTGAAAACAATTTAAAAATGCTAAAGATTGAACAGTGTATAGTAGCCAACAGACTACCAAGAAACAGGCCATATATTTGCAACATTTGCTTCAAACACTTTGAAACACCATCAAAGTTAGCCAGGCATTACCTCATTCATACTGGTCAGAAGCCATTTGAATGTGATGTGTGTCATAAAACCTTTAGGCAACTAGTTCATCTGGAGAGACATCAACTAACTCATAATCTGCCTTTTAAATGCAGTATTTGTCAGCGCCACTTTAAAAACCTGAAGACATTTGTGAAGCACCAACATCTTCACAATGAAACCTACCAGAATGATGTTAAACAGGTCAGAAGATTGCTGGAGGCCAAGCAAGAAAAACCAGTGTATGGAATGTATCATACTTTTACCACAGAAGAGAGAAGGGCATTACAACCATGTACTATGTCTGATCCTACCTACAGCCCTACAAAGAAAAGAAAGAATATTCATGCATGTACAATCTGCAGCAAGATGTTTCCATCACAATCAAAACTTGATAGGCATGCACTTATTCACACTGGTCAGAGGCCTTTTAAATGTGTCCTGTGCAGTAAATCTTTCCGACAGTCAACTCACTTAAAAATCCACCAACTTACACATTCAGAAGAAAGACCTTTTCAATGTTGTTTCTGTCAAAAAGGATTTAAGATTCAAAGCAAACTTCTAAAGCATAAACAAATCCATACCAGGAATAAGACTTTTCAGACTCTTTCATTAAAGGTGAAGAGTCCAGAATCATGCCCCCTCCCTAATAAATTAAACTCAAAGCAGGATGGTTTTGAAAATGGTGATATAGGTGAATCCGAGGAGAATAATCAACTTGATGTCCACTCTATTTATATCGTTCCTTTTCAATGTCCAGAGTGTGAAGAGTGTTTTGAATCAGAGCAGATTCTCAATGGACACAAGTGTTTTCCTGCCAGAAGTGGCAAAATTCCAAGCAGTTTCAAAAGAAGCTTCAACTATAAAATGATTGTTAAAAAAATCTTGGCCAAGCTGAAACGTGTTGGGAGTAAGAAATTAGATAATTTTCCATCTGAGAAAAAAGTATTTAAAAACGGTGTCTTAAAAAACTGTGATTTTATTTCTGGTGAGCAGAACCCCGAACAAACCCAGAGAACATTTATGGGCTCTCTTGGCAAACATGGAACATACAAGAAAGTTGGCAATAAAAAGAAGAAAACATTGACTTTGCTGTCTTCTTGGCAAAAACACTTCCAGAGTCAAAATATGGGAAAAAACTTGAAGGGTATCCTTACAACAGAAAACATGTTAACAGTGGATAATTCAGTGAATAATAAAGAAATATCTCTCAATGGTTCATCAGGTGAGGAATTCTTTGATAACTGTGAAGTGCTTCAGTGTGGTTTTTCAGTTCCAAATGAAAACATGCCCGCTGGACATAAGATGTGTCCTTGTGACAAATGTGAGAAAGTATTTCCTTCTATATCCAAACTGCAAAGACACTATTTAATTCATACTGGACAGAGGCCTTTTGGCTGTAATGTTTGTGGGAAATCTTTTAGACAGTCAGCTCACTTAAAAAGACATAAATTAACTCATACTGAAAAGATTCCTTATAGAAGATCTCTTTGCCAAGTGGAGTTTGACAAGTTGAGCAAACTTTTCATTCATCCGGGTGATAATGTCAACTATAATGCTTCCCAACAATGCCAGACTCTGGGTTTTCAAAAATGTGAGGCCCCAGAGTCGGATCAAACATCAGAAATAAAAGCTCAGGCAGAATCAGAGGATTTCATTCTTGGTACCCACTATAGGAACAGGCAGCCCCATCTCTCTAGTGCACTTCTGGACTCAGAGCAGAGCCATCATAGCCACTGTTGTAGTTACCCAGGACATACTGAGAAGAATGATGGCCTTCTTTACCAGTGCAGTGTTTGTTCTAAAAGCTTTAGATCTCCATCTAAACTGGAAAGACACTATCTAATTCATGCAGGGCAGAAGCCATTTGAATGCTCAGTTTGTGGCAAAACATTCAGACAGGCTCCTCACTGGAAGAGACATCAACTTACTCACTTTAAGGAATAACCACAAGAAAAAGTAGTTGTCCTAAATTCGGTTATGTAACTGACAGACCCGCTAACAGGTTTTCGGTCTCTGCTGATCTTGTTTTTAAAGCCTGTATCATTTAAAATGTATTTCTATCAAAAGGCCTGCATTAGATTGAATGATTTTATAGGCTGTTGCTTGTCTTGCAACATAGGTAAGATACATAGAAAATTAATACAATGTTTTAGGAACAGCCACATTTTTAGAGGGAAGAACATGATTTGATGCCAGAAAGTAAGCATGAATTGTATTGTAATATATACTTTGGCTGTATTGGAAGTGTTAAAAATCCATGATGTGGTACAAACAATTCAGCATTGTTCATTTTTTAAAGGAATTATTCCTTGAGACATGCCATCTCCTATTAGATACAGTCAAAACTGAGGCAAAAATTGGTTTTTGGCTGCAGCAAGTAGCTCTACAAAATTTCATTTATTTTACAATTCACATAAAAGCACAATTTTGTTCACTGATAGCTCAAATTCCATTGCATAACTTTTTTCTTGTAAGTTTAAAAAATATAAAGGTAATAAAAGTGAAAATGGATGAGAATATCAGCATTATTTCCACTGGTCTTTTCCAAGCTATTTATTCTTAGGATTCTGTGGTAGCTGCACCTTCTTGTTCACAGGTGATTAGAATCAGTTTTTTGCCCAGCCTGCTGTTGTCTTTCCCAAAATACTTTAAAAGTAGGAGAGAGGCTGATGCACCTCCACACATTTACATGTTTACTTATCAGGAATATTGTCCAAGTGCCATAATCTTTTGATGATGTGTATGCATGTTACATTTTCAGAGGAATAAATGTAATTTGTCTATTTGCATACCAATGATTGACAGCAGTTGATTTTTAAATTCACTTTAGTAGAACTTTCTTTTAATGTCTATTAATTGAGTGGTCCTATGACTTAATATATTCTGTTAAGTTTGATCAAAATGCAATGACTAGGTCTAGTTATAGTTTTTATTCCTCTGTTTTTTGCAAGATTCTGATTCTAAAGAATGTTTTTTGATCCTTAGTAAGTTGTTATTTTAATTAGTAAGGTAATTATTCCTGTATAGGAATAAGATGCTAATAGAATTGAGGGTGTCATTTTTCTAAACAGTATTGTCATGATTTCTGAAATATTTCATCTTAAACTATAAAATATTTATCACAAAATGCCCTTCATATTTGCCATTTTTTATAAAAATCTTTAACATTTCCTAGCAATAAAAAAAAATACATGATCTTTCTAAGGTGAAAAGAATAGGTGGGAATTTATCCTGGCACACTTAAATACAGTGATAAGCCCTCTACTAAGAACAGATAAATGAACAATTTTAAGTTTTGCATCAAGCTATACGAACTATCTGTGTGTGGTGGTGGGGAGAGGGGGAAAAATTTTGAGAAACTTAGATTTAATTTACAGAGATAAAACAGTACAGCTAAAACACCCAATGATGTATAAATATGCAGGAGAATCATATTTCAAGGAAGTTCTTTTAGGTTTCCTTGAGATTCATAACTCCAGTGCAAGCAAAGTAGTTTATAGAATTTGCTTTAGGCAAAACTTTTCAAAAACACATCTGTTACAGTAAGGCAAGCAATAAAAAGTTCATATTATCTAAGAATAAAGGCTCAAGGGATTTTTTTCCCTTTTTATGTCTGAAATTATGTATTTTGGGATTTTCCTAAGCTGCTAATATAATTTTATTTGAAGTAAATATCTTATATATTTCTTTCCCACCTAAACAGGGAGAGTTCTTAACCATGTTGTGCTTGTAAGATAATTAGTTGTTTTTTTTTTTTTGCCCATGCCTTTTTAAGCTGTTTCATATTGAAAGTGGGACACTGTACAAATTTTGTCAAAGATGTACTGTAGTGCTATTTGAAGTACCTGTAACAAAATACTTACCTTTACTATCACTGCAAGCTTCTTGTGGAAACTATAGGAGTGAAAGTAAACTGTATACATCCATGATAAGATTAAATTTTAGATATTAAATGATGATTTGCAGCATGCCACAACTATTATGTTGAGTCAGTTGCATTAGTTTTCTGAAAAGAAAAAATAAACATTATAAATATCTTCAAAGAGAATTAGTAGAATTTTTTCTTTGGGTGATTCCAGGTTGTAGCATGATTATTTAATGAAGTAATTTGATTTGCTGAGTTAGTGGAATTAATGTTTCTTGTTTTGTGCTGTATTAGGTTCTACAATTTTCAGACAAAAATGTGTATGTATTGAAGAAAAGTAGATGGTGGTTAAGATTCTTGAAAAATTCAGATTTCACAATATTTTTAAAATAAACTTTCAGATTACACAGTTTGGACTTTTTCTTTTCTTTTCTTTTTTTTTTTTAAGGGAAAGTCACATCGTACTGGATCAAGGTACCGATTATGAAACACTTTCCGGAGCCCACTCCAACCCACCTTCTACACTGAACTTCCTAAGATGGATGTTTAGTCTTTTTTGTTTGTATTACTTTTTTTTAAGATTTTATTTATTTATTTTTAGAAAGGGGGGAAGGGAGGGAGAAAGCGAGGGGAAGGGAGGGAGAAAGCAAGGTGAAGGGAGGAAAATATCCATGTGTGAAAAAAACATGGATCACATCCCAACTGGGCGTACACCCCAACTGGGGACTGGTCCACAGCCCAGTCAGGTACCCTGGTCAGGACTTGAACCAGTGACCTTTGGCTTTGTGGGAGGACACCCAACTCACTGAGCCATGCTGGTCAGGGCTCATGTTACATTTCTTTGATAGCTTCTCCTCACCCACAAAGGATGTGTTAACTCCATTGCTTGCCGCATGATCTACCTGTCTGCCATTTATCCTCCTCTTTGGCCTTCCTCTCCAGAGCTGTATTAAAGAAGTGTAGAAGTAGTTCCTCCAGTGCACAGTAGTCTTGTCATTCTTCTACTTCCTATTAATTTAAATTTGATTTAGACTCACACTTTTCAAAGAAATTTAGTTGAGCCAGATTTTATTGTTTTCCTCCATGATTATGAGAATACTAAAGTGTTCAAAGCTGACTTGTAGGAAACAGATTTCTTTTCCTGTGTTATGTAAGATAACCAATTAGAATTACAGACTTTTTAGGAACACTTTCAAGTCTGGATATCTTACAAGAATTCTTTGTTAGAAATAACATTTGCAAGGGTCTGTTTTATGATGCAGAATACTTGCTTTTTAGAAGCTTCAGGGAAAGGGAACATTTAATTCCTATCCCGCTGAGATTTCTCTGATTGGCACTTTGAAGGGCTTAGAATTTCAGAGCTAACTGCAGGGATTCTATTAGTACTAGGAGAAAAAAGAAAAAAGTAGTACAGTGGTACAATTAAATGGAATATGGAACACCTAGTATTTTGTATCTACATTAGCAAATTTCCATGCACTCGGACATTTGAGCTCAAATGCCTTCCCCTGGAAGCCTATCTGATACACTCAGCACTCCATCCTGTGCACTCCCACTGCCTTTTGTTCATAACGCTATTGTCACTGCTGATCAGTGGTTTTCAAACTTTAGAGTGCTCTGGAATCATCTATAGGGTTAGTTAAAGACAGATCGCTTGCTGCATGCTCAGAGTTTTCGATTCCTTGTCAGACGGAGCTTGAGAATTTGTACAGGTTAGCTGTTGCTGCTGCATTGAGACTGCACTTTGAAAACCTCTGAGCTAAACTGTGCTCCTGGAATGCAAGGGGATGCATCTTTTAAGTTTTATATACACAGTTTAAAACCCTTTCTGTGCATCTTGTTTGTACATCTTGATATCCTCAAATATATACTGAATGTATGGATGAAGAAACGCATGGAGCTATTCTTACAAACTCTTAACATTCTCCATAAATCTATAACTTCATTTAGAGGTTTTCCTTCACTCTTGGAATGAGTTTGGTTTCTAACGTGTTGAGATCAAATCCAACCCAATACGTACTCTCATAACTTTCCCCTTCCTCACCCCATAATGTCTTTTTACCTTTACAGTTTCCTTTTCTCGCCATATATCCTGGAATAATAATTTTCCTTCACTTTCTGAAGCTAGGTTTTCCTTATTCTCTTTTGGTACAAGGAATATTTTCAATAGTCCCTTCGTTGCTTTTTTGTTTTGTCTTTTGTTTTTAGGGAGGTTTTTTGTATGCTTAGGTTTTCCCTCTCCATTGGTTCCTTCCCCTCTGCTTAGGAAAGAAACAATGTGTTCTATTCAGTTGTGATGATTTTGGCTGTAACTGACAGAAGGATTGACTCAAACTGCTCTAGCAGCAAACACCTTTATTGGCTTACAGAACTTGAATTCCAGCGCCTAGATAAGCTCTGGGTTGTGAAATAATACAGTTGAGTTGACTCTGGGTCCTTTCATCTGCTCTGCCTTTCATAATGACAAGGGTATTTCCCTTATGGTTTTTGTATGCTTTGTTCCCAAACAGGACCCTATACTTCCTCCATGAAGGTGGGAAGGTGGGACAGCTTGCAAAAGAGCTCCAGAAACACTCTCGAGAATAAAGAACAACTTGCCCAGAAGCCTAGAGTAAACATTACCTCTCAGCTGCCAGAACTGCTTCATGGGCACATTCCTGAACCAACAAGGATGAGGGAGATAGAATTACCTGGAGCTGGAGCTGGGGCTCAGCTCCCTTTCTTTGGGTACATGATTACCTGAAGATGATATGGACACCAGTCAAATCTGAGGTTGTTTGGAAAGAAGGGAAGATTTGATAGTCAATGATTTCCACTGCATCTAGCTTAAAAAGAGATAACAGGACAAACAACCTGTTATTCTGGTATTTGTTTTATTTTGTTCTCTGCCTTTTATAGACAAAGTTGTTGAAAATTCATTTTGCACCTACTTGCTCATTGCCTCTTCCCTCACTAACTTCTTAGCCCTTTCTCACCTAGAGATTTCGCCACCTCTTGGGAGCTGCACTGTGGATGATTATTGTAGTAGGCATTGTTAGTTGCAACCATGACATCTGTCCTTTGCTGTGGATCAGCCGAGTAGTCTGGTTAGGACGAACCTTAATTGCAGCTTCAGCAGTAGGTCAGCTTCAGCAGCAGTAGATTATCATCTAAGACGATCAAAATGTCCATATTCTCCTTTTCATCATGACCATTCAGAAATGGGTAACCGAAGTCTAAGCCAGTCAACACCCAGCGTTACCTCGGCTATAGTAGTTAGCTCAGGAGTGAGCACTGACCTAAGTTGAAAGGTCGTATGTAGCTTCACAGTGAAACCTCATGATTGAGGAAAGAGAAGTGAGTGCAGAAAAGCTTTCTCTAGTTTGACAGATGCTAGTCTGGTGAGGTGGTCAAACACACAGCAGGGTGAGGTAGGAGGGACAGGGACAGCAGAGCCAAAAGAATCATTGAGAAAAGGAGCTGGAAGCCAATCAAAATGCCTGAAGTCTAACCTTTCTCGACCAGGGGTGTCCAACGTTTTGCATCCCTGGATCACAATGGAAGAAGGGTTGTCTTGGGCCACACACTAAATACATTGCAACATATAAACCACAAAAAAATCTCATAATGTTTTAGTAAATTACGATTTTGTGTTGGGTCGCATTCACAGCCATCCTGGTCTGCATGCAGCCTGTGGGCCCCAGGTTACACCCCCCGCCAGTTCCTTTATTTTAAAGCCAAATTTGAATTACATTTTTTTCTTACAACAAGAAATCCCAACTAGTAATGGTTATCAATGGTCTCCTAATTGCCAAACCTATGGAGTTTTTGAAGTCATTGTCCTTTTAGCTTTCTTTGAAGCATTTCACACTACTGATAATTGTGGGTTTTGAAACTCTTGTTTTTTGATTACATGCTT
Organism: Phyllostomus hastatus; assembly: GCF_019186645.2. Classification (NCBI taxonomy): domain Eukaryota; kingdom Metazoa; phylum Chordata; class Mammalia; order Chiroptera; family Phyllostomidae; genus Phyllostomus; species Phyllostomus hastatus. The sequence continues at coordinate 3,814,167 of NW_025334033.1, read as the reverse complement.
CCTTTGCTTTCTCCCTTCCTTATTTACAAAACAGATTATAGAAGTCTTGTAAAAATAAAAGAAAAATAAAATACACATTGTATAGTATCCAAACCCATCAGTCAAAAACTTGGCTAGGAGAAATGATAGGAAAATAAAGGAGAGGAGGGTGGGGAACTATTGAGAAAGAAACAGATATTATGATACTGCATTTTGTCACAGGTATGATAAATTAGAACCTCTTAAATAGATCACCAGGAAGCTACATACGACCTGAAGCTTATTTGCTTAATATTCTCTTGGCCACAAAATTATAAGATAAATTATGAATAAATATTTAAATTGGCAAAAAAGAAAAAAGAAAGAAAGAAAGAAAACCCTGCTCATCACCACCTGGATCACTTCCTGCTACCTCAGGTCGTTCCTTTGTAGAGAATAGAATCACCTCTTTTTAAAACCTGCTCTACCCTCTGTCTCCTCTGCTGTGCTTTACGGTCCCACTATTCTTCCAATTACTTAGAACGAAATTCTCTTTATTTTATCTTTCCAGTGTTTTCCATGTTTATTCTTTCCTCTTCCTTTTTATTGCCAGAACCCAAATTTAGGCCTTCTGTGCTTTTGTCTTAGATTTGCAATAGCCTCCCAACTGGTATTCCCATCCCGGGTCACCTACTCTAACCCATCTAATATACTACTGAAAAGGCATCTTCCAAGAGTAGATCTCCGATTGATGGTTTCCCATTGCCTCCCATAGTAAACACAGTCTCCTTTCCCTAGCTTTCCAGGCCCTTGACGTGTTAAGCCTTACCAATGGTTCCTAACCTAACATGCCCAGAGCATGGCCTGCTTTCTTTATCTGTTCTGTGACTATTCTACAGATATTATCCCTGCTGTTTTTCCGTATCAAAATGTTGTCTACTTCCAAACTCATCACAAAAGCTATTCATAAAATCTTATTTTACCTCTCCCTTGTATTATAGATATATTTGTAAATAAAATGTCAATAGATTTTATTATATATTCAAAATCTGTTGCATGTAAAATAGTGATCATGCAAATTTTCATTTCTAGCTCTATCAGACTTTACATAATAGCATGTAGCAAGAAAAAGGACTCCACAATTAATTTCCATATCTACACATTTTTTCCTTTCACAGCTTCTTACTTTCAAACAGATTATAAATGTTACAAAACTCAAAAGTTAAAAATGCTGTAAATGTAAAATAAGTCTTTCCTCACTCCTGTCTTCCCCTTCTCCAGTCCCTCCACCCTAGAGGCAGTGTTACCAGTTTCTTGCCTGTATTTATCCAGGGAAACTTTACCAGAGATACATGTTTAATTTATGTGTGGACTTGAGAAGAGTACAGGTGTGTATTCAAACTCAATAATAAAAATCAAACAAACAAGCAATCCAGTGTAAAAATGGGCAAAAAATCTAAAGAAGGGTTTTCCCAAAGAGCAATATGGGTGGCAAATAAGCACATAAGTAGATTCTCAACATCATTAGTTACTAGGAAAATACAAATTAAAGCCACAATGAGATATAGTACATTACTAGTAAGATGGCCATCATGTAAAAGACTGACATATTAAGTATTGGTGAGGAAGAGGAGTAACTGGAACTCTCATCTGTTACTGGTGTGAATGTAAAATGACTCAACTACTTTGGAAAACTAGCAGTTTCTTTAAAAGTCAAACATACACCTACCAAATGCTCCAGTCATTTCATTCTTAGGTATTTACTTAAGAGAAAGGAAAATGTATATTTATATTAAGACATATATTCACAAATGCTCATAGCAGCTTTATTTATAATAGTCAAAAACTGGAACCAATCCAAATGTTTATCCACTGTGAGTAGTTTAACAAACTGTGGTATGTTTGTTAAATAGGATACTCAGCAATAAAAAGGAATAAACTACTAACACATGCATGCACATGGATGAATCTCAAATCATTATGCTGAGTGAAAAAAGAAGAAAAACAGTACCTACTATATTGTTTCATCTATACAAAAATCTATATAAAGTAAAGTAATCCATACAACTGCTTATTATCATTATTTTGGTGATGTTTTCCCAGATGAAAACGGATCAAATTTTATTCTAAGCATGTGCAGTTCATTATATGTCCACTTAAATATCCATGAATCTGTTAAAAACAGTTAAAACCAAGCCCCGCATTCCCGGTCTGTTTTTTTCAGGGTTGCAAGAACCTTTAAACCCCTCCAACCCCGCCCGGGGCCCGCCGCGGGCCGCGCCGCCACCGCACCTAGAGAAACCCAACCTAGCACCATCTACTTGACTCCTCACTGAGACTCAGTCCGGCGTGGTGGGTGTCTTCTCTGAGTCTCCCGCTAGAGGGAGCATGCTGAGGAGGCGGACGCCGTCGCCTCTCTAGCTCAGCACAACGCTTCGCAGGCTTCCGGCTTTATTCCACTCGGCTTCCGGGGGAATGTACGGCTCCTGGACTTGTACCTTGCGGGACTGGGGGAGCTGAGAAGATCCGGGCCGGAGGGCACTTGCTTTGTGGGGTTAGGCGGCCACAGCCACCTCTCTGGGAAAGTGCATCGCATTCACCGTTGCTGGAAGAGGCCCTATTTACAACCCTGGAGCAGAGGGAGAGTGCTGCCATGGCGGCTCCTGCGCAGCCAAAGAAAATCGTGGCCCCCACGGTGTCCCAGATCAACGCGGAGTTCGTGACCCAGGTGCGATAGGGCGAGTCTGGTGTGTATGAGGGATGAGGATGTGCCAGGTGCTGTCACGGGGAGGGGGCCTTCCTGCTCCGAGGAGGAGTTCACGTTCCATGGAAGGCAGACCTAAAGAGAAAGCCAGTGTGCGAGCTTGCTGTATTAGAGTCTGTCATGGGAGAGACGGCTTCACCCCCGTCTACCTTAGACTGGCAAGAATGTTTCGTAGCAGAGGTGATGCTGAACTGATGGTTGAGAAAAGAATAGGCTTTTTTTCTGAGCCGTAGGGTAACCTAGGTTTCTGAGTAGAGTGATGAGAACTTGCGCGTCTGTGAAGAGAGCAGTTCCGTAGTTTGAGAACCTTTATTTAGAACCTATTTACATTACTGCTTCATGAACCGCGCGGTTGACTTTGAATAGGGAAACACAATTTTATAGCTCCGGGCAACATTCCTAATTCTTAATTGTTGCTTTGGGTATTGGATGAGATTGCAGAGATCTCAATGCAGAAGTTTGTTAACCCACCTGCTTCCTAGTCCCTGTCTCAGAGAATTGGCCGGGGCAGAAGCCTTGTAATCATTTGACTCTTTCTTTTCCTTTAACCCCACACAACTACTACATTCTTAATAATCTCTTAAATCTGTCTGCTTCGCTACACCTCTCTACTCCAAGCCAGGTTGTCCTTGACTGCTGCCTGTACCTAGACATCCTAACTTGCCTTCTTTCCTCTTGTCATCCTCCAGCCCATTCTTCATATTGCTGTCAGAGTGATTTGACACAAATGCAATTCAGTGCCCTTAGGATAATGACCCGAATCCTCCAGAGCGTTGTGTGATCCAGCAAGAGTTTATATTCACTTTCCTCTCTCTGTCTAACTCTGTGCTTTAGCCACACTGAACAGCATTTATTTGAATGTACTTTGCTATCTTTAACTTCCGGGCCTTTCAGCATTGTTACCGGTGCTTGAAATCCACATCTGCAGCCCCTCTATTACTTTAATTCACTATCTTTCATCTTCATTACTTTGGAGAGGCTCTTTCGACAATTTAGATTAGATTAGATCTTCCATTTTCCATATTCTTGCATTTTTGTGGTGAAAGTCATTTATTAGTTTCCTTTTCTCATGGAGCGTGTATTTCAGAGGAATGAGCCAGCCAAACAAACAGTGTAGTTTTAGACAGCGATAAGTCCTGTCAGGGAACTGGAACAAGGTGTTGTGACAGGGACTGGGGTGATGTCTAATAAAAAGCAGTCAGGAAGTCACCTTTCTGAAGTCACCTTTGAGCTAAGACCTGAATGGAAACAAACAAACAAGAGACAACCAGTTTTGGGAAGAGCAGAAAAAAATCCAGGGAATGGCAGGTGCACATGGGTCTTCCCATGTGAAGGTCCAGAAAGCCAGGATAGCGAAGAAAGGAAGTGAGAGGGAGAATGAATGGTGTGAGATGAAGGCACAGAGCAAATGTGTAGGGGCCAGAGTCACATTCAGTTTTGGAGGCTGAGGTTTGAAGTTTGGATTTTATTATAAATATAGTAACTTTTAATTGCAATCTAGTGGAAAAAATTAGGAAGATAAGAAAGATCACTGTGGCTAATGTGCTGAAATTGAATGAGGGTAGGAGAGCAAAAGTAGTAGTAGTAGGGTCACCCTTTAGTCCAGGTAAGAGGTGATGGCCTCTGTGTTAAAGACTGAAGCTGACTGATACACTGTGAAACTAGAGGCAGTAGGATTTGATGATGAGTAACTGGAGGGTTGGAGAGTGAGACACACTGAACATAGTTTGAACAATTGGGTGAATAATTTGGACATTTACCGTGATAGGGAAGACTGGGAAAAGGGATGGTTTAGTGGGAATGTCAAGACTTCTTTTTTGTCCATGTTATGTACGAGGTGCCTGTAGACATTCAATTGAAAATGTTGAGAAGGCTGTTGAATAAGTGAGTCTAGAGCACGTTGGCAAGATCTGGGTTTGAATATAAATGTGGAAGTTAACCACCCAAGATGGTATTTAAAACTGTAGGACTGACTGGGATGTGCTACATAATGTTGTTTTTAAATGTGAGATAGTTCTTGTATTCTGTTTCAATTGTCAGAGCTGAGGGTAGGGATTGTGTCTTTTATTCTTCTTGTAGTGCCAGCACGCAGCATGGTGTTAGGGCATACTGTGTGATGCATAAGTATTTTGCTGAAAGAGTGAGTGAATTAATGAATAAATGTACCGGGACATAGGATATAGTAAAAGGAATAAACATTCTCAGAAATCTTTGGCCATGATAGAAACATTAATGTTTAATATTTGACAGATAACTGTCTTGGGCTCCTTAGGCTGCAAAGGTGAATCAGATGTGGTCCTTGTCCCCAGGGAGTATGCAGTGTGTGAATGGAGACTTGAAGAGACGGAAAGAACTCACCATAGTTCAGTATGATACAGGCTAGAATAACGATGTGAGGGGAGTGCTTTGAGAACAAAGTTTAAAATGATTACAATTTGTCTAAGGAAAGAATTTCCAGAAAGAATTTTCTTATTGAGAAAGTGCCATTTGAGATGGACTTCAAAACATAAATAGGAAGGTGGGGAAATGGGTTTTCTTGGTAGAGAGGACCTCAGGCAGTCCTATTCCTTTTCCTCCTCCCTCTCCCCTCCCCCTCCCTCAGGCACACCTCACCAGGGAAGATGCTTTTTAAGTATTATTGAATGAATGAAATGTAGGTGTAAATCTTAGTTTTAAGATTACGGATCTGAGCTTTGACCTATTTTTTTATGCTACTGTGTTTTTCCTTTTTGTCTTTCAGTCAGATTTGTTTTGAACAATTTGTGCTGTCATTGCTGCACTGAGTGGAGAATGGAGAGTTTCTTCCTTACATGAGACTAGAGTGTGAAAGAGGGCAGTGTATTCCTGGAGGGAGAGGTGTCTGAAAAGTCGCAGGCTAGACCCCAAGAGAAAGGAGAAACTCCGAAAAAAGAGACACGATAGATGCTTAATAAATGTTTGCTAGATCTTTAATGAAGTAGAGATGTACAGTAAGCAGTGTGGATCAGAAGATAGGATTTGAATATTTATTTGGAGGTCCCTGAATCCAAGGAAATAGATCAAATTCAGTTCTCTTAATGGTATGGTGCCTATAGGGAGCAGAGTGAGGAAGTGAGGATACCACAGAATAATTGGGGGTGAAGTATTTTCTTTTTGGTTAGAGGGTGATTGATGATTTGGGCAAGTGTCATATGAGTGGGCCATTACTGTAATGTTCTTGAGACTTCCTCAGGTCCAGTGTCCTCACTGCTGGCGAGGCTCTTCGTGAGTGCTGACTGCCATGTGTCTGCAGCTATAGTAGCAGAGAACACATTAGGTGGGCAGGAAAGTTAGATAAGCAATCAAATGATTAAAGAGGGAGAATCAATAGATGGCCATCAGGTAGGGTAGAAAGGCTCATAGAAAGCCTCATAAAAGAGGTAACATTTCAGATTTTACTTCATTCGTCCATTCATCAGCTATTATTTGAGTGCCTCTAATATAACACACTCAAATTAACCTTTTTTATACCTACCAACTCTTATTTTCTGTAATGATCCACTGAGAGACTACAGTTTTTTAAGGTTTTGTTTAGGTGTGTATGAGTGTGTACTGCTCACTTAAAGATTTATTTTACAAATTAACATTCCCAAAGATTTTGATTCTGGTTTTTAGTACTGGTTCAACCGTTAACTAATTGTAATCTTGGGCAGCTCCCCTAATCTTTCCGGACCTGGCTTTCTTTATCTCCGTGCCAAAGGTATTTGGCCATGGTCTTCAACTTTGCTCTGTTGTTTCTCTGTGGATGGTTAAAAAGTATGTTAGGTTTTTAAAATCACAGTGGCAGGTTGCAGTGCAGGGCGTTAGTGGCATTCAGTGGGTTGTGGCAAAGGGTGTCAACTGAAGTGCAAGCCCAGAGAATTTTCTGAGAAGGTAGAAGTACTCTGGTCCCCAGCGTCAGTAGTGCTCTGTTAAGAAACAGTTGTCACTGAATAATCTCAGTCTTTCAGCTCTACAGTGGCATGACTCTGTTACTTACTGTTAACACTCTTTTCTTTTGCAGTTAGCATGTAAATACTGGGCTCCCCATATCAAGAAAAAATCACCTTTTGATATAAAGGTAAGTATATTTGCTTTGCAACATCCTTTTTGAATAGGTATGCTCTTTGTATCTCTTTTTAAGAGCTAATTCAACCAAAGCATTCAGAATGTTTTTAAAAGTTAAAACTACAGTTTCTGATTATCAAACTAATAAGTATTAATGTTAGAAAATTTGGAAAGAATGGAAGGTAGACATAAAGAAAAATAACTACTCAGGGATGACCTCTACTATTATAATGTTAAATTTCTTTTAAGCTTTTAAAATGTGAGTGGATTTTCCTGTGTAAGGTTGTTTTTAATTTATTATTATTATAAAAGACAATGTAAATATAGTAAATTTTGATAAATATAGAGAAATTTTTCTACAATTTTTGACAGTTTATTTAGAATGGAATCTGTTATTTTCTTTTTCATATTTAGTTGATGAACTTTGATAACAATCTTTAGTAATGATCGAAGAAGTGGGCGTTGTTTAATGTAGGGGGTTAGATGACTAAGGGTCAGCAGTAGTCGATAGAGGAATGGATTTATGGCGCCTTTGATGCAATTTCGAATGAATGAAAGGAAGAAGTTCTTCAATGTAGAATTAATTCTCATTGAAATAAGTTCCTAAAGAAGAGGTCTCTAAATGAAATGGGGTTGGACATGCTGCATGCCATTTCACAAGCAGTCGAGACCTGCCTTAAGCTTTGCCACTATAAAGTGAATGGTGGTGTTTAGGGAACCCTTACACTGACTTAACCCAAAATTTCTTACATTGAGCTTAAATGTTTTGTTTATAAATATATTTTGTTTTGCTAGCAATTCCATTTTATTCCTCAGGAGGATATTATTAAACATGGCATACATAATCTTAATTATTAGCAGGGTTGTTTTCTCTTATTATATGCTGTTTATATAAATGTTATGCTTGTATATCTTGGGTTTGGGGATTTCTAGGAACATTTTTCATTAATAACAAAAAATATCTTGATGACATTGCTAGATTGAATTGAACCTAATTATATTAAGCTTTCTAGAAATTGAGTTTCTATCCAGATTGTTTTTGTTAACACAGAAATTCTAGATGAACCTATATATGCCTGTTTAGAAGAACTGTACTATTGGTATTGAAGGAAGATTATGTCCTTCATTTTATTATTTGAATTTTGAATTTTGATAAAATGCAATAACAAAATATTTCATAAATTGAACAAGATTTGTTTACCTAATTGTCTTCCTCTAACACTCACATTTATTTAACAAATATACTTTCAGCAGTTAAAAGGCATTATAGTTACCATAAAATAAAATTGTACCATGTTAAAGCACTTCATAATTTTATAGTAGCATATTGGTTTTTTTTTCTATTATCACTAGTACTGTTACTTCTGCTGATACCTACTAAAGGCTCACCATATGCCAGGACTTATACTAAATTTTTTACATGTGTTATCTTATTTATAGCAATCCCATGGGGTACTTTGTATTATTAAATTCTTTTCTAGATTGGGAACCAGGCTTCCAACTCCAAAGCCTAAATTCTTAAGTATTGGGTTGGCCAAAAAGTTCATTTGTTTTTTTCCTTTTCGATGGCCCTAGTAGGGCTTAGTTGCCTTTAACTGCATTTGAAACTATTTTGTAAGATTGTATTGTGACAGCTGTCATATCAGTGTATATTTTTTAAAAAAACATCAAAATCAGTGATTTTTTTGTGTAGCCATTTTAATATTGAAGATGGAAGAAAATAAGCAACATTTCCAGCATATTATGGTTTATTTCAAGAAAGGTAAAAACATAACTGAAACACAAAAAACAATTTGTACAGTGTATGGAGAAGGTGCTGTGATTGATGGAACCTGTCAAAAGTGGTTTGTGAAGTTTCATGCTGGAGAGTCTCACTGGACAATGCTCCACAGTCAGATAGACCAGTTGAAGTTGACAATGATCAAATGGAGATATTAATTGAGAACAATCAACATTATATCACATGGGAGATAGTTGACATACTCAAAATAAACAAATCAATAAAGTTACTGGTGAAAATGAGAAATGTGTCTTGTTTACAGAAAAAACTAAACGAACTTTTTGGCCAACTCAGTAATTATATCATCCTCCCCACCCTAACCTAAATGAATGGAAATTCTGATGCTCTCTTGTATATATTTGGAAAACTGTAACAAATTAACATTTGCTTCTATTATATCTTTATACTTTTAATTTACTTTCTTTCTGGCTTTTGAAAGCACATTGTTGTAACTCTTAGATGGAGTGTGATAATACTTAAAATTAAGTTTTTTTAAATAACCTGATCTTAGGAACTTTTATTTTCCCTAGAAATAATACAAATGCCTCCTTTTTAAATTAAGTTCATTGGGGTCACATTCATTAATACAATTATGTAAGTTTCAAGTGTATAGTTCTGTAATACGTGACCTGTATACTGCTCTGTGCTGAACACCCAAAGCCTAGTCTCCTTCCATCACCAAGTATTCAACCCCCTTTACCCCCTTTGTCCTCCCCCCACTCCCCTTCCCCTCTGGTAACCATTATACTGTTGTCTGTATCTATGAATTTTTTTGCTTGTTGGTTTCTGTTTTATATCCCACAGGTAAATGAAATCATATGGTTCTTGTCCTTATCTATCTGACTTATTTAGCTTAGCATGATACTCTCAAATTAAGCCATATTGTCCCAAATGGAAATATTTTATCTCTTCTTATCACTAAGTAGTATTTCATCATATATATGTACCACATTTTTTAAAATTCAGTCATCCATCAAAGGACATCTAGGTTCGAACACATCCTTTTAATGATTGTTTCTAGGACTCTTATGTAGATATATTTTCTTATTTATGTTTTTCTGCTATTTTGTTTTCTTTATTTCACATTTTGAGGAATGTAATGGGATTATGGAAAATCTCAAGCATTATTTCAGTGGTAGTAATATTAATAGCTTTCTTAAACCAAATTACTTTGTGTAATCTCGGTAACTGAAAACTAGGGTCTGAAAAAAGTTTTTTGAGATAGTTAACATTTTTTTTATTTTTAATACCAGGTCATTGAAGATATATATGAGAAAGAAATTGTCAAATCAAGGTAGGAATGACTTTAATTTTATATATATAGGGATTAGATTGTACTAACTTGGATCTTATCACAACTTCTTAACTAAATGTGTTCATAACTTAGATGTTTTTTTTCTTTTCTGGTTTGGTCATCAGCAAAATTGTGACTAGAAAAAATTTAAGCTAGCTGCTGAAGAGCCATAACGGTTTATTTTATTTTTGAAAGAATGTGACAGAGTAAATACAGAAATTTTAAAATTTCAATTCAATTAATTTTTAAGCCATTTGATGAATCATTTTTAAAAATTTTAAAGGTAAAACATATATAATAGCTGAATACAAAATAATAAGTGCATTTATATATAATGAAAAATAAAAATTAGTTTGTACAATATACAGAATGAGGTAAGTTTCAATAAAACTTCTTTCCCATCCTTAGCCTTCAGTTTATTTGTGTGTGTGTGTGTGTGTGTGTGTGTGTGTGTGTGTGTATTCCAGTCCACTGCACTCCATATTTTTTTAAACAAGAAAGAGTTTGTAGTCTATATACCATTTGGCATCATGCCAAAAACAAACAGCCTCAATAAAAACCCCAAAGTATCTTGGGTATAGTTCTGTATCTGCACCTACAGACATGTATGCCCAGTAATTATTTTAAAAGGCTAACTGACTAAAAATGAAATAAAATGACTTATATTATGAATGTCACAGAACTTTTATAAAATCTCAGATTTGATATTTATTATGTGTTTGAGTCTTACAAGGTAAATTTTGCTAAATATAGTAAAGGCAAAACCATGGCAATATCAAAATAAGAGACTAGTTGTTTCGTTGTAACCATTGTTTGGCAAGCCTGTAGGAGAAGTAGGCAGGGCCGAAGACCATGTTACCTAATTTTTTTTTTTTTTAAGTGAAGAGAAAGGGGAAACTAGTGAAGAGGTGTAAGCACAATGGTAATATTTTTAGAAGAGAATTTGGAGAGAGCAAGAAGCAAGAAGTTAATTAGGTGAATATTATAGTAGTTAGGTTCAAGATAATGATGGCTTGGATGAGTGTAGAAAGTTGGGATGGAGAGGAGTTGCCAGTTTGAGAGAGAAGTGGAGAGATGGTAGGTGGTTGGATGTGGTGGGTGAGGAAAAGGGAGGGACCAGTTATGACTCCAAAGTTTTGGGCTGAGGTTGCTGGGTGATTATTGGTGCTATTACCAACTTTTGTTATTGTTGTTCAGATGGGATTGGTTGTAGATACACTTTTGGAAATGTTGAATTTTTGGTACTAACAAGCCATGCAGGTTGAGATGTATAATAAGCAGCTAGGTATCCAGGCGTAAAGTGCAGAAGATGACTGGGTTGAGCTCACTTTGTATGAGCCTCCTTTTCTTTTAACTTTTACATTAACTCTGGTTTTTTCCCAGTAAAACTGAATTTTTTTTATTGTTGTTCAAGTATAGTTGTCTCCATTTTCCCCCTACCACCACTGCGCCGCCCCCCCCCATCCCCCGCTGTACTCATCCTCACCATCCCACTCTCAAGCCTACCCACCTTTGGCTTTGTCCATGTGTCCTTTCTACATGTTCCTTGATGACCCTTCCCCTCCCCACCCACCCTGTTGTCCACTCCCCACTCTTTTCTCGTTACTGTCAGTTTGTTCTTTGTTTCAGTGTCTCTGGCTATATTTTGCTCCCTTGTTTGTCTTGTGTAGGTTCCACTTACAGGTGAGATCATATAGTATTTGTCTTTCACCACCTGGCTTGTTTCACTTAGCATAATGCTTTCCAGATCCATCCATGCTGTCACAAAGGGTAGGAGTGCCTGCCTTCTTGCTTTGTGCTGTGTAGTATTCCATTGCATAAATGTTCTGTAGTTTTTGATCCACTCGTTTGCTGATGGGCACTTAGGTTGTTTCCAATACTTGGCTATTGTAAATTGTGCTGCTATGAACATTGGGGTGCATAGGTTCTTTTGGATTGGTGTTTCAGGATTCTCAGGATTCTTAGGATTCCAGCAGTGGAATTGCCAGGTCAAAAGGCAGTTTCATTTTGAATTTTCTGAGGAAATTTCATACAGTTTTCCACAGTGGCAGCACCAGTCTGCATTCCCACCAACAGTGTAGTAGGTTGTACACACACCAGCACTTGTTGTTTGTTGATTTGGTTATGATGGCTGTTCTGACTAGTGTGAAGTGGTATCTCATTGCGGTTTTAATTTGCACCTCTCTGATGGCTAGTGATGCATATGTCTCTGGGACCTCTGTGTGTCCTCCTTGGAGAAGTATCTGTTCAGGTCCTTTGCCCATTTTTTAATTGGATTGTTTGTCTTCCTGGAAAGGAGTCCTGTGAGTTCTTTGTATATTATGGAGATCAAACCCTTGTCCGAGGTATCACTGCAAATATATTTTCTCATACAGTTGGTTCCCTTTTCATTTTGCTGATGTTTTCTTTAGCTGTGCAGAAGCTTTTTATTTTGATGAAGTTCCATTTGTTTATTCTTTCCTTTTTATGTCCCTCACTCAGGGGACAAATTGGTGAGAATATTGTTGCATGGAATATCTGAGATTTTCCTACCTATGTTCTCCTCTAGGACTTTTATGGTGTTGTGACTTATATTTAAGTCTTTTATCCATCTTGAGTTTATTTTTGAGTATGGTGTAAGCTGGTGGTCAAGTTTCATTTTTTTTGCATGTAGCTGTCCAGATCTCCCAACCCCATTTGTTGAAGAGGCTATTTTGACTCCCTTTTATGCTTCTGCCCCCTTTGTTGAATATTAATTGACCGTAGAGACTTGGGTTTATTTCTGGGCTTTCTATTCTGTTCCATCAATCTATGTGTCTGTTCTTATTCCAGCAGCTGACAGTTTTGATTACCATGACTTATAATGTAGTTTGATGCCAGGTATTGTGATCCCTCCTACTTTGTTCTTCTTTCTCAGAATTGCTGTGGCTATTCAGAGTCATTTATGGTTCCATATAGATTTTTGAAATGTTTGTTCTATTCTGTGAAATATGTCATTGGTATTTTAATAGAGATTGTGTTGAATTTACAGATTGCTGTGGGTAGTATGTACATTTTGATGATGTTTATTCTTCTAATCCATGAACATGGTATATATGCTTCCATTTATTTGTTTCCTCCTTAATTTCTTTCTTCAGTGTTGTATAGTTTTCTGTATACAGGTCTTTTACTTCCTTGGTTAGGTTTATTCCTAGGTACTTTATCTTTCTTGTTGCTATAGCAAATGGGATTTTTTTTCCTGATTTCTGTTTCTGATATTTCATTGTTAGTATACAAAAATGCCTTTGATTCCTGAATATTGACTTTGTATCCCACTATTTTGCCAATTCACTTATAGGTCAAGTAGTTTTCTGGTGGAGTCTGTAGGGTTTTCTATGTACACTATCATGTCATCTGCAAGCAGCGACAGTTTTCTTTCCTCCTTTCCAATTTGGATGCCTTTTATTTCTTTTTCCTGTCTGTTCACCGTTGCTAGGACTTCCAATACTTCAGTCTCCTTTTCAGTGTTAAAGATACGACAATGAATATGGCAAAGTCTCAACTTAAGGAGAGTATCTTCTAATAGTTGTCTAGACACAAAAAATACATAGATATGTAATATCAACAAGTAGTCAATGCTATGAATTAAAATAAAGTATGGTTAGAATTTAGTGACAGAGGCTGCCCTTTGGGTTGAATGATTAGGCAAAAATCTTCTGAAGCTATGACATTTGAGCAGATATGGGAGGTCTGTCCAGGAGGTGTCCATCTACGTAATATGAAAAATAAAGACATCTGTTGAAAACAATACAAGATAGAAGAAAACTGTTCATAGGACAGTGCCATCTCAGTCTCCTCAAAGTAGGCATTTTGGGACCTCACAGAGTTCTCCCAACTGCCATCAGCTGCCCCCTTGTATTTTCCTGAGTCTTATCAATGGTCTGAAATCTCTTCCCTTTCAAAGGTGATTTTGGTTTTGGGAAAAGCCAGGAATCACAGGGCACCAAACCTAGGCTGTCGGGGGACTGAATCACCTGGATGATTTGATGTTTCACCAAAAAACTGCACAAGACATGATGCATGAGCAGGCATGTTATAATGAAGCTGCCAATCATTCATTGCATCATCTCTGAAAGCCTTCTGAACCATCCGAGTAGTTTCTGCAGAGGAATGTTCAAGCTTAATGCAAAATTTGATGCAGATTTGTTGCTCCACTTGCCCAGTCATTTTGAATGCAAGGGACACACAATGCACATGCTCACTCGTCGCTGTCTACTGCCACCACTGACTAGTACCGTGAAGTCGTCATTGTTCACGCATGCTCATTCCAGTCCACTCTCCTTGGCTGCCAGGTTACATCGATGTCAAGCAAACTATTCTCATATTAGCAATGGCTGCACTTTTTCTGGACAGACTCCATGTATAACATATGACTTGTTGGTCTGAGGGTAACTATGGATGAAATTGCCTGAGGAAACTTAACTAAAGATGAGCAGGTAGATAAATTCTAGGATCCTTTTTTCTTATACACGATGGATTTACCAGTCTGAAAATTGTCCTGAACTTCAGAACTAGTTCTCTGCCTCTTTTCGGAACAGGCTTTCAATCCAGTGGATAGTAATTGCTTGTGTTTTTTGTTTTATTTGAACCTTTGTTCCTCAAAGATAATTTTTGTATAATGAGAAGCTGCCAGTGATTTTTACATTATGTACACTCAGCTGCATTATTTCTAAATTGCTGAAAGTACCCATCATTAGCTGGTCTCACTTAGATTTATCAGAGTACTTTAACAGCCACATTCTCATTTTGTACCATTTTTAAATATTTGAATAAAAGTGAAATGATTGTATTCTACCCTCAAGTCTCAAAGTTCAAAAAATTAAATGTACCTTTATAACACAAACTGTATAAATACAAACTGTTTATATCTACAAACTGTCGTGGATATTTAAAATTTTAAATGATTATTTTTTAGACCAATGCCTTGTGGCTATGTTATGTGCTCATAGCATCTTCATTATTGGGGAATGGCTAGATGTTAGATTTATTAATTTGTTTCTAGCTATCAAAATAGGCAGCTTATAGCCATAAGGCATTCTTAATATTATAAATTAAGGTTTTTGTAATACTTAACTCTAAATTTTTAGAACATCAACCCTATGTCCCTAGGAGGCATCTGGGAATTAAATCAGTCAGTTCTTAACATTCTTGTGGTCCAAATGATCATTTTTAGGATCACAGAATTAGACCTTAAAATATCACATTGCCTAATGACCCCTCTAACATGTGGTATATTATACAATTGATTGATTTGCCATCCTTCTCATTATCAAATTTGGCAAGCTTGTCTTAATATATTTTTTGATTTTACAGTATTAAAAATAATTGTACTTCTTGAGTGCTTTTTATCTACCAGATTCTGTTCTAGGCACCTTGCACCTAGTAGCTTGTTTATCCTTATCACAACCCTGTGGTAGTCACTGTGACCTTCATCTTAGTGATGTGAGGAGGAAACAAATAGAGGTACACAGAGGTCAAGTAACTAGCCCAAGATGCTTCTTAGTAGTAAGAGGCAAAGCCAGGTATTAAATTCTTGTCTCTGACTCTTATTCAGTGCACTGTTCTTAAATAGGACAAAGTTCATTGCCCTTTAAGAAGCTGAACCAGCACAGTTTGGTATGATTATTAGTCCTGTTATGAGTTTCATCCAAGTGGTTTTTATATGGAAAAAGGGGTGACTTATAGAACAATTTACTTTTGCCAGTATTTACATTTATTTTTATTCAAAATGTTTAAACCTCTTTACTGTGAAATGTTACAGAAAAGGGCACAAAACAGCAATGTATAACTTTCTAAATTATTATAATTAATAACCACCACCAAGGTTAAAAAAAATTGTCATCATCCCAGAAACCCTTGCATACCCCTTCCATTTACTATTTTAATATGTAAGTATGCAAATATGAACAGTATAGTTCAGTTTTGCTTGTTTTTGAACATTAAATCAATAGAATCACATAGCATATAATCTTGTGGCTGGCTTCTTCTGCTCACAATTATTACTTTTTAATTGTCTCTTTAACAATAAATCTGGAAGTAGGTGGACCAGAAGTTCATAATGTCAGGGCGCTGCTCAGCCTTTTAACAGGTTTTGTTGTTGTTTTGTTTTGCTTTTTTGGCTTTCCCTGTGTGGTTGCAGGGGAGCTTCCACAGCTCCAGACCTTGTGTTTTCACACAGCCGTATCCTAAGAAAGGAACAGGGGAGAGTGACAGTAGCAACAGAAGTTCCCTTTTCGTGCCCTTCTCCACACTTTCCTTCAAACTTAATGAGCCAGTTAACAGTACAGTTAATGGATTTAATTCATTGTATACAAACTACCCAACTGTACGAGGGTTTAATGAAATTCATGTTAAACCCTTGACACAGAGTGAAGCATAAAAGCATGCTTTCAGTAAATATTGGTGACTTAAAAAAAATTCCAAAATTCTTTAAATTGCTTACATTTGTCATTGTTACTTTTAACTTTTTGTTCTTATCTTTATGTGTCTTTTGGCATGGTGTCTAGCCCTAGACCCATTTTAGTATCTTATATGCAACCTTTAGTTAAGCTCTTCACTTCGTCTCAGAAAGATATTGGCAGAAGCATAAAACTAAATTTAATGAATACCACCAGATTGCTAGATGAGAAATTTAGTCTTTTTCAGTATTATTTTTTTACTTTTTGCTTTATCTTGACCTGTCAAGACTGATTTTCACTTCTGCAGTCACTGGCCACTCTACCTCTTTTGTACTGAGGAGACACTGAGTCCGTCCTTGAGTGTCTGACAGTAACGCTGAGGTATGACTAGTGTGCTGATGTGTCCATCTCATAAGCCAAGATTTTCTTTCTTTCATCAAGAGGTCCTACTTGTGGCTGAAGTTATGTGCAAAGTGGGCACTGAGTGAATTCTGGTGTCCAACATGCAGTTAAAGTGAAATGTCTGCAACTGGAGATCCGGAGTGCGTCACAGCAGCAGTGTGGACTGGCTGGCTGGAGGAGCCAAGACCGTGGCAGTGTTCTATCTTTTTGCCCTTTTTTGTACAACAAAAACCTTCATTTCTTTCTCACCAAAATTCTGTGACATTACTTACTTAGCAAAACTATTTAAGAGATTAGAAATCAGTGGAATAAAATTTCGACAGGATAATGGTCTCTTAGGACATTATAAATTCATAAAGCATTTAATTTTTAGAGCTAGAGGCTATTATCCAGTGACAGTGTTCTATTCTGGCTACTTTGTTTCTAATATACAAAACGATAAAACTAAATAAGCGGATGTTTGGACCTGCATTTGTAGATACCCTGTAACTACAGCATGGTTTATTCGTATAAAATGAAATGCTTCTATTTAAAAAAGATAATAAAGAGAGATATTGGGAAATCCCTCCACAATTTTGTAATATTTCAGACTTACTGTAAGACTACAAAGCATGTGAAAAGTCTTATTTCTGTGTTTGTGACATGTATACATGTGCCTCTTGTGCTTATAGAAAGGTGTGACTTCAGCAGAATATGTCTATTTGAATATTAAATTAAAGAATATTGGTCACTTTTAAGAAATTAAGACAGGCTAGCATTTGGAAGTTTCAGTCCAATATTATGAATATTAATGAACATTTGCTTTTTTTTAAGTTTTGGATTTTAGAGAGGGGAGAGAGAGAGGGGGAGAGGGGGAGAGAGAGAGAGGGAAGGAGAGGGAGAGAAAGAGAAAGAAAGAAAGAGATAAAGAGAGTTCTATTTGTTTTTCCAACAACACATGCATTCATTGATTGATTTTTGTCTGTGTCCTGACTGGGGAGCAAACCTGGAACCTTGGTGTATGAGGAAGATGCTCTAACCAACTGAGCTACTTGGCCATGGTGAAATGAACATTCGTGTTTTGATTAAAATCATTTGGCTGTAGTGTTGCAGGTTCAATTCCCAGTTAGGGTACATGCTTGAGTTGCAGGCCATGACCCCCAGCAACCGCACATTGATGTTTCTCTGTTTCTCTCTCTCTCTCTCTCCCCCCGCCTTCTCTCTCTAAAAGTGAATAAATTTTAAAAAAATCTTAAAAAAATCATTTGGCAGTGAATCTTTGCATTATATCTCAGTATGCTGTGGTGCTGATTTTGTTTCTTACATAAGTAGGGTAAGATTCTACTTGTTATTGTTCTTAGGCAATTTTTAAAAATAAACTACTCTAAAACAAAATACAAACTAAGAAATAGAAAAGCAAAATTAACTTTCATCAATGCACATCTAAATATGATTATTCTGATATGTGAGTCATTAATAAAACAAGATTCCAAAATACATTTGCATTAATAACTCATGTTTATATTTTCTATTTAAATGCTTTTATTTATTTTTATATTTTTAGGTTTGCCATCAGAAAAATAATGCTCTTGGAGTTTAGGTGAGTTAAAGGTCTTTACTTTGATGAAGTTAAAGATGACAACACAATATAACTTTTAGTTAAATTTTCTGTGCATTTCTGTAAGTGGTTAAAAAATTCTAAATTTCTTGAGATTCATATTTTTGTGATTTGCTTATTTTGGACCATGTGTATGAAACCTTTGTTTTCAAAGATGATGCCCCATTGTCAGTATAACTTGTATTTTGAATTGTTTCTCACTAATTAAGATAGTGTGTGCCGAGCAGTTTCTGAACTTAGTTCCCCTATGATCAGTGTGAATAAATTGGTGTTCATTCTATAGCTCTTTTTTCCTTCCAAGCTAAGTTGTTATTATCAAGGCAGTTTTGTTCTGATCTAGCTACTTATAAATATTTCAGACTAAAGAGAATGTACAACTTTTACATCATGAAGGTAGATTAGGTTATATTTCAACCAAGTATGGCCCATAGGCTGGCAATAAAAGCCAGGGTTGTTGTTGATGATGGTAATATTTACAGTTTATTGAATACTTGTCTTTACTAGGTAGGCACAGTGTTAAATATTTTATATACAGAGCTCTCATAGCAATCCTGCAAAGTCAGTATTATGCTTTCTATTTAGTGGAGGAAGAAACTGAGATCAGAGAGATTAAGTAATTTGTGGAAGATAGTGCAGTTAAGAAATTGGCAGAGCTGGGATGCCAGATTCTGATGCCAAAGCTCGTTTTTCTGCTTCTCTGCAGTACCTTGAGGTTTAGTCTGCATCAGAGGTCAGAGCCTCTGTATTAGTAACTGTTACTTCCTACACACACACACAGTAGGTGCTCAGTTCTTACCATTTTTACAGAGAGAAATTAAAGTTTGTAGTTGTGAATTAACTAGTAAGCTGACTGCTGACCATATCCTAAGAAGTGAGTTGTTATTGAATACTTGATCTCATATAAGGTCTAAATAACCCTGGTAAGATCTTCCTTATCTTATAGCGGAGAATACCGAGTCTAGAAATTGGACCCATCTGGCTCTTAATTAATATGCCCTTTCCACCATATCATGCCATCTTTCAAGAAGACAGAAAAATTGAGAGGATGCTGATATACAATTGGGATAAACTCTATGGTTCTGGCAAATGCCAGACACTAAGAGCATTGCGGGAACTGAAGGAGAAAGCAACAGAACAGATTGAGGCACCAGTGACAGTGAACAGTTTTTAATAGCTGAGAAACTGGGTTGTTACCTTTCAGGAACTTTTATGTAATTTCTATGTGAGGATACAGACTTTGAACAGAGCAACTGCAGAGCAGCAAAGAGAGAGTGAAGATCTTAAGATTTGCTGAAGGAAAAAAAAAAGTCTACTCAAAGTGGAAGGAGGAAAATAGATTGAATGTAAAATTCTCAATTGTAGTAATAGAGGAGATAGTAGAGTGAGGTGGATAATAAAAAAATAACTATCAGCCTAGAAAGAATTCTATAGCTAGCTAAACATTCATGAAATAAAGATACTCCAGACACATTAACGTTAATAGGCTGTTGCTAACAGAAGTTCTAATGGACATAATTCAGGGAAAAGTAATGAAATGAATCTTCATGAATTTTATTTATGGAAAAGCATGGTAGCCTGTAACTTGGAGGCTTTTGACCATTATTTTGAGTAAAATATTACTTATCCAATTTCTTAGGTTCTCGCAAGTTAAGCAAGAAGGATTGCTAAAGATAGACTCATGGAAATACCAATGTGAGCAGACCTTTGAAGCATAGAAGTAGTGGAAAAAGTATGCACATAGCAAAATCTGAAACACTTACCCCTGTGTGTATGTGCACATGTGTGTGTAAGTGATTGAAACATTATGCATGTGAATAATTTAAAGCAGGAACAAAAAACCCTTTTTATTTTATTAGTGCTTTACACTGCATCCCAGTACAGTAATAAATGCTTACAACTATCCTGAATGACTGAGCTATGTTTTGTAAATTCAAAATATGTAATTTGTTTAAGGAATATTTTCACCAAGGTCTTAAAATAAGAATTTTGGCATCCTTAAGGGGAAGATGCCAGTTATCTTGAAAACTGACTTATGTTGAATACCTTATAAATTAAATATCACAAAGACTCTTTGTTATCTTTCTGTTTCTGGAAGTCACTTAGTTCTAATAGGAGTTAGTGTAACTTTTCTAATACATTTATCTTTGAAATTGCCCATCTTATCATTTTTGTTTTAGAGTTGATATTTATTAGTAGGTAGTTTTACTTTTTACCCTACAGAGAGCCTTAGATAAGGGAATATCTAGTGTTCTGATGATGATAACTACATGTCAGTAACTTTTGGTGTCTTTCTATTTAAAATATAAGACTCTCATTCTCCAAAACTGAATTTGCTATACATTAAGTTTGTAGTAGGTAGCAGGGACCTAGATTACAGGTAAATCTGTGAAGGATTCTCAAATTATAATTATAGATATTCAAAATGTTTTTAGGGAGTTATAAATAATTATGCCTTTTCAAGTGAATAACATTACAAGTGTTACCAACTAATGAAATATTTTGTGCTTTTTATTCTTCACAGCCAGTATCTTGAAAATTACCTCTGGATGAATTACTCTCCAGAAGTGTCCAGCAAGGCCTATTTAATGTCAATCTGTTGTATGGTGAATGAGAAGTTCAGAGAAAATGTCCCTGCATGGGAGGTAACAGATTTAAGCAACTTTGTACTGTGCTCACTTAAGCCATTTATTACAAAATAGCAGAACTTTTTACTGGTGATAAATAATGCTTTTAGAATAGAACTTTATCCAGTAACAAAGTAGATGTTGAGATAATGAATCGATATATGAAAAATAATACTAGATTTTATTTAGTTTCAATACTTTCTTCAAACTAACTTAATTAAAAAATTATGAATGTGGAGTTATTTTTCTGCTTTGTGCTTAAAACAAAGAATGGCATCGATCACGTACACCTTCACATGAGAGGAAGGGAAGTTTGTATTAATTGGTGCAAACAGATGGTGCTCAAATGAGCTAATATTTCCCAGTGCCTTGTTTCCCACCTGGAAGTGCAGAAACACGTTTGTAGTTCTACATATATAAAATAGTGTTTCCAAGGTCAAGACAGATGTCTATTATGATTTCAGTTTTCTCTGTCTCTGACTTGGGATCTGTTTTTCTTTTCTGAAATTTCTAATAGACTGACACTTTCTTCTTGTGCTTAGTGTAATGGTGGCATGGTCAGTAGAGGTTCAAAATGTAGATTTCCTTTGGCCACCACAAAATGGCCAGCTCATCCAGAGTTTCCTCCCTTCCAATCATTCTTTTTAAATGGAGAAAAGGCAGGGATACTTGCCATCCCTTATGAAGGGATGGTTTCTAAAGTGAAAAAGTGGTAGACTCTTTAAAATTAAAACCATGGTCACTTCTGTCAAATATTCATTAAGTTACTACATTTTATGGCTGATTAGAGTCCAAACTAAAATATGGGCCTTGTACCTCATTGAGAGATCTTAGGAATTTCTTGAAGTTGCTTCTACCTATTGTACTATGGGAAAAGAGAGGGAAAATCTTTTGATTCAGAGAATGGCCTGATCATTTTGTATATTATAAAGACCACTTTGGTGATTTGAAATAGAGAAATGACAATACAGATTAAGAGAAGAGGTTTCACAGAAATTTAGAAAGTAGAATTGATTGGGTTTGATTACTGCTGTAGCATTAGAGAAAGGTACTATTTTTAATAACTTTCTAAGCTTGGGCAACTGAATATAGATGATAATGCCACTTAACAAGATCAGTAAAAGAGGATTGAGGAATACTTTGGAGGGTAAAAATTGTTGAATTGAGTTTTGGATTTACTGGGTTTAAATTGCCTTTGGAATATCCAGATGAAATTATCTAGTAGATAAGAATGTAAAGATTTCTGTAACTATCAATAGTCCAGAAACATGTATTTGACTTGCTACCATTAATTATAAGTAAGCAAATAAACTTTTGGTAATTGTTTGTTTTTTTAAGACCTAAAAAATTTACCAGTGCTTGTTTAAGGGAGAAAAAGAGGTGAGCAAGCCATTTAAAAATGAATGTTGTATTTATTCTCTTTTCAGACTTTCAAGAAGAAGCCAGACCACTTCCCATTCTTTTTCAAGTGTATCTTGAAAGCAGCATTGGCTGAAACTGATGGTGAATTTTCACTGCATGAACAGACAGTCTTACTGCTTTTCCTTGATCATTGCTTCAATAGTTTGGTAATTTTACTTTATCTTTTGGGAGAACTTTTAGGTGTTCTTGTTCTTTTATGTTTAATGTAGATGAGATTACCTCTGTAGCCACCTCTTCAATTCATAGTAGTGGGGAATGAGGATAATGCTAAGAGCCTGATTTCAGCCACTTCTTAACACATTTCGTACTGCTCACCAGTTTTCTCGTGTTTCACGTGCTATGATACGGACCGCTCATGAGTTTTCTAGTGTTTTGCACGCCTCAATCCACAAGCAAAAATGAAGCATAAACAGTTTCTGCTATCAGAAGAGTCTCACAAACAGTGGGAAGACAACGAAACAATTCCCAAATGAAAGAAAAGGAGGAAGCCTCAGAAAGAATGCTAAATGAAATAGAGGCAACTCATCTATCAGATACTGAGTTCAAAGCAATGATTGTCAGGAAGCTCAATGAACTCACAATGAGCTACCAGAAACTACAGGGAAGCTACAATGAGCTCATCGAAAACTATATCAACATGAAAAAGGAAATAGAAACTATCAACAAGGGCCAAGAGGAAATGAAGAACAGTTTCTGCTATTGGTGGCAAGAAGACTGGATAACGGATGACAATATTGAAGGCTCTCCAGAACCAGAGACAAATCCATCCAGCCCTTCCTCTGGAGGTGCAAGGAGAGCACCTCGTAAAGATCCACCCACAAGGTTGTCAGGTGATACGAAGAAGCATGAACCCAAGTGTATTCTAGTGAGTGGAAAGAAAAAATTTCCTACAAGAGCCTGCAGAGTTTGTGTTGCCCATGGAAAAAGGAGCAAATCTAGATACTTATGTAAATTTTGTTTGGTCCCTCTTCATAGAGGAAAATGTTTTACGCAGTACCATATGTTAAAAAAGTACTAGGAACTTCAATTGTTTAATTAGTTGTTTAATTGTTTTTGTAAAGAAAAATGTTATAATTATTGAAGAACAACACCTGAAGTACATTATGATCTGTAGTTATGATGATTTAAATAATGTGCAGTTTGCCCAAAAATGTGCGGTCCCTGGCGTATGTCTTAGAGACTTCTATGCAGTACGCAATGTGTTAGTAAACCATTTTGTAAGACCTGTTTGCTTTTCAGTAGATCTGGACTTGCTCTTTCCTTTTTTCTGTTAGACTCTAAGAAAAAATGATAATGAGAATGGAAGTTCTCCAGGGTAAAGCAGCAGAGAGTCTGGTTATTAGGAGCTCTGAGTGATGAGGTCTGTGCTGCGAGCTGCACACAGGAACGGTCTCGTGCCCTTGGGTCACACCTCACGCCCTGGTGGCAGGGCGGCAGGGCAGCAGGAGAGCCTCTTTGAGTCGACTGATCAAGGGCGCTTGAGGATGATCTTTGAAAATCTCTTGGGTTGATATGATACATTTCTAATCCTTCATAAGATTATCTTCGAAAAAATTAAATATTTACAATAATTAATATTTTATGTGTGCTTCCCTACTGTGGTTATCTGAGGTATGTGCCTATTTATTTAAAGAAAAGTGCCTCTGAATTGATAGTGCACTTAGACTCCTAAGGGAATGCACGGGTCGTTTTTTATCCCGAAGACTAAATGTATCAAAAGAGGAATGGTTGTTACCTGTTTCCATGTACTACCTCACATGGATCTTGTAGACACGTAAAAAAATAGATTTATGATGCCCCATTGAATGCTACTACTAAACTTTAATATTGATTAAACTAAAAGAAAATATAAATTTAGATAGATGTGATTCCTTATCAAAAATTGAACAGAAACAAGATTTAATTAGTATTAGTTTGGTGTTAGCTTTAATGAACTTAAAAGCTAGCTTATTGAAATCCTCTGTCTTTTTCAGTTTACTGTCAATTCTATCTCAGGTAGTTCTTTAAAGCTGTGGGCACTGAATTAGCCAAAACTGAACCATCACTCCTAAGGAATAATATAGGATTTTTAGGATCAGCAAGCCTTTCTAGTTCACAACATTTTCATCAGCTAATCAATACATACTCTTGTTTTATATGTGTTTCTGTTTAAAGACACTTTACATATTATATATTGTTGATTCATTAATGTTGAACTTGGCAAATGGTGCTACAACTTACATCTGAACAAACCTTAGATAACACACATTTTCACGGTAAGGCACATCACAGCCTCCTTGAGCCTGGGCACACTAGCCAACACTTCAGCCCTGTGGTTGCGGGCCATTTTAAATAACAAAGCCACCAACAGAAGGCACAAAAATGTGAAAAAATGACATTAAATAGACCACAGGTGGCAAACACAAGGCCCTTGGGCTGAATCCAGCCCTCCACCTTGTTTTATCCAGCCTGGCACTTCGTTTCTACCCAGCAGCAGTGCCCAGCTCTCACTTAACTGTTAAGGAGTAGTTACATTTATACAGACCTAAAATTACATTCAGCCCTTTAAAGGCAACCATGAGGCTTATGTGGCCCCTGGTAAAAATGAGTGTGACATCCTTGCAATAGACCATGACACTTCTTTATAGAGGAGCTGAAGTAAGAAGGCAGAGCTGAGAATGTGCATGTTGGGCAGTTCACGATTTTTGCTACTATGAGCTGTGAATGGCTGTGAAAGTGTGAGGAGTATTGAATTTGGGGTTACAGACGTGATTCTGCAAGGAGAAGAATTCCTGAATGCAGAATTTGCAAATAATGAGGACTGATTATATCTTTTAAAACAAAGTATTTAACTTCTTAATGTTACAGTGTCATTAATTTGGAAGTATTGGTGGCATGTTCTCCCCCCACCCCTCTTCCCCCAGAACTTAAAAAGGCATATGTAAAGACTTAGGTTAAAATGCTGGTGCTGTTTATAAACTTGTTTTCTTCATGTTTTAAACAGGAAGTAGACTTGATACGAAGTCAAGTACAGCAGCTTATCTCCCTCCCAATGTGGATGGGCTTACAGCCTGTAAGTATCTAATTTCAGAAACTTACTTATATATGTAAGTGTAACGTGGTTTTAGACTATGTAGCTTTAATATAAAATGGTAGCTAAAAATTCTCTTTCCTACTTAAAAAGAAATGATCAATTTACTATGCATTAATTCAATTATAGATGTAGTTTTTTAGGGTTTCTTTTTTTTAAGATTTTATTTATTTATTCTTAGAGAGGGGAAAGGAGGGAGAAAAAGAGGGAGAGAAACATCAATGTGTGGTTGCCTCTTGCATGCCCCCTAGTGGGAACCTGGCCCACAACCCAGGCATGTGCCCTAGACTGGGAATCGAACTGGTGAACTTTTGGTTTGCAGACCAGCACTCAATCCACTGAGTCACATCAGCTAGAGCTAGTTTTTTTAGTTTTGAAGTTCTTATTTGCAAGTTAATATATATATTTTACCTAATTTTAGTATCGTAAGGTGAAATAAGGTAATATCTATTGAGCTCCTATAGAAGGGACTTAATTTAGCAAAATATGATTTATTCTTATGTCTCTGGTTGAGACTCAGTACAGAATTGAATTTTTATTTTCCTGGGTTGGAATATACAAAAAGCTATAGGAGAAGGTGTGGATCATGTTTAACATTGATGACTTCATTTTTTATCAGATCCTTATTAGAAATACTTACTGGTATCAAAGTCAGATTAACAGATCTTAGTGAGTAGAGTTAAAACTATAATACTTTATTCAGTATTCCATTTCCTGCATGCAAGTGATTTTGCAGACACTTAGATACGCAAGCTCATTCACAGGTGCCAGTTTATGGGGATGAAAGCAGACACATAATAATTAATAATAAGTTAAAAACCATAAGTGCCATAAGAAAGAATTTGGGGATGTGGACATTACCTTGTTTACTTGTAATATGTGTTGTATGTTCATTGCTTCAGACTCATTTTTCAAACTTTTTCAATCATTTTTGCTCATAAGTGTTAATGTTTGTTTATATTTTTCACAATGGAATTAATTTTAGAAATAAGAAAAGAATTTAAATGACTATTGAGCTTAAAATCTTGGCTAGAAAGGCAGTTCCTTTGTCTCAGTTTTCCTGTTAACTAGTGTTAGAATTGAACAGTCTTTAAACATACAGGTGTCAGTTTCTCAGTTTTCAGGATTTATCCCATCACTCTGTATGGCATTCATGAAAGATTAGGAAATGAGTAGTTGATCTAATCTTCATGTGGGTTGGCTGCGAAGTTACTGGTGATTTAATATCTTACTGTTCTTTCAGGCACGATTGGAATTAGAATTAAAAAAGACACCTAAGCTAAGAAAATTCTGGAACTTGATTAAAAAGAATGATGAAAAGATGGATCCCGAAGCAAGAGAACAGTATGTTGCCAAAGCTTTCTTCCCTGTTAGTTCAGTGTGCTGGTCTGTGGGTCTTAGATGACACTGGCTGGTTTGTTACTTCCTTTACAGAGTCTGAACCAAATACATGGCTAAGAAGTGTGTTTGCCATGTTTTTCTTCTTTCTTTTCTCTCTGGCCCGGGCATAAATATGTCAATGGTCTTCTCCCTGCCTATCATTTATAGTCTGTCTGTCATGGATGGGTCACAATTTTCTCTACAATCTTCAGGCTATTATCACTCTAACTTTTCTTTGTTTTTCTTGCTCCCTCATTCTTAACAATGACTTGTATAAATTTCAACCATGATTCATTCATTCAATAAATACTGAGTGTTTATTATTTTGCCTTCTGCTACTGTGGGTACAGGGAGTATAGCAAAGCACATGATGGAAAGGAATTCCTGCTCTTGTGGAAGTTACATTTTAGTCGGGAAAGACAGCATACACAGATGCATTTTATAGTGTATTAGATGGTGATACATGCGAAGGAGAAAACAAATCAAGTGTAACGATTAAAGAAGCAGGTGAGGGTTTGGGGTTATTTTAATAGTGATTGTTAGTGATTGGATAAAAGTCTGGCCGCAGGTGTGCATGGAGGAGAGTGCTATCGGTAGGACGCAGGGGAGGGATCTGCACCCCCGGAGAGGCTTCTTTCTGTCTCTCTGAGGCTCAGTGGTCCAGTCGTGCTTTTGCCTCATTTACTCCATGACTATTCCAGCCATGATCCTTTATCTTCCTCCACCTTTAACTGCTTTTTTCCTCTCCTTTTGGACTAATTACATGATATCTTTGCATTACCTGAGTACTTTTTTAAAAACCTTCTCTTTCTATTACCTTAGTATGATTTACCCTTACTTAAACCTCTGTGTCCCTGATGTTTATGCTTTCCTGTCTTTGTGTAACTCTTTGCTCTGTACTTCTGTTTGGATGCATTGCCATGAACTTCAGTTTGGCGTAACGAAATAATACTGTTTTTCCCCCCAAACTTACCTTTCTGCCCAGTTCCTCTGAATTCTTTCAGCTACTTGGGCTTGGAACACTAACGCTCTGACTAGCTGTTTATATCCAGCCAGCCAGTCCTACTGAATTCATCTTTTGTCCTTTATCTTCTTTTTTGTCTATTCACACTGCTATTGTCTAATTGAGGCTTTTACCAGGGGAGGGACCCCAAAAAATCAGGATTATCTTCTGGAGGGCGGGCCCCTTATAGTACAGGCTTCCCCCACTAGGTGAATACCCATCTGCATCAGTGTACCAGCTGGTGGTCTTGTGAGAGAGTCAGTTCGGCTTGAGTGAAATTTTTTTAAAGACTCAAATGTTTGCCATTTCATGATGGGCGATTGATTTACTAGTGCAGCCGTCCACACCGCGCTGAGTGTTCAGCAGTTTTTGAACAAAAATGGCATGACCTCTTTGCCCCACCCTCCATATTCACCCAGTCTAGGTCTGAGTGACCTCTTTTTTGTTTCCCTGAATGAAAAATGTCCTCGTAGAGAAAAGGTTTGCAGTTGTGGGAGAAGTGAAACCAAAAACTGCAGAAGCACTAACAGACATCAAAATCAATGAGTTCAAAAACTGTTTTGAGCAGTGGAAAAAAGTCTCGATAGGTGTATTGCATCAAATAGAGAGTATTTTGAAGGTGATTGAAGTTTAAACATGCAAGAGTAAATAACCAATATTTGATATACAAAGGGTCCCCCTTTGTATAGCCAGCCTCCTGACTAAACCACTATTATAAATTCCTATGCAATGTTTCTTCTAGATTTCCTATAATACTGAGCCTAACTAGCCATCCTCATAGAAAACTATGTTTATTTTGTCATATTCCTACTCACAAGCTCTCAGTGGTTTCTTAGTTCCCATAGGATAAACTCTAAACTCCTTACAGTGGCACTCGAAAACCTCCAGCCATTTCTTGTGGCTCTCCCCAGTCACTGCGCTTGCCTATTCATTGTTTCTTAAAAATCTTCCTTCCTGGAGTGCCCTTTCCCTCCACTCCATTTGATTGAAGGTTAACTTCTAAACACTCTTCCACACCCACTGTGTTAGGCCATAGTGCTTCCTTGTGGTTCGAAACCCACCAATGGTTAGATTAAATGTTACAGTTGTTTAGAGCAGCAATTTACAGTGGGTGTGCTGCAAGAATTTTTGAAACATGCAGTACCTGCCTATTTATTTTACATAAGAAGAAGAAAGAAATAGAATGTTTCAACATTGTAAGAAAGGTTTGTTCAACCTTTTTTACTTTTGAAGTAATTATTTTTCAAAATAATTGACCGATGTTATGTCTTTGATTTTAGAGCCTATCAAGAAAGAAGATTCCTTTCACAGCTCATCCAGAAGTTCATCTCTGTGCTCAAATCAGTCCCACTTTCTGGTAACTATCTTCTTTTACTCAGCTTATTTGTGACGTTATTTAGATGCACCTATAGGACTTAACTAATTTTTACTCCAAAACTGCTCTTAGAATAATTTCAAATTGTAATGACAGAAGTGTATGTCCTCCCCTTTTCAAATATATTACCCATCTGAATATTAAATTCCCATGTATTGAAGACATCAGCAGGGTTATTGAAATGTTCATTAATTTAGTAAATATTTTTTGAGTTTCCTGTAAGACCCAGGTCCTGAACACAGGAGCTAGGAAAGAGTGGTAAACGGGGTAGTCACAGACTCTGAACGCATGGCCTCGACCGCGTGGTGCTGCACAGTGTTTTCCAGTGACACCACGTGCTATCTGCAGAGGGAGAGGGTTTTCTCAGGTATGAGGTACAAGACAAGATGGAAAGGATTCCCCTCCTTTGTGCCCCCATTTATTGATGAAACCAATATAAGTTTATACTATGTAGAGTATACACTTTAAAATATATCATAATCACATTCTATACAGATATATGTGTGTGTGTGCATACTATAGATTGGGGTGTGTGTGTGTGTTACATGCTTACATGTCAAGCAGGGCCAGTTACTTTATGCTGGTTTTACAAGATCTTTATAAACATTTGTGAATGCAAATAGAATATTGTTTACTTAATAAAGGTGTATATATGCCATGTAAGAGATGTCATTGGTTAATAATGTTTTATCCCTAACTGAAATATAATCTGAGAACAACTCTGTAGATGTAACATAGTTCTATTTTCACAAGATTGTAGCTTTGTTTAAACTAAAAGTACAATAGAATTACTTACAAATGCTGACCCTCCAAATAATATTTTACAACTGAAAATCATGCCATCATTCAATGAGGAAGAGTACTAATGTTATAAATCAGTTGTACCTGATTAGAGGCATAATATTACTATCAGCATCAACATAAAGTCACTTAATTATTAGTATATTTAAATATTTCAGTTAAGAGGACTTAGATTTGATTTTCTTACAGCAATTAGTAATAATGAGTGCTTGAAACTACAAGTATGTAATAATTAGGTCATAAAAAATTGATGCCTCTAGCTATAGAATGTTTACCTGTGATCATTTAGTAAGGTTTTATAGTCAAGGAACAACAACATTGGACCTGCAGTAATTTTATTTACTGTTGCCATTGTTATTTCTGTATTGTCAGAAAACAAAAGTATTTTAGATTGATCTTGAGTTTCGATCAAAATTTATTAACTTGCTGCAAAGGAAGAAGCAAGATGTTGAAGGCTGTGGGTTCAAGAAGGGTATAAAGATAGATGAATTACATAGTTGGGAAACAGAAAACTGATTTTTAAAAGAATAAGAAGAATTGTAGTTCCATTGTACAGAGTCATTAAAAACAACATGAACCTGTCAGTTGTTATAAAGGAAGTCTGTGCAGGATAACCTCAGATGCCAGGGTTGCTGTCAAGAGGAAGGAAAAAACACAGTACACGTTAAGCCGATGATAGGATGTACTGATATCTGAAATTGGAATAACAAGCTTTCAGCTCCAAACGACATGCCCAGTAGGGCCACCTACTTTAAAAACATGCAGCTTTATCCGCCAGAGTGCAGAAGTTAAGTGCCAAGCATCATATTCAAACTTATCTGAAATTATCTCCTTTTTGGTTGAAACAATCTTGACTGGATGGTTTTAGGTGGTAAAATGGTAGGCCATTTCCTGGCATGGGGGGTGGAGGATGAGGGACTTGTACTCTGAAAGGATGTCATGTCACTACACCGTAATTATTTAAAAACAAAAATGTAAAAATGCGCAGTGGGGAAAAAAGTCATAAAAAGTATCCCTTTAATTAGTTTGGCGTATATCTTTCCCACCCATTTTTTAATGCATTCTAAGGTATCTTTGTATGTACACATGGACACATATATGTATGTGTGCATATAAAGAAGTTCTAGCCCTGGCTGGTGTGGCTCAGTGGATTGAGTGCCAGCTTGCACACCAAAGGGTCACTGTTTCAATTCCCAGTCAGGGCACATGCCTGGGTTGTAGACCAGGTCCCCAATTGGAGGTGCATGGGAAGCAACCACACACTGATGTTTCTCTCCCTCTCTTTCTCCCTCCCTTCATCTCTCTCTAAAAGTAAATAAATAAAATATCTTTTAAAAGTTCTAGAAGCTTAGTATGTGAAGACAATATGAAAAGTAGGGCAAGAATTAATGTAAAACTGCCTTTCTAGGTTTTATATCTCAAGTTTTTTAAAAATCTAATTATTATTACAGATTTTTAAAAATTAACACTAAAATATTTTTGCAAATCTTCTTTTTATAATATTTCTGATCCAAGTTTTCATTTTCTCATATTTGTAGAGCCAGATATAAGAAGGCCGGCTTTTTTGTGAAATCTGTGGGAGGTCCTTACTTTGATCATAGTTCAGT
The DNA here is from genome assembly GCF_019186645.2 of Phyllostomus hastatus. Lineage (NCBI taxonomy): Eukaryota > Metazoa > Chordata > Mammalia > Chiroptera > Phyllostomidae > Phyllostomus > Phyllostomus hastatus. The sequence continues at coordinate 3,782,609 of NW_025334033.1, read as the reverse complement.
CCTGATGAATAAGAGACAAGTGATCTTGTTTAAGTAACTGCCAATTTTAGGATATAGTGCCACATACTAACCTAAGTAAGAAAATTGTAACCTGTTTTCTCTGTTATGTCTAGAACCTGTCACTATGGACAAAGTTCATTACTGTGAAAGATTCATTGAACTTATGATTGATCTAGAGGTAAGAAATGAGTAGTTACTTTACTATTACACAATTTAAGGAGGCTAAGATTAAGCATATGATTATATGTGAAATACTTTTTTATCACCTCAAACTGGCCTTCATATTTATTTCAAGGTGTCTTAGAGAAGCAAGTCAAAAGCAATTGACTCTTGAAGTTTTCTGATGGCTGCTGTTTGTAGGAAACATGGGTCTTGGTGCAGTTATTAATCATGAATAGTGGCAGTTTATTCCCTGTCATGTTTCAGCACTCCTTCACAGAATTGTAAACAGTGGCTGAAGTCATGGGTTTATGGCCATATCTTAATGATCGCACTTTTTAAAATTTGCCTACTGTGGTTAATGAAGAAAGTTAGAGCTGCTATTGTCAATTTTTTAAATTAAGATTCTTTTTAAAAAAAATTTTTTTATAAGATTTTATTTATTTATTTTTAGAGAGGGAAGGGAGGAAGAAAGAGAAAGAGAGAGAAACATCAGTGTGCGGTTGCTGGGGGTCATGGCCTGCAACCCAGGCATGTACCCTGACTGGGAATCGAACCTGTGACACTTTGGTTCGCAGCCCCCACTCAATCCACTGAGCTACGCCAGCCAGGGCCTAAATTAAGATTCTTTAAAAAAAGATTGCGTACTAGTAGGTAAAAGATTTTGATGGAAAGTTCAGATGCAGAGTTGCTGTAGTTCAGATTGAATTTATTTTCTTTCCTTTCCCTCTTTAATGAAGGAAATTGAAAGAAAATCCTGTTTTTTCCTGATCTGGAAAGGTAGGGTGGTTTCTTGACATGAGGATTAGAGTGTTGGACTGGCAGTCATTTTTGAGATCTTCATTCAAGTTCTTGCTCTGCCAGTGACTGATTTATAACCACTGAGGATCTCGGTAACCTCACCTGTAGAATGAGGGTGTCTGACTGCATTAGTGATTTTCAGACTGACTGGCATAGTTTCGCTGTATTGTCTTGCTGGCTGCTGTAGGGGGATGTGGGAAGTGGAAGAGGGGTCTCCACTCAGGGTTCCTCACTCCCTTCTTTCTCAAAGCAGCTCCATTTTTAAACCTACACACAGTACATACTGGGATTTCATACAGGGTTTTGTTTGAAAACTACTGGCTGATACATTGAGATTTTTTTCAGTGCTGTATTTTTTGAGAAATAACAACACTGATTTTATTTACAACATGGACCTTGCTTTGTGCATGATGTCTTCGTGAGACTGGAGGGTGCTTTGGATGTGATTAATGTTTTCATATCAGTGATTTTCAGCTCTAGCTGCAGAAAACCTGCAAACTTACTGCAGTGATGTTTATGTTTTTATAGGCCCTACTCCCCACAAGGCGCTGGTTTAATACCATCCTGGATGACAGCCACCTTTTGGTTCACTGTTCCCTTTCCAATCTTGTTCATAGGGAAGAGGATGGCCATCTTTTTTCCCAGGTAAGCATTTGTGTATCTGAACATGACTTACTGTTCTTATTTCTAAATTGATCTTTTCTTCGCATTGCAACTGAGAATACCAGGGTATGACCCAAAGTAATTTTGCTTTATATTGAATTGAATAATGAAAATTCATAATTGTTCATTTTAAGTAACATCAAGTCTACAAAATGAATGCATTTTTGCCCTGATTGGTGTGGCTCAGTTGGTTGGGCTTCATCCCACAAAGCAAAAAGTCGCCAGTTCGATTCCCAGTCGGCATATACCTGGATTTTGGGTCAGCCCTCCAGTCGGTGTAAGGCAATCAACTGATGTTTCTTTCTCACACTGATGTTTTTCTCTCTATTTTTCCTGTATCTCTTCCCTTCTCTCTAAAAATAAAGAAATAAAATCTTAAAAAACAACAACAAAATGAATGCATTCTTGTATAGGTGGCCTCTAGTACTGATATATTACAACCTTTTGTTAATCTTATGTGAGCTTATTATGATTTTACTAAATTATGTAAAATTTAGTGATGTAGCCCACATAACCACTGTGGGATGTAAAAGATGATGAGCATTAATTTCAAGTGAACTGTGCCCTAATTCCATGGCTCTCCTTCCGTGAGATGGTGACAGGCAGTTGACAGCGTGGAGATGTATATGCTTTGTTTGCTAACTTGGATAGGAACATGCTATTATGGTTTTGCATTTCCTGTAATGTCATCTGGAAGAAAAGTCTTCTAACAAAGTTCTAACACTTGCCTTTAAATAAGATCATAGTTAGAGATACAATTTTAATGTGTTTAGATGTTACATGGGTTGGTCAAAAAGTCCATTTAGTGTTTTCTGTAAAATAAAAAATACATTTTTCATTTTCACCAATAACTTTATTGATCTGGATATTTTCAGTATGTCAGCTACCTCCTGCTATTGGCTTTTAGTAGGTAGAGGCCCGGGGTGCTGCTAAACACCCTCCAATGCATTAGGCAGCCCCGCAGGAAAGAATTATTTGGCCAAATGTCAATAGTACCAAGAAATGTCACAAACCACTTTTGTACTGCACAAATCTTTTTTTTGCATTTCAATTGCATTTTCACCTTTTTTGAAATAATAAAGCATAATACACAGAAAATGTTGCGTATTTTCTTCCAACTTCACTATTAAAATGGCTGCACAAAAAATTCACCAATTTTGATAAGGTTTTTTAAATGCATGCTGATATGACAGCTGTCACAATGCAATCTAACAAAACTGTTTTGAATGAAGTTAAAGACAACTAAGCACTATTAGAGCCATTGTATAGAAAAAACTATGAACTTTTTGGCCAACTCAGTACGTCTTCTTTTATCTTGTATCTGTGAGCATTCCTCCTCTTCTCATTCCCTTATTAAATTCCAGTGATATTGACTCATATATTAAAATAAATTAAAATATAATATCTGATATGCCACAGAGTAGCATTGAGAGTAATAAGGATTTGGGGGGAAGGTAGTCAGTGAACTGTGTTGTTGTGGCCGCTACAGGGGGAAAGCAGGCCTCCATTAGCAGCAGGAACGACGGTAAGCTAGAGAAAGGGCCTGATGGCCACAGGGACTGAGAGGAGTAGATCGTTTAGCTTTCCCCACTTTGCTGATTTCCCCCATTGAAGCAGCACATAAAGAAGAGTATCTCCAATCACGAATTCCAGAACCCTTAAGTGGCATTAGTAAAATACCTCCGGGGTTCTCTCTAGTGGTATAATTTCTAGAAATTTGCAGTGATGTAGATAGATTTTTTTTCCATTAAAATGCTTGGCTTCCTTTGATTAGATCCTTAATGTCTCTTTATTTTGGCGATCGTAGTTTGAGTTCTTCTCTGAATAAGTAGACCATGTATATGATATAGACTTAATTTATTGACAAGGCACATGTGTACCTGTTCCCACATAAATAAAACTGCATTTGGATATGTTCTGAAATGTTTGTTGCACTGTTTATATTACAAAGTTTTTCAGAACCTCTGAGAAAGTAAATATACTTGTCTATTATTTTAAATAAATAATGTTTGTTCATGCTTTTATGTTCACACAGTTTATTAATTTAAATATTTCCTTTCAGCTGCTGGACATGCTTAAGTTCTATACTGGTTTCGAGATTAATGACCAGACGGGAAATGCACTGACAGAGAATGAGATGACTACAATTCACTATGATAGAATCACTTCCCTGCAGGTAATTGAAGTGCATTATAGCCTTTGCTTCTGCTCCATAAAGTCAGGTCATGAATAATTAGTATTTGTATAGTACAAATAGAAGAGGTATTAATTGAACACTATTTTCATCTTGAATTTTGAGTTCATGAAAAAAATTTCTTTCTTTCCTAGGCCTCGTTCTGAGAATCTATATGTGAATATTTGATACTCGGAAATATTAGTTACTGGGATAGTTTAGTGCACTTAAACATCAGTTTTATTTTATGAAAGAAGATATGTCAGCATATGACAAAGTGGTGTGAACATTTTGTGCATTTTAGAGATAAACGCAGGTAATGGACTTTACCGATACAGCTCAGATGAGAAAAAGTACCTTTGTGTTCTCTGATCTCGTCTTCCTCATGAGCTCTGTCTCCTCTGGTAGCAGAGCAAAGCTTTCATTGTCAGTGTAAAGTGATTCAGTTCTTTCTGTTCTAAGAAGTCATTTTTGGAGTAAAGACTCAGTCAGACATAAGCTCAGCTTTCTTTTAGAATCAATTCTACCATCTCCCAAGGAGTCTCTGCTCTTCCTCCTTTTCCCCAAATGGCATCTGAGCTTGTGGAGACACTAGGATAGCCTCCTGGTGTCCTAGTTAGCTCACCCTTCCAGTTTGGGCTGTGTGGTCATTTTGCCATTGCCTGTAGTAATCTGTGGCAGGCTCATCTGTAACTTTGGCACCCTTCTGCATGGTACTCTGTGGGTGCATGAAAACTTCTGGATCTTCTCTGTGCCACGTGGGCATCAAGGAAGACTAGGGATGTTATCTCACATTTTCCTATCAAATCAGCATAATGCCGCTGTTTCTGCTTTCTCGGAGCTTACTCTGTTGATGGGGGTTGGGACCCTGCGAGGTCCCCTTTTCAGAGTTCAACACAAAGCAGGACACAGCATGCTGCATTTTTGGCCTTTCCCTCAAGCTATCTCTTTATTGGGAATTTTCCTTGAAAACTAAAACTTTCTTTTAGTTTTGTTAGGCCAGGTCTTGAGAATAAAATGTTTTGTTTCTCCCTCATGTCAGGGAAGCTAGCTTTCCTGTATATTCAGAGTACAAGCTTAGAAATAAAAAAACGAGCACTGACTCCTTGTTTTTCCATTCCTGCCAGAACAGATCTGGTTCCTCCCCATTGCACTGAATGCTTCTGGCTCAGTGAGGCAGAGGTCACATGTGAGGAGCATGTAGAAAAGAGAAGTCTATTAATATTTTTTAAAGTATTTCATATTAGAGTATATAAATTCTAGTTGATTGTATTAACAGGTATACATTACTTATTGCCTTTTTTTATTTTGCTGTTCTTTTCTAGAGAGCTGCTTTTGCACATTTCCCTGAACTCTATGATTTTGCCCTCTCAAACGTGGCAGAAGTAGACACTCGGGAATCCTTGGTCAAGTATTTTGGACCTCTCAGGTAAGGCGACGTGAAAGGAAAACTGAATTTTAACTTTCTTTCTTTGAAGCATTGTTGCACCGCTTTAGACTGTGTTACATGTCACCCTGTTTATTGACGACTAGAACTAGTGCTTCTCTCTAGCATTCTGTATCTTTGGGTTAATATGTAATTATCCATCTTCTCTTTCTTTTTTGGTAAAATTTGTATTTTTCATAACATACACTTTTCCTAGATCTTAAATTTTTCTTACAATTGAACATAAAGTTCGTATTCCATCAGTCATAAAAAACATACAACAGAAATAAAAAATGTTCATCATACATTAGCTTCCCCTGTAGCCACGGTTTTGCTTTTTGCAGTGTCAGTCATTTGTGGTTGTCTGTGGTCCAAAAATATTAAATGGGAAATTTCAGATATAAACAGCTCATCAGTTTTAAATTGCACACTGTCCCGCTCCATCCTGCCCAGGACGTGAATCATCACTTTGTTTAAAGTCTTTGCTAAATGCACTTCCTGCCTGTTAGTCCCTTAGTTGCCACCTTGGAAGCCAGGTTAACTATTACATTATTGCAGTGCTTGTGTTTAAGTAATCCTGATTTTACTTACTAATGGCCCCAAAATACAAGAGTAGCGATGCTGGCAATTTAGGTGCCAAAGAGAAGCCATGAAGTGCTTCCTTGGTTTAGTAAGAAAGAAAGTGTTTGCCAAGGTTGCTAAGATCTACGATAAGAATGAATATTCAGCCTTGAAATTGTGAGTCTTGAAACTGAAGAAAGAGAAAGAAATTCATAAGCTAGTATGGCTGTTGCATCACAAACTGCAAAACTTACGGCCACAGTGCATGATAAATGCTTAGTTAAGATGGAAAAAGCATTAAGTTTATGGGTGGAAGAGTGCTCACTTCAGCAGCACATACACTAAATTTGTGGGTGAAAGACATAAACAGAAATGTGTCCTGATTGCTGTGCTGGGAAGCACTGAGCTTATACAAAGACTTTAGCATGAAAGACACCAAAGCATTTCCTGCAAGTAAGGGACAGTTACACACATTCAGGAGTAGGTTTGGACTGAAATATAAAAATTACTGGAGAGGCTGCATTGCTGATGAAGAAGCTGCTGCCACATTTCTGATAGAGGTGAAGTTGGTTAAGGATGAAAGGTACGTGTGCAGGGGAAAAAACACAGTACGTACAGGGTTTGGTACTGTTTGAGGTTTCAGATACCCAGGGGGAGCTTGGAACATGTTCCCCATGGCTAAGGAGTGGGGACTGCTGCATGGAACATTAGAGCTGTGTCTTAGGAAGATTTTTGCACATTTACAATTTATGAAATTAGCAGTACTCTCTCTTACTTAGCTCTCTGCTACTATATTTTTTTAAATAGTAATAATAGCATACATTTATTTACTGTATGGTAGGCACTCTGTTAAGTATGTAAATAACTTAATCTTGAAAACATCTACTCCAGAGGAGTAGGCACCGGGTTACACAGAAAGTTGCTGAGGCATGGAAGAGTTAAGTAATTTGTCTAGGTCACACAGCAAGTAAGTGGCAAATACACAGTCTGCTTTCTGAACCCTAACGTTAAAAAAACAAAATTTTATTGATGTATGATTGGCATTCAATGTTATTTAGTTTCAAAATACAGCATAATGTTTTGATATTTGTATGTATTTCAGAGTGAATACCAAAATAAGTCTAGTTAACATCTGTTGCCATAGTTACGGAATTTTTTTCCTTGCAATAGAACTTTTAACATCTGTTCTTTCAGCAACTTTCTAATGTGCAGTACAGTGTTGTTACCTGTACCACCATGCTGTACAGTGCATCCTCATGATCCATTTAACTAGGAGTTTGTGTCTTTTGACTCCCCGTCCCACCCTGGGAGCCATCCATCTGTGCTTGTATCTATGAGCTTTTTTTTTTTTTAAAGAGCCCACATATAAATGAAATCATACATTCCTGATGGAAATTCAGAGTCGTGATACTGAAGAAATTTGACAGTTTCTTGTGTCTTGTAAAGTTAAGCATGCACTTGTAAGTGTTCTCACAGACACTCCCAAGAGAAATGAAAACTGGCTTTCACAGAAAAAACCTGTACAAAAATGCATATAGTGGCTTTATTTACAGTTGTCAAAAACTGCAGTACACAAATGTCTTCTAACTGGAGAACGAATAAACATGCTGTGATATAGCCCTATAATGGAATATTATTAAGCAATAAAAAAGAACCAATAATATTACTCAGCAATGACAAGATACAACAAAGTATCTTTCATAATACATTATTGTATCTATAATACATTATACTAGTGAAAGTAGCCAATGTCAGAAGGCTGCGCAGTGACTCATTGACCTTCCGGGAGCAGCACAGTTGCAGAGATTGGAAACAGATGAGCGGGTACTGGGGACTGGGACAGAGCGAGGGAACTGGGGTTGGGGGTGGCTACACTGTACCGACGGAGTAGAAAGCACTCAAGCTCATAGTGGCAAATGCGAGTTTTCCAAAATTCCAATTTTTCACTTGGAAGTTCAGATTTTTCTCTTTGGCAGCAAATTCTGTTAGTTGTTTTTCTTGAAAATATGGGTTTCCTAAGCGAGGTTTTTGAGGGGTTTTAAAAACTGTGTGTGGCCTGAAGAATGCGGTGACTACTTATAGTGCTGGTTGATGCCCCTGCCTTGATCTAGGCCAGCAGTATACCCACCATTGCTTTTGCACTGTCACTGTGTATGTACGGACAGTGGGGAAAAAATAATGACTTAGTGATGTGAAAAGGGCTTGTCCTTGCAGACTCCCTGCAAGGATCTCAGGGACCATGACAGGTTTTTCAGGAGGCACTTCGAGAACCCTGTATTAGGGGTTTCTTTCATTGATGATATTTTCTACTTGCTACTCATGTCATAGGATTATATTTGCTAGGTAAAACTTTTTATACAGTCTATAAAATTACATGTTTCAGAAGTGAAGTAAAATAATGAAATAGTCTGATTTGAATATTCTCTACCCTGCAGTTCAAATACACTCCACCAGGTGGCATCATACCTCTGCTTGTTACCAACTCTTCCTACAACTGAAGACACAACTTTTGACAAAGAATTTCTTCTAGAATTGCTGGTAAATACATGTTAATGTTCTTTGAATTTTGCGTGTGGTTTTTCCTACCTATCTGAAACATTCTTAAAAATGTACATTGGTACAGATTTTTTTTCTGGACTAAATATTAGATAGACAATTTCTCCTTTGCAAATTAATTTATTTGGTTTTATCCAGTTTCTTTTCTCATCTCTTGGATTTCTTTTCTCAAGTATTTTTGCCTCTTAAAACTGCTTTGTAGCATGAATTTATTCCAAGCAAACATGTATGAGAAACTTCTGTGTCAGGCTCTGGAGTCAGGCATTGGGGGTACGTACGTAGATGGCTGACACCATTCCTGCCTTTAAGAGGTCACGGTTACACACTGTTATGTAAATATAGCACCTTGAATATTAAGCCAGACCTTTATCACTAGAAAATTCAGGCATGTTTAGATACAAAGTTATCACTAACTTAGTGGTTGAAGAATTCTAAGGGATTTCTCAGTCATGAAGGCTTTAACTCTCAAACTGATACTTTTTTTTGTCAAGCTGTATTTTTTCTTTTAGGTTCATTGCAGAATTGAAGGGAAGGGATGTACCTTATTTTTAACTTCAGTAAAATATTTCATAAAATGGATGAACATTTAACCATACTCCTATGAAAATTTAGGATGTTTACAGTATCACTATGAAATAATGATGCATTGCTTGCACCTGTGTGTTTATTCCCTGTCCTCTTCATGTTTATTTAAAAGATAAAAGATGCAGCCATATTATCCTCCAAAAAGTGTGTGGTCCCACCAACAATATATTAAAGTATGTCTCCTTAAGCTTTTACCAACATTGGATGTTACGAGTCATCCCAGTTTTTGCCACTCTCAAAAAATAATAGCTTGTTTTAGTTTTGTGTCTCCTGACTGCCAGAAGGCTGTGTCGTTTTTCATGTGTTTCAGACTTTTATCCCTATACAAACATGCACTGTGGATGAATGTATACTTTTTACACCTGTGGGACAATTATGGGCACACTGTTTTGTGACTTACATTCCAAGCTACTGGTAGGATGTAAAATATAATCTCCCACTGTAGAAAGAAAGATGATATACTAGTTTTGGGGGTAGTAATAGGAAACTCTTTGTAGCAGGTGTTTTAAGCCTGGCAACAGGTGTGTAAGTGCCATTTGGAGAGAATTCCTTGGGAAGGGGTTTGAACTAATTCACATATGAAAAATATTTTATCGATATATTTACTTGCATAAAATGTGTATCCTGGGTCACTGTCTTTGCCTTCTTTCTTACAAATCATTTTTTATGCTGTCTAACCGCAAGTGCTTTCTCAAAATCTCTTGTACTGTTTCCTGACAATGTAAAATCATCTGTGGTAAGTCAGGATTTGGAGATTTATAGTAACTCCTTAAAATTTAAATTACTATGTTAAAAGAACACAATTTTTAAAGTTTATATTGTTCCAGCATTACTTTACATTTACCCGTCTACTAAAGGCTTTCCTCAGGCTTTGGATTCTTCTAAAATTCCAAATCATGATTAAACAGTTGAAATATGGCCCTGGCTGGTGTGGCTCAGTTGAAGTATCATCCTGTAAACCCACAGGCCACAGGTTTGATTCTCAGTCAGGGCACGTACCTGGGGTGCATGTTGGGTCCCTAGTTGTTGCTCATATAGGAGGCGACTGATCGATAATTTCTCCCTCACATCAGTGTTTTTCTCCTTCCCTCTCTCCTTCCCTTCCCCTCACTCTAAAATCATAAGCATGTCCTTAAGCGATGATAAAAATAATAACCTTAAAAAAGTTGAAATATGAATATTATTTAGATAATATCCACTACTTTTTTTTCCTAAAACAATATTATCTCTATTAAAGAGAATGTGACACATTTTTCAGATATATCATTATTTTAGCATGTGTTAATTAGGCAACAAACTTATTTCAGTATTTTAAATAAATCACTCTAATATTAACAATGCAAGATTATATAGAGATCACCAAGTCCAACTCTCTCATATTATAAATTAGACTGAGGTCAGCTTATTAATAAACAGTCCCAGAGTGTGTAGCAAGTCAGTACTAGAGTGAAAACTATAACCTAGGACTTGGGGCTCCCATTTTTTTCTTACACAAACCAATGCTAAGAGCTGTGGTTTTTAAGATCTTGGCATGTGCCAGGTGCTCTGACACTATTTTACGGCATTTCATTTTATTTTCATAAGAAACCTGAGAAATGTCAGGCATTTTATCTTTTTCACTGAAACAGGAAACTAAGATCAGGGAGTTGAAGTAATTTGCCCGGCTTTTACATAGCTCATGAGCAGAGGCACTGGAAGTTGAACTCACATCTCTCTGACTCCAAAGGCCATCACGACTGGGACCTTCTTCATCTTTGACTTCTGGGGGAAGAATGGAAAAAGGGAATAACATTTCTTGTTAAGTGCTACAGTAACTGCAAGATGTGAAACATCTCATTCCATACTTCTGGTGAATTTCTCCATAAATTATTTTGATTAAAAAAAAAGACACTTCTAACTTTCTGCCTGAACCTGTTCTTTTAGGTGTCTCGTCATGAACGTCGAATTTCTCAGATTCAGCAGTTGAACCAGATGCCTTTGTATCCAACAGAGAAAATCATTTGGGATGAAAATATTGTCCCAACCGAGTACTATTCAGGGGAAGGTACGATAAGAATTACAGGGCCCAGGTGTAGCGTGAAACTTAATTTGGAATTCACATGTAACTGGAAATACTGCTATGTGCTATATACACTGGGATAATTTTATGGTACCCTCAGGTTCTACTTAAGAAGCTAGAAACTATTTAGTATTTTGAATGCTTAGCATTAAGGGTTTTTATTAAATTTAACTGTGTGTGTGTGTGTGTGTGTGTGTGTGTGTGTGTGTATCATCCTGTGAAACATGACTGTAGAGCAGTCAGTTGTGTTGTTAGGAGACCTGGTAGCACAGGAAACACAGCTGGTCACTGCGTCCAAGTAACAGGCTTTGTTTGGAAGCGCTTTACTTCCCAAGCCTTTTGTAGAGGCTCTTTTTGCTTATAGAGCCAGGTGATGACCACCTTAAAAAGACATTGTCATTTGTTAATAGTAAACCTTTAGTTTTGATTCACAATGGTATTGCTTAGTTTGTTCACCTACCTGTTTTAACATATTGTTTCCAAATGCTTTTGCTCATCCTCTAAGGATGAGAATTTGCTACACCTGAGTGTATGCCAAAGTGCATTTGGACACATTTTGAAGGCCTATTTCAAAAAAGTTTATGTAAATCTTTTGAACAACAGTATTAGAAGAAATGTGGCTATCTTAAAGACATCATCAGTATTGGTACATTTATTTAAAAGTAAAACTGTTACTTCAGAATCACGTCCTGAGCCATAACTCCAATAAACGCAGTGTATTAAAACTGTACTGGGTTTCAGGATAAGCAGTCTTTCTACTTTTCAATGTACTGACAATGGGTAATACATTATTTTCCCACTTTGCTAATTGTTCATGCTAAAAGCATTTGTGACCATACATGTATGGCATCTCACTCTTTGACTGATCAGTCCCTAAAAGGCACATAACACTTAGGAATATTTTGTCTTTTTAATAAAAAGTTTATGTGTCTTTAAACATGTAAACAGTCTAATGTCTAGCTTTTGGTTCTATTCAGTGATGGTCTTGGTTTAAAACATCTTGCTTAGTATAAAGTATTACTTTTCTTTCATTCCCATGGTTAATGAATTTAAGTGAAAAAGAATACTTCTCAGAATTTCAGTCTTTACACTTTTCACAGAAGGAAAGTATTTCAGAACAATATTAGTTACCAGATGGTTGAATGTAACACAGCTATTTGCAGAGACTTGGCTCCATCTTGCATTGTTCCTCCTTGGCCGTGGACGGGACTGTGTTGCGGGCCCAGGATCTGATGCTGAGCGACAGGCAGAGATCAGGCTGTTGCTGTATGATTGTGCAAGCTGCTTGAGGCTCCCAAGGAGGGAAACTAAGTGTAAAATTGGAGTAGATATGAAAAACACAGTGTAAGAATTATGAAGAAGACCTTGGTGAAGCTTTGCCTTTTAAAAGCCTTTTAATTATAAAATAGACACAAATAGGGAAAGACACACAATATAAATATGGGGCTTTACAAATTAGCGTAAGGGAAATACCATGAAACCCTTGTAACCACCTTGTCTGCTATCCCAGAGCCCTCCCATTGCACCTTTCCAGTCCCCACTTCCCCTCTCTACTTGAATATGACCGTTTATGTCTTAGCTTTTATAGCCATCAGTATGTTGCATTTTAAAATAGTTTTATCACCCAAGTGTGTAGCCCTAGACTCTAAGGTCAGTCTTGCACATTTTAAAAACATCTTTTACTTTACAGGTGGCCCCTATATCTCTCCTTTGTCTTTCCATTGAAGACCTGCATTGTTTGATCTGTGTAGTTTCTCATAGTCTAGATTTTTCTAAGTGACTGTGAGCCTGTCTCTCTGCCTGTTTGTTTGTTTGTTTGTTTGTTTTCCTTGCAAATTGGCAGCTGGATGCAGAGGCTCAGTCAGGGTGAGGTTCTCTCTCTCTCCAGCAATAATCTTGGTAGTTGTGCATTTGTTTTCCAGCAGGAGGCGCATAATGCCTGGTTGTCTTTTTGTCGTGTTAGTAGCCATTGCTGCCTACCAGCTCAATTTGTTAATTCAGTGAGCATTGTGAAGTGGTGACATTTCAGTTGTCTTTTTTTTTTAAATAAAAATATGCGATTGAAGGAGATGGTTTCTCCCAGCTTCTGACCTTAAAGCAATTGAATTAGATTTTAACTCAGAGTTTACTAACATAAACAGTGTGAAATTCTTATACATGAAGGTTTCTTGTTTTTAGGTGTGTTACAGCTTTGGTAAGCATAGATAAAGATGATGAAAAGAATATGAGTTTCAAGTAAAATATATTTTGGCTTTTTTTTAACGTTTTGATATCGCTGCTGAGTGCTCAGTCATTCAGTATCTAAGGGAAGTGCTGTCCAGTGAGGACCGTGCGAACAGTGCTCATCAGTAACATAGACGCACGAGGGACGTGCAGCGCAGTCAGGGCCTCACCCTGCAGGCCTCCCAAGAGGCAGAGGTTCTGAAGGGTACAGCCGTGGTCGTTGGAGACAGCTCTGTGCGGTGTGACATGCTAATTCGGTTTTCTTGGTAATTTGGTCTTGGACTGATTTTATGGTAGCACTATTGATTTTGACATTTGCCAAGTGTAAGTTAGGTGGTAAAGAATTTTTGAGTTTCACTTATGTATGGAAATAGGAATAGGACCTTATTAAATACACTATATTTTAGACATCATTAAATTGCATTCTTACCAAATTTGTGATGCCTTTTTTATATAGAGAACAGATGTCTGGTTAAAAAAAAATTCAAACATGGATGTTATTTGCCTTTTCAGGTTGTCTTGCTCTTCCCAAGTTGAATTTGCAGTTTTTGACTCTTCATGATTACCTCCTAAGGAACTTTAATCTCTTCCGCTTAGAATCAACTTATGAAATTCGTCAGGACATCGAGGACAGTGTCAGCAGAATGAAGCCGTGGTTAGTAAATTGGTTCCACTTGGCAGTGAAGAGATGCAAACAGTGACAGACTTACTTCTGTCAGAAAGCTCATAAGTGCATTTAGAAATAATATACTTGGCATGAAGAGGCCCTCCAAAATATGAGATATTTACTCTTTGAGAAATTCTTTAATGTAAATTAGAATATATCATAAGTGCTAAAATACAAAGTCTGGGTATTTGGGGATGTGGGAAGGTAGGTCCTTGTTCTTGAGGTGAAGGGAGACATAGAGAGAGGACTGGGCTGGGCACTAGGAAATGAGAAAAGGGGAAAGCGTGTGGCTGGCCAGCAGGGCAGTTGAAGCCCCTGGAGAAGCTTCTGACAGAGGGGTGTCTGCTGCCCTCATGGCTCTGGGACAGTCACCGCTCAGCTCGGCCGATTTGAGGAACCCGGCAGGCACTGAGGGTACTTCTGAACACTGCACTGGAGAGTCTTTCTGGTCCTCCACCCTGAGGTGCCTGGAAGAGCCTAAATCATCAGCATTTACTTTTAGGGCCGGTTGAGTAGGTCTTGTTATTTGAGGAATTCATCTGCTTGAACTCAGCTCCCCATCTGCTAGCTCATTTCTTTAGATACCTCCTTTAGCTAAGGAAAAAAACCTTTCATTCTGGTGATTGCAGGCAGTTCTATAATGTACTTGTGAAGGTTAGTTTTGCTTTTTAGTCATGATTGATTTGCAGTGAGTGTCCTTGGTCACTATTTCATTCTAAGTATAAAGTTGACAGAGATAAGTTGTATGTCACAAGTGAGTATATAAATGAGTAAAATAAATCTCCAATAATAAATGTAAAATGAATTTTTGTTACATGATAGTTATACCACACACACATCTATACACAATTATACTATATTCTGTATGAAAAGCTTAACATATTTTGAATGTGAGCTGATGCAGGTACCTCAGGCTTCTGCCCTTACTAATTATAGAGAGCTACAGGGACACAGTGATTATGATCTATTTTTTCCTTTTCACATTTTATTTCATACTCAGTTCTATTTTTTAATTAATTATTATGTGAATAGTTATTTTGGGTGAGCCTGTAAAACACAAAATAAAGTATTTTTGACTTAATAATCAGTTGAGTCAGTAGCAGGCTAGCACTGTGAAATTTGTACACCCGCTGGCTGATCGTCCCGCCCACAGCTTTGCTGAAATTATTGCCCGTTGTTTGGGCCCCGGGGGAGTGCTTGATCAGGAAGCTTCCTTAGAATTCGTGGTTACCTTGCATTTATGTGCTCAGATCCTGGGCCTAATTTTGGTCATTTTGCAAAGTAGAGATTTATTAACTAGCAGTTCATCAAATAGAATTTACTTATTTTTACTTAAATGCCAAGAAAAGCAATAACAGTTTTTATGGTCTATTAATAAGGGATTTTGTTTTTAACTTACAGTTTCTGCTAAGGGGGAAGAAAATGTCACTTTTTGTAGTTAAGTTGTGATACTAAATTTTTCTAAAATTTTATTCCTTATTGCCCATGACTGAAAACTTAAAAAGGGGCCAGGTCTCTTTCTGTTCCATGTATTCTGAATTTGGGAAAGGAGCGGGGTCGTTTTCTGATGGTCCTGGTTTCACACTGATGAAATGGCCGAGCAGGGTCAGAGAGAGGGCGTGCCTGTGAGAGGCTGAATCTGTACTTTCCGTGTTGATTGGTGCTTGCCCAGAGGCCGGAATAGGCATTCACTGCAGTAGAACAGGGGGGATCTTTCTTAAGTATGATGGAAATGTTCTCAAATTGGATTGTGGTGATAGATGCACAATTCTATAAATTAATTAAAATTACTGAACTGTACATTTACAATGAATGAATTTTATGACATGTAAACTATACTGTAGTAAAGTTGTAAAATATGAGGGCAGTGATAAAAAGTTATTACAAAGGCTCTAGACAAAAGGCAATGCCTTTTAAAAATTATCCAGGTATGAACCAAGTCATTGGATTGCAAAATTTTTACTTTTAATTTGCTTTACTCTTTGATGTTTTGAAGTTCTACAGTTTTTTGTTATGACACAAAGCCTTTACTTGGAATGTAGCTATCTTTGTGAGCATGCCATTTTTGGCAATACTTGCAAATTTTGGAGTATTGCTGCAATTTTTTTATTACAGGTTTCCCAAATACACTATTTAATGTAAAAATTAAAGTACTACGGAGATTAATATAAGCGGGAAGAATGGGTGTTTGGGTGTTGGTGGGTCTAGTTATTACAACTGACTTAGTTATGTGTCCCCCCAGCCCGTGACAGCACCTTTTACGTGGTTTACATCTTATACCCTAAAGAAGGCATTTGCATAAATATTATTGTTTGCTTGTTTTTAATTTTTTTTCATTCTGGCTTGTTCTAAAATGTTTTTGAAACAGCTTTTCAAAATACGTAGAGCACATAAGATAAAATTAAACTGCTGAGACTAGATAAAAAAGGGGAAAGGATAGGAATATAAAATAAAACTAAATGTGCTCGATTGTTTCATTCTTTGACAGATGGCTCAGCTCCTATGTACAGAGTTACCTTTTTCTCGGGGGCTGTACAGGATGTTCCCCTATTTCCCTTTCTTTTCTGGACCATGTTTGCCTCTTTCATTCTACCATGTATGCTCTCTATAGGTTGAGACTTAGATTTTTTTTTTTCAAGTATAGAAATAAAGAGTTAACTAAAGTTAGGCTTTAAACATATATTAAGCTTAAAATACTAGCTAAATGTGTATTCTTAACTAGATTTACTTGTCCAAAAGGTATGTTTTGTTTGAGTAATCATCCACTTCTTTGGTTTTCAGGCAGTCTGAGTACGGTGGCGTAGTGTTTGGTGGTTGGGCGCGAATGGCTCAGCCCATTGTGGCTTTCACCGTGGTTGAGGTTGCCAAACCCAACATAGGTGAGAACTGGCCAACCCGAGTCCGCGCAGATGTGACCATCAATCTCAATGTCAGAGATCACATCAAAGATGAGTGGGAAGGTAATTCTACATTTCAAAAAATGGTTACCTTTTAACTTTGTTGTTTACTGTGGAGACTTTCACTTAGAGAATTAGCAGAGCACTTTTACTAAATGTTACCCTTTTAAACTCTTTAAATTTTATCCTTAAAATTTGATTTGAAGAATGCCAATTGTCTTTATAATTACTATTAGTAAAAAATACCAGGGATTGTAGAAGAATGACTCAGTACCTTAATACTTTAATAAAAGCATAAAATAGCATTAATATCAAAGTGTTTTGAAAATTGCAGTTATCAGAGTGAAAGTACTTTAAATCTTAAATTTAATAAGGTAATGTTAATTAGTTTGTGAGATCAATACAAAAAGGGTAAAAGTATTAGTGTTCACTAAAGAAAGGGGGAACACACAACAGAACAAGGAAAATTGATATTTTTAAAAGGTAAAAGCAACCAAAGTTGACAATAGGGATGCATACCATTTATGGAAATAAAGATGCACAGTCAAAATTAGACTCAAAAGAAATTATAGGGGGATCTGGCAAAAACAACTCAAAAAGAAATACTAATAGTTTATTTATACCAAAGGGAGGAAGTCAGAAAATCAATGAAGTCCTATGTATTCAAGAGTAAATAATAATTGCAGAAAGTTAGGAGTCTTTTTTTTTCTATTTTTTTTATCAGGCAAGAGTTGAGTGATGGGAGTTCCACAATTACTGTTACTTAGGGGCAAATATGCTCAGAGCTACTAAGTCGTACAGAGTTAAAACATTGCTGGCACCTATGTCAGAAATGGCACGGAACTGAGTTTTAATTGGCACTTGTCACTTTTTCTCCCAGCTGTCTGTGAGAGCTCTTGCTCCCTTGTTGTGAGAAATAGTAGCTGGCAGGTTTTATCTCCTTTCACCTTCTTGGCATGCCAGAAGGAAAGGGATAGTCCCTTAGTGGTTCAGTTTTCAGAAATCACTGCTCTCGATGTAGTTGTTTATAACGACAGGCTGTATACGATATATTTATCACATAATTCTGAAGGAATGCTGCAGCGAAGCTGGCCAAATGTTTTAACAAATGGCCACTGTAGTGGGTATAGTTTGTGACAGATTTTGTGACTCCAGATTCCTTCAAAAGAGTTCCAGTCTGATGTATTACGTGTCCAGAATAATGTGTACCTTTATTATGTCTGAATCTTGAGAAAGGCATTAAGTTGCTGGAAAAGGTCTTATGTTTGTTAACTCTTAGTGCTTAAGGAGGCAGTAAACTGAAATAACTTCTTGGCTACCCATAGATGTAATATTGGAAATAAACTTAAAAATATATAAAAGACCCTTCACAGAAATTTATAGATGACAGGTGACCAGTCTGCATTACTGTGTTAAGGGGAAAAGGCTGTTTCTCTAAACCCCATTCCTCCATTACTTTGCAGACTTCTGTCAGGACGTCAGTCTTTTGGGGAGGGTGAGGGGAGCTCTTTTTTCTTTTAAATGTAGGCCTCTGGTAGAATGAGAAATAGAATGGGTGAATTTTGATGGGCAGGATAGCGAACAGTAGAGTATTGTGGGAGAAGCAATTCATACTTTGAGGAATGGGGGGGAGAAAAATGTTTTATGGGAGGCCAGAGCTAAAATTCAGACCCAGTATTGATCACAAAGAGAATAACCAAGTAGCAAATTGAGGCAAAATGTGAGAAGGAGGTTGTATAAATAGTAATGAACATTATTTTGTAAAAACAATATTATCTTGTGAGAACAGAATAGCTTTTGCCCTGGCCAACATGGCTCAGTTGGAGTGTCATTCCATAACTGAAAGGTTGTGGGTTTGATTCCCCATCCCCAGTCCAGGTCCGGGTGTGTATGATACCCAGTCTGGGCACATACAGTCTGGGCACGTAAGGGAGGCAACCATTTGATGTTTCTCCCTTCCCCTCTCTCAAAACAATGAAAAATGTCCTGAGGTCAGAATAATAAATACATACATAAGAATAGCTTTGAAGAGTTTAAGCTAGATACTATCAAACATTATTCTTGTCCCTGCCAAGAAGGTGTGTTCAGGCCCTCATCTTCTCCATATCTCATTTAAAATTAAGGAAACAATTAAAGAAATTGAAATGCCAGATTCTGTTCCAAAAGGCACATTCCAAAAGGAATGAATGTAGATGGTTGAAAGGAGAGAGGTAGTGGACTTCATTGTAATGTAGGTACTTTTAATGTCCCACAGTAAAATGATCTGCTTTAGGAGGAAACAGGCCCTCATCCCTCAGTGATGCCCAAAACTGACATCAGTAGGGACTGAATTACTTCTCAGGGCCACTTCTTTGGCTGTGAGACGGAGAAATTTTAATGAGACATGCAGATCGGAAGTCATATGGGCGGTACAAGTCACAGTACAGCAGTTCCCCTTAGTTCTCATGCTGCTGCTCCTTCACGTAGCACTTTTTGAGAAATAAACTCATTATTATATATCAACAGTTAGGATTTCTAGCACGCTCATACTCCATCTACTCCCTACTGGAACAAACCAGAATGGCCCCGACACCGTCAGCCACACACTCACATTGCTGATTTGATTTAGTTGTGAGTCCCATTACCAAGGTTACAAGCACGCAGACTGTCTAAATTTGCATTTGTGTCATACATTGGCTAACAAAATCAAATCAGAAAAGAAATAAAATTAAGTAGTATGACAGCATATGCTTTGTAATCTAATTTTATGTTCCTTATCTTCCACTGTCTACTTTTAATAGAACAGGGAATCCAGTTGCATTTATTATTTGACCAGATAGCTGAGAAGCCATGGACTTTGGGGCAGGTCTCTTATTTCTTGACATTCACTTAAAAATTTTTTTTAGTATTTGCCAACTGAAACTATATTCAGCCTTAAAATGGTGTCTGTAAGCATTGCTGTTGTGCCTTGATGAATTGTTTTTGAGTTGACCTTTTTTAGTGAAATACACTTAGACTGTGTTGTTGGAATGATTGATGGGTAGTTTAAACTGATGTTAGAAACCTGCTAAATATGACATAGATGGATTATATGCCAGCCATATTTTTCGTTACTTATTCAGAATGTTAAGAATAAGAATGAAGATGAGCATTTGGTATTGGAGCTGTTGCCTGACTTGGAGGATTTATTTAGTAATGTATTCATGGCATAAAAGTTTCAAATTTTAATGTAAAGAAACCTTTTGTTTTAATTATTACTATAAAACACTGAGTATTAGAGGTTATAGGAAAGCCCATGCATGATTATATTACAATGCAAATGTAATCATTGGCCATCTCTGATATTTTAAATGTTTTTTTATATCTCTGTTCCTAAAATAAGAGGATGAAAATTTGCCGGAAAGGTGAAAAACAACAATAAGTGAAAATGTCTTTATGTTTTACTAGGCCTTCGTAAGCATGATGTCTGCTTTTTAATTACTGTGCGCCCCACAAAACCGTATGGTACCAAGTTTGACCGCAGGAGACCTTTTATTGAGCAGGTGGGCCTGGTTTACGTCCGAGGCTGTGAAATCCAGGGCATGCTGGACGACAAAGGACGTGTCATTGAAGACGGTAAGGGGATCTGTGTTTTTGAAAGCCTGTGTACCTAATGGTAAATTTCTTTGCTTTTTTTTCCTTTTGCATCTCAAGTGCTATTTTTAGTTGTTTTGTGTACTAAGTTGACACAAAGGATTATATATAAAATATGTATAGTGTACTTACCACTCAGTTTTAGAAATAAATAATACGATTTCTAAACATCTATGTTAGATGCTAGAAAGGACAGGATCTTTTGAAATTATCTTTATGTAAAACTTCCCTTTATAATACTTTACAATATTGCTTTTATAAAACTGAAAATCTCTTATGGTTGTTCAATGATATATTTGTCTAATTTTTTCTTAAGTTTTATTGATTTGATTCATTATAGTAGTGGTTCTCAACTGGGAGTAGCACTACCCTGCATCTTGAAATGTTTGGTAGTATTTATGTTGGCAGGTGACTGGGGTAGGGATAGGGGATGGTTAATTACTGCTGTTTGCTGGTTGGGGACCAGGCATGCAAAGCATGTAGACAGAACAGTCTGGGAGAAGGAATTGCTCTGCCTGGAATGCCCATGCCAGCATGACCGCATTTAGAAACATTGCCTTTTGGTGTCTCCGTGCCACACTGGAAGAAGAGTTGTTTTGGGCCACGTGTTAAATACATTGCAACACGTAATCACAAAAGAATCTCATAATGTTTTAAGTAAGTTTACGATTTTGTGTGGGACCGCTCTCATGGCCATCCTGGGCTGCACGCGGCAGGAGGGACGCAGGTCAGACACCCCTGCCGTGGTTAGTTTGCTCTTTGAGTCTTAGGCTTATCACTGATTGTTCTCTGAAATGTTTATGTTGTCCTCACCTTTTTGTTAGTACTATTAAATTATAACTGCATGCTCGTCCAGTGCTTATTTTATCATTTATAGTTTTATAATTTACTAAACCTCTCATAGAACTTAAAGTAGTTTCTATTATCTGTGATTTCAAGATTGCACCATTGCCAACGTACTGACAATTAGGCCACTTTTATCACTGGAATACAAGTAAAATAGAAGGGAATGGTGGATATTAGAGTAAACATAATGGGACCAGAGTTGGAGGCCTAAGAGAAAAAGAAGCAAGCTCTGAGCTTTCAGCCGTCGGTGGGTGAAGTTCCCTTTCACAGCAGTGGTATTAGTGTGGGATGTGGAAGGACGCGCGTGGTCAGCCAAGTACAGTAGCCACGAGTGACTGACACAAGTGAAGTGCTTTCACTTCTGAGGCTCCAATTTTAGTTGAGTCATACAAAAATAATTGGAATTCTTGGCATTGCATCATAAATGTTACATGACTACTTTAGGAAGAAATAGTGAGAATTTAGAGAAAGAAAATATTTTCTGCTTTTTAGAATTTGAAGTGGATGCGTGGAAAGCATTCTAGTCAGGGGAGTGGCTGGAGTTAAGTCTGGACAGTTTATTCATTATTTCTAGAAAAGGAATACTGCTAACTTACTTTGATATTTAGAAAATACATATTTTGTTTAACAAACTTTTTCAAAATATTCAGGGCCTGAACCCAGACCCAATCTTAGAGGAGAGTCGAGGACATTCAGAGTGTTTTTGGATCCAAACCAGTACCAACAAGATATGACCAACACTATTCAAAATGGAGCAGAAGATGTATATGAAACTTTCAATGTAATAATGAGGAGAAAACCAAAGGAAAATAACTTCAAGGTAATTTGGGGGCTATATAGCTAAAAATACTTCATAATTCGAAAAACTTTTGAGACAAATATGTAGACACTAGGTTTAAAGGATTTGTTAAGAAAATAGTGATTGCTGCTTTTTGATTCTAAAAAGTTCTTTTAGGTTAAATATAGAAACTTAAGGAATTTCTTTGCTAAATCTATTATTTTTTGATGAATTAAAAAACTTAAAACATGAATTAATTCATGTATTATATTTTTTATTTACTTTTTTAATATATTGATTTTGAGAGAAAGGGGGAAAGAAAAGGAGAGCGAAAAACATCGATTTGTTGTTCCATCTGTTTATGCATTCATTGCTTGGTTCTCATATGTGCCCTGACCAGGGATCAGACCTACAACCTTGGTGTCTTAGGACTGCGTTGTAACCAACTGAACTACCCAGCCAGGGTATAATTCATGTGTTATTTTAAAGGTCCTCCTTCCTTGCTTTTTATATATTAGATATTCAGTTTGTGCCCCAGTAAGAGGTGAAGAAAACTGCTTATTGGTTTACTGTGACTTCTTTTATGAATATAAAGTATACTTCCAAATCACTAAGGATACTGATGTGGAACCTTAGGACTTTGAATTACTCTGTGATATAATGTATTTATACCTTACTCATTAGTGGGAAAAGGGAGGTTTGGGTGTTAGAGAGTTTTACTTTCATAATAACTTTGTGTGGAGAGAAGTATTTTAGCAAAGGAAGATTTTTAAAATTATTATTTGGCTCATAGATAGCAGAATGACAGTATAGAGGGAGTTAGAGGGTGGAGGGATCGAGCAAAAAGGAGAAAGGACATCAGGGTGGTGATTGTCGGGGGAGGAGGTATAAGGGGGATACATGGTAGTAGAAAAATACAATTAAAAATAAATAAGAATTATTGTTTGAAACTGCATTGTAAAACTTAAACACTGAGCACTTCTAGCACTAGTAACACTGGCTTTTGCACAAGTGCCTTTCTTTCTCCACTGAACACAGTGCTGCTTCAAACACTCACTTGATTATCTTTACTTGTTGTAATTAAAAAAGAAAACCTCACATACGAGGGAATTTATTCCTCATCTCATTCTGTTGTCAAAGACAAAACAATGCAAATATGCTGATGTTTTCTGTCCTCACACCCTACATCCAGTTCCTCCGTCAGCCTGCCACCTGCACAGATTAGTTTACCACCTCCACAGATGCCATGTCCTTCATCTCTGACATCCCTGCCTCCGTTTTTGATGGGTATTATTGTGCTAAGTTGTATGGAGCTAATAAGGATGAGTAAGACACAGCTTGTATCTTTAGGAAGCTTAGATTACTAATGAAAGGGAAGTTAGAAATATAGACAACTACCGTGAAAGCTTAGAAAGTGCTGAAGCCATGAGGAGGATGCCGGTAGGAGCCCTGGAGGTTCAAAGAGACATTCAGGTCCTGATGCAAGAAAAAGGATAAATGATTAAATTGGCCCGTGTTTGGGAAAGGAAGAGTGCTTTTTTGGTATCTTTGGTGTTTCATTACATACCTGAGCAGCATCCTCCTTTATTCTTTCTTTTCCTGTTTGTGCACCATGTCCTAATCTGGAAATTTTACCTCCTGCCTGAATAGTTTCAGAATAGTCTTGTTTCTACCCATGTTCTCCTCATAGTCTGTCACCAGTCAACTGTTTTTCATATGCTTGTACTGATCATTTCACTCCACTTCTCAAAACATTTCTGTGACTTTACACTAATGATGACATAAAGCTTTCTCATAAATCCTTTACTTGAGCTAAGTTCAAATGCCACTTTTTCTCCGAGAAACCTTTGCTAATGTCAAGTCTCCCCTATATCCACCTCTTACTTCAAACTGTGTTCCTATTATATTTTGTAGTATTTTTTTACACTTTGCCTCATCCTACTGCTTTGCATCTTTGTTAAGGACATATTTATCATCCCACTACAATCATAATTACCTTGGAGAGTGGGCCCTCATCTTACTCGTCATGTGAACATAGCTATTTGTCCATCCATCCATTTACACCTGCCATATTTAAACTGTCCTATGTCCCTGCTTTCATGGAAATTATATTCTAGTAGTGATTAGACAAATGATAAACCAGTAACCAAGGACATGAATAAGAGAATTTCAAGTAGCAGTAAGTGCAAGAAAATAAAACAAGGCAATGTGGTAAGAGTGTGATTTACATACACTAACCCGTGATTTTGTTACCCTGTTGGATCGCGTAGCATTTACATTATAAAAATGGCTGGTTTGGTTATTTTAGTCTTTAAAATTAACAGCCTGGCCTTCTGATTTACATATGTAGCATAGAACATTTTGTTGAAATAATTACTAGAAAGTCTAAGGATTTGCCTTGGCTTTTAGTAATTACTTCTGACCATGTATATGTTAACTACTGTAATGTTCTTTTGTTGTAGTCTTGATTCTTTCATCCTGAAATTTTATTTGACACTTCAATGTTATAATTTTCACTTTATTTTTTATTTATTTCTAACAGTGCTAACTTTAATATTTCTAAATTATGATATATTTCATAGTTGAGGCATACATTAATGTTCGTTTCATTGTGTGTTCTTCCCATTGAGTATCAGTGAATTATAAAGGGGAAAAAACTCCAGTAGTTTCTAAGAGGAATCATTTTTTTTAAGGGTTTGTTCTACAGGGTTTTGGGGGTGGGGAGCGGTTCCACTGTATGGACCTGATTGGAGTTTTGCCCTACCCAACAGAAGTCAAGTGCTCAACTCATTTATAACGTTCTATCTAAATGAACTCTTAACGGATAAACTGTTCTTGCTAAGTTTGGTCTTTTGTTTAACCCAGTGTATGGCATCAGCTGAAAATATAGCTGTTGATTCAGTCTAGCCAAGCACCTGTCAGCAGAAAATAGCTTCTTGCCCTGAAACACTCGGGAATTCTGGATTAGTGCAGCCAGCTCTGCATTCCACTGAAGTGCACATGTTTGAGATGTCTTCTTGACATGCTCCTTTTCTGTCCTTTTACTGACAGGCCGTGCTGGAGACTATTCGGAACCTGATGAATACTGACTGCGTGGTACCTGCCTGGCTGCATGACATCATTTTAGGTTATGGGGATCCAAGTAGTGCACATTATTCAAAGATGCCTAATCAGATTGCCACCCTGGATTTCAATGATACATTTCTCTCCATTGAACATTTGAAGAACAGCTTTCCTGGTCATAATGTTAAAGTAATTGTGGATGACCCAGCTCTGCAGATACCCCCTTTCAGGTAAAGTCAGAACTGAACATACACCTTTCAGGCTTTCTGTACCCAGTCTGAGTTAGGCCATTAGGACTGTCGCCAAAGTAAGTTTTGAGCATTATACCTGGATTTTGTTTGGGCAATCTTTACTTTCACCATATAATCACTGGGGTACATTTATTTTATTTGTCTCTGTTTTACATTATTTGTGTAGTAGTTATTTTGAAGCCACCGTAAAAGTAGCTTATGTCTTATGAGGGATCAGGAAATGCCTGTCTGAAGAGCAGTGTCTAAATGCAGCATGTGACTGAAGAAATATGTGTGCACATTCTGTGTCTGGTGCATTTCCTAATTAGTACACATGGCCATGTGATTTTGAACTTTATTTTGTTTTTAAGAAAAAAAAATATTTTTTAACCTCGCTTGCTTTCACAAACTTTAAATGTTTATGATAGAGTTATATTTAATATTAAAGGAGCTTTGGTTTTAACATTTGAGTAAAAGTAGAACAAAGCACCCGAAGCACTGACTGCTCTGCCCTGGTTTCATCTTAAGGGTCAGTGGCGAAGCACTCAGTGCACCTGTGGGGGGTAGGGAAGCGCTTACTTTTTATTTGGGAATTAGAACATACAATTTTAATTGACTGTTAAATGTAAATATAATAATTCTACACGTTAAAATTGCACATCCTTTTAACATCTAAACCTAGTCTTCCTCTGTACTTTCCAAATCCCGTTAATGGCAGTATTTTTGAACCCTTCTACTCCCACAACACGTGCTATGCCTTGTAGATTCGGCACTTTTTATATATGTCATTCCTGACTGTTGCCTCTAGGCCCTCAACACCTCGGTCTTCAGGGAGGGAACGCTGTCTTTCCTGCCTCCGTCTCCTCATTTGAACCTATCACATGCTTTATTGCTAGAGTTATTCCACTCCCAGCTAAAAAAAACCCCTGATTTTTCCTGTTGCTTATCAAAATAAAGGCTGACCTCTTAGCCTCTTTGTTTCTTAACATTTGGGGGGGGCGGTTATTATCTATCCTTTCAGAATGGGAAGAAAGACTGGTAAAAGTGTGCATAGAGACTATTATAGTTTAATTTTCAGAGTGCATTGACTTTCCCCAGATGCCTATGGGGAGTTGCCTGCTCAGGTATTCCGGGCCCCGGGCCAAGAACTTCTGCCTTAAAGGCTTTCTCCCCAGCCTTTCTCTCTGGCTCTATTTTCTCTACTGTGTCCTACACTCCAGCAAAACTGGCTACTGACACTTGACCTTCTGTGTTACTTCCTGGAGTGTCTCCCCTCCCACATTTATATGCTTCGAAACTCATCTTCAATTCCAACTCTCCTGTGAAGCCTTTTCTAATTAAATAAAGGACAGTGTGCAAAGCATTTGACAGAACTTGTGACATAAGTGTACTCGTCATATAAATGTTTTTATTTTCCCTTAATCATATGACTTTCTAATCTGAACACCCTTAACACACATTTCAGTGCTTTTAAATCTGCTTTTTTTTTTCAAAATTTATGTATAGATAGTAAGTTCCTTAAATTACAAATGTTTATTACTGATCTGATTATTTTTTGTACAATGTCATGCACAAGATAGGTGCTCGATAAATTATGGTTAATTGTAAAACTGAACAAAAGTTTTGGTGTTGTAGGATAACTTTTCCAGTAAGAAGTGGAAAGGGGAAGAAAAGGAAAGATGTGGATGAGGAAGATGAAGACACTGAAGAGGCAAAGACCTTAATAGTTGAACCTCATGTTATCCCTAATCGAGGTCCTTACCCTTACAACCAGCCCAAACGGTAATTTTACTCTCTGTTCTAATTGTGATAGTGAATAACGGTTTCCCATTTGAACTGGATTTGTAATATGTTTTAATTTTCTGATTCTTTAAAAGTCCCAGGCAACTTCTGTGCTGTACCCACTTTCCTTGTGGTCTGTCAATTGGCTGAATAGCTCAGACATTTTTGGCCATTCTGTGGCCATATTACAAAAAGAAACATTTTCAGGTACTATAAGAAATAAGTATTAGAAGATTATCTTGACTTAAGCACAGGCTTCTTACAACATCACGACCGTATGTTTCAGATTATAGCTACTTGTACGCATGCGCCATAACTGGGGCATGACATTTGGTGCTAGATTGTGAACTAGAACTTTGATGTTCCAAATGAGGTCTGGAATGGGCTGAGTGTATTGAAAAGTAACTGTAGTCTTTTCTTTCCACAAGTTTCATTCCATTTTAATTGATCTGTAGATGAGCAGGTATGAAGAGAGTCCTTTAAAAGAGATTGGTTCAGTCGTGTAAGATGTGAAAATCTAGAGATCTATAGCATTGTGCTTATAGTTAAAAATACTGTACTGTACATTTAAATTGTGATGGCAGCGTAGGTTTCATGTTATGTATTTTTACCACACTCACACAAAGGCCTGGGGTAGGGGCGGGGGAAGAGATTGGGAGGGGAGGGACAGATGCAGAGCAGAAGTGTAGAACTCTGGTCTTTGTTACCTAGATTTTTACTAATGTCATTCATCTGTATTTTCAGCCAACTTTTAATCTATTCTCATTTGCAGTAATACGATTCAGTTCACTCATACACAGATAGAGGCCATCCGTGCTGGAATGCAGCCTGGGCTAACTATGGTAAGAGCATTATTGTTACATGTGTTTTTACATGGATTCAGACCAGAAGTTAGCACAGATTTTTATAGCGTGTTCTACTTGAAGCAAAAAAGCCCAACTTCATTTAAGTGTTTCTAAGTACTTGTGGGATCCTATGCATATGGAGGTCTTGCCATTCATTTCAGTACTCATAAATAAAGCTTTATTAGAACACAGCTGTGCCCATTTGTTTACACATTGCCTATGGCCACTTTTGTGCTGCATAAGCAGAATTTAAATCCACGAAGCCTGGACTGTTTACTTGCCAGCCCTTTACAGAAATGTCTGCTGACAGTTGATTTAGACACCTGTTTAATTTCCAAGTTTTTGGAGATTTTCCTGTTACCTCTCAGTTATTGATTTCTGGTCTAAGTTCATTTTGGTCAGAGAATGTACTTTATATGATTTCAGTTTTTTTTTAATTTGTTGAGGTTTGTTTTATGGCCCACGATAATCTGTCTTGGTGGATATTCCATGTGCACTTGAAAAGAATGTGTATTCTGTTGTCTTGGGTTGGAGAAGTACAATTGGATTCATGCGGTTGATAGTATTATCAGTGCTTCTCTGTCTTTGCTGATATTCCACCTAATATTTCTGTTGACTGAGAGAGGAGTGTTGAAGTCTCCAACTGTAATTATGTTTTTGTCATTTCTCCTTTAAGTTCTGTCAGTGTTTGTTTTATGATATGTATATACACATTCAGGGTTGTAATGTCTTCTGGGTGAATTGATGCTTTTATCATTATGTAATTTCTCTCTTCATCATTGGCAGTTTTCTTTGCTCTGAGCTGGGGTGTCCAACCTGCAGCCCGTGGGCCACATACAGCCCAGGTAATGCAGCCCAACACAAAATTGTCTGTTTACTTAAAATATTATGAAATTTTGTTTTTGTTTCTGTTAATGTTTATATTTTTAATATGTGGCCCAAGACAACTCTTCTTCTTCCAGTGTGGCCCAGAGATGCCAAAAGGTTGGACACCCCTGAAAGTTTACCTTGATATTACTATGTTTGCAGTGTATAATGCACGCCCGTGTATAATGCACACCCACATTTTAGTATAATTTGCATTATACATGGGAATTAGTACTGCCCATGTATAATATGCATCCTTATTTCTCCCTCAGAAATTTAGGCAAAAGAGTCCTCATTACATATGACAAAAATACAGTAATATAGCCTTTGTAGCTTTCTTTTGAATAGTGTTTACATGATATCTTTTCCCATCATTTTACTTCTAACCTACCTATAACATATGAAGTGAGTTTCTTGGAGACAGTATGTAATTGGGGCATGTTGTTTACCCATTCTGGCCATCTCTGTCTTTTAATTGTTATGTTTAGACCCCATATACTTACCGGGTGTGTTTGGATTTAGATACACCATTTTATTAGTTATGTTTGTTCCTTTTGCTTTGTGGTCCTGTTTTTCCTTTTCTGCCTTCTTATGAGTTATTTGGGTAGTTTTTAGTTCTATTTTTTTAGTGATCTATTTTGTTCTTTTATTATATCTTGTATGATTTTTTTTAATGGCTACTCTAGAGAATTAAAGTATACATACTTGACTTTTCACAGTCTGCTCAAATCAGTATTTTGTTTCTTAAGTTGAAGAGAGGGTCCTGACCTTCATATAAATCCCTTTACCTTCATCTTTTATGTTGTAAATGTCATATGTATTACATATAAATACATTAAAAATGTCATCAGCAATGTTACAGTTTTTGTTTGCAAACATCAAACATTTTAAAGTACTCTAGAGAAGAAGAGTCATCCATTGTTATACTTACCACTAGTCCTTTATATCATTTCCTCTGTGGCTGGAGAATGTATTTTACCGCTCTTAAGAGCAGGCCTGCTAGCAATGAATTCTCTTTGGTTTCTTCATGTGAGAATGTCTCTAATTCACCTTCATTCTTTAAAGATACTTTCACTGGTTATGTAGTTTTTTCCATTCAGCATTTTAAAAATGTTGTTCCACATCCTCCTGGCTTTCATGGTTTCTGATGAGAAATACACAGTTTTTTGAAATCCTGTTGCTGTGTACTGCATCATTTTTCTCTCGTTGCTATTAATAATTTTTCTTTGTCTTTTGTTTTCAAACATTAAATTACAGTGTATCTGGGCATATATTTCTTTGGGATTATTCTGTTTGGGGTTTGCTGAGCTTGATTCTATAGTTTTATATCTTTTGCCAGATTTGGGAAATTTTCAGCTATTATTTCTTCAAATACTTTTTCTATACTGTTTAGGTTCTATAAAGTATAGATTGTCTTCTTTTTCTAGGACTTCAGTGACATGAATTTTATAGATTTGTGAGACTCTGTTTATGATTTGTTTTAATCCCTTTTTTCCTGCTTATTATTTAGGTTAGGTGATTTCTATTGATCTGTCTTGAAATTCACAGAGTCCATCTTGTCCGTTATATTATTGAACTCATCCAGTGAATTTTTAAACATTTTATCTTTCAGTTTTAGAATTTCTATTTTCTAACAATGTGATAATTCAGTAGTTTGTTATGTGTCCATCTCCTTTTTAGGTAGTGGGCCCACCTGGTACAGGAAAAACAGATGTGGCAGTTCAAATCATATCCAACATATACCACAATTTTCCAGAACAGAGGACTCTGATTGTTACTCATTCCAATCAGGTAAGAGAGAGAGAGGGCATGTGCATGTCCATTTAGACATAAACGTATAGACTGGACCTGGGGGGAGGTAAAGAAGGAGTGAAATCACAGTGGATATTTCTGCTTGTGTGATAACCTGGTCACAGGTAAATGGGAAAGGCTGAGGAGTGTAGTGTGTATTATTGAGTCACTCTTAGATTATTACTAGTCATGACCAAACTGTATTGAGGAAAATATGAAAACAATCTTCTCTGTCTAATTGAGGGGGGCAGTTATGGAAAAGCTAAGAAGAATATTTAGATATGTAGTCAAATATTTGGCTTAGATTAAATTAAATTGCCTTTTCCTCCCATCTTATGTGCTAAGCTAGAGCTTTTACTTTAAGATCAAAAGCACTAGTAGCATTTGTTCTGCAAGTAGAACAAGTACTCCTGAGATACTAGGTCTAAACTATATTACTACTGGATTGAATTTTACATCTTTTTGAAGCATACAGATGAATGTCGATATTACATGGAAGGACTATTTTAGGTTGCAGGTTTATTACATAAGGCTTTATAAACAGCTAAAACAGTGAAAACAAACTCCTTTCTTGTAAGTAGTGGTTGAAAAATTATCTTTATAACTACTTGTGTGATGTGATAGTTGTTCTGAAACTGTCACTATCATAGAAAGAGAGGAAAACAAGTAACATTTATTAGTTCTCTTGTAGCATGTGACAGGCAGCTCTCAGGACATCCTGAGACATCTTATGAAACTTGCATGGTAGTCTGACCTTCTGAAGGTACTTATTTTCTCTGAATGCATGTTAATAATGGTGATTCTAGTTGACTAGTTTTGTAAAGTGTTGGTCTACAAAGAAGCACTGAGTTTTCAGAATGGTAAATTTTAATTATTCTATTTTTTGTCAACTTTTAATTTATAGGTTTTAAAAATAATACTATTGTGTTCATTCACTTATGTTTTTACATCTTTGAAGTTTATAGTAGTGGTGGCATATTGTACTGAAACTGCACTGAAGAAGGTGGATTGAGGTTTTATCTTGATCAAAGAAACAAATGTGTAAAGACTTACTTTTTTTTCTCTTTAATATAATTTAGTCTAATAACTTTTCTATTTGCATATTCTTAGAATGAATAAAGAATAATTGCCCTGGCTGGCGTAGCTCAGTGGATTGAGTGCGGGCTGGGAACCAAAGTGTCCCAGGTTCGATTCCCAGCCAGGGTACATTCCTGGGTTGCAGGCCATAACCCCCAGCAACCGCACATTGATGTCTCTCTCTCTCTCTCTCTCTCTCTCTCTCTCTCCCCCTACCCCTCCCTCCCTTCCCTTTCTAAAAATAAATAAATAAAATATTTTAAAAAATAATTTATGTAATTTTTTAGTAAGTTTTGATAACTTGATAATGACTTTCTATGGTATCCTCTGTTAGTGATTGACTTGTATAGCACAATTATAAAGAAGGTTATTTTGTAAAAATAGCCAAAGACTTACTGTTTCCTAAGGGCATTTTTTGACCCTTTGACCATCAAATCACCTTTCTGCCTATCTATCAGATGGTTGATTTTTCACAACTGTTTGTTTGCCAGATCTCCATTTGCACATATAACTCAAGCAATTCTCCAATATCACTCTAGTGCACACTGACACCATGAAGTTTTTTTTCTGAGATTGTGGTGTGGCAAAGTTTTTGCCCTCTGAATCTATGTGGTTACTGAGTTTAGATAGCAGAGGTTAGATAGTGAGTAATGTGTTATAGTCTG
Organism: Phyllostomus hastatus; assembly: GCF_019186645.2. NCBI lineage: Eukaryota > Metazoa > Chordata > Mammalia > Chiroptera > Phyllostomidae > Phyllostomus > Phyllostomus hastatus. Next base: position 3,750,283 of record NW_025334033.1, on the reverse strand, counting down.
ATCTCTTGGGCCTCCAGTTTGGCTGAAAAATATTAAGATTTTGGATAGTGGGGAATTTTTCCAACAATTTATGTTTATCTCTTCAGTTTCTGAGCTCTAATAGCAAAGGATATCCATGTTTACATTATATAACCTGGATATTGATGAGCTTGTATGTCCCTCACTTGGTGGGCAGTGTCCACCTGACAGCAAATGGGCAGAGATGTTTGAGTGTGGGCTAATTTTTAAAAGACATCTTGATTAGTGTACCTTCTCATGCTATGAAACTTTTCCTTTTCTGAAAAACCTGGTAACTACAGATGTTTCGATAATAAATACTAGGATTTGAGGGAACCCTAAATAAGAACATTTCATAGGCAGAAAGGAGTGACTTCTAAATGTCCTTCATCAGGAGAGTTTGCAATGAATGAGTGCTCTGCTTATCGTTGCATATCGATCTTTAGACTTGCAGTCTAAGGTTTTCACTCTTGGTCCTCTTGATGTGTTCCGCCTACACTCACCACCTGAGAGTCCTTCTCTAACCGCAAACACTTTTCAGTTCTCTACAACCCATGGAAATTTCATCGAGTGAAACGGAACTTGTTATGGTTGTTAATTACTTTAGTAATTGTTAGTACTTGGAGGAAATAGAAACTGAGCTCGAAACTTTCTCTTTTCATAAGTTAGAAGCAGAAATTTAGTTGTTAGATGTTGTTTATGGTTTCCAGTTACTCATCTGGCCAAACATACATAGGCAGAACTATCAGAATTCATTAAAACAACTACTTTGTTTAAATTCCAAATGGACTAATATGTTTCCTTTGTGTTTTGATTTGACTCTTATCTGGCCGAGCAATTCTTATTCTCTTCAATTTTTTGAATGTTAGTTCTTGTTACTTTCAAAGGAATGCTAAGTGGCCCTTCTTCTGTCATCCTCCAGGCCCTGAACCAGCTGTTTGAGAAAATCATGGCATTAGACATTGATGAGCGCCACCTGCTGCGTCTCGGCCACGGAGAGGAAGAGCTGGAGACAGAGAAAGATTTCAGCAGGTGCGCAAGTGGGATGGGTTTTGAAATGGTGGGCAAAGGAATTTTTAACCTTCTTTTCTTGACTTAAGAAGTGCCAGGCGAAGAGAATAATGAATAATCAAATTGCATTCTGAAAGATTCTAGGGTAACCTACTTAAACTGTATGTTGCCCTAAAAGTCTAGACGTGATCTCCCTCAGCTCTGACTCTGTAAGTTTATGCCATTTTTATCCTCAAATATACAGGTATTTCATTGAAGAGAGTTACTTTGTTCTGCATTTTAAAATTGCAGATTGCCATGTGCTCTTTATTTATTGGGACAATTTTTAATGTTACCAAACCCAAATTGCAGAAATGATTCCTTTTCATGTTTCATCCAAACATCAATGTACATATATTTCAGGCACTAATTAGGAAGTTGATTCATTTAGTGAAAGGCAATTAAAGATTAATGTCAGTGTAAACTTTGGGGTTGTAAGTATTATTTCAGGTACTTATTGGCCAGTTTAGCTGGACTTTATGTTTAATATTGCATATTGTAAAGTAATTAAAATTTCACCACTCAGATTTCTTCTATTAGTATTTTGTTTTTTTTTCAAAGTTGCTCTATAATAGCTCATTTCATTTATATTTACATTCATTTTTAAAGCATAGTTTTAGACAGAAGGCATAATTAACAGCTGCACATATTTATTGTGCATATTTATTAACAGCTGCACATATTTATTAAAGGCTATAGCCTTTGGCTATGAATATGACCTTTGACTAAATTGATCATAGACTTCAAAAGAGCTAAAAGAGGGTTAAATTTTTACATTGCATCTACTTTGTGTTCTTGTATTACAGAGCTCACCAAACATTTGTCAGCTTCTAAAAAGTCAAAGAGCAAAGAACAGTACACATTAAGTTATTTGGGGCTCTAGGTTTTTAATTTTGTATCAGCCAGTGATACTTCTGAATATCTTCCCATGGGTTACTTCCTCACGTTAACCCTAACTGATGAGAGGGCCCGAGTCTAAACTCTAATAATACAGAATTCAGTGAACATATAGGTGCTGATAAAATTCTAAGTACTGTAATTATAATTGTATTACAGTAGAACTTACAGTTTTTAAAGAATATTATAATAGAGCAGAGGTAGGATTTTTAAAATGATTTTGGTACTACTGAATTTCAAGGGAAAAAGTTCTTTTGTTTCTGATACACAAACCAAGGCCCAGATCTTGTTATGTATGTGCTTGATTGTTAGGCATATTCTTTCAATTTTCTCCCTTTGTTGTAATTTTTTTTGAAAAAGTGAATATTTTGTCACAATGAAAGTAGTAACATTTTTCATAAAGAAAAAATTCTAAATCAAATGAAATGAGAGAAGTAATGATCATCCGTAATTTCACTTATTCACTTGTACAAAACAAGTGTTGATAGTCCTTTTTCGATAATCAGCTAGAATCTTACTATATCCATAATTCTGTACATTGCTTTTTTAAATTAATAGATTTACAGAATAATTGAACAGATGTCACATAGACTTCCATTGTATATTGCATTTCAAATTTAACATTATATCACAAGATTTTGGCATTTTTTTACAACCTCTTTATAACTATTCCCATTTTTTTCTCATTACCAAAGTATTCAATATAGGACAAGTTTTAAACTATAGATAAGCATACAGGAAAAAAATTTACCTGCTATAATGTTTGTATTCTTCTAAGTTGGAAAATTCTTAAAAACATAGACCATGTCTTAACTCTTTTTTTATTCTTGTTCATTGCCTGCTGCCTCAAAGGTAAATCTCTGAACTCTGGAGCAGCCAGGAACATGACTTCTTTTTTTGTTTACACTGTTTGCATCTTTCTTACTGTTAAAGGGTTCTAGTGGGCACTTTGTTACAGTGGAAAGAGTATGTATAGGCTTTGGGATCCAGTTCTGGTTCCACCACTTTTTTTTCTTAACTGTAAATCTCTGGGCCAGATACTGTCCAAATTTTGGTTTTCTGACTCATCTAGCAAATGTTTATTAACCTACAGGTTCAGGTGCCAAGCCACATGGTAGGATGACAGAGTGAAAAATACATTACTGTTTAAAAGCCTTTAGAACTAATCTACAGTATAAAACAGTGCTTCAGGGCTTCTATAAAAAAGCATTCAGTCTGTAAACTATATGTTCTTGGTCTGTGATAAGATGAACAGGCACCAGAATGCCCTGTACTGTTTGCTTCTGTGTGAAGATATTGTTAGGGAAAAATTGATAGCTAAACTAAATGGTGTACTTAGTGATGTATTTAATTTTTTTTCCTCACAGACCACTAACACATTTGCAGATGTGCACTGATTCATAGGGTGCACTTTAAGTAGCTTTGGTGTGAAATGACCCAAAAACTACCACTTACAGTTAAATATAAACTATCTTTTCTGTAATTTGGCCATTTGTAGTTTCTAATATGATTTTTCTTGACTATTTTTGCAGACAGTTTACTTGAAAGCCTCTTCATTACATAATTTTCCTTTATCCTTAATTATAATTTCTAGGTACGGAAGAGTTAATTATGTCCTGGCTCGAAGAATAGAACTTTTAGAAGAAGTCAAACGATTGCAGAAGAGTCTTGGGGTTCCGGGAGACGCATCATATACTTGTGAAACTGCAGGTTATTTCTTTTTATATCAGGTAAGAAGCTAAGGGTTTTTAAATCATTCTTCACTTATATGGTCTTCAGTTAGAAACCGAGATGGATTTTTTGAGATATTTCTTGAAACCTTAATTTTTTCCTGTGAGTAGATTAAGATAGGTGCTATTGACCAAAGCAGAATTTGTGAGTGTTAAATGTTTGTGTTTCTTGTGATCTTCAACATTCTGTGCTAACTTTGCTTGATGACTCATTCATTCAATGAAAGGCCAATGTTGGTACTTTTTAAGTTTTTCTTTTTTCCTTTTTTCTATTGAAAAAGTTTCTAATCTTTTTCGTTACTGTAAATAACTAAATATCCTAGCTACCTAGTGGTAACAAAGTGCAGTTTTGTAACTTAATTTTACTGTGCATATTAATCGATTAATAAAGAAAAACATAATCTCCTTTAAAATTTTAAGCAATAAATTATGTTATAGAATTAATTTCAGTGTAGGAGTTTAAGTTAACATTTTTTTTACTTCTATTTAGAGATGTCCTCTTTTGCTTTTATGACGCTAGTTCTTTGGGTGTGAACCCAGTGAGAAATAAAGACAAATAAAATGAATACAAATAAACTTTCATAGTCAGTTGGTTTACTCATAATTTTGAATCGACCAAGTCTCAATCAAATAATGAAGATTTTTGTATAACTTTGTTCTCTTTGTACTAATTTTAGCTATAAATCATACCATTGAAATTTTAAAATGTAAATGAATTTGCGCTCATTATAAGTGAGTACCCAAACTGGTTGAGTTCATTTAAAATGAGCATATTTCATGGTTTCTTACAAAACAGAGAAGATATGCATCATCCTGCAAAGTAGTTTACATTAAACTCAAACTGTTTAGGACCTTGAATAATAAAGATCATGCTTAAATACGTATTTGGCACAAAATAAAAATCACTAGGCTATCAGTAAAAACTACCATATTTTGCCATGTATAACATGCTCCCATGTATAATGCACACCCACATTTTTTGCCAAACTTTCAGAAAAAAAGTTTCACTTTAATTTTTTAATTCAAATATTTATTTATATTTAGACACTTGTTTTTTATTATAAAGGAATTTTAGCACTTATTTTTTAACATATTATGGTATAAGAAATTTTATGTAACAAATAGTCACAAAACACGAGCAGATACAAAATATTTCAGGTACTACCCTTGTATAATACACATTCTTATTTTCCCCTCAAATATCTGGGGGGGAAAGTACACATTACACACAGCAAAATGCGAGTACTTTCATCTTTTTAAATTTTTTTAAAGATTTATTTATTTATTTTTTAGAGAGGGAAAGTGAGGAAGAGGAAACATCAATGTGTGGTTGCCTCTCATGCACCCCCCTACTGGGGACCTGGCCCACAACCCAGCCATGTGCCCTGACTGGGAATCAAACTGGTGACCTTTCGATTCACAGGCTGGCACTCAACAACTGAGCCACACCAGCCAAGGCAAAATACGAGTACTTTTAAAAGTAAGAGAAATAATCTATAAAATATGGAGACCTAAGTGATACATGTGGAAACTATGAACTTGAGGCTTCACAGTATAGATCAACAATTTTCAGCACATAAGGATCACATTGGGAAAAGTTGTTTAAAAGGAAATTCTCAAGGTCTATCCCCAGAAAGTCTCTTACAGTACATTCTGTCTAAGGACCACACTTTGAGAAGCACTGAAGCTTTAACAGAAAAGACTTGGGAGAATTACAGAAGTTGAGATTAATTAAGTAGGAGCTTCATGGTAGTCATAGATAACATTATACCAGGATGTATTTGAACTCTATCACAAAAGTCATAAAATGAGCTTTCAAATGTGTACTCAGCTTAACCAGAAGTTCTTTAAGTTCTTTATAAATGTACTGAAGAGAATTGAAAAAATTATAAAGTTCTGAGAGAAGGGTTAAGTGCCAAACTGATTAAAAAACTGCTAAAGCTTAACTTACCATATATGAAGAAAAACTGAGATAATGAAAACATAGGGAATGTCTTCATTTGTTTTAAGTCTTAATAATAAACTGCCTTGCATGAATGGAGAATCTAAAATGTCTGAGATAAAGTCCCACAAGATGACCCTGACTGAGGTTTTTTCCCCTTTCTGCATTTTTGATTAAAAAGACTTTTTCTATAATGTTAAAGGTTACTTTTATAAAAGAAGGGCAATCCCATCAGTGACTTTGGTAAGAAATATTTCTTTTGGGTCAAAGATTGCTTTTCTTTTCCTATACCTAGCAGATCTTATTTTTACTAATTTTTTTTATTTTATCATGTAAAGCTATTAGCTGGCAAATCTAACCTCAAGTTCATTTTATAGGTAATGTCTCGTTGGGAGGAATATATCAGCAAAGTGAAAAATAAAAGTAATGCATCGCCAGATGTTACAGAAGTCTCCACTTTCTTCCCTTTTCATGAATATTTTGCAAATGCCCCTCAACCCATTTTTAAAGGTCGATCTTATGAAGAAGACATGGAAATTGCTGAAGGATGTTTCAGGCATATTAAGAAAATCTTTACTCAGCTTGAGGTAAGGTTTCTCAAGTTCTTTTAACTTTTCCTTTAAAAATTTTAAGTTTAGTTTTCTTTTTTTAAGTGAAGTAAATGAAATATTCAGATGTGACAAACCAGATTATTACTTTTAAGTGAGCTTATTGCAAATATTATAGTTCTAGTTCAAAAAATAAATAAAAATTCAATATGAATTGAATTATTCTGGCTTTTCTGGTGTAAAAGTCTTAATATTTAAGAAAGGAATGCTTTTTAAAAATTTTTTATTTTAATTATTGTTCAAGCATAATTTTCTATCTTTTGCTCCCATCCCAGCCCACCCTCCTAGCCCTCCCCACCTCCCTCCCATTTCCACCTGCCCCTAGTTTTTGTCCATGTGTCCTTTATACTTGTTTCTGTAAACCCTTCCCCTTTTCCCCTGAAATTCCCTCGCCTCTCCCCTCTGAACACTGTTAGCCTATTCTCTATTTCAGTGTCTTTGGTTATATTTTGCTTGTTTCTTTGTTTTGTTGATTAGGTTTCTGTTAAAGGTCAGATCATATGGTATTTGTCTTTCACTGTTTGGCTTGTTTCGCTTAGCATAATGCTTTCCAGCTCCATCCATGTTGTCACAAAGGGTAGGAGCTCCTTCTTTCTTTCTGCTGCATAGAATTCCATTGTGTAAATGTACCATAGTTTTTTGATCCATTCATTTACTGATGGGCATCTAGGTTGCTTCCAACACTTGGCTATTGTAAATTGTGCTGCTATGAACATTGGGGTTCATAGGTTCTTTTGGATTGGTGTTTCAGAGTTCTTAGGATATAATCAAAGAAGTGGAATTGCTGAGTCAAAAGGCAGATCCATTTTTTTCTGAGAAAATTCCATACTGTTTTCCATAGTGGTTGTACCAGTCTGCAATCCCACCAGCAGTGCACTAGGGTCCCTTTTTTTCTACAACCTCTCCAACACTTGTTGTTTGTTTCTTTGTTTATGATGGCCATTCTGACTGGTGTGAAGTGGTATCTCATTGTGGTTTTAATTTGCATCTCTCTGATAGCTAGCGATATTGAGCATCTTTTCATATGTCTCTGGATCCTCTGTATGTCCTCTTTGGAGAAGTGTCTGTTCAAGTCCTTTGCCCATTTTTTCAACAATGGTTCTTTGGAGTGGAATTTGAGATGGCCACATGGCCATTATAAGTTCTTTGTGCCAATTTTTCAATAGACAAGAAGTGAGATTGCTGGTTGGCCAGGATGGTTGATGATGATTACTATGGTGAAGTAAGAATTACCACTGTACAAAGGGGATGGAGAAGAATATGTTGGAACCCAGGGGACCCCTGGAGTGCTTCCTGGTTTTCTCACTCCTTGTAGAAAACATCATTGGAAGACTATATATAGCAGTCCTGTAAAGGGACCACATTCATACCCAGATTCCTCAATAAGAGGGTTTAGGATTATTCCAGGTAAAAGGGCAGAGACTTTGCCTCTTTTGTCTTTGTACCTTTAAATACGATTATATCCCTACTTCTTGGAACAGTATCTTGCACATAGCACATATTCAGTAAATATTAACATGTAATATGGGTAGGTGGGTGGATGGTAAATAAAGAATAATAAATGCATAGTATGATAATAAAAATTTAAGACCTGCAGAACAATATTATAGTATGTTTATAATTACGTAAACAAAAAGTAAAATGATAAAAACTTAATTATTATAGTAGCTGTCTGGGGAGGGGGTGGGGCGAAGATATACAGGGTATCTCACCTGTACCTGTAATGTTTTAATTATTTAAAAATCAAAATAAGAATGTTATTTAAAAAGTCTGTGTTAAGTATGATGCAATGTTTAGATTTGATAAAACTCTGTTTGGGCTTATTTGCCCCTTGCATCCATCTCTGGTCCATCCCTGTAGTCTGCTCCATGGGGGATCCTCTGCCATGGTCCCCTAAAAGCAAGTTTAATTTCCCTGCTTCCCATGTCAGCAGACTTTTACTGGATTTAGCCAATGAAATTGTAGAAGAAACACAAGAAAAAGAAAAGTCAGGATATTTCTCCACTGCTTCTGTATGCCATGGGCTCCTTCTCTTCTGTGGCTCCAGTCTCTGCTGGCCTGGTCGTCTGCGGTTCCTTGTCCCTGGGCTCTGATCTCACTGCCTCCTCCCTTTGTTCTTCTTAGTCTAGGAAAAGTTGTGACTTCCTGCTGTGCTGATCTCTGGGTTACTCTGCCGTTCCTCAGTGGCTTTTCTGCTCCTCTGTCCCCGTGTAACCAGTCCCCTGTGTTAAATTCCCTTTGTTATGAATACCTGAAATAGTTTCCAGTTCTCTAGAGGGACCTGGAGTAATATAGGTACAGTGGTGATTGATATTTTATTCAACATTCTTACTGATCTTGCAAATGTTTTACCTTATACAAAAAACAGTCCAAATAGTAGCCTGAATATCAGTTGTTACTTGAATTCACTTAGTATCTAATTAATAATGAAAAGAATTATGATTCTTTAGCCCTAGTTTATGATATATTTATATTAATTTATCAGGAATTAAGTCTAATTAACTGAATTGTGTGCATGTATGCATAAACTATGTTTATTTTCCTAAAGTAGTTTCACACTGCCCCCCCACCCCTACTCTTTTAGGAATTCAGGGCCTCTGAACTGCTTCGAAGTGGACTGGACAGATCCAAATACCTTTTGGTGAAAGAAGCCAAAATTATTGCCATGACCTGTACTCATGCTGCCTTAAAACGACATGATTTAGTCAAGTTAGGTTTCAAGGTAAAGATTTATATTTTAGTTCCTTGGTGTATCATTTGTTCAGTTGTTAGTTGTTTTTTTTTAAATGTAAGTCATTTCCCTTGGAGATTGACTCACCTCTTATTGTAGTTTGCATTTATAATTACTTTAAAATGTCTCTTAAAACTGATGAAAACTATATTTATGTGATTAGTGAACTCTAAATGTATTTTTTCTAAGTAATATGTCCATTAAATAACATTATAACCATATGATTATCTAACCAAATTCTAATACTTGTTAGGTTAGATCAATATATTTTCCCTATGTGAAAAAATCTCTGAACAAAACTAAAAGCTATAAAAATAACACCTGGCACCCTGCCAGGTGGCTCAGTTAGTTGGAGCATCATGCCATACACCAAAATTTGCAGGTTCAATCCCTAGTTGGGCACATACAGGAGGCAACTGATGAATGTTTCTCTCTCACATCATTGTTTCTCCCTCTTCCTGCCTCCCTCCCTTTCTTTCCCTCTAAAACCAATAAACATATCCTGGGGTAAGCATTAAAATAAATAGGTAGGTAGGTAGATAGATAGATAGATAGATATCATTTGGCGATGTTTTTTATCTGTTAAACATCTATATGCTTGCATTGTTCATGTTTCAAGCACACATTCAGTCCCAGTTATTTGTTCATTCAATAAATAAAAGCCTTCTGTGTGAGGATATGCAATACTCTTATTGTGACTGCAAAGATGAGATAGTAAATGACTTAATTACATGATAAAGACCAGAGAGCTAAAGAGCATAATATAGCCTATGATAGCCTATAGCCTATAGCTCAATTGAAATGGAATGTAATAATTGAGCAGTAAATGTGAATTTGCAGACTCCGTGATTTTGCTAATGATACTGACCTAAACCCTGATTTTAATGCACGTCATGTAACTATTCTACAACTGGTTTATCTGTGCTTGTTTAAAATAGGGTTAATGTAGTGGGTTGAATTAAGAGTTGGAAAAGCATTTGTTGTTGATGAAAGTAACTGACAATTTTTTACTATTACACACTCACTGAAAGATAGGTGCTAAATAAATCCAAGGTGACAGAATTGTTCTTGGATGAAGGGCTCCTCAGTTCTAAGGTAGGACAAATGTGATGATTTATTAAAGGGTAGTGTGAAGTTCCCTCTTGCAAATTATTAGTGAGAATTTTTCACCTAAATATTTTATTCTTGGAGCTGGCATAAGATATGCTTTGAATTTGATATGAAATCATATTAGTTCAGTAACAAGGGGAAATGATGCATGTTAAAATTAGCATGTTATACTTTCATGCAGTCTTTCGTATTCATATTTGAAAAAATATTACTTGTAGCTTGTCATAGTTTTATTAATCATTTTCCTCACTTACATTGTTCTACACATCTAAAGATAGCGTGAGTGCTTGATTGATAGTGTCTCTTAGATTTTTTATGTTTTTAATTTTAAAGTTTTATTTTTATACAACTTATACCTGTATCTGGTTTAAGAGCTTAACAACCTTGTAGATCTACTTAAAATTTTAAAAGGCAATCCCCTACTCTCTAATCCTCCCCAATTATTTAATCTTTCAACTCTTAGTATTTCCTTTGATATTTTAATCTATATTAGTAAAGAATATTAAATTTCCATTTTAGGCCTTGTCTTTTGACTCTGTGTTGTCACAAGGAGACATGCATGCACATTTGTGGGCTTTCTCCTTCTTAATATTCCCAGTATAGTATGGCATGATTTTGCTTTGTGACTAAAATCTGCCCTTTTAAAAGCAAAAAATATATACACATATATATACATACACACACACACACACACACACACACACAAACATATGTATATTCATAAGTTAAATTGCATTGTGTTTTCAGAGTTTTCCAGAAAGCAGGCTCTTTAAGCTGTCTTCTTGGAGTTTCTCCTGATCTCTTGCGTGGTGTATCTATTATGCTGAGAGCCCATGCAGGGACTTCTGTAAAAATGTGTCTTTTTGGACTCCTCCTTCAGAGCTCACACCAGGATGACATAACTATCCCCCTACCTTCCACTTCCCCAGAAAACAAAATAAGAGGAGAAAACCTTAAAGACAGGAAACAAAGGAATTCTAATAATGTATTTGCGAGATTCTCAAAGAAGGTATTTTACCAGTTAAACAAGGAGTAAGATACACTAAGTAGCCATCAGAATTAGAAGTAGAGGGGAAAGGTAAAACATGTTGAGAAGTGACAAAAAAGAGAGTTAAGCAGATAAAAGAGAAATAATCATCAAAGAAAGAATGAAATCTCATGTGGGAGAAAGGTTTTTTTTTTATTATTTTACAACTGCGCAGTGCCTAACATTACTATAAACTGGGCTAGTGAGAGGATGCAGGTATCAAACAGATAAACACACAGAATTACAAATTGTGATGTTCTGTGAGGCAAAGAAAAATAATATTTGGAAACCCATTTTAGATTGGGAGATCAAAGAAGGCTTAATACAGTGGGGTTTAACCTGATATTTTAAGAATGAGAAAGAGCCAGGCAAGTACAGAGAGAATAGCATGTGCAGAGGGCCAGAGGCAGGAATGGTTTTGCCATTTCTGAGAAAATGAAATAGTTCAACTTGGCTGAAGCTTAATAAGGAGAATGACAGATAAAGAAGAGGAAAGCAGGGTCCAGGTTGACTGTAGATAGGCCCTAAGTTAATACATCTGTTGCAGGCCACTTTAAGGGTTTTTTTGTCCTAGGACAGTTGGAAGCCAATGACAGTTTGACACCAGGGAGGGTAAGTGATTAGATGGCTGCTGCATCAGTGATTTACGGGGTGCAAGACAGGAAGTGGGGGGACTGGTAAAAAGGTGGCTTGCAGTAGTCAGAGTAGTGGCTTAAACTAGAGTGATAGGCGTGGTAGAAATGGAGAAAAATTAATAGATTCAAGAGGGAGGTTTTGAAGGTAAAGTTTACTTTGGTGATAATTGAGCAGTAAGTGTGAATTTTCAGCCCCTGCCTCTTGCACACCCTCTACTGGGGGCCTGGCCAGCAACCCAGGCATGTGCCCTGACTGGGAATGAAATTGGCAACCCTTTGGTTTGCAGGCCGGGATTCAGTCCACTGAGCCACACCAGCCAGGGCTGCTTTTTCACTTGTTTGTTTTTGTGTGGTGGTTGTGGTTATGACATGAGTTGTTTGACTTTCAAGCTGTCTTTGATGAGCTTTCCCATTTCTCCTTTTCTCAGTATGACAACATTTTAATGGAGGAGGCTGCTCAGATTCTGGAGATCGAGACTTTTATACCTCTTCTTCTACAGGTAAGATACTGAGATCTGAGACAATGCAAAGTTTGAAGAGTTCTCATGGGCCGCATCAGAAAGCTAGATAATTTGGGGGGTGCTGATTGCCATAAGTATGTATTTTCCCTAACATCATTATGTTTGATATTCTATTTTAAGCTTGTAAACTTCCTTTAATCTATTCACTGGCTATTTAGTAGTCTGTGTTGCTTCTGGGAGTACTATTTAAAAATTCATAGTTTAAGTTTTGAAAAGAGTAATTTTAATCAAGAAAATTGCATTTTTATGCAGTTTGGATGGAAGATAAGCTATATTTTCATCTCTTTTAGAGTTGTTTTTAGAATTATTTTTGATGCTTACTGAGTACATTGCTTTCTTTATTTTATGCCTAAATTTTTTTAAGCTGCATGATGATGTTTAAGTATGTTTCTTATTGTACAATAGTCTTTACTGTGTAAGCATTAAAAACAAAATGTGGAATTCCCAATTTAAGAATAAAGACTGCTCTAACTTACAGATACACTGGATTCCAAAAGTAGTTTTACAAGCCAAGTTATTTGGGACTTGAAATGTGTTTTATCAGGATATATTTCAAGGAATAAGAAGACACACAGAGTAGGAAATTGAAATAGTGTAAGAAATTTAGAAAGGTGTAATTTTTAGTGCTGGGGGTGGGTTCAGAACTGGCTGTCTGCACAGTTGTGACACGGGGTGTTTACTCGGACAGCTTTCTCTTTCCCTGTGTGCTCTCTTTCCTGAATTCTGACCCAAGCCTCCCAGACCCCTTTGGATGACCCCACCTATTAAAATGGGGCACTCATTGCTTGCCACCTCAGTCCCCCTTCCTCACACTGACAGCCAAGAGCAGCGGTGCCCATACTGGGTTCACAGGTCATTCCATAATTTGCCAGGTTCTGCTCTGGAGCTGGTGAGTATGAAGAATTAGTAAGCTAATGAAGCCATTTTGTGACTAGCAAGAATCTTGTGCAATAAATTGGAAACTAGTAGGGTAGTACATCAATTAGAATATTTTGCCAGTTCGTCACTTGTCTTTTCTAGAATCCTCAGGATGGTTTCAGCCGACTGAAAAGATGGATTATGATTGGGGATCATCACCAGTTACCTCCAGTCATTAAGAACATGGCCTTTCAAAAGTATTCAAACATGGAGCAATCTCTCTTTACTCGCTTTGTCCGAATTGGAGTTCCTACTGTGGACCTCGATGCCCAAGGGAGAGCCAGAGCAAGGTAAGGAGGTTGGGGGAGGAGAGGGGGTTACTCCAATCTATGGACATCGATTCCATAATGCAAGTGTATGAAAACGCTTTCTATATAAACTCAGCACTCCCTGTTGTCCAGGAACTGGCCATCTAAATACCTGAAAGCACCTCTATTGCCTTTGACATGGAGTGTGAATTAACCAAGTTACTTTTTCCACTGGCCCTTCTTTTTATGCCCCCAGAAGATATAGAGTTAGTATCATTTTGAAATATAAGCCCTGGCTGGCGTAGCTCAGTGGATTGAGTGTGGGCTGCAAACCAAAGTGTCGCAGGTTCAATTCCCAGTCGGTACATGCTGGTTTGCAGGCCATTACCCCCAGCAACTGCACATTGATGTTTCTCTCTCTCTCTCTTTCTCCCTCCCTTCCCTCTCTAAGAAATAGATAAATAAAATCTTAAAAAAATATATAAAGCAAAAAGTAAGCAAGAGGAGAACACCCAATTCTTGCTTCATAGAGTGTACAGGGCCTATCTCATAGTTATCTCAAGTTTCCCTCAATTTATAGAAGTTTCCTTGCTGTTTAAATTTCAGTGGAGATAGCGTTTACCTTAGAGAACACAGTGGAGCTGACATTTCTGTAATATCATCTACCTTCTGATCTGGTTAGTTGAAGTAGGGAGGCAAAGGTTGAAGAAGCGTTACTACTAGGAAGATAAGCACAGAATGGGTGCCTTGAGAATGAACAGGAGGAGCACAGTCTCTTAGAAATGCTCTTAGGTACATTAAAGGGGATTTCACCTTTCTGATGTTTCCTGTTGGGGGGGCTTTGCCTTTGGAAAGCTTGTGCAACCTCTACAACTGGCGATACAAGAAACTAGGCAACTTACCCCATGTGCAGCTGTTGCCGGAGTTTAGTACAGCGAATGCTGGCCTGCTGTATGACTTCCAGCTCATCAACGTCGAAGACTTCCAGGGAGTAGGAGAGTCTGAACCTAATCCTTACTTTTATCAGGTAAGAAGAAAACATGAAAGTTTAGGTTTACTTTGCAAATGCTGGGCTGGATTACTACCTAGATCAGTTATACAGAACTACTCGACTAGTCTTTGAATAAAGGATGTTAGATTCCCTCCATACAGACAACACAAAAAATTTAATTTCAGTTGGGTTGAAGATGCATACTCAAAAGAAGCTATAAGCGAACGTTCTAGAAAGAAGAAAATATTGATGAATATATAATGTTCTGGTGAGAAAGGTCTTATTAACTAAGCTTGTTACCAAAAGCAAAAATGATAAAGAAAAATACTAGTTTGAGAAAAATTTATTTTCAGTATTTAACAAACAGTGCAGTGAGGTCTGAATGTATATAGAACTCTTATAAATCACTCTTTAAAAAAATCAGTGCCCCAACAGAAAAATACAAAAAGGACAAGAATATGTAATTCATACACACAGGAAAATATAGATTTATAGCAAGCATAAGTCACTGGAACATGTTTTCAGCTCTACAGGGGTAGATTTGGGGAAGTTTTATACTCACGCAAAACTAGTAGGAAAGTAATTGGGTAGACAGATTGTCAGTATGTATTAAAAGCACAATGTTCTCACTTCTAGGAATTCATCCTTTAAAAAATGAGATGAATTTTTCCAAAGACTGGTATGCTAAAATGCTTATTTTTTTCTTTTACTACAAGTTATTTTGGAAATGAGAAATGACCTGAATAATCATATTGTTACCTATTCTATGTAATGAAATACTGAATCACCACAAAGAATGATGACATTATAACTTGGTTTACTAACAGGAGAAATGTTTATGCTATATCAAATGAAAAAAATCAAATTGAAGTGTATCTATAGTGACCCATTTTATTTTTTAAAAGAAACAGAAAAACACATATAGAAAAAATATATGCTGATAATCTATACAAAAATATCTGGCAGTGTATACACCAAAAGATTTCTTTTACCTGTGTTAGAGTTGATGCTTAGATAAATGTAGTTTGCTATCGATAAAAAAAATCAGTAAGATTTACAGTCATGTGACTTCTTTTCCCTCCTGTCCTCCAAAGAACTAGAAAATTTAAGAGAGAGCTCAGGCTGTGTGAGCATCACCAGAATAAAAATGATTTTTCTGAAGGTCTCCCTGTACTTTCCATGTGTCCTTGACATGAAATCCAGTTTTTTGTCTTTCCTTTTTGATTGTCATGTTATGCTTATATTCTCATTTTACTTTCTTCCCTCATCTCATATTCCAATTTAGTCTATACTGAACTGGACTAAATAGGCTTGTGTATGCTTCCTGACTTTCAAGTTCAGAGAAGCCTTGGTTTTAAACTCAACCTCACCGATCTTGGACCAGTCTCTCACATCACAGTAAGCCAGACTGACCAGTTTGGAGCCACATCCTCTGTCCACCTAAAGTGGTCTGGTAGAGGTGGCAGACATAAGAGAACAAATATAAAACACACAAAAAATACTATGAAGTAGAAAGAAGAAGGAAAAACATTGTGTGAAATTGGAGAGTCAACTACAGTAGTGCTAGATATATATGCTTTTAGACTGGGTTTTATATTGCCTTCTAAGACAGGTACCTCACCCATTTATGTCAGTTTCTGTCCATAACATGGGTAATCATAGTCCCAGTACACTGTAGCAGGACATTTCTGATCTGTGTACTGTAACCATTGTGGTCCCAGAAATGTGAAGTCTTCAGGTTGGTAACTTTTATTTTATGATAATGCATATATTACAATTTATTGCAAATGTCAAACAGTAATATTTACATTATTCTATGTTTATTATCAATATCATTCTAGGATAAGGTTATCCGTCGGTTTTACATAAGATGTTCACTTGTCCAAATTATTTACCTCTTCACCTCTTCAAGAGTGATAAATGAACAAACTGTGCTAGTGAACCATTGTCTCTATAAAATTAAAATAAAAGGACATAAACGCTCAACCCAATTATGTTTCATTACAGAATCTCGGAGAGGCAGAGTATGTAGTGGCTCTCTTCATGTACATGTGTTTACTTGGTTACCCTGCTGACAAGATCAGTATCCTAACAACTTATAACGGGCAAAAGCATCTTATTCGTGACATTATCAATAGACGATGTGGGAGCAATCCATTGATTGGAAGACCAAATAAGGTAATTTTATGAATATAATACATATGTTCTCTTATTCATGATTTTGGTAAGATTGAAAGATTTATATTTATTATGAGTTATTTATATCATTCCACTTTGTCTTTTTGTTATCTCCTTTTAAATCATGAGAAAATGCAAGTAATAGGAACTATAAGTAATTCTCTGACAATCCTATCTGACATTGTTATTGGTCTGCTTTGAACTTCTGTCTCGGCTGCCACACTGAAGGTTTTTATTGACAGTCATCAGAAGCAAATGTGTCTAAAATCTTTTGTTGGCAAAATGATGGATAACAATATATTATTTAGGCACTGTTAGAGTAGAAGTAGGAGTAGAAGATGTATCACTTTTTGTTTTGTTTGCAAAGGTGTATTCTGCAATGCCTCTTACTCTGTGTGTATAGCGGAGTGTTTTTTCTTGAAGATAAAGGAAAATAGCAAAGTGAATCCAGATAAAGGATTTTTATAAAGTTTTTTTTTAAATTATGTGTAATATAGGCACAGTTATTTAAAGTTAATAAATTTTTATTTAAGGAATTTCACGTTTTGATTCCACAAAATCACATGTAACTTGTATCATATTGTATTGGACAGTGCTGATCTAGGCAATGAACATAAGTTAAAGTTAATAAAATGTTCCCAATAGACTGGATTCTTGCAATGTAGCCAAGAAAACTTAGTGGCAATAGTGTTTTGTGGTCATGTCCATAGCAAATGAGAAACCGCTAGACCTAGGATTTTTTTATGTTTTTATTTTGTATGTGGTTTGATGGAGTAATACTACATAAAAGTGAATATGCTGGATTTTATCAATAAAAGGTGGAAAATTTAAAAGAATGATGGAACATATATTAATAATGATGGAATTAGGGCTTTGGTTGTGAACATGGCTGTATAAAAACTCTTTCACCTTTTCTTGGAAATAACCCAAAAGTAAGAGGGAAATGGGAGGAAGAGAAGACGAACCCCATTTTTCATGAGATGACACAGTATGGTGACTAAAATCATGAAGGAATTGTGGGAAGAAGAGAATGGAGTGGGCTAGTTTCTAAAGGCCAGCAAAGTACACCTCCTGCAGATGAGTGGAGTACTCTGAAGTGTAAGAGCCACATCCCAGTATCAGTAGTGGGTGCAGATTGGGGTGAGCAGAAGACTTCTGGGTCTCAGTTGGTTCAGAGAAGCCTGCAGGTGAGCTACATTTTCAATAGCTTTATTTTCAAATAGCTGTATTTGCAAATAGACTGTCTCTGTAGTTGCAGAATAAAAGAGAACCTTCTGTTGTGAAAACCACCCAGCATTTAGAAAACAGTCCTGCTCACCCCAACCTAATATCTTAATCAGTGATGAAATAGTGGTGAAAAGGAAACTAGCACAAGCTTGATGTATACGGGGGCGGGGAACAGGTAAAGAGCTTCAGAACATACTAATTGACAAGATACATGTTCTAGAAAACATGTTGGCCTGGAACATGAAAATTTTGAATACACATTTGGCTTTGAATTTTAAAACACTTAATGAAATAACCGTATCTGTGACAGAGCTACAAAGTAGAGAAATTGAAGAATTCAGGAAGAGTCAAAATGTGAACTAGAAGAAAATAAAACAAAATCATAGAAATGAAGACAAAATCAAAAGCACTGCAGTGAGGAATTGGCACGATAAAACACTCCCTACGGGATGTAGAGAATGAAAATGAGAAGCCAGTAACTTTGAAATGTAGGAAGTTTAGAAATAGAAGGTCCTCAATACCTGAGTTATTTTATTTATAAGTAACAGAAAAACTTAAATAATAAAGAAAGTTTCTCTTTCCCATAGCAAGATGAAAGTAGCATGGCTCCAGGGTGGGGTTGCAGTGACCCAGTGCTGTTCTCAAAGACCAGGGTTCATCTCCTCCTCTGGCCCCACCATTCTCAGTTTGTGAGCCCAGTTCTCAGACAAGGTCTCCATGGGGTCAGGATGGCAGCAAAACTTCCTAGCAATACTGCCACATGCAGGAGCAAAGGACTTGTATCTAGAACATAAGGACTTCTGTCAATGTAAAACTCATTGTTAAATGATGAAAACCCAGTACTAAATTGGCAAATGTATTGAACAGACGTTTCACACAAGAAAACATACAAATGTCCAATAAGCCCGTGAAACAGTGCCTACCATCGTTTGTTGTCAGGGAAATGCAAATTGAAACTATTATAATGTACCACTACATGCCCAAGAGAAAGACTAAAATTAGAAAGATTGACCATAGTAAGTGTTGACAAGGGTGTGGAGCAACTGGAATTCTGGAACTGGAACCTGGCTGGTGAATGTGTAAAGTGATACCACAACTTTGAAAAAGAGTCTGCCAGTTTCTTATAAAGTTACACACACCCTTTCCATATAGCTCAGCAATTTCACTTTTAGATTTTATCCAACTGCAGTGAAAACATGACACAAAAATATTTATACAAGATTTCTCATTGCAGTTACATTCAAGATAGCCCCAAACTAGAGACAACCCAAATGCCATGAACAAGTGAATGGGTAAACAAATTGTAACATGCATTCAGTGGAATACTAATCAGTGGTTAAAAAACAAAAAAAAAACAAAAAAAAACATGAACTTTTAATGTACACAAACATGGATGAACCTCAGGAACACTACACTGAGTGAAAGAAGTTAGACAAAGAATATGTAATTTATTATTCCATTTTTATGGAATTCTAGAATTAGGGGGGGACTGTAGTGACAGAAAGCAGATCAGTGGCTGTCCAGGGTTGGGGGCATGCAGATTTGATGACAAAGGGACTGAGGTCTTGGAAACTTTGGTTGTGGCAGTGGTTGTATAAGGGTATGTGTTGTCGTCCAGTTGTGCACTGAACGTGAGTGTATTTTACTGTGTGTAAATTATACCTCTGCAAACCTGGGTTAAAAATAAGGGTTCACTTTCTAAAGGTAGGACCATGACTGTAATCTATGCAGGATAAGCATTTAAACTTTTTGTTGAATTAATGAAAAAGAGATAAATGCCTGAGCACCAACACTAGACCAAAAGCTCCCTGAATCTTCTTATTCATACATGTATTTTCAAACTGAACAAGAAGTACTATGAAGACTACTTGTGTGTTTTTTGTCAGAGGAAGACTTTAGATGAGAACTGAAATGTGTTAAGTAACTGAGCAAACTAAGTTACACAGACAGGCGTCAAACCGGGAGACCATAAGCTAGGTAATAAGCTAAATACGGTCCCTGCTTTGTGGGCTTGCCTGGTCTAGTAGGGGAGGACCGTCAGTTATTCGGCCGGCAGCACAGGGGAGATGAGTACCACAGTGTGAATAACATGGGGACATGGCCCAACCTGGTGACCGTGGCTCCAGATCTCAGGTAGTGTTTGTTGGCTGGTCCTTTGAATGCCAAGAATACGGTCATGCTCGTTCAGGGACTGATTAAGAGTCTCATTGTTCAAAACATGTCATATTCTCCATTTTTTCTTCCTAGGTGACAACTGTTGACAGATTCCAAGGTCAACAGAATGATTATATTCTCCTTTCTCTAGTACGAACCAGGGCAGTGGGCCATCTGAGGTACGTAAGGAAACACTGTCATAATATTACTGAACTTTACTATCTGCTTCAATCTTAAACTTCTGTGGCTAAGTAGTTTTACTTTTTTTAAGTTTAAGGTATAATTAATTGTTAGGGCAGCTTTTGATACTGTATGTTGGAATGTAACAATATCAGATTCAAACCATCACATTGCGTCTAAATTTTTTGAATCTTAAATGTTTTAGTAGTTTAAACTTTTTTAGTCTTCAGTAAAACTCAGAAATAGCACTTTATCATAAAATCTTAATATATATTCTATATCTGTTGGATACTTACTACCAGAAATTAAAGGAAATGAAGTGGTTCAAAAGTCTCTTCTGAGTGGGTTTTTCACCCCACAGGGTTTCTGATGTTTCTCCACAGTCTCTCAGCTTCAGTGTTAGAGGATAAAGGGGCCATTTGTTCTCCCGGGATTAAGAATTGTCAAAACAAACAGTAATCTATTTTTGTCATTTGTCGTGATGTATTTATGTGCTAGAGATTTGTAGGAATAATATCTTCTTATTACAAAACAGCTGTTTAGTTTTATATAAACCTTCATCTCTCATGACTTAATAGCAAAACTATATGGAGAGTTCATTTTATTATTTTATTTGGTAGATATAAAAAGAAAATTCTCCAAGCTCTCATAATGTTACCATTAAGTCGAGATCTGATTGGAGCTTAGCCCAGTGATCAGGTTCCATTAGACTGATAACTTTTATGTAAGAGTAAGCAAAGATAGGATGATTCAAGAGACTGTTTTAAGACAATAACGTTTTAAAGCACAGTTTATTTTTGCTTATTTCTTTAAGTGTCAAGCATATATTTGGAGTCTAACCTTTCTAAAAAGCAGTTCCTTTCCTATGGTGAGATTTATAGCTAGCTACTGTCTGACTGGGGCATTATTAGGATTTACATAATTAAATCTCTGGAAAACTCACAGTGTGAGTACTTGAAGACTGCTTTCTTCTCCTCCCCACCTTTTTCTTGCCCTGTGGGCCTTTGTCTTTTCCAGATCCCCATGAGTTTAGTTCTGTGCTTTTCTTGGCCTGAATTTTCTGGAAACTTAAAAAAAAAAAGATGGTAAAATGCTTATTATAAATGAAGGGTTAAAAAAGAACCTGATTTCATATTGTCATACATATCAAGATTTTCTGAGCAAAAATACTATTTTTCATGTAATCAATCTTCTTTGTATTCACCAAAATTTGCTCTTGAATATCCAACTTCTTCTTGGCGGGATGGGGGCAATGCAGGTGATGGTTCAGGTGTTGTTGAAGTATGTAGGGGATGTGTCAGTTTAGCCATCACTGTTACATCCAACTACCCAGATTCCTTACCCAAATTGCTTAGGTGCCTTAGCTAGAACTTCATCAAACTTTTCATAGAATATTTTGTTTTACAGAGATCATCTTTCGTATCTTTCCTTTTATTTTATTTTGTTTCTGAAATTTTAAGAGACCAAGAAAACCTACTTTCTTTCATCTCTCTCTTAAATAATAGCTTTATTGAGATATAATTCATACAGTACAGGTCACGTAGTGTGTCTAAGTCGGTGGGTGTTAGTGTATGCATAGAGCTGTGCAGCCATCTTCAGAGTCAGTGTTGGAACATTTCCGCCACCCCAGCGAGAAACTCCGCCATTACAGCAGGCACCCCGCCTTCTCTCTCTCTCCTTAGGGCCTCGGCAACCACTGTTCTCCTTCCCGTCTCTGTAGATTTGCCTATTCTAGGCACCTTGTATAAGTGGAATCACTTGGCATAATAACGCTCTTTATGGTTTAGGGCTCTTTCATGTTGTACCATGTATGAATACTTCGTTCCTTTTTATTGCCAAATAATATTCCATTGTGTGGATATATCACATTTCATTTTGCATTTATCAGTCATTGGATATCTGGGTTTGTTTGTTTTTTAACTTTGTGGCTATTATAAATAATACTGCTGTAAACGTTCATGTATGAGTTTTTGTATAGACATGGTTTTCATTCCCTTGGGTCTGATTACCTAGGCCATAAGTAACTAACTCTTTTAGTTTTCCAGTGCCTGTCATATTTCTTTTGCTCACATCTTTTTCATCCAGGGTAAGTTCGGGTGATTGTGCAGGAGCCAGGCTATTCAGCTTTTAGTTCCAGAGACCTGACTTAGGATTCTGTGCACTCTTTAGAAGCAGAGTAATGAACATTTCTACTCTCTTTTCTAGCATTCATTGTTCTTGCCCACACTTGATTTGAGTAGCCCAAGTACCAACAGAAATGCCTGGGACTTGCTCCTTGCAAAGCAGTGAAACTGTAACTGTTTTGTGTTGTGTCTTTGTAAGGGGTTCTATCAGAATGCTGGTTTGTTGACCAGTGCTGTTTCTGTCCGGTCGTGTTCTAGGGATTATGAAAAAAGAGGGTAATTCTTACTGCCCTGAGTTCAAGATACATTTCCAAGGAACCCTGTCTACTCATTTATTTTTTTGCCTGGTAAATTGTCATGTTCACGGTGTTTGGTCATTCATTTAACAAACACTTTGAAATTGATCTATTATTTGGTAATGTGCTTATAGAAGTAATTGTAATATTTATAATCTCTGCCCTCGTGAAGCTTAGAGTCCACATAGGGATATATTAAGCATATCCCCAGAAGATACCTGCATTTGAATCTGTAGAAAACTGTAGTCTGACTGTCCTCATGTGCAGTTGGGTCAGTTCAGTATCACTGCAAGAGCACTGTGTCTGTGCTCTGCCCAGAGGTGCAGAGCCTTCTCCACAGGAAGGGGAGAACTGAACGTTGCCACAGTTGTTACCATGGAAACAACAGTTTGCATCCTGCTTCTACCACTATCATCCTTTTTTCCCTGACAGCATTGTTTTAACTATACTTTCCTTCATAGTGTTGTGTGAGAAGTCCAAATGCCAGGTATTTCTGGCCTTGTATACCTAGTTACCAGTGTGGGAGCCACCCACCTGTAGCCTGACCCCTTGGAGGCCTGAGGAAGTGTAGGGAAAATAAAAAGTTGGGTTTGCAGTAACCCAGAAGATAATATTTCTTTCTGACTTCCGTGTGTCACAAATGTAGAAATTCCTCAAAATGCTACTGCAAAGGGATATGTTTTCTTCTACCTAAATGAACCTCTCGTAGTTTTGTAAGGGGGTGGGAAGTAGGTATCCCTGGTTATTATGTGTTCTTTGTAATGTTTGATCTCTATAGCAGTCTAATATTTACATTCACAAAAGTTGTCTTTTTTGTAGAATACTCACAAATTCAAATAGCCTCCTAAGAACATCTCAAGAAAATGGACTCTTTTCTGTATTTGAAACCAAAATGTGTTTTTCTTACTAAAAACACATAGTAATAGTAACATGAAGTTAGACTTAATAAATAGCCCTCCTTTTATAAATTTACTTGATTCAAATAAAGTTTTAAAAACATATATTTCCTTTAAAAGATAAAGAAAACTGGCATAATTTATTAGTCACATGTATAGTTGTATCATTCAATTTATCCATTTTTATTACTTTTTATGTGAACATTGAATACTTACTGTAGTCCAGGTATTGAGCCTAGGTACTGGAGTAAATACATGAGTAAGGCATGGTATTATGTAATGTTGTATCATATCATTATACTATGTGTTTATATTTGTAATTATTATTACAATAAGTATAAAACAATGTGGTGAGAATTCTCTGGGAAGTAAAATTTGATTTTGAAAAGTCAGAATTTGGCAGGAAAGAGGAAGGGTTGGTTCAGATTGATTTAATAGTGGTGACTCAGAACTGAACCATAATACGAATATGGTTACTGAGATCTTTTTAATCATGCATTGGTTATTTTATGATTCCCCACCATGCCTTCCCCCCAAAAAATAACCACTGTAGAGATTAGTAATAAAGCATTAACTTTGTACTCAGTTCACTGGTCACATAACATTGATTAATTTAATGTTTGCTCTGTTAAGTTTTTTAAAAATTTAACTTTTTATTGACACAGCTTAACAGGAATAGTTCATGAAATGTGTAAGAAAAAACTGCATAAGTAACATTATTAATCTTGATATGGTAATTAATTTTGTTTATTTTCCAAAGGGATGTCCGTCGCTTAGTGGTGGCCATGTCTAGAGCAAGACTTGGACTTTATATCTTCGCCAGAGTATCCCTTTTCCAAAACTGTTTTGAACTAACTCCAGCTTTCAGCCAGCTCACGGCCCGCCCACTTCATTTGCATATAATTCCAACAGAACCTTTCCCAACCACTAGAAAGGTAAGACTTCTTTATCCATTGCATAGATGACCCCATTAGCAAGGAACATCATCAAAAAGTTCACCAATCACTGGCTGCGAGTGCTGCTTGCATTAAGGAACTTAATTAGATTTTCTATGTAAGAATAATGTATGCTAGCATTTATTGAGTACTCACGACATTATCAAGCAATTAGTTCTTTATAAACATGCTCTCGTTTCATCTCAGTAACAGCCCTGTTCAGTAGGGCTGTTTTCTTATTAACCCAACTTACATATGCAAAAATGGAGAATTAGAGAAAGTAATAAATGGTGGGACTTTATAAACATTTTATAATTGAGTGTAAATAGCAAAGTTGTTTATCTTTATTTAGCACAGTTTAGGAAGAAGTGCAAATTTTGCATTTTCTTCATTTGCTTTACCCACAATGATAGAGCGCTGTTTCTCAGATTGCTGTCAGAAGCCGCCCTGTTAGAATCACCTCCTTCTGTCTCAGACTTACTGAATCTGAACCTCTGGGGGCTGGAGCCCAGGCCTCTGTGAGCGAACATGCTCCCCCAGGTGGTTCCAGTGAACACCACCAAGCTCACACTTTAGACTACTCTTTGCCAGTGTTTTTGACTATGTAGTTTATTAGTAAAAATTCCTTTTGAATCTTCACCTTCATGACTGACAGTCTAGATACTGTTAGCTTCTTACTGTAAATGTCAGTTTATTTTTTTAGAAAAACATAAATAGGAAGACTAGTTTTAATATTTTCTTTCTGAATAATCTTGAGAATTGTCTTTGGAGCATATGTAGTATTAGAGACCGTTACTTTAACCATATTGATTTTTCTCTCTCATTTCATTGCACATCTCTTTCTTCTGCATTAGTTAGTAGACCAAAGCTCATATCCTACTCACCAGCCTGAAATTGTATTAAAAGCTACTGACTCTTAGTTCCCCCCAGTCTCTATATTTTCTAAATTTAAATTGAATCATTCTTTTTCATACTTTATTGGAATCTCACACTTACATCTTTATGTCCTCTAAACCCTAATAGTGTTTATACATAAAAGGGAGACATGGCCTTTTAATGGAATGTTATTTTCTAGTGTTTTTCACTTTATATTTAACTTTCTGTTTGCCTTCTTCTAGAACGGGGAAAGACCATCTCACGAAGTACAGATAATAAAGAATATGCCCCAAATGGCGAACTTTGTGTACAACATGTACATGCATTTGATACAGACCACACATCATTACCATCAGGTGAGTTGTCTCAGAACTGACTCTTGTTTTTCTAGAAGAATCTTTTTTGTTTCAGGATAAACCTTTTTTTTTTTAAACTTAAGTATAGTTGGTGTAAATATTATATTAGTTATACTAATTTCAGGTGTACAGTATAGTGACTTGGCATTTTTACACCTCACGGTGTGATCACCCCACCAGTTCTGGTACCTGTTTGTCCCTGTTCCACCTTTCCGCAGTGTGTTGACACTGTGCCCCTGCACGTCGGAGTGAATCTTTAAATACTTGATTCCTTGCAGAAGACCAACCAGATCAAAGTGGGCTGTCATTATTCATGCAACATCCATGCTTTCCAAACATTTTTATGTAGATATGATTTGGCATAAAATAAATTCTACATATTTAAAGTATATAATTTGATATGTTCTGACATATAGAAATGATAGATAGATAGATAGATAGACAGACAGACAGACAGACAGACACACAAACCGACCTATGAAACCATCTTCACAATCAAGATAATGGACATATTATCCCCCAAAGTTTTCTCATGCTCCTTGGTAATCTCTCTTATTTTTCACTGGTCCCTCTCCCACCTTTTCCAGGCTCCAGGCTCAGCATCTAGAAATCTAGAGCTGCTCCGGTGCTTGAGGGGACCGAAGGCTTGTACCCTCCTGCTCCCTTCCTCCCAGGGCTTTGTCCCACAGCTGGGTTTCTCCCCACCCCTCACAGGGCTCCTTGACTGAAGTTGGCTCTTCTTGAGTGGGTGTCCCAATCACTCCTAGTCAGCCAGTGTTTTTCCAGGTGTGACAGCAAATACCTTTGCTAAAAAATTGAAGTTTTTTTTTATTATTTTCCTCTCTAAAGATATGGCATATATTTTGATCATTATTTGTGATACCTGTGTTGGCATATTCTTGGAGTCAGCAAAATCTAGGCCTTTGTCATCAGACCTGTTTCATCTGTGATACAAAGTGGCCAGCAGTGTTGTCGAGAAGACTAGAGTAAACATTTATTAGTATTTATTAGAAGATATGTGAGAGCTTAACCTCATAGGCCAATGTTTTTTCACTTGAATTAGTTCAGAGATATTTTCTTTTTTTTTATTAGACTTTATTACAGCTACCACCTGCTATGGTAGAAGAAGGTGAAGAAGTTCAGAGTCAGGAGACAGAATTGGAAACAGAAGAAGAGGGCATGCCTGCGCAAGCTGACGTACCCAGTCCAACAGATGCCAGCTCTGGTCCAGAAACATTTGCCTCTCCACCTGATAGCACCCCCAGTCAGCCTGACACCACCGCCGATCAGACAGGAGCTGGTTCCAGTCCTGACATCACCTGTGCTGCATCTGAGGCCCCTGCTGCTGGGGCGGGACCTGAGGCTGTGCCAGCAGAGGCTAAAGGTTGTGCAGATGCCACACCTGCCCCAGAGGAGACCAAATAGCCACTTGCTTACCTTTTTGAGGGAGACATTTCATTTGCAAAGTCAAAGTAAAGTTACTTTTTGTATTTTATATTTGCTTTTGCCATTTTGAAGCTAATAATTAATGTTCATTCCTTATTTTTGTTAATTGATCAGTGCCCTTCTTGGATATATTTGTAAAAAGTGTATGTGTATGAACAACACCAATTTCATTTGTTCCATCGGAAGGTAAAATAATCGTTCCTTTGACATTATTCTCATTAACTGAGTGTATCTGTCATCATACCTACATTAAAATAACTTTTTATAGAATATGTAAGGCATACATTACATTTTTAGTGAACTTCAATAAGGAAACAGATAGAACATACTGGAAATAATAAGTGCCCCTAAGCAAGTGTTGAAACTGGGGAGGAAACGGTTTCTTCTCTCATAGTACCAGATGCTCAAGTTGTCTTTTTTATAACCTTTCCTTCTTGAATATAAAGGCATTAACAGCCATAAGATATAGGTTTTTCAAATCCATCAAAGAGGTTACATGTATTTCCTTCCCCAAAATGTCATAATCTGTCAGAATCACCTAGGGTGTCTCTTCTTGGGGTCACTCCAGAGCTAATGAATCAGAATCTCAGGATCAGGGCCCAGGAATCTGTACTTCAGCAGAAGCTTAGAACGTTTGAGTTGCAGGCACAGTGGCATCAGGTAAGGTTGGTGAGTCTGAGCCAGGATTTGTCATTCAGCTCAGCAAACAGAAGCTGGCAAATCCATCTGGACAGGAAGAAAGATCCAGTGTAGGCAGTGAGAGTCAGTGAACTTGGCTCCAGTGTGCAAGGTAGGATTCTGCAGTACCGGCAGAGGTTCTGAGTTTTCTGCCCCCTTTAGTTCTCTTCATAGATAACCCGCCAGAAGGAGATACTAGGATCTTGATACTCAAGTGTGGTTTGCAAATCAGCAGCATCATTGTCCACTGAAGCTTGTTAGAAATGCAGGCATTTGGGCTCTACCCCAGACCTACTGAATTTGAATCTGCATTTCTGCGAAGTCCCCAGGTGATTCATAAGCACTGTGTAGCTTGAGAAGCACTGCACTGAGATGACTGTGCTCGCCTCACATGAATGGTGGTAGAATTAACTGAGTGTGACTAATGTTTTCTGGCAAAGACTTCTGCTTGTAAGGCCACTGCACGTGGCGGTCAGAGAAAGAGGTGAATTTGTACATACGGGGAAGGAGGAATTGCCCTCCAGTTCCCTCTCCCCCATTCTACCATCTCCTGGAGCAGCTAAGAGAAGCACTTCCCCAAAGAATCTCCTCTAGCACATGTACCTATGGGCTTCACCAGGTCCAAAGAACCTTTGATGAAATAAAAAAGAACTGCACACTGCTACTGAAATACTTCTGATCCTGACATTTTGAAGGAATGATCAATTTATTAGGAAACTAAACCCAGAAAGCCAAGTCAATGATACAGTATTTTTAAGTGACTGGTGTTTACTCAACCTGACCAGGCTGTGGTGGACATGATTCACTCACCTTACAGTATGTCTTGCTGCATCAGAACCCAAGTGTAATTGTTGGGTAAGGAAGGAAAATCCAAGTGATGGGATAATGAGGGGAGTGAAATGCTAAGGAAACTGTACTCAGAAACCTAGGTCTGTTTGTTGTCCCAGTAGGGATTGAGCCCGATAGTCTGTTATGTAATTTCTCTGATTATAAGAATTTGAAAGCAGGTGTTGTGGGCGTCTACATGAGCTAGCACTCACAGAATTATTTTCATTTGTGAAAATGGAGTATCAGACTAAGCAAAAGGGAAAGAAGCTTTACTGTATTAGTCTTTCCTAGGAAAGGTGTTTTTTTCCTCTCTGTCCTTTTGAGGACATGAATCATGATACCTGCAACCAAAATAAGCAAACTTTGATGCTACTGTCTCATTAAGTAAATCGTTTTCTGGGTCACATACCTTTTTTTTTTTGCTGCTTGATTTCCTATCAGACTCAAAAAGTTTTTTAATTGGAAGATAGTTTAGTCCTTTGCCTTTGTCAAAGAAATGTTAAAAAGGATTAGGTGGTAGTAATTGAATTATTTCAAATTGTTTAATCACTGGAAAGGCCAATGAATTGCAGTTAACTATAGATTTTTTTAAGGAACTTAAGAGAGCAACTCATTTTAAATAATGAGGAAACAGAATCAGACAGACCTAGCCAGGGTGGCAAGTGTAGGAGAGTGGGAGAGGACCCAAGCCTACAGTCCTAGGGGACTATTTTATTTATTTTTTTCAGTCCCAAGCACACAGGAGTGATTGTTTCATAAATTCGAGAGTTTTCTATTTTATTTAGGGTTAGAACAGATACAAATACTCTAGCCATGTGGCCATTTCACATTAGTGTTCCCATTGCTCTCCCTCCTGCTTTTCGTATCCGAATATGCAGTGATTCGGAATCTATTTTTAAAAGCAAGCCAAAAAGATTCATGCAAAAAGAAAGAGTGTGAAATGAAGCAATTCAAGTATTTAGACTTTTTTCACCAAAATGCTGAGTTAAGAAAGTTTATTACCAGCAGTGGAAAATAAATAGCTCCATTGATTTGGGCGAATGAATGAGAAGATCTAAACATCCGGTCTCTGATAGAAGTTGGTGTGATGATAAAAGTTGAGATGCTTTGCTGGATCCTGGGAGAAATGGGCTGTTTATACTACCATAGAAAATAAAGTTGTTTATAGTCAGGAGATAGCATACTGTAAAGTTGACCTTGGACTCACTCAGACCTGGCTCAAATTTTAACCTAATTTACTCATCAGCATTTGGACTGACCTTGGACTGGTTTTATAACCTAAGCCCTAGTTTTCTTTGTGTACAAAATAAGGAAAAGATTTGTTTGTTTGTTCGTGAGGTAATTTGTATGAAAATATCTGGCCAAGTAGGTGCTCAGTAAATATTAGTTGCTGTCTCTCCACTTTTCCCCAAATCTTGCAACAATGTAAGATTTTGCCAACCCATCCTCTGACATGGGTGCTAGCTGTGCCCCTATCTGGGGAGCATGGAGGATGATGAAGAAGGGGACGGGTGGTGGCAATTGACCTTTCAGGATCAAGAATCAGGTCTGCTGATTGGGAACCTCTGACTCTGTCCGTCATGGCAGTGAGGACGGTCTCTGCCACAGTCAAAATCTGGGCACTGAGAACTGTCAATTCTGATGACTGATAACTTCTCTCAGTTCTGAGTCCTGTACTCTCCTGCCCCAAATCCTCTATATTGTTGTAGTTACTCAGTTTTGGGCCTTGAATGCCATTTTCCTGTTTATCTTGAAGCCACTCAAATGGTATTTTTAGATAATTTATTTTTCAATTAAAATGAAAAAAAGATTTTCAAAAAAATGCTGACCCTTTTTCACATGCCAGAAGAGCAATTAAAGACAAGCCGTGCCTTGCTTCCTGAGAAAAATACTTGGCAGTTAGCCTTTGTATAATTATGAGGCAATCATGTTAATAGATGTTTAAGAATAATACCACTGGAGCTGTACTGAGCCAAGGATGGAAATGAACAGGAGACCATATTTCCTTCATCCATTGGTGCTCTTTAGTGCCTAAGAAAGAGCTTTAATTCAGTGGGATCCAGACACTTTGGGTGCTTTCATTTTTCTTCCTCAGAACACAACAGAGCTCGGTCCCCAGGAGCAGGAGCCCGGAGCAGGAGCGGGAGCGTGATGCAGAGCGCAGCGGGGTCACTGCTGACCAACACTGGCAAGCGTTGTTAAATTAGCTCTCTCCCTTTTGGCTTCTACTTATTTCCGTGGCTCCTTAAACTTTTGCACTTAGATGCAAACATGTTGATCCCATTATTTCTTGATAGGAAATACAAATTTCTTCATAGGAAACACTAATCTTGAAACATACTCTTCAAAACCTCCATGGTCGAGTAAGCGTGGGAAACAAGTGATTACTCCCCTTCTGTTAAATCACTAGGTATTGTTAGCTAATTAAAAGTCCTGGGATTTCTGCTAGACAAAAATCATGTTTAACTATTTAACTGAGCATTTCTCAAACTGACTTGCCCATAGAACTTTTTTAAAAAAATAAAGACACCTTAGGGAACTAGCTCCACAGAACACAGGTTGGAAACCACTGTTTTTTACAGGAGCAGCTGAACTTCGATTGCTTCTTAGAAAATAATGACATGCCACCCTGAAATATGCCACTTTAGCATAAAGATCATTTTGCGCTGAAGCCAACTGAGAAGAGTAGGTGCAGGAAGATCTCTGTCCTGCTTCTTTCTGCCCAACAGCATGACATGAATGTCCCTCCATAAGGTGGCTCCTCTCCTTTCCTTGGAGCCGTCCCTCTGTAAGATGGCTCCATCTCCTGGAAACAGGCAATACTAAGATGAGACCACGTAAACAGGCTTTGACTAAAATAGCCCTGACTTTCTATCAGTTTCTCTGTGTATTTTACTTGTCCACAGTTTGCCACCCCTAAAAGCCTAACCCCCTTTTCTTACCTGTTCACTTCCCCATTTACCACCTTGTGTTAATGTGTTGTGTCAGCTTCCAAGCCTGACTGCTGCTTTTGACTTTCTGTCTCTTTCTGTGTGGCCCCTGTGAAAGGAAAGGTTAAAATATCAATTAAAGGTGCTTTTATAAACTTGACCACTTTGGGATTTTTTTCTTCTTGTTTTTAGGTCAGTGGTTTACAAGTATATATGCTTTTTCTCCTGTTAATCAGCCTTTTGTCCATTTTATTCACAGCCCTCAGCCACAGAACTTTAGAAAGTTTTTCTTCCCCTACGAAAAAAAGACTGTAATACATTTTTCCCTATAAGTGACCAGAGGCTGCAGCAACACAGCTTCAGAGGAAACTAGAGGTGAGGTTATCTGTACAGAATTCCACGTTGTAGTATAATTTGGTCAGCATCATGTGGTGTTAATAGAAACATCCTGAAAATGCAAATGAATAAAAGTCTGATCAACGAGCTGTGACATTTCTTCACCAGAGATCCCGGCAAAACGGTCGCTGAGCATTCTCTCATTTACTTTTTCTCAGACTTCCGCATTTCACGTTAGGCTTTCCTCATTTCTTACCGTGTGGTGGAAAAACAGTTTATATTTCCAGGGTGTCTTATGTTCTCAGTTCTTTAAACGTTTGTTTCTTTAGAAAGTTTAAGTGTCTGTTTCCTTTAAAAGATGTGTATTTCAAAAAGGGAAAGGAATGGCCAATAGTCATGGGCCAGAAATAATAGAAGGAAATAAAGGCAGGTATAAAAAAAGAAGAAATTTCCCTTCACAAGAACATTTAAGATAGAGGACCCCCAAAGTTGCCGTGCATCAGACGTGTTGACTCTCTCTCGGTTGCTCCCCAGAGATGGTGGTCTCCACGACCCCCTTCTTCCCTGTCGCTGACTTACACTGCACACTCACCCAACATACCTCTTCTTGCAGTAAATCTGAGTGCGGGAATCTGACTGGTAGCTGCTTCTGCTTGGGAGATGCTCAGTGTAATATATAAATAGCTCTTTTGGGAAATTGATTTTATTGACATTTCTCAAAAAGTTAGGAGTTCGAGATAGGAAGTCGTCATGTAAAATATTATCTTTTTCTTCTTTAGTTCATTGGTTCATTTTGGGGGCAGGAAGTCCTGGTTTTTTGTTCTGTTTACAAATAAATGTGCTTCTTGTGTCACTGTATTTTCATTGCCCCTTTGCTTCTAGTAGTCCCTTCCAGTGCTGGTTCCTTCAAATCCCAGGCTGCCCCAAGAATAGTAGTGGAACAGGAGTAGACCTGGTTAATTAGCATTTTATGTTGCTGGTTGACTACTCTTCACAGGAGTGGATTGAGTTAAATACAAGGACAAGTTGGAGGATGTGTTTGAAACTATGTCATTCTTGTACGTTCATAGGCAACCGAGCACTACTGTGTGACAGAAAACAGTGCCGGAAATGCCCGGCTGACTCACAGATGAGAGCACTGAGGCTTTTTGGGTGATTTGCTTCTGACGCCACAGTCAGCTAAACCAGGACCAGACCCACCGTCTGCCTTCCAGGCAAATCCCTTTCCATGCTGTTCTTTAAACTTACTTGAGACAAATCAAAGTAGAAAGACCAACAGTTAAGTCCACACATAAGCTCAGAAAAAATTCCTTCCAAGGTTAGAACACCAGAGAAGAGACTGCCTTGCCAGAATCAGAATAGGAAATAGGTCTATAGACTGCTTATGCTTCAGTGTTTACAATGTTTATACTCATGTGAAAGTCAAATTAATGCTTGTTTTGGCTTGAGAAAGGAGAGACGTAATGGAAGGGGACCCTAGTAAATAGTACTTAGTCTATGTCTCCAAAATGCTAGTTAATCATCCTAAAGTCAGAACAGGTTATATAGCTTTTAGACAGTGTAATATATAATGAGGGGAAAATAAGATTTACTAAGACTTGCTCTTCACCATTATACATCCACTGGCTCAGCCTCCCAGTTTCACTCTACTTATCACAAAGCCAGCCTTAGCACATTTGAGAGCTAAAATGAACGTCCAAGTGAATTGAAGTTCTCAGGAGTATAAGTCTACTTTAAAAAAACACTCAAACTAATCAAGTGTGGTAAGATTTTTAGAGGCTACCAATGCACCTATTGATGTAGTTGGATGCATTAAATAAAAGGCAGGCTCATCTGAGCAAGTAAAGAATGTGTCTCCGCAGAAATGCAGTTCTAGTTGTGATGAAATGAGTCCGCGTCAGGTGGCACTGATACTAAAGTTGATCAAGCCGTTCTCTTAAATTGCTATGACACTATTAACATTGGGCACCAGAGGTGAAATTATTGGTTCTTGCCTGCAGTAAACAGTTGTAGGGATTACCTGCCGGTGACCTGACTAGTTGGAAATGTAGAATGCAGGTCAAGTGAGTGCAAAGTTCTTTTACGTGGTGCTCTCAGAACAGATTTCAAGTATCAGCTCTGAGGAGTTTCTAAATTAGTGGGACTTTGCCTAAAGCAGGAGGTGCTACATCTCAGTAGGCATGCTGGGATCCTAAGGGATACATTTCATAATATATTGTATGAAATGTTTACATTTGTTTTTAGGACAAAACAGCACTAGAAGAAATTATTTTTGTGTATGAAATATATACTTTTGGTTCCTATGCAAACCATGTGTGACCACTTTTTTTCGTTAGTTAATTTTTTGGTAAAGTATTTTAAACACACAGAGAAGTACACATGTCAGAGGTGAACAACTCGATATATTTTCAGGAAGTGAATACAACCATGCGATCACCACCCAAATCAAGAACAGAACATTGCCAGCTCCCCAGGAATTCTCTTTTGGGCCACCGTGGGTCATTCCCTGCCCAAAGAAACACCCTGGTTTTTTCCCTGATCAATTGTTCCTGTTTCTGAGCTTTATGTAGATGGAATCATAGAGTATGTACTTGTTTTGTGTCTCCTCAAATAGATTTCTCTGTATAATGTGGGGCAGGGATCAAGAGTAACTGAGCACTCTTGATTAGAAGCCGATCTTTTCCCTCACTGCCCTGTAGTGTCATCTTTGTCAAATCAAGTGACCGTGTTTGCATGGGATGTATTTCTGGAATTGTTTCCTTGGTATGTTTTCCTAATCTTGTGCCAACATTTCACTGTTTTAATTATTACAGCTTTATACTAAACCTTGATATCTGGTTGTATATATCTTTTAGCTGTATTATTCTTCAAGATATTAGTCATTCTTAGTCTTTGTATAAATTTTAGAATCATCTTGTCAATTCTACAAAAAATATTTTTTAATGTGATGGGATTTTTATTTGAATTGTATTAACTCTATAGATCAATTTGATAAAAATTGTTCTTTACAATCTAGGAATATCTCTTTTCATTTACTTAAATTTTTTAAAATTTCATTAGTTTTCTATATAAAATCTTGGCCATCTTTGTTAAATTTATTCCTAGGTATTTGATCTTTTTATGCTGTCATAAATGGACTTTTTCATGCATTTTGTAATTAATTGTTACTGGTATAGAGAAATGCAGTAGAGTTTTGTAGAATGACATGGTATGCAGCAATCTTGTTGAAGTCATTTATAGTTTGTCTATTTTTGTGGATTTTCTACATACATAATTCTGTCATTGTGAATGATGCTAATTTTATTTCTCCCTCTTTAATCTTTATGTGTTTACTTCCTCT
The DNA here is from genome assembly GCF_019186645.2 of Phyllostomus hastatus. Taxonomy (NCBI): domain Eukaryota; kingdom Metazoa; phylum Chordata; class Mammalia; order Chiroptera; family Phyllostomidae; genus Phyllostomus; species Phyllostomus hastatus. The sequence goes on along the minus strand of NW_025334033.1, from coordinate 3,715,099 downwards.
GTAGTCTGTACGTCTTTTATTTCCCTTTTCTGCTGTATTGCCCCTTTGAGAACCTCCAGTACAATGTGGAGTAGAGGCGGTCACATCAAGCATTTTTTCCCAGGTTTAAGAGCAAAGGTTTCAGTGTCACCATTAAGTGCAGTGTTTGCTCTACCTAGAGTGTCTGTGACACTCTATCAGAAAGCCATTTGATTTTTAAGCAAAGTCAGAACAGGTTAAATAACAATAGCTTTTGAAAAGTGTCGTATTTACCAAGACTTGCACTTTAAATTACTATTATACATCAGCTGGTTCGGCCTCCCAGTTTAACTCTATCACAAACTAGGATTGTTTTCCTAGTTTGCCAAGGATTCAGAATCAATGAGAGACACTAAAGATGGACTTTTGGACAAATATCAGAGATGTTTACTAGTATCTAGTATTTGCCAGTTACTGAGATTTGTTTACGAGCTTTCTCTCACCTAATCTTCTCAATGACGTTGAGACTTAGGTGCTACTTTAAAATCCCCATTGTACAGAGGAGAAGACTTCTGTAAGCCTGATTGGTCTAAAGTTAACAAAATTTTTAAGTGTTGAGAACTGGTATTTGAACTTTGACTCCGAAGTCCATCATTCCCTAAACTGCTTCAAAATGTAACCATTTTGTTATATTTATCAACAAAGGCCTGGCTCAGAGTTTAGGTTGTATTGTCTATGACGACACTGGAAAAGTTGCTTTATGATCCTGAGATCACCATAAATCTACTTTTCTCCCTATTACATGGAGATGATAAACTCTTTAGTCTGTTTTCTGCTCAAAACAGCCATAAAGTGAGTTTGCTTCAGGCACCTCCTCTTTGGTTCAGTCACCATAGTTATGAAACTAATTACATCATTCTTATTTAAACATGTTTCAGTTACTTACAAGTCAGTGCCAGAGAAATCTCCATGGGCATGTATTCCTAATTTCTGCCGTAGTGCATTTAATTTAGAATACCAAAGGGGTGTGTGCTTGTGATCATGTCATTATTACAAGAGTCAGTATTTCTCTGTGTGTTACAAGAATCAGAAGGGAAACAAACACACTGTTTCATCTTAGCAGGATCTGGAGTTGCGCTGTTGCCGTCTGCCAGCTCTGCTTCTGTAGTTCAGAGGAGGAGCACTTGCCACTGTGGAACAGACTGCTCCCCAGAGAGGGCCTGGTGTGCAGCGCCCCGCCAAGTTCCCCATTAGTTATGGAGAAAGGCCATTTGTATTTGGAAATTGCAAATCAGCCAGGCAATCACCACGCAGAAATAGCCCCCATGAAAATAAAGCAGTGCTATATTTGAAGCCTTAATCATGTATATTTATAGACCCAAGTTTAGTTCCATTTGGAAATGTTCACATTATACAGTAACATCGTGATTACCAACATTCTCAGGGAGAGGGGACGGGAGGTGTGATCCACTCACATTTTATGAGTAACGGCAAATCCATCACAAAAGAATTGGCCTGTCCACCCCTTGCTAAATGCCTTTCAAAAATTGCTTCAGTCAGCTCCTAAGATCAAGCCACCTGTGATGGGGTGGTGGGGACCAGTATGGAAATGGGTTCTCCCAGATTTGCACATAAAAACCCAGCATTGGAGATTCAGTCTATGGCTGAGGACCTTTTGCCACATTAAAATGGAAAGCACTTGATTCAGTTACCAAACTGTACTTACTAATATTTTAGGACTCAGTATTAGTCCTGAGTTTATCAGGATACTTCCTGAGAGAAGACTTGAAAAGATTTTGGATCCATGAGGGCCCTGGGTACCTGGAGTGAGAGTGATGTCATCCACCCATTTCCCAACACTACCTTTCTTCAGTGAATACTGTCAACGATCTGTGACGACTCAGCGTTTTGTGAATGACTCAGATTCACACATGCAGAATGACTGAGCTCCCTCACCCTCAGACCTGCCCCTGCGACATTTCGGCATTTGCTGTCTCCTCTTCTAGTCACTCAGGCTGAGCATGCCCGGGAGGAGACGTTTGGATAACTGGAGAAAGAGAACCCCAGGCAGAGGCAATGGCAATGTGAAGGCCCTGAGCCAGGACACGGCCCAGGCGTTTCAGGTGAAGGAGAGGAGGCCAGAAAGGAATGTGTTGGCGTTCTCCACAGTTCAAATTAGAAAGCTTGGATTTGGCTTTGACATGTGTTTCTACCCCTATATTTTAGTTCACTTCTTCCCCCCATGCTCTGAAATATTTCTTGCCCCTGTGAGCCGCTTCTCCATTCTTGCTGACTACGGCAAGAGGTCAGTTCCTCCTAGAGTCTCCTGGCTTTCCCTTCCCCAGTCCGTCCTCCCTGTGCTGTAAGGCCAGCCTTTCACACCCGTATCTGGTCACGTGGTTCCCCTTTTGACACCCTCCAGGCTCCCCCTTACCTCTGCCAGCACCATCCCACAGGACTTTCTGCAAACAGGGAAGTGTTTCCTAATCTGTGCCACCCAGTGTCCACAGGTGCACTGGACATGCGGTTAGCGAGACTGGGAAACTGAGTTTTAAATTTTATTTAATTTTAGATAATTTAAATAGTCACATGTAACTACTGGCTTCGGGATTAAGAGTACAGCATTTCTATGGTTTTTAATCTTTTGAAGAAGTCATATTGCCTTTTGGGAATCTAATGAAAGCTTAATTTTTCTTTAGCAATTCAGTTATGATACTTTTCCAAGAATTCTTTTTCCCATTTATTAATTTTTATTTTTCAATTACAGTGACATTCAATATTTTAATGAGTTCTAGGTGTACAGTATAGTGGTTAGACATTAATATAACTTACAAAGTGATACTCTTGATGTGTCTAGTACCCTACCTGGCCCCATACATGGTTATTACAATATTTTTTCTGTATTTCCTATGCCATGCTTTATATCCTCATGACTATTTTGCAACCACCCATCTGTACTTCTTAATCTCTTCACTATTTTCACCCAGCCCCTAACCCCTGTCCCATCTGGTAACCATCAGCTTATTCTCTGTTATCTGTGATCTGGAATTCTAATGGTTCTTGATCCCATGGAACCCATCCATGGATCCCTGGTTAAGATCCCTGGCCTACAGAGTAAACTCCAAGTACATTTCTGGGGCTGGAAACAGATGAGGTTGACCTTGTAGAATGAGGAGTTTGCCAGATCAATAGGGAAGAAAGCGTTTTAGCAAGAGGCCATCTGAGCAAAGATAAGAAAGCCCATTGTATTTGGGAACTGTGACAGACCAGAAAAGTGTGAGGACACATGTGGATAATGTCCTCAGTCTCAAGCTAGATTGGAAGGGTGGGTTGTCCTGAGCTTCTGGAAGCAGACCAGTTGGAGGGGTCAGTGATGATCAGGAAAGGAAGCCAGAGGTCGATCCCAGAAGGGCAGTATTAAGTGTCAGGCAGTGCAGCATGGGAAGCGAGGGGAGCAGGAACCAATGGGAGTGCAGTGCCAGGTGGCGCAGGGCAGCATGGACCACAGTGCAGGGCATGGGTGAAGTGAGGTGGTGCTGTCGGTGCCAGGGCACACTAGCCCACTTACAGGGATGGTAGCCCCAACCCATGTGCCCTGGTTCACCATCACATTTTGCCGGTCTGTCATGGTTCCCCAAATACAGTGGGCTTTCTTACCTTTGCTCAGATGGCCTCTTGCTAAAACGCTTTCTTTCTTGTTGACCTGGCAAACTCCTCATTCTACAGGGTCAACCTCATCTCCTCTGTGATGCTCCCTCACCTCTCTTCCTTGGGAAATGGCTCACTCCTCAGCCACACTCTCTTACCACCGCCTCTCCCAGCCTCCCATCCACCCAGTGTGGGTCAGTAGTTTTGGAATAAGGAGAACCTAAATTAAAAGTTGCTAGAGTAGCTTTGCCACTTACTAACTGGTTGACCCTGAGCCACAATTGCATTAGTTTTCTCATCTGCAAAACTGGGGTAATAATACCTTCCTAGAAGAGCTGTTATGTGCTGACATATGGGAATGGACTAACGTAATGCAGGCACAGCGTGGGACTCCATACATAGTAGCTGTCGTCCACATTGTTCTCATCTCTCCAAATGGTGGAGTTTCTACATGATGCCACCATTACTTGCTTATAAATGTTCTTTCCTCCCATATTAGATTGGATTCCAGAGTGTCTCTCCCATTTCAAGCAGATTAGAACCCACCTGATATGAAGAAGGAAGATGTGACCTGGTTTGTTAGGCAGAAAATTCCAGGAATCATTTGTGTGGTTAACAATTTCAAGCCACTCTTTCTGCGATGTGTATCACACCCTTCCACCAGACAGACCAGCAGTAAACGAGTATATCCCTTCCAAACTGCTCTGCCTGGCTTGAAATGTCCAAAAAGGTTAAACTAAGAATGGACAACTATAACTGAACAACAATTAAAAAAAGAAATTTAACAAAAAGTGTTCCTTCCCAGTTCTGGCATTTGTCCAAACCCTCTGGTTTTTGCATAGCTTGGGCTAGCAGACCAGTGTCAGAGACAGCACACGATCTGCTAGCCCAGGGACGATGGGACTGTCCTTGCCTGCTGAGGGGGAAGACAGAGAGCAGGCACGGTCTGAGTGGGGAAAGACCCGAATCGATGGTGACCAGGACCACGACGATGATGATGATATTTCTTGTGCACTCGTGCATCACGTTCTGTGGCATGTGTCTTGTACAAAGTATTACATTTGATTTTGACAATGGCCCTTGGTTCCATGTGTCTTATTTTAGAGATGAGAAAATTGATGCATAAGGAAATTAAGATATGTGTCCAAGATTTACACAGCCTATTAGTGGTGGAGCCAGGATTTGAACCAGGATATTTGAGTACAGAACCTATACTGTGATTGGTTCAGGCATGGAGGTGCTGCCCAGAAAGGCAAACCCAGGTTTTGGGAACTGAGAGGGAGTGACCCGTGGTGTGTGGAGTTCTGTGAGACCACCAGGAGGAAGGCGGGGGCTCTGGGGTGTGGAGAGGGCCTGAGAGACAGCAGGTGATGCAGAACCCTTCTGTATTTACTACTGAAATACGTGTGGTGAATGAGCTAGCTCATTCTAGCCTCTCTTTCCGTTTAAATTAATTTTATTTTTTATCAAAAAGCTGATTTTATTCTTTCTATTTTTACTTGTTTATTTTATTGAATGTATTGGGGTGACATTAGTTAATAAAATTATACAGGTTTCGGGTGTACAATTCTATAGTACATCATCTGCATATTGTATTGTGTGCTCACCACCCCAAGTCAAGTCTCCTTCCATCACCATTTATCCCCACGTTATCCTCTTCTACCCTCCCCCACCTGCCATCTCTAGCCTCTTAAGTGAGTAAAAGCCCCACTTGGTTTTCTGAATACCTCCATTGGGTGGTGGTGCGCTGGCAGCTTGGCACGGGTAGCTGCTGGGCGAGCCACCCTGCCCTTTGGCACCATCTCTGATGGACAAAGTGTATTCAAGTGGCATTCGACCCTCAGCGTCATGCTGCTCTGAAGACGTGATTGCTTTTACATGGGTTAGTGTAACATAATGGGTTCACTCACATCAGCTCTGAAGGTAAAAAAAAATAGCTCTTCCTCAACCTTTTCCCTTTTTTTCAGAAATGACTGAAAACTTGGCTTAAGAAAAGGATGAATGACTGCCTAGTGCTGACTCACCAGTCAGCTGCGACTGCTCGGACCAAGAGGGAGGCCACAGGCGTCTGCGCCACAGCACCTGCTGCTGGGGCAGCCGCGCTGGCGGCTGGCTGTCCAAAGACCTCTCTTCTGTTCCTGTCTTTTGGCCCAGTCCCTTCCCTGGCTCCCTCGCTGCTCCTCATCATCGTTTGCTGTGACCTGCTGATGTCAGAGTCTGGAACTTCTCAGTGCTGTCCCCACACCATCCCAGGGCCTGTTCCCACAGCCTGTTTGTCCTGCACTGGAGCCCGGAGTCCTTCGTTCCTGTACCGGGCAGGGGGCTGTTGCTCACCTCCCTTCTCCTCCCCACTCCTGCCTCAGCCCAGCTGAAGTGTTTTCTTCCTCCTTCATCTGCTTTGATACAGAAGGTATCCATGGTATTTTAGACTGAGGAATCCCACAGCACACGTCTGAACGCCAGCAGCCTTGTAATGGCCATTCCAGCCCTAAACTGCTGGGATTAGATTAAAACCTGCCTGGATCTTCCAGTAAAGACCTTGGCGGTTGCGGACTAACCAAAGCATCTAAAACTGGACCACTGGGACAAAAGCAGTCCACATACTGACAGAGATGTTCACATGGGGAGAGGAGCTGTGAGAAGCACATCAGCTGACGTCACCTGCTTAGTGTGTGGGCTGAGCTGTGCTTGGATCTCATCACCTGCATTTCTTGCCAAGCCTGGGAAGCTAGCATGGCTCCATTGAACTACACAGGAGAGATGGCTTACAGATGTTCGGAGCACCTGAAGGGTGCTGCAGCCTGCAGGTTTATGTGTTGCTCGGGGTTGGCATCAGTCGTTACTTAGGAAGCTCCCAAACGCTCATTCACCTGGATGCAGTGACATGCGAAAGGAAACCTTACAGGTGGGGTATTTGTAGTTGGGTATTGTAGCTTCTCCCCAGGCATGAAGAAAATCCATCCATTCATTGCCATATCTGGAGAGACAAAGTAATGCCATCATGTTTCCTGGCCTCTGTCATCATTGCCATCTTTAGAAAAGGTAAAAAGCAACCAGTCTAGGATCCCTCTCACAGCCTCTCCCCACTCCAGACTGCTTGCAGTGCATGTAATTCCTGCAGTTTTGGAAATAAAATAACCAAATAGAAGTCCTGCGCTATTGTTGATTGGAAGAGGCATCTATGTGTTGCACAAAAGCTTCTTCAAACAGAAAGGGAATTTTACAAGGAAACTAGATATTGAAGCCTTCCTATATCTTTTTCCCAAGAAAACAGAAGGCAGCTGGCCTGGCCCGCAGCTCTAGAGAAAGAGAAGAGCCATCAAGTCCATGTTAGGAACAAGCAGCGGCGGGATTACTCGGGTTCACACAATAATGAAGACTCGATGCATGAAGGCGGTCTATAAATAAGTGTGTCCTGTGAAGGCCGCACCTTGAAACTGATCCTTGAAGAAAAAGTCAACATTTGCACATAGGTCCACACCTGCGTGGCAGGAATAATTTGTACTACGAAGGTGAACCCAATACAGACTCTTCCTTATCCACGCTGGTTAAGTGTTACCAACAGTGTCTGAATGAGACAGAACAGGAGACTGACACTGGAGTCCTCTGTGTCCCCTTTACAGTACAGTAGAGTGTGGGGTGCCAGTCTCATAAAAGCCCTTTGTCATCGTCATTACCTTTTGTCAGTTACACCACCCTCTTTGGCACAGTTATATGCAGGTATCTGGATTTGCCTCCCCATTGTTGAAAGAAGCCACACACAAAAGAATACATACATTGTGACTCCACTTACATAAGATTCAGGAACGTGGAGATAAGGATCCATGTGGATGGGAGCCAGAACAATAATTGCTTGTGAGTGCAGGGACTGGCTAGAAGGGGCCTAAGAAACTTCCTGGGGCGATGGGGGGTGCTCTATGTTTTGACTGGGGGTATTGGTTACATGGGTGTGTGCATTTTTTAAAAATCTCATCAAGATACACATTTAAAATACATGCACATGGTATTTGTAATCCTAAGGCAAAATTTATATAATGTTAAGTCAACCTAAGAGGAAAAAAGTAGTCAAGCCCTTATGTGACTGCAGTGGGTAGCTGTTTTTTAGAATAGCCCCTTCCTCAGAACACATTCTTACCTCTCAGGCTTTTGGGTTCCTCTTCACTTCTAGCATCTAGAGATTTCCTTTTCTTACAGAGACTTCTATACACTTACAAAAAAATTATAGTTGTCTGCCTTGGGATAGTTTAAGATTATGCTGTTACACTATTTGCTGGAACCAGAAGTCTTTACTTTCCCTAATGACTTTGTCGATAGGGTGTTTTGCCCTGAATTTTTATATATGGACATACACATATACATACATACATAAATACACGTAAAAAGTCTGTCCTCTCTTCAGCTTTAAGATTCTTATCTTGGGTTAAAACTGGTGCTTTAAAACCATTGTCCAAAGTCTGTGTGTGGACAAGCCTGGCTATCTGTCAGTGGTACCCAAAGCCAGTGACTCTGATCAGTAGTGTCTACCTCAGTCCTCTACCTGAATGTTGAAAACTGAGCGGCACGCTGCCCAGGAGATCACTGAAAAAGAAAACGGAAAGCACCATCATGAAAACCAACATATCCTTTGGGAGGCTGACAGATGGCCATGTCATCTTCTGTTCCTGTTTCTGTGTTATCTTTTGCCTTATATTTTTCTCTCATGGTTAGGAACCATGTTTCACTTTCCCTCCAAAAATGTCACATCTAATTTTTTATTGAGTTTTAGAAAATGGCCCTAAATAATTTAAATTACATAAATCGACATAGAAAGAATCCAGTTTCTTTTGTCATGTGATTTCAATAGTTCTAAACACAACAAAAATCAACATTGGGATCATCACTGCTACTTACACTCAGCCATTGTGTGTACATGTGATATTTAGAAGTTCTTCGTGTACCTTGGGAATTTCCTGGCTCCATAATTTAAACTTCCCATGATATCGTCACACTAAAATTCTCATTTGCACTAAAATATTTAAAGAAGGGAAAATGGCACCTAAACTGAGAAAATTACATCACTCATGTGAGAAGTGTGCTTCTACGGATGGCATGTGTTAATCAGGGTGTGAAATTGAAATATATTTACTGTGATGTTGGAGGTTTTCCCACATAGATTGTGTGTGTGTGTGTGTGTGTGTGTGAGAGAGAGAGAGAGAGAGAGAGAGAGAGAGAGGGAGAGGGAGAGAGGAGAGATTAAAATATATATGGGTTTGCTTGTGTACATATATGTATGTTTGTGAGAACATTATATTACCTAATTCTAAGATGTACTTTTTTTCTCTACATTAACATTAACCAGGTATACATCCCATAGAGAAGCTTCTTTTTCCCCAAATATCTGTTATTGAATCAATGATGCATTTCACAATCAATAGTTTTTTAACATGAAAGTACTATGTACGCACATAGAGAATTGAGACTTTTGGTGGAAAGGGTGAGGTCCTAGTATCCATTTCATCAGAAACCCAAGTGCTCAGACCTACTAAACAAGCAGGGAATTATTCACAAAATCAGCATTCTCTGTGTATCAGGTTGTGTGTTCTAGGGACTATTTTAAAGATGCTTTTCACATAACTCAAGCCCAGAAAAAGACACATTTGAGAAACACTTATTTTACTAAAAAAAAAGTTGACTTGGTTTGGCCAAAGTTTCAAGGAAGTTATGCTAAATCAACAAAAATGTGGCCATTTTATGGCATAATAAGATACATAGATTGGGCACCTCCAAGAGAAACATTGATAGGTAGAAAAATAGAAAATACACTTTAAAACATGGGAAACTTAAAGAACAACTTCTTCATCGTTGGTTCAGCCTGCCTTGCACACGGTTGATATCCAAATATTTATTTAATGATTGCAAATATTTATTTAGTGAACTGTATTTACCTGTCAAGAAAGAAAATAATCTGTCAATAAAAAATCAGTCTGCTATGCTAATAATTTTCTTGTTGCAGATATGATCTGAAATGCTTCTTCTAAAATCTTCTCTTCATGCTATTGGATATCACACTAAGTTCAGATTAGTTGAAAATTCTGGAATGCATGCATTCTGAGAAATGCACTTGGAAGACCTAAGACTTGACTCCTTATCTCAAGATTTATTTCTTCCCCTCTAGTTAGAAAGGCCTGATTACTGAGCTGCTGAATCATGAGCACTATTTTTTAATACAACTGCCATATGTTGATTCAGTAAAGTGACGATAGGACAATAGAAAATGAAAATGATTAAAGCGTGGGCAATTTGAAAACATTAACTTTACGTGGGAAAAATTACTGTAGTAGAATGTAGGAGGTAGCTTTTCTTATTTCAATTTTTAGCACTAACTGCCCAAAATATCTACCAAAATTTGCATATCAGAAATAATACCATATGCTAAAATAACATAAGTTCAGACCTCACTGCTTTATATATATATATATATATATGGGGATTTTGTAGCTATAAATGCTCAGTAGAAGAAAAATATGGGCTCTTAAATTTCCAGTGGTGATCCAACTGAGTGTTACAAGACTATAGAAAAACTCTGCCTACATCCAGCCCTGTTTCCTAGATGGTTGCTTGCAAAGCTGTACATGCGCCAATTCAATTAATTCAATTCCTCTCATATTCTCAAAACTTTCCAATAAGAAGATAACTATTAATTTCTACTCCCCCCTCACTTCCATGAACTACTTTTGGTTTTGTGATTATTCCTTGATTTTGTTTTATTCCTGAAGTATTAACAAAGCAAGTCAGAATTGATGTAATTGAGAATTGAGCCAAGATATGGCAAAAGGTGAGGACAGTGGGGCCACAGAGGTGAAGGGCTGGCAGACCTCTTAGAATTCTCAGCACTTTTGGGCGTAGAAGGAAAGGCCTGCACACCAGGCAGGGTCTCATGATTCCGCATGGGGCTCACAGCCACACTGGAAAGGACCTCGGGAGTCTTCTAGTCTGATGCTACTCAAACGGTAGTCCTTGGGCCGGCAACACACACATCTTCTTGGAGCTTGTTAAAAGTGCAAATTGTCAGCTCCCTCTCCACTCCTGAATTAGAATCTGCATTTTAACCAGATCTCCAAGTAATTGTATGTGGCTTGTAATTATCAAGCACAGAGAGGGGAGTGCATAAGAATTCTTGCCTCTTGTCAAACACACAAAAGGAATATGCCCAGAATACTCAGGAACCAGATATTCGTTGAGGAAGGAAGAGGCTTTTCAATGACTCTTGCTGTGCTCTTCAAACATAACCTGGTTCTGCTAGAATATTGAACTTCACAGGAGATGGAAGGTGAACCCCAACACATGGAACAGTAGGACAAATTCTAACACACAGGTCTACCGGCAGTGACAAGGATACTTCAGTCATCTGATCCTGGTTGTTGCAATCCTATTATCAAGCACAAGATCCCTACAAAGGCCAGAGAGCAGAGGCCCATTGGGAGAGCTGTCTGGGGAATGAGTAGGGAGCACGGTGCAACAGGGGCACTCAGAAAGTGAGGCACCCAGACTTTCTGGTGGGTTGGTAAATATTACAAGCTGGGAGCAGCTTGCAATTAGCTGTGGTGGGAGTATTTTTACCACAGAAATCAATAAACACTACAAATCAAGGCTGTATTTCTTTTTTTAGAGAGCCAACTTACTGGCACACCACTATTGGGAGAGTAGATAGGGCAGAGAAGAAAAAGCCCTGGAGTTAGTATGTGTAAAGTGTGGAAGGAGAAATTCAGGGAAGGAAAGCACAAGTCCTAGAAAATGACACCGCTGCAGATAGGTCATTTCAGGCTCCAGATCATGGCTGGGATTCACCCACTAGTCGCATTTCTAATACTCCTTTTCACAAGTCTGGCTCAGGAGTGGGAGTTCATTGACAGTTCAAAGAGACTGGAGATGGCATGAAATAATGTGGAGAATAAAATCATGAACTGACTAGAGAAACATATAAAGATGGCTGGGCAGCTAGAGCTCTCAGGGGCAAAATGCCCCCACAAATGTTTATCTGCTGGGGAAGAAGCCTGGAGCAGGTGGATGCTGAGTTTCCCTGGGGTGGGGGCTTTTGTCAACCACCTGGATACTGTGTTTAATTACTACAATGTTTGCACCCAAACCAGCCTCTTCTGGTGACTTACATTTACCCTTGTGCTTCTGATATTATCATGGCCTCTGGTTAAAAGATGAGTTCCTGGTAAAGAAGTGCCATTGGAATGCATCTCTTTCCTTCTTAATTAAACTGTTAAATGCTATTAGTAAGCTATATCCTTGAGCATCTCTGCTTCAACCAGGCCCTTTTCCTTAGTTTCCATTGAAAACATCTTGAACTTTCCCACCTCTGTGGCTTTGCTTTTTCTGTGTCTTTTATTTGGGTTGCCATTCCCTTTCTTGTACTTCTGGTGTACTCCACTTAGACTTCAAGACCAAACACTACCACGCTCAGGAAGCCTCTCCAGATTGCTTCAACCTAGTAAATTCTTTCTCCATTCAACACTGATTGTCTGGACAAAGTCCTTGGAGATCGTGTCTTATCTTTTTCTCAAATGAATACTAGGAGGTGTGGTCATAGCAGAGTTCCAGCTACGGAGACAAGTGACAGTCAACAGTTGCCTGCTGGAGGGCACTTGATAAAAATAACATGCAATTTTCTCCTTTCACTGTCAAGTTCCCCAGTAGTCTTCTAAGTACGCATGCCCTGTGCCACTTAGCATTCTTCTCTGTGTCTTTGTGGTTTTAAACTAGATACAATACAAAGGGCACCTCCAGTCAGCAAAAAAGATCTACTGCTTCTGGCTCCACTCTGAATCTTTACTTTTAGATGATCAAGCTGTGTAAAACCTAAGTTAAGTAACTGAGAACAATGTGTATTTGTAATACAATATGCTTAGCCTTATGGGGAGACAAGAAAATAAGGAATATCTTAATAATTTCAAATGAGTCTTTAATTAGCTGAACAGAAGGAGTGCAGTTTTGGGAACTGAGGAGAAGGGAGCAGGACAAGTATTCCCAGAGACCCCCTTGCCCTCCAGAACACCCAGCTGGGGAACTAGGTAGCCAGATACTATGAGCATTTTTCTTACATACATGGGGCTTTTCCTTTGAAGAGAGGGGGTTTTTGCCCTCCTGGTGCTTCGTGAAATGCTCCGACTATATCGTATCACACATCAACATGACCACACCTCCAAAAGAGCTTCTAATTGTAACCACGGTGTTTATCTACTTGGCCTCATGTTATCTTATATTCTTTTCATGTATATGAAATAGGACACATCAGCTTTGAGGACTTGCTGACACGTTAAGAACTCTGGTTGTGGATTGGTTGCCTTTTATTTCTGTTTCCATATTCCTTAACTTGAATATCTCAACTTCACTTTGGAGGTGAGATTCACATCCTACTTTCTACTAGAGAAAATCCATAAATTAGCACAAGATAGGAATCTCGCCCGACTATGATGGCAGGGCAGAGTGGCAAGTCCAGCATGGGTCCCTGATGCACCGTGATTTTCCCCTCCTTCGTTCGGCCAAAGTTAAATTGTTTTCCATTGTATTGACACATAGATGTGAGTGCTTCATGCCCAGAGCAGAGGCTACACATCCCTTTCTTTCCTTCCTTCAACCTACACACATACCTTAATTTTTTTTTAAGTGTAACTCAACAGAATCTGAAGGTCATCTGTTACAGCAGTCACCAAAATTTTTGGCAGCAGGAACCGGTTTTGTGGAAGACAGGGGGCAGGAGGGGACAGTGGGCAGCTTTGAGGTTGGGGACCCCTGTGTTACAGAACAAGAATTCTTTCTCAGTTCATTGCTCATGGAGGCAAGACCCAGGCATCACCCCCTCCGCCCTGCCAGGCGATTCCATGTGGTGATTGAGAACCACTGGCCCAGATTTCTGTCTGCTTGAGAACCCTTATCTGCAAAGCTATTCTTGTTCTCTTCTCTATCTCTCATACCCTCCTGCTTTTTAAGGTTCCCACCTCTTCTACACTCCCTTAATAAGGGAGACCCACAGGGAGGGTCTCACAGGTGCGTCAGGTAATGTTTGGACTGCTTCTTTGGCAGCTGCCATGCCCAGGCCACTCTGGCCGTCACTTGCACCACTTTTGCCACTTGCTCCCCTGGCTGCCAACATATAAGCCTCACAGATAGATACCTTCTCCTGGTGCTATATCGCAGGCTATCCATCACTCAGTCAGCTGTGGATCTGGACCAGAGCAGGAAACTTAACATCCCAACCTTTAAGTTCCGCTTTTCTACTAGGTACTCCCAGCAGAAGCCCTCAGGCCCTGTGAGCTTAGTGAGATAGCTGTCTTTGTTTGAAACATAGGCCTTTTGGTTCAAAGAGTTCACCTGCTCCTGGAGTAGCTCAGTTGGTATGTTGTTAAAAGCCCGCATGCTATTCATTGGGAGTGCCACTCCTCTCTAATCTTTAGGTTCCGGTGCTGAGCCTGCGCATGGTGCCAGGTTCCATCTCAAGTAGGTTTAGAAAAGAGCCTCCTCCTGGGCTCCTCCATCACCCTGTGGTGTGCCTACTGTCATCATACCTGGCTCAGCACACATGCCCACGGATACTGGAAGCTTCTCAGAGGAGCTCCTCACCATGCTATTTCTCAGTCCCGAACTCACCAGGCAGTTCACCTCTTTCCATCTCTGAGACTTCCTATGCTTGCTTGCTGTGGTGTCCACAGTTGTAAGATGGAGAACCTGGAAGAAATAGGATGCTCCATCTTGAATAAAACCAGAAGTCAGATCCATACTTGATTTTTAAGGGAAATAAAGAGATAATGGGTGTGGTGATACCAATAATTAATTCATATAGCAACTTTTCGGGATGTCACAATTTGAGTTTAGCTCAACATTCTACATCTGTCATATATATCATGCCAATCGAGTGCGACAGGACTTTGTTTTCCAAATGAGAATATTCTGTAAAGAACTTCTGAAGCACCAAAGAAAATTAAATTATCTTCTCTGTAGTTTCGTGTGGGTATATTCAGATGAGTTCAATTCTCCAAACAATGGTTGTTGTTTTCCATTTAAACAGAAATCCAACATATAACCAATTTGGCTAAAAGAAAATTTATTGCAAATTTTATTGGAGCAGAGTTAGATTATTGACCAAATATGAAAACAACTTTAAAATCAGCACTGCTGGCGAAAGACATCCCAAAGGACCCTTGAGATGCAATGTTTTTCTCCAAGGAGGCAGAGGTTATTAGGAAGAAACCTCCATTGGGTCAGCAAGACAAAAACATGCTGGGCTTCAAGCAAGGAGATGTTAAATTAGATTTTTTCTTCCTTTCTTAAATTTATAAAATTAATACATGGGTCTGGAAAAACATTCAAACAATACATAAATATGAAACAGCGAATGTAACAGATTCCTTTCTTTTTGCCCTTCAACCTTCATCCCTGAGCTATAAACACATAGTTTCGGTGTGTTTGGTTAAATAAGGTTTCTAAGTTCAGATGAACTTGCAACTTCTCATTCCCTGAAGATTTTTGCAATCAGTCCTGGGCAGTGACTTGTGGTAAGTGGGGAAGAATTCTCTCTAAGGTCTCTGCTAGCTTTCAATTCATGAAGACTAAGTGACTGCCCTTGAAAACACACACACACACACACAGACACTTCGTACACTTTTCATCTGAAATCACCATGTCTTTGGGGCCTTCAGTAGTGTGCTTATTTCTGACTTGATAGAACCTCAGGTCATCTCCCCAGGAGTGCAGCAAGTGGTACATAGTGGGTACTCAGCAAGTGTCTGTTAAAGACACTAATTACTCCAAAGGGGAACAACGTACCTGTGTCTGTGTTCCCCATTCAAAAATGATTAGGATAGAAAATAATTTCTCAAATATAGCACACTATACTAAATCTTACTAACTATTTCCCCCCAGTTTTTTCTAATGTTTGAAACCTCTCTGTCCCTCAGTAGTACTGTGCAATCTCTTTAACTCATTTACAAAATTATGCAGAATTGGTGTGTTGGAGCTGGGAGGGAACTATAAGGCAAATAGCTCTTAGAGGCTCAGCTCAAAATCTATCCACCATGAAACCTTGACCAAGTGTCCAATTAGCAGGGCTCTCTCCCTTTTTCCACCCTCACTCCCAGCCTTTGTTGAATACCTCTTTTATGTTGCTTAGCACAGATCTTTGTGGTGGATGGCTAGACTGGTGCACCACTAGTGTAGCATAAACATTGTCTTGGTGTGTAAGCCCTGTCCCGTTTATTCTAATATTCCTTGCTCTGCCTGGTACAAATGCCTTGCCCAGAGAAGGCATTTAACTAGTATCAGTTAGACAGAGAAATTGCCTTAACCACACCTTGATTTCAAAGGACCCCCATCCGTTTGGCTACAAAATTAAAATTTTTCTCTTGTTCAGATCTACATCTACACAATAAGCACCATTATTTTGACTTTATTTATTAGAAGTAATGTTTTCTTTTTTAATTAAAGAGTTTATCTATCTGAAATATTTTGCTAATTATTTCTAAAATGAGAGAGTTTCCCCACAGGTAACAGCAAGCCTGACTCTCCTAGTGAAATTATTTCAAGTCCTTTGCTCAAAATCAGTCACTGAGACCTGGATGTCTTCTTGGATGATGGTGAGAATTTAAACGATGTTCACAGACACTAGGGGGATAAAAAATACTTTATTGGGAATGACACAAACTCTGACAATAGGATACTATATTTTCCTAGCATACCACAATTTTGTAAACAGTATATTCCTGCTTGTCATGATTTCAGTGTGGTGACAGTATGAAACATTTCTAGACCTTCCATACCCATAAATACCTGAGAAAATGAAGAGCATCTGTCAATCTTAGCTGCTGCCCAACCCCAGCTTTAAGGCTTCTAAAACCCTGTCTGCATGACTGAGAATCAGATGCTTTGGACAGGTGTACTTGACCTACCCAAGTGATGGCTCTATGACACACCGGAAACAGAAACAATAAATCTTTTACTCCTGACTGATTCTCTCAGATTCACACAAACATGTTCCAGATAAGATAGCTGGCAAGCTTAACATTTCATTTTTCATATTTAATCAGAATAAAGGTTAGCTTCCAGATAGATCAAAGGAGAATCTGACTAGATACAGTTATAAGCTATGGAATGATGTTTTATGGTGTGATATTTAGGCCTGAGGTGCAGGCACTTCCCAAACACTGGAGCTGTTCTAATAAACACTGCTTTCTGCTCCGTGAGTCTCTGCTCCATGAGCCTCTGCTCCATGAGTCATTTCTGCCCTTTCCATCACCACTTTGGGGCTCACATCCCTGAGGTGGGCATCATGAGTATAGCTTATCTAAGGTTTTCCACTGCCATTGTGAAAGCAGAGACTCAGCCCTCGCACCTGTATCAGCACGTGTTTCTGGTTGATCTCTGTCGGTGTTCTATTCAGGTAGAAACTCATGGGACGGGCAGAGGGGTTGCATACTGTTCCCATCATCCTCTCTTCAGCACCACCCACCACCGTGGGCCCGAGTTTAGTGATGGGATCATTGGGTGGACACCAACAGTGGCTGATTATTCCAGACTTGGGGATAAGGTTACTTTAGGGTTTTAGGGCTTCCTTTCTGAACCCTCAGGAGTAGAGCTCTGGACTCCCATGTCATGGGACCAAGGACACAGAGAGAAGATGGCTGTAGCCATGGTGGAGAGATGAACCTAGCATGAATCTTTTGTGGTAGTTACATATATGGAATCTCTCCCTGGAAAATTGCATATTTTAATATCATTTGTAAAACAGTTAACTTATCAGAGGATCCCTTCTTGTTCGTCCACAAAGAATGTTCTCAATTTAGGTCTATCAGTTCTGGCAGGTATTTCTCCTGAGATACTCTGTACTTGGTTGTCTCCTTTGGGTCATGCTCAAGACTTTTTCTGATCATTTTGCAAAGTCACATCATGGGTTAGTGGTAGACTCTGTTCTCTCTTCTGGAGGGCTGCCTCTTCTTTGCAACATCCAAGGCACCCAGATCTACTTATTTGTGACAGTGCCACCTGAGAAAGGGCCTGAGAAGGCATTTCAGTTGCTTTTATTTTGGAGGCATAATCTCTGTTTCCTTCCCCTAGGTGGCATGGAGGACTGACTTTAGGCAAAGACTTTATTTTTATGATTTTTTAGTTTATGAAATTAAATTAGAGATGGTGACATTAAGATAAATTGATTATTTGTAGTCTTCATGAAGAGGAGTTGTGTAGAACACCTGCTTTCAAACTCACTGCATAAAGAAAAAGCCTTCAGCAATATACTTACATGGTTTAGTATTATGTTATTGTGAGAGCTCTGTTTTTAGACTGTAGTTTTGAAGGAGTTCAACAGCTGAGTTGGAAACTAAAACCCACCCTCTAAAATACAAGCAAAAGATGGGTGGTGTAATCCCTAGGGCACAGCCTGCCCCTAGTTGGGCATTCTTTGGGTCCAGCTGTTGACTAGAGATAATTTGGATTACAATAGTAAAATCAAGAAATGCTTTTAATGCAAATTCCTTGCATTGCATGTCTCTCTGAAGAACAAGTGTACATTCTTGCAACTACCAGAATAGGAAGCTATTTTTCTTTTCTCTACCCAGCGGCTGTAAGTAGCTATGGAAGCCGAGGCCTCATAAATTTTATATCACATTAAGTTTTATTTTAAGGAGGTTAAAATATAGGGCTTTAAAAACCCAACCAGACATGTCTGTTTCTTTGTGCTTTCCTGTTTAGTGTTTGCTAGTTTACCAAAAAAGCACATGTTGTTTCTACAATGATGGCCAGTTACATTGATACTCGCTGTGATGTTAAAAGGGAAGTCAAAGTGGCATGATAATATATAGGCAGTGAGTGTTCTCCTTAATATATGCTCACATGGAGATAGAAGGACCCTACAGACATTCAGCTCGGATTCCCAGCTACCTGTACAGTGACCATGCAAATTCTAATTTCAAGTATTTTCTCCATTGTCTCCAAAGCACATTCTTATCCATCCATCCATCTGTCCATCAATCCATCCTTTGTCTTGTCCCACAAAAGGATATACAGATCTTACAAAGACAGACAAATAGAAGTTAAAAATGGAAGAAATAGAAAAATGAAAAATAAAGGTAGGTCCATAAAGGAAATCATAATAATTTATAATCACGTTAACAATTAGATCAAACATGTGGTTTTAGAATTTTCCTTAGCCACTACCAAAAGGAAAACCTGGTTGGTCACTAGATTCAGGATCCACGGGATCAAAACAAACCAGTCATTCAGTAGAAGTGCTACTGCTCTTGGTTGTAACGCCAGATAGGAAATTGTTCCAAGAGACTCAAAAAGAAGACCGCATACTCTGATGAACGCCCTGACAACATCCTCACCTAGAGGCAGTGGAACCTCTTTCTGTGCTAGAGATGGCACCTTTCTTATGCAGCTGGTGACATCACATCAGAGAGCAGCTCTGTGAATGGAGGCTCTGCAGCCGGCCAGCAGTCCAGCTGCACCTAGAAAGCTTCCCCAGGACCATGTGCACATCTACAGTCCCAAGATAGTGCACAGCCTCCCTAAATGCTCAGTAAATGTCAGTGATTGATTGGTATTATTGCCACTGCTGTTCTGGGTCAGATGTGTGCCTGCTCTTTAATGGGGGAGAGACAGGCTCCACGTTGCTATGTCTTTGAGCAAGAGCAGCGCCAGGAGCCTCTGTGAGCTCACAGCTCTCCCTCTGCCGCAGGCCCTCCAGCACTCGTGGGAGCATGGAACACGGTCAGGCTTGGGTTGGGCGATGACACATTCGGGTTCTCAAAGGCAGGCTTGCTCCAGGTAACACTCGAAAAACTGAAACTCCATAAATAGAGTTACCGCCTCTGTCGGGGAGCAAGCCAAATCTGAGCTCAGAGGAATACCTTCCAAGCAGAAACCTGCGAACTTAAGCATTTCATTCTTGAAGGACAAACTCCTTTGAAGGAATCAGAAAGACTTTTAGAAGTCCTTTGTGACTTCCAGGACCTACCCCAGGATAGAAGAAAGTGAAAATTCGGCTTTTCGATCATTAGGCCCATGTGACTCCAAGACCCAAAAGGATCTCCCTTCTTCATTCTGCTCCTGCCTCCTGCCTCCCTGCTACTTGCTGGCCTTGTTCTCCCTTTCCAAGTCTTTTTAAAGGGCTCATCACAGTTGGTCCTCTCATGCCAGAAGGCAGAGACTGCCAGAATCTGCCCAGAACAGACTCCAATTGGAGTTAAAACTCCCTCCCCCTTTAGGTAATCTCTTTGGTGGCTGCATGTACAACACAGGCAAGCACATGGCAGATCAGGCATGCCTCGGTATTGAATTCTGAGCACCAGGCTGTGTGGGGGCCTGCACCCCTCAGTCACATCACTTTCTTCTTTTAATGAAAATTGAAACCCAGCTCCAGCCAGAGGGCAGTGAGAGTGAACAAATGTGTAGGGGAAGAAAATAGAAATGTTTAAGAAGGCTGGCTCTCCCCACCCCCTGCACTGTCTGGTCTAGCAAGAGCCTCCCTTCCCTCCTGGCCCATGGAATGCAGGGGCTGCAGGAGGAGACAGAGAGAGCTTGTGGGGAGGAATTAAGTCTGTTTCTGGCTTCTCTGTAAATACCGGGACACCTCAGAGTGGAGGAACAGCTGAGATAAGTAACTGCTAATCCTCCAGTGCCTGGAGGAAGCCGGGTGCTCCCTTCCAGATCCCAGCAGATGGTGGATGAAACAGGCTTCCCTCGAGGCAAGGGCAGCGGGAACTGTCCCACCTTCTGTTCCTTCAGCTTGCCCTGCACGTCTCCCTCATGGCCTGTCCCTGCCCGGAGGACCTTGCTGGCCCTCAAGAGCCCTGGGGACACACCCGGGCTTTGCCATCCCACTGGGAGGCTCAAGGTCAGCCAACCTCCACTTGGTCAGCACTGGCAGCTTGGGCAGCATTCAGCAAACTCCGCAGGCCTAGAAAGGAACAACCAGGCAGTGCTGCTAAATCTGTCTAGCTCTGTCAGTCACCTGGGGAAGAGCAGTGGTGTCTTATTTAAAATGCAGATGCAATGTCCCAGGGTGAAACCAGGGAGCTGAGCTTCTATAAGGCAGTCCAAGTAATTTGGCTGCAAATGGTTCCCACATTCTACTCGGAGGACAGCAGCCCAAGTGGACCTGGAGGCATGTGGGGTGGTAATGAGGAACAGGGCACTAGGTCGGGCGCCTGGATTTGAGTCCTCACTCCTCAGGGCAAAAACCTGTTTTCCCCAAAATGCACAGCATAGCCGTTTCTGGGTTTTGAAATCATCACTTCAGTCACAGTTCACACAAAAAGTGAAATGGGGAGATCGGCTGCACAACAATGTGAATGTACTTAACACGACTGAACGGTACGATTTTAAAAGTTAACGTGGTAACATAATTTTATGTTATGTGTATTTTACCACAATATTTAAAAAGGGAATATCTACAATGCATCACAGAAGACAAAGTCATTTTAAATAAACCAACTTAAGTAGGTTTGACAGAAACCAATCTCAATTTTTAAATGAAATGGATCCCTGAAAAATCTTGTCAAGTGAAAATCAGTCATTGAATCCTACTTTCCCACTGACTTATATTTAAAATACAGGGCGAGGCAAAAGTAGGTTTACAGTTGTGAGTGCTGGAGACACAGCTTATTCTTGTCATTTATTATTTACTGTATTATTTTCCATATGAACAACTGTAAACTTTCTTTTGCTCCACCCAGTGCATGAAATAGGATTCAAATTTTTAAAAGTGGAAATTGCACAGAACTACAGTGAATAAATACCAAACCATCATAGATATTTAAGGGAAAAGGGTTCTTTCTGACCACAAATATAAGGCATATAAAAGTACATTTTTTTCTACGTGGAAAATAACAAAGTTGTTTTAAAAACATTTTGAGGGCAAAGTTTGTTTTTATGAAACTGGTCTCAGTGCCTCGCTGACCTGCCTGCCCCCACCAGAACAGACTGGCCCAGAGGCATGTGGGCTGGACTTGGCCTCCCAAGCCAGAGGGGTATTTGTAAAGGATTCAGGTCAGTAACCATGGCATTCAGTGACGAGCTCAACTTTCCAGGAGCTTCTTTGCCCATATGGCCATGAACATGGGAATCTGCCATCAGCCACTCCCAAGTAGAATCTTTCTACTATCTGCTTTTGTTCACCCAAACGTTCGTGAACTTTGATCCCATGTACCTTTTCAAACAATGAAGGAAGGCTTTCTTTTGAGTGGCTCTCTCTTTTAGTGACTATCCCAGTGATTCCCTCCTTTCCTTCCCAGCAGATAGTGTAACTGCCCCTGACTTTCCCGTAACTGCCCTGCAGTCTATCCTGTAAAGCCTGGTTTGTTTATCACCTATCCCTGTGCCGAGCACAATTCTTACCTCATAAATATTTGCTGAACCAATAGATAAGTGAAATGAACCCGATTCTTTAAAAGTGAGAGCTATGGCTGCCTCCACAAGCATCACTGTGACTGAATTGTAATCATTTATCATCTATGTGTTTTTTTCAGGTATCCCCAATTACCATAATGATTAATAACCCTCGTCAGAAAAGAGTTATTGTGTTCCTTTTCGGGGGGAAACTGGGGTTCAGGAAAGTGAAGTGATTTGCCCAAGATCAAATAAATGTGTAAGTGATTGAGGCAGGATTTGAACCCAGGGCTGTGTGCCTGTAACAGCATTTCTCTTTTTTTTCCCCTTTTTCTTCTTTTTCTTTCTTTTTGGTCTTTCTCCATCTACTTGAGCTGAGGCAGCTCTGCTCTTTGCATCCTGTTATTTTCATTGTAAAAGACTTACTGTTTGGTGGGAAATCCCAGTCAGGCCTCTCACCTGGCTCCATCACCCAGCTGCCCCCACAGTTTCTTCTCCAGACTAACCCAAACATGGTTAGGGAGCTCAGCAGGGAGGGCCCAGCATTCCCCAGTCAGGACAAGTATCTAATCAGCAGGCCTCCTGAGCATATCAATCCAAGACCACTCTAGAGATAGATGCCTGTGCCCAGTTTTCTATTTTTAACTGGTGTTAACAGGAGGAAAAACACAAGCATTAAAAATCAAAGTGCAGTCGAAAACTGAGAATACAGGGCACCCCAGGGCAAACTAGTGATCTGTGTCCTTCTCATGTCTCTCTGATCTCACGTCCTTCTCCCCGCATCACATCGTTTTTCTGTTCCCTTCTCTAAAGTCTCAATATCCTTCAAAAATCTATTGCCACGAAGAAGCTGACACTAGTCATTTATACCAACGCTTCTCACACTTTAATGTACACATAAATCAACTGGGCATCTGGCTAAAATGCAAATTCTCCTTTAGCAGCTCTGGGGTGGGCCCCGAGACTCTGCTGTTCTAACTCTTTGCTGGTTATGATAACACTGCTCGTCCCTATGATGAACGTTTATACGGTTGAAGTCACCATTATCTTCTTGGCAAGAATTTGCTCTCTCATTCTTGTCTCCACCTGGAATGAAGGGCTTTGCCCCTAGCTTACAGATGGTCAGCTATCCACCTGCAAGTAGACAAGCTACTTCTGGCATTTGTTTCTTCATTGGCTTTGGCAGCAGGGGATCCTCTTTGGATATAGACCAGAGTCTGAGAGTGAGCAAAACCCCTGCAGCATGGAGGAGAGCTACCTGATATCTGAGCCGGGGTGACCCTGAGCGCCTCTCCAGCAGCACAGGGGGAAGGGGTGGTAGTGCTCAGAGCTGCTCTCCTTAGCCTTCTCCCTGGCCAGCCCCTGGGCCATGGATGGGTTGGGGACTAGGGTGTCCTCGGTTATAGGATGTTGTTGGTTAATCTCAGCTTTCTGTTCCAGAGGAGCACAGCTCCGGCTCCTGGAGTAAAGTCATCCAGGCTGGTGACCAGAAGGGTGACCTGTCCCAGGTGCCCATTTCTGGGCACTCAAATGTGCTGCTGTGGTGCCCTTTGGGCCCATGAGGCCTCCCAGTGCTTTGGTCCTGCAGCGCCTGGTCCTGGGAGACGAGAAGCTGCTGTCGCCCCTGTGCTGCCCTAGTGTGGCTGTCACGACCCCTCGGCAGGGGGCAGGGTGCCAAGCCTTCTGGCTTCTACTGGGGCTTACGGTCTCTTAGGCTGGTGGGGCTTGGGAGGGACCAGCCCACAGCACACCCAGGGATCACCCCCACCTAGGAAGGGGGAGGGGTGGGCTGGCGTCGCTTAGTCTTCCCCTGCCCCCGACCCTTCACGGCCTGCCCCTCCCTAGCTCCCTATTTGGCCATCCCCAGGTTGCCCCCTCCCCTTCCTTACAAGGTCCGGGGGGCCCCCTGGCTGATCCTCTCCCTTGCCCTTGGCTCCATGAATGGCCTCGGCGCTCCTCAGTGGTACGAAAGCGACCAAATAAGGCAAGGTGGCCGACCGGGCCCCCCACCCCTGCCCCCGGTTGCTCCAACTGACTCCGTCCATCAGCGCGCTATAAAGCAGCGCGTTCTGCGCCGGACACCCAGCGCCCGCCGCCGCCCTAGCCGAGCCGAGCCGAGCCGAGCCTGACCCGCAGACGGTGAGTCAGTGTCGCCTGTGCCTCACCCTTCCCACCCCGAATCCCGACCCGGACCCACCGCCTAGCCCTCTCAGAGCCAGGGCCCCGCGCTCAGACAGCTTCGGGGGCTCCGGTCATTTCATTTTTAAGAGTGCAAACTTTTCAATTTGATTCTAACTTCTTTCGTCCTGGGAAGTCACTGGAGAAGGGTGCGCGGTGTTGGGGGATCCGTGTTCTCGTGCGCTTTTCCCTCCAGCTGGGGCACGGGCACGAATGGGGATGTTGATGGGGCCAATGTGGGCTCCCAGTTTGTGAAAAGGCGAAAATGTAAAGGACTGGGGAGGACCTGGTAAGAGGTGACTGGCCCTCCTTACACCTGGGACAGAGGGCGAGCCTCCTGGCCAGGAAGCCTGGGTGGTTCCTCTTCCCTTCTCTACGCCTTCTTACCCCCAGTCCCCGCTGTGTCCCCCCACTCTCTGTTTTTCTCCCCGGGGAGTGGCAGGTGTCCCTCATCCTCCAAACCCCCTCTGCTCTGTCCCCTCTCCCCGGGACGCAGAGAAGGCCATCTCTGTAGGCACTGAGCGTGGGCCACCTCACTTTCCTCAACCTGCAGACCCCGCTGAAGCTGCGCGAAGATGTGCGACGACGAGGAGACCACCGCCCTGGTGTGCGACAACGGCTCCGGGCTGGTGAAGGCCGGCTTCGCGGGCGATGACGCGCCGCGCGCAGTCTTCCCTTCCATCGTGGGCCGCCCGCGTCACCAGGTAAACTGTCCATCCAGCTCGTTGTCCTGGGGAGCATCCCCAGCCCCTCTCCACACCCCTCCTGCCACCTCTTCAGTCCAGCAGTCCAGGAAATGTCTCACCTGAGCCTCCTGTTTCATAAACTCTTAGGTCAAATAAGGAAAAGACTGAGCTTCAAATCCAAACCAAGACAAGCAGTTCTCGGTGTGAAATGTGCATTTTCCTCTTCACTTCAGGGACACAACTCTTCAAAGGTCCACCTCCCCGGTGTGAGAAGGCAGCAGCTTCTCTCTCCACTCCTGACCTGTGTTTTCAGTCTTCAGCGTCTTTTCTCTCTTTCATACACTTCACTTTACTCCTTGGCCTCTCTTTTCAGTCCTGTTCAAAACGTAATAATATAACTTCTCTCAACCAACCAGGAGCCAAGCCACATTCCTCCCTCTTGTTCACAGCCAGCTTACAGAGCTCCCCAAAGCTGTAATCTATCTGCTTCCTGGCTGATGCATTTTTAGAAGCCAGACGTGACAGAGTCAGTAAGTGCCATGGTGATAGTGACATACCACCTTGTTTATTAAGAGAAATGCCACCCTCTCTGGCTTTGCCACATGCCTGGTCAGACAGGCTGCCAGAGCAGAGAGCTGTGATCCTCAGTGCTGGTGAGTGATGAGCCCAGGACTGCTCTGGCCAGGCTGGATTTCACTGGCATGCCGGCCCAGCTTTCCGTGTCTGTTTGATGAATGTCAGAATCTCTTCTTAGGAAGAATATAATGTCAGGAATTCGGTTGTTTCACAATGCAGTCAGTCATTTAGATTCTAGTTGATATGGGTGATGAGCTTAATAATTTAATGAAGGAATTACGGTATTTTTAAAATGAGGTGAGGCTCTACTCCAGGGAATGAGCATTATTCCCTTTCCCCCAATTATATTCTAAACATTAAAATTATACTTCTTTTTTGCAGGGGTGGGGATGAGTGAGAAAAAGGTACTAGATTGATTTAAAGTGATATTTCTAAATTTGGCTAAAACGCTATTGTTTTTTATTTCAGGTCTTCGTGAGGTATTCATTGACTTGGGCAGTCAGATGTGAATTCATAAGGCATCAGTTATATTCCTGACATGGTGGAAGTTTGATGTTCCCATCTTTTTCTTCTTATAGGGTGTCATGGTGGGTATGGGTCAGAAGGATTCCTATGTAGGTGATGAGGCCCAGAGCAAGCGAGGCATCCTGACCCTGAAATACCCCATTGAGCACGGCATCATCACCAACTGGGATGATATGGAGAAGATCTGGCACCATACCTTCTACAATGAGCTCCGTGTGGCCCCTGAGGAGCACCCCACTCTGCTCACTGAAGCCCCGCTGAACCCCAAGGCCAACCGTGAGAAGATGACCCAGATCATGTTTGAGACCTTCAATGTCCCCGCCATGTATGTGGCTATCCAGGCCGTGCTGTCCCTGTATGCTTCTGGCCGTACCACAGGTATAGTTGGGCTCTGGGGACAGTCACTGATTAATGACATTCCCAAGTCATTGACCTTGCTGTGAATCAGTCTCCCCAGTTGAAATGATCCCTTCTCTCATACCCTGTGGGAAGGTGTGGGTGCTAAGAGAGAAAGGAAACCATAGTTCCCAGAGGTTAGTTTCAGAGCATGTGTATTTCTCAGAGCTGAAACTATGTGGTGTCATACGGTGAGGCTCCAAATGATGTATCAACCTGGAACACAGTAGTCATTGGTGTGTGTTCATACCATTACAGCCCCTGGGCAAACATGACTGAGGAGAACCCACATTCCCCACAGGGTCTGAGTCAACATAGAGAGAGAGAAACACATGTGAGTTAGATGGGAAGAAAGAAAAACACGCCCGGATGCTTACCTCATGTGCTAATGCTGATAAAAGGGATGGTCATTTGAAAGTGCCCTGGGGAAATTTATCTACCACAATATTTAAAAGGGTGAGCTATGACTGGCTTCAGATTTAGCATTCATTGTGCTCATTTTAATTCCTCATGTGTAAGGGATCTAATTTTATCTGGATCCATGCCCAGTGCTAGTTTATCTTAGCCATGATTGGAAGTAGGCTCTGACATGGCTAAGAGCAGTGGTATCTCCAAGGATTCACCTCGTTCTTGTCCATGTCCATTGACAGGCATTGTTCTGGACTCTGGGGATGGTGTAACTCACAACGTCCCCATCTATGAGGGCTACGCTCTGCCCCACGCCATCATGCGTCTGGATCTAGCAGGTCGGGATCTCACCGACTACCTCATGAAGATCCTCACTGAGCGTGGCTACTCCTTTGTCACCACTGGTGAGTGTGTGCGTCTCACGCTACATGTGTCTGCTCTTTCCCTTCACCAGTGAATCCATCTGCCTCCCACAGTTGACTTCATTCTTCAGAGCCTGACTGGGATAACTTTTATTTCTGCAGCTGAACGTGAAATTGTCCGTGATATTAAAGAGAAGCTATGCTATGTTGCTCTGGATTTTGAGAATGAGATGGCCACAGCTGCTTCCTCATCCTCCCTGGAGAAGAGCTATGAACTGCCTGATGGCCAAGTCATCACTATTGGCAATGAGCGCTTCCGCTGCCCTGAGACGCTTTTCCAGCCCTCCTTCATCGGTGAGTGGTAGGGTCTGGTATGGAAGTACAACTCTTCCCTGGAAATCTTGGGTAGACCCAGAGTAAAATCTAAAGAAGGATTAGGGGCCCTTGAGTTAAAAAAGTCATAGCTTGGAGTCCCACACAGCTCAGCCTCAGGTTCTGGTGGCTCATTAAAGGGATAGCCATCAGTGTTCTGTTGCAGTGAAATGATAAAGGATGATACACTGACTTTATCTCAAAAGAAAGGATGAGACAGAGTAGTAACTGAGTAATCCATATCTGCAGGAAAGAGATGATAACTCAAGGGTGCTGATTGATTCCGATGAGCTCCATTACCAAACAGTTGGACTTTCCTTTTAAGTTATTCATTGTTAAATGCAACAATAATCACACTTATAGTAATAATGTTTATATGTCACTAAGCATCTTACCTAAGGAATGATTTACAAAAGGAAGGTTCTGAGGATCTTATTTTAGTCCATAAATGAAACTTACAGGAATTTAACTGAAATGTGTATCTTATCGTTTTTCAATACATCTTCATCCATCTGGTGGGTACAGCAAGTGTTCACTCCAGACAGGTGCTAAACACAATTGTTTGTTTCTTGGCAGTCTGTTGTGGACTGTGAGCACTTTTAGAGACACCTGTTCCGCAAATGCCTTCAGTGTATCTTATGAAGCAACATATGTTTCAGAGACAAATGGAGACAGTTCACCAACACAGAGGAGTCCTGTTCTCACCCCTCCACCCTGGCCTTCTGGTCTAAGTGCACTGTGATTTTTTTTAAACATGTTCCTAGGTATGGAATCTGCTGGCATCCATGAAACGACTTATAATAGCATCATGAAGTGTGACATTGACATCCGCAAGGACCTGTATGCCAACAACGTCTTATCTGGAGGAACCACCATGTACCCTGGGATTGCTGATCGCATGCAAAAGGAAATCACTGCCCTGGCCCCCAGCACCATGAAGATTAAGGTAAAGAACTTCTGTTCCCCGGGAAAGCCAAAGTGGGTCTTTGTATTCCAAGAAGAATGCATCCCTAAGTCCTTTCCCCTCACACTTAGTTTTCTGTCTACCAAAAACTTTACCTTTTAGCTGCTCTAGCACTTTTTTTCTGATTTTTCCAGCACTTTTCCCCAGATAGGAGACTTTAAAAATGCGTTCAATAAAGTAGACAAAAAAAAATCTTTGAAGGGAAAAAAAACTCCTGTTTTAAAAGTTCTCAATTTTGGGGCTTTTAGCTTGTTGCCACATCACACTCAAGTTCAGAGAAGTGGGAAATTTAGCTTTTTGCTGCATTTCACTTGAGTTCAGAGAAGTGGGAAATTCTATTTTGTAAAGCCCTTGATAATAGAAATAATGAAGTAGAGGAAAAGTGCATAAAACTTGATTCGGCCGTATTAATTTTTACTTTGAAGTATCTTATATGACAGTAAATTAATATCTAATATTTTTTCTTAGTCTCCTCAACATCTGGCTTGATCTGTTGCTTCAGAGTTGCCTGGAAGCTTTTGTTTTCTTTCTGCAGATCATTGCTCCCCCTGAGCGCAAGTACTCTGTGTGGATCGGAGGCTCCATTCTGGCCTCTCTGTCTACGTTCCAGCAGATGTGGATCAGCAAGCAAGAGTATGATGAGGCAGGCCCATCCATTGTCCACCGTAAATGCTTCTGAGGAGGTGCCTTTTCTCTTAGTCTACCTGCATTCAGGATGACAGTATTATGCTTCTTGGAGTCTTCCGACCCACTGTCCCTCATCTCTCATCAATCATTGTACAGTTTGTTTACACACGTGCAATTTATTTGTGCTTCTAATATTTATTGCTTTATAAATAAACCAGACAGGACTTGCAACCTACAAAGCCTCTCTTCTTTTTGGGATAGAAATGGGATGCGGCCAGTGTTTGCTTACTTCAGACTGTGAACCTCTAGATTGGCAGCTTTGACACCACGTGCACTGTAACATTACACAAAGGTAATGGTCATCAGATGAATTAGTGTGACATTTAGCTGGGAGTTATAATACTAAATTTTGATTTTACACTTTGGGACAGAATCATGGACCTATGTCTCATCTGAAGAGCAGATTAGGATTAGATTCACATACACAAGAAATGGAAGATAAAACAATTTTCTGAGACTAGTTTCCATGAATGATATTGAAAATTATTGTTTTAGCATATGTTACAACTGTTTCTGTAACTTTGTAGAAACCACGTATATATTGGTAGTGAGAAAGTCGAAGACTGTTTTATACAAATTAGCTTAAATTCTCAATTCCTGGACTCTTTAGTTGTATTCCTAAGGACT
This sequence comes from Phyllostomus hastatus, assembly GCF_019186645.2. NCBI lineage: Eukaryota > Metazoa > Chordata > Mammalia > Chiroptera > Phyllostomidae > Phyllostomus > Phyllostomus hastatus. The sequence continues at coordinate 3,685,346 of NW_025334033.1, read as the reverse complement.
ATGCATGTCAGCAGTGAGACACTGAAGCCAGCTGACAGTTACACCTGGCTGTGACCCACTCCAAATGTCCCCTAAACAAATCAGGACACTGCAGATTCAAAATAGACGGGAGAAAACAGGTGCCAGAAACTTCTGTCCAGTCAGTGACTAACTTGTGGTACAGAGGTCTTCAATCTCTTCACTTGTTTTAAGTCTTGGGATCTTGCATTGAGTATCATTAAGGCCATGAAGTCCCATGGGAGGAAAGGCAGCAGAAAGCCACAATATTCCTTTCCTCCATGCTGGGCTCTCTGCAGTATGAAGGGGGCAGAGCTGGGGCAGCAGCCAAAAGAGTAAATTGTGCTGTGTCCTTGAGGGGCTCACATATGCTCTGCATAAGTGGCTTCAAGGAGAGAGACATGGGCCTGGGTCTTGAAGAATGGTTAAGAAATAGGTGAGAAGAGCAGGGAGGAAATCTCAGCAGAAGGAAATGGGTCAGAGGCCAGCATAAAAGGGATACCCAAGACAGGCTAGAGGGAACTGATGAATTTTTAGGAAATCAGTTTGGAGAGGTAGATTTCAACTTCATGGCAGAAGCTATAACATTTTTCATTTTCAAATTAATTGTTAATGAACTGTAGTTAGAGCATTTGGATGGACTTAATTGAACTTTTATCTATTGATGAGGGAATTAAGCAACAGATATAGTGTTAAAGACTTTGTTCGTGGAATTCCCCAAAGAAGAACCCAGATTTTCTTACATGTAATCTAATGGTGTTTCTAAAACAAAACTTATAACTAAAGTTTAAAGTCAAACTTATAAACATAAACATATAGACATAAAACTTTAGCCATGGCCTATCAAGAGTTAACTCCATTCTATCTCACACCCTTTTGGGAGTCTGGGTTGAAAATTTGGAGTATTTTAGGTTCGTCAGACATATCTTTAGTAAGTTGCCATTGTCATTATCATTCAAGGTTATAATTATGTCTTTCTTTATCTTATTCATTAAAAAGTAACTCTTGATTCCTGACTCTGGGCCAAGCAAGATAGTAGGTGTAAGGGAAATAGAGGTGGACCAGGGAATGTTTTCTGTGCTTAAGAAACTCAGCATTTAGAGTTCCATACTTTGCATGGCTGAATGGAAGTTTTTCTCTGCATGAAGAGTTAAATAATAAATAAATCTGGTTGCATTTTCTATGGATAAGATATAAACTTTTTTGTAGATTTCACTTCCCCCCCTTAATTGTATCCTTCAGCACAGATACCTTGGCTTCAAAGTTAGGTTTCAGCCATGAGATGGAATTGGGGAAAGTATGGGGAGATACGATTTAGCCAGTTTTTGTTTCTCTTTGTTTTTATCTCTCATGTTGAGGACCATAAGTATTATCAGTTTTAACCTCTAAATATAGTATTAATACTTTAAGTTTAGACAATTGGCTTGGATATCACCTGTGGTCTTTCCATGTATAAATGGAAAGGGAATGGGTATTATTATTTCTACTTACGAGTGGAAGCTTTTATAATCAGTGCTCAGAAGTGGTAAGCACAGAGATTCTTATTGAATTCCAAAGTTTTCTCATCTCTGCTTAATGATGGGGTATAAAATATCAGAACAACTGAATTTTCTAATAATTGTGCTTAAGGAAGTTACTAAAGCAACAAAGTTTTTCTTAAGGCCATCTTCACATGTGTAAGATAATGAAGATGCCTACAGTGAATATGTCTTTGGTTAAGATGCAATATAAACAAACATATATAGATCATGTTATTTCTTCTCAGTTTACAGTAAAAGAGTGTTATTGTTCATTTCTAATATACCTTTTGTCATTTGCAAAAAAAAATGGAATATTTAGAGGGGTAGGGTTGATTTATTGTACCCATGGCCTAAAAACAATGTCACTGGGGTTCCACCTTCCTCTCCATTTCTTCTATGGGGTCTGTTATAAACTGAATTATATTCCCCCAAAATTCATGTGCTGACACCCTATCCACCCAATGTTAGTATGTTTGGAGATGAGGCACTGAAGGAGGTAATTAAGGCTAAATGAGGTCATAAGTTGGGGCCCTAATCAAATAAGACTGGTGTCCTCATAAGAGGAAGAACCACTAGGATAGTATATGTATAGAGGAAAGGAGAGGGCAGGTGAAGACAAGGCTAGAAGGTAGCCATCTACAAACCAAGCAGAGAGGCCTCACCAGAAACCAACCCTGCTGGAACCTTGATCTTTGACTTCTTTGTTCCAAAACTGCAAGAAAATAAATTTATGTTGTTGAAGCCACTCAGTCTGTGTTGTTATGTTGTGGTAGCTCAAATAGACTAATAGAGGATTTTTCCACATATTGGACATCATGGCCCAAGATTCATAGTCTATCAGTTTACCAGACTCAGTACAAAAAGAGTGTCTTCCCATATAGTTCTGACAAAAATTCCAGGGAGGCCTCAGTCTGCCCAGTCCTGAAGACTGAGGCATATTACACCTACCATAGAGACCAGTTGATATTATTTAGTGGGAGAGGGGTAACTCTCCAAAGGAAGGAAACAAAATGGCATAAACACCATACCCAATGATTAAGAACTAGAGAAAATTATGGTATTTTGGGGGGGGCCCAATCATTGGAGGGCTTCAAATTCTAGTCCAGGAGTTTCATTTGTTTTAGCAGGCCCTGAGAAGGACTAAAAAAGAATAATGACTTGACTCAAACAAAACTGGGAGACAAGAATAAGAATCTTTGGATGGTGATATGTGTGATTGATCAAATTTTTTTCAGGACTTCCAGTCAAGATGGAGGTGTAGATAAACATGCTTTGCCTCCTCACACAACCACAGGAAGAACTACAACTAGACTTCAAAACAAGTAACAATCCGAACCTTAAAAAAACCGAGCTGTATAGAAGTCTGACAACCAAGGATTTAAAGAAGCCACATTCATCTGGATGGGCTATGCTACTAAGACAGGGAGTCAAAGCAGCTCTACCTAATATGCAGAAACAAACACAGGGAGGCTGCCAAATTGGGGAGACAAAGAAATATGGCCCAAATGAAAGAACAGAACAAAACCCCAGAGAAAAAAATAAATGAAATGGAAATAACCAACCTATCAGATGCAGAGTTGAAAACGCTGGTGATCAATATGCTCAAAGAACTCACTGAGCACAGCAACAAAATGAAAAAGACCCAGGAAGAAATGAACATTACACTAAGTAAAATAAAGAAAATCTACAAGGAACTAACAGTGCAGGGGATGAAGTCAGGATTCAAATCAACAATTTAGAATGTAAAGAAGAAATAAGCATTCAACCAGGACAGCAAGAAGAAAAAAAGAATAAAAAAACAAACAAACTAAGATGGTGCCTCTGGGATATCTCCAAACATACCAACATCTGAATCATAAGAATGCCAGAAGGAGAAGAGGAAAAGAAAGAAATTAAAAACTTACTTGAAAAAATAATGAAAGAAAAATTCCCTAATTTGGTGAAGGAAATAGACATAGAAGTCCAGGAAGCACAGAGAGTCCCAAACAAGTTGGACCCAAAGAGGACCATACCAAGACACATCATAATCAAAATGCCAAAAGTTAAAGATAGAGAGAGAATCTTAAAAGCAGTGAGAGAAAAGTAGAGAATTACCTACAAAGGAGTTCCCATAAGACTGTCAACTGATTTCTCAAAAGAAACTTTGCAGGCAAGAAGGGACTGGCAAGAGGTATTCAAAGTGATAAAAAGCAAAGACTTATATCCAAAATTACTCTATCCAGCAAAACTATTGTTTAGAATGGAAGGGTAGATAAAGTGCTTCCCAGACAATGAAAAGCTAAGAGTTCATCATCACCAAGCTATTAACACATGAAATGTTAAAGGGACTTATTTAAGAAAAAGAAGATCAACACTATGAATATTAAAGTGGCAACAAATTCACAATTATCAACAACTGAATCTAAAAAAACCCACAAAACTAAGCAAACAAGTGGAACAGGAACAGAATCCTAGATATGGAGATCATTTGGAGGATTATCAGCTGGGAGGTGGAGAAGGGAGAATGGGGGAAAATATACAGGGAATAAGCAGCATAATTGGTAGGCACAAAATAAACAGAGGGAGGTTAAGAATAGTATAGGAAATGGAGAAGCCAAAGAACTTACACAACCCATGGACATGGATAAAGGTGGGATGGGATTCCTGGAGGGGAAGAGGAAACTGAAAGGAGAGGGACAGAAAGGGAAACATTGGGATAACTGTAATAGCATAATCAATAAAATATACTAAAAACTTTCTCCAGACTCCAGTGTGACTCAGACCCAGGAACCCAATGCTGTCTATATGACCAATTAAACCAGGTGTTTAAAAGGAAATAATATGTCAGATTCACTTTAAGATTAACATGATAAAAATACTATAAATATTTCCTAGTAACTGATAGGTAGGAAAGAAATTTTAGTCTTTTAGACCTAAAACAGCAAAGGTTGTCTATATTCATCTTAAGGTCTTCCAGGCTCATTTTACAAGGAATCTCTCCTTGACAGAGCTTGGCTGTTTCTATGGCAACCAAACTCACATTTAAGACACAGGAAAAAAGCTCATGGGGAGATTGCAAAAGTGTACTGTTGGTCACTGGTGAGCCTGATGCTAGAAGATGTTTCTTGCAGTTCACTCATCAGCTCTGTGCAATAGATGCAAGAAAGGTTGACTAGATGGAAAAAGGGCTTCAGTTCAATTACAGCTCTCTGAGTCCTTAGGATTCTGGGTCCTCTCCCCTGTCTGCGAAGGAGAGCTGAGTCAAGTGAGAGTTAAGTGGGGGTGTTCCTCCACAGTGTTGTTTGCTTAGTGCTATACCATGGGAATCAGGGTTGGGAGACAGGAAGAAAACAAACCCAAGGGAAGGTTGCAGTGAAGCTGAATTAAAATGGGATCTTAGCCCTGGCTGTGTGGCTCAGTGGACTGAGTGCCAGCTTGAGAACCAGAGTCACGGGTTCCATTCCTAGTCAGGGCACATGCCTGGGTTGTGGCCTGGGTCCCCAGTTGAGGGTGTATGAGAGGCAACCACACATTGATGGTTCTCTCCCTCTCTTTCTCCCTCCCTTCCCCTTTCTCTAAAAATAAATAAAATCTTTTTTTAAAATATGGCCTAAATAAATATATAAATAAGTAAATAAAATGCGGCCTTAATTGTAGGCGAAAAATGGACTCTGGAGCCAAGTGTAAGCAAAGAGTTGGATGAGCAGGTTTGGGTTTAACACAGAAAGATGACTTGTATAACTTTGAAAATACTACTGGAAAGTGACAAGGTAGGCATCATGTAGGGTAGGATATGACAGTGCACACACCATGAAGGAAATTTAAAAGCAAACTTGCCTTAGGCAAAATAGTAAAGTTCTCCCAAGACTAGGATCTACCTTTTGGACTTCATTCAGTGTCTTCCACCCAATGCTGGCTAGTCAGGACACTTTCCCTACCTTTCCTATTATAACAACCCCTACCTGTCCCTTACTTGTTGTAGTCCTCAAGAGCAGACAAGCATTCAATCTGAGACCTGAAGAATGGAAAAAGCAAGCAGTGGGAATAACACATGCAAAGACTTGCTGGTGGGAGAGTCTATCATGTCCAAAGAAGTGGGAAGAGCGAAGCAAATAGATGGCAATGGGGGGCTGAGGAGAAGAGGAAGTGACCCTGGAGACATGGTCAGAATACCTATCCCATGGGGCCTTTAGACCGTAATAAGAAGTTTGAATTATATTCTGTGACAGAATGATGCTAAAGGGTTTTAAGCATGGAAATATAAAACATATATTTTAAAAGCTCATTCTAGGTGCTACAGGACTGGATTAGAACTATAAGAGTGGCGGCCAGTAAGAGGCTCTTACAATGGTGCAGAGTGAGACACTGGGGCTGAACGTGAAGGAAGCATGGAGATGGAGAGAAGTTTGGACAAAACTGAGATATAAGCAGCAATGACACGATGTGCTGGTGGGATGGGGCAGGCAGAAGAAGGCTGCTGGCTTGCATGGGTTATGTGTTTTAAAGGAAATTCAGATTTCAAGGTGATTCAAAGACATCTCCAGTCCTGCATTGGGAAGAAGGCATCACCCAAAGATGGGGTTTGCTCTGGGTCTTGAACAGTGTTAGGGTTTGCTGAGAGAAAGGGAGGTAGACTGAATGAGCAGACGGTGGTTTTAGGGACAGGAAGGTAGAGGGGAGACCTGACTAGAGTAGGGGGTATGGACTGGGACGCAGCAATCAGGTCGGCTGGGTAAGGCTAGAGCATGGGCTTTGGAAATGCAGATGTGCTGTGTTCTTCCTTATAAAACACACATGATAAAGAACTGCCCTTCAAAACTGCTGTGAGGACTAAATGGGATAATATTGATTATATGTTCAGGACTTGATACATAGTAAGATCTTAATTAACATTCTATAATTATTGTTACTAATATTCTCATAATTATAAATAGCATATAATATACAATTACACATTATGCACACGCATGTGCAGTTCACTCACCACTTCTGTGCACAATAGATGCAAGACTTATTGACTAGGAGGATAAAGAGCTTCCATTCAAGTACAGCTCTCTGAGTCCCCATGGATCTGGGCCCTGCCTGGGAAGGGGAGGGGTGTGTGTGTGTGTGTGTGTGTTGTGAAAGAACTGAAAGCTGAAAGACAAGTCTGGAAATCTAGATTTGATATGAAAGAATGTGTTTTTGCTGATGACATTTCTAGAGAAGAGAAGTGGTCCACTGAATGATATTTAAAGAAGGTAAATTCTGGAATTTGGGTCCAGAATCCAGAATAGTCTAGTAAACACAGGTCCTTGCTGAATGACTAGTCCAAGAGCAAATAGAGAATTTAGAGTACATACTCAAAGGCCAAGAATATAGAGCTAGGTTCTCTTTCATCTGACAAAAGAGAGACTGACCTCAATAAATGTATGCACTAAGAAAATGTATGACTTCATGACAGAAGGTTTAAAGAGGTTAATTAATAATCACCATATCCTTACATTACATGGTCTTTTAAAAAAATCTAAATTAGCTTCCTGAATTCTCAGGGTAGGAAGTACTTTTCATGCCACTTTGAGGCTCCTCCCCAGTTGAAGGACCTTATTTTAAAACTGTTTAAACCTTACAGTAAAGGGTAGCCACATTCTCTTTTATACCCATTAGCCCACAGTGTTAATTCCATTGTGTTATAATAACTGGTTTGACTTTTAATACATAAAAGGGAGCTCTGTCACTGAAATATAATAGGAGGATTCCAGTTTTTACAAAGAAAACTGTAGGTTGGTGGGGGTGAGAGATTCAGGAGGAAGAACTTGGTAAGTGCTTACGTTAAATATACATCTTAATAGGGAGGATACAAAAACTAAAAAAATATATCCATACTCTAAGAGAATGAAACATGATCTCAGGAATCAAAAATCTGCCACAATATGCATATGTCAAATGGGAGATCCTATCAACTGGGTCCCCACTGCATCAGAATGAGCAGGACCCCTGCAGACATGCAGCATGAATAAGAAATAAACTGTTGTTATGTCAGCCACTGCAACTGTGTTTGTTACCACTGCACAAACTCACTTTGGACACTCACCTCCCCAGGATTTCACTTGGTTTTAGGGCTCTGAGATGATGTTATGCCAGCTAAATAATACATTTGAAATAATAAATGTAATCCACAATATTTGTTATTTTAGTCAGAACCGTTTTTCTGGGTTTCCATTGAAAATCTGTGATTGGGCAATTTTATTCCACTTGTTGATGGTGAGGGGAGTTTTGTTTTTCTTGGGCATACAAATAAAATAGAAAATCTATCTGAAGTTACTCCAGTTACATTTTGTTGGTTCAACATGTGAGTAGGATGCTAAGAAAGTACAAATGAAGGATTTAATCCAGGTTATTTTGGTTTAGTCTGTGTCCAAAGTTTGCATCCAAACCTGCCTTATCATAGAATTATACTACCTTTAGCTATTGCCAGGTGGTTCATTTGGTTGGAATGTCTTCCCATATACCAAAAGCTTGCAGGTTCAATTCCCGGTTGAGGCACATATCTAAGTTGCAGGTTTGATCCCTGGTTTGGGAGGCAACCAACTGATGTTTCTCTCTCTCTCTCTCTCTCTCTCTCTCTCTCTCTCTCTCTCTCTCTCTCTCTCTCTCCCTCTCTCTCTCTCCCCCCACCCTTCCTTTCTCTCTAAAATCAATAATGAAACATATCCTTGGGTGAGGATTTAAAATATATATATATCTCCTTATTTTTAAAAAAAGCTTCAAGATATAATTCATATACCATACAATTCACTCACGTAGAGTGTACATTTCAACTGTTTTTTAGTGTATTCACAGATAAGTGCCATCATCACCACAGTCGATTTTAGAACATTTTCACTACCTTAAAAAAAGAAGCCTCAGACCCTTTAGCTCTTAGTCATTTGTGCCCCTATCTAAAAGGACTTTGGTGGAATTATCTGCTTACATATACCTTCTCCCCAGGGAAAAGTAAAATTATGACTTTTGTCTTAATAAATGCCTCTATTGCAAGAAAAATGATCAGGGCGCTTGTTCATGTGATTCCTTCTGCATGGCCTGTTTCTTCCTCGTATTGGAGAACCTCATTTGCACTGAGCTTTCTTGACACACATCTAAGCTGGACTCCTGCCTCACCTCCACTCCTGGTTCCTTTTCTTCATATTACATATATTATGTTTTGTTTTCATGTAACATTATATATATGTAATTTACATGCAATAAAATGTGCCCATATAAAGCATGAAATTAAATGAGTTTTGACAAATGTATATACAAAGTAAACAAAACCCCAAATGAAAACATAGCACATTTCATAACCCACCAAATTTCTTCAAGCTCCTCCAATTCAATTCTCTGCACTTCAACCACAGACAACTCTTTTTGTCACCATACATTACTTTTACCTGTTCTGCAATTTCATATTAATCATAATTCAAATTATTAGTTTGCTTATCTTTTTTTCTGTCTGTACTGCTAGACTTTTATTAACCAGATTTTTCTCTAGCACAGAGAGTCTGGCATGGAGCCAGAGAGTGCCAGCATGAAGACCCCAAATCATTCTCTTTATCAATTTTGATTTAAAAAATTGAAGTATTTAAATATTTGAGGGTGGGACTTCTGGTCAAGATACCGGCATAAGCAGACATGGCTTGTCTCTTCACACAATGACATCAAAATTACAACTAACATATGGAACAACAATCTATTAGAACTGTCAGAAATTGAGTTGAATGGAAGTCTGACAACTATGGAATTAAAGAATCCACATCCATTCAGACTGATAGGAAGTGAATAGACATGGAATGGGCTGGCCCCTCACCCGTGTGTGGTGGAAAAAAATTTGGGAGGGCTATCTTGTGAGCAAGAAGTCCTAGCTGCACACTAGGCCCCTCAGCCCAGGATTCCAGGTTAGGAAGATAAGTTCCCACAACTTCTGCCTATAAAAACCAGCAGGGATTGAGTCAGTGGAAGAAACTTCTGGAGCTCTTAGCTGTTCTTCTTCCAAGAACCCACACACAGACTTACTCAGACTCCCCCCTCTTAGCTCTAGCACCAGGGTAGCAGCTTGAAAGGCACAAGTGGTATACAGGGAGAAACTGAAGTGTCTGGCATCAAAGTGAGAAGAGGGCATTGTTCCTTTTCTAAACCCTCCCCCAACAGAGCTTGCAAGCTGGTGCCATATCTGAGGCTCCATCAACCTGGCTAACACTGTTTGACACACTTTGGAGATCCCAGAGACTTTACCCCACCCAATTTACGGGCCCACCCAAGCTACTTTCCATATGAATAGCTGGTCTTGGCTCATGCTTCACAACTTACTAAATCCTATCAAACAAGTAACATTTGGCCTCAGGAACCCCAGACTAAGCTCTAGCGGCAGCCAGCCTAGATTCACAGCTTGGCTTCATCTGGGAATCTCTAAACCCAACAAAGTTAGCAGCCATCTTAGATTGCTTTATAGCTCAGGAAGGATGGCCCCAGACAAAATACAGGTGGGACTGATTTTGGCTTACACCACCTGGGAAACCCCAGAGCTAGCACACCCACTGAACACCTACAGACCATGTCAGAGCACCAACACCCTGATCTTACATAGCTGATACTCCATAGAGGGCAGAGGTTTGTGGTCAGTGGTCACAGCTAATCTTTTAAGCTGGCTGGCCTGGGTAAATCTCTCCCATTGATCTGCCAACAGCAACCAAATCTCAACTACAGGAAGAGGGTGTATTCAGCCCACATGAAGGGCACACCTCAAGTACCCAGCTTGGGGGATAGCGGAGCTGTGCCACTGGATTCTGCAGGACATCTACTACATTAGGCCACACTACCAAGTCATGAGTCAAAGCAGCTCTACCTGATACATAGAAACAAACACAGGTAGGCTGCCAAAATGAGGTGACAAAGAAACATGGCCCAAATGAAAAAACAGATCAAAACTCCAGACAAGGGGCTGAATGCAATGGAGATAAGCAATCTATCAGATGCAGAGTTCAAAACACTATCTATAAGGATGCTTAAGGAACTTAGTAAGGACTTCAACAGTGTAAAAAAAGATCCAATCAGTAACAAAGGATGCACTAATTGAAATAAAGAACAATTTACAGAGAAACAACAGTAGAGTGGATGAAGCCAAGAATCAAATCAATAATATGGGACATAAGGAAGCAAAAACAACAAATCAGAACAACAAGTAGAAAAAAGAATCCCCCAAAAGGAGGATAATTTAAGCAGCCTCTGGAACAACTTCAAGAAGTCCAACATTCACATCATAGGGGTGGCCAGAAGGAGAGGAGAAAGAGCAAGAAATAGGAAATCTGTTTGAAAAAATAATGAAAGAAAACTTCCTTAATATGGAGAAAGAAATAGACATGTAAATTCAGGAAGCACAGAGTCCCAAACAAAATGCCAAAGGTTAAAGATAAAGAGAGAATCTTAAAAGCAGCAAGAGAAAAACAGATAGTTATCTACAGGGGAGTTCCCACAATACCGTCAGATTGCTTCTTGGCCTTTTGGCTAAGATCAAGTATAGTATCGGTTTTTATCAGTTTAATATCTGATGCATCCTCTATCCATAACACTGTCAGCTGCTTTCTCAAAAGAAACTTTACAGACTAGAAGGGATTGGCAAGAAATATTCAAAGTCATAAAAAGCAGGGACCTACAGCCAAGATTGCTCTACCCAGTGAAGCTATCATTTAGAATTGAAAGGCAGATAAAGACCTTTCCAGACAAGAAAAAACTAAAAGTTCTTCATAACTAAACCATATGATATATTAAAGAGGCTTATTTAAGAAAAAGAAGATCAAAATTATGAATAACAAAATGGCAATAAACACATACCTGTCAACACTAGTATCTAAAAAGCAAACTAAGCAAACAAGAAAAACAGAGACAGAACCATGGATGCAGAGAGTGTTTTGATTGTTGTCAGATGGGAGAGGGGTGTGGGAGAATGAGTGAAGAGATGAGGGGATTAAGAAATACACATAGGTAATTACAGTATAGCCATGGGGCTGTAAAGTACAGTATAAGAAACGGAGTAACCAAAGCACTAAGATGTGTGACCCATGTACATGAACAATGGTTGGGGGTTTGCCTGAAGTAGTGGGGCATGCTGGGTGCAGGAGGGGCAAAAGGGGGAACTGTAATAGAATAATCAATAAAATATAATTAAAAATAATAAATATTTGAGGGTAACAGTGAGGACTTTATTGCAAGGGGTTAACAAACAGGAGTCTTTTGTTTTCTCATCTTCCCTGCCCTCCCCATTTTCATTACCACAATGTCAAGGGTATCCCTGAATGGTGGAGAAAGGCACAATAGGGGTCACATTCTTTTACCTTTGGGTAAAATGTGTTAATCATTTTAAAGAATGGATAAATATAGCCTCATTTATTCATAAATGTTTTATAGCTTTCAACTTCATAAAGACATTTTTAAGGGTAAATCCCTGCCTTTGATAATAGGACATGGTATCAACTCAAGCCATATCTCCACCTCTGAAAATACACTCGAGCTCAAGATGTAAGTTCTACCAACAATATCATATGACCATTACTTTTTTTTAGTCCTCACCCAAGGTTATATTTTATTGATTTTAGAGAGTTGGAGGGGGAGAAAGAAACATCTATGTGAGGGAGAAGCATCAATCAGTTGGCTCTGGTATGTGCTCTATGCTCCAACCAACTTAGCCAATCAGGGCACTTTTTTGACAAAATATTTCTATTGCAATAATATAATCAAACCTTACATCATATACCTGTGAACTGGCATCTCAGTCACCCACAGGGAGGACGATGTCCTGTTTGGCATTTCTACCTTATAGATGGAGGAGCTGAGGTACAGAGACACAAGGCTTTTCCTTGCTTCCTTTGCACACCTTCATTTCCAGTTTGGCATCCCTCTTCAGCTGAAGTTCTAAATCTCTTTCTCTCTCAACGATCTAGGACACATGAGAATTAACCTACTCATGTAGATTATAGGGCCCCAGCCCTCATTAACCTTAATATTGAAAGAAATACAGCATTTGCAGTAGGAAAAGTAGAAATGCTCTTCTGCTCAGCACCAATAGCAACATTTGCATTAACTGAGGAAATGGGCTTTTTATGAGGTAGTTCATCCTATGCAAATGCTTCTTTATAGTCAGCGAATATTTCACATTTATGACATTGGTGAATTTGTGGGCCCCTTTGAAAGTATTGTACAATTGCATTCCTGAGGTTATTTAATAGCAGATCAAGGTGCTGTCTACCTTGTATTTTCATGATATCTTTTGAATTAATGACTCAGTCCTGATATTCTCACCTTCTTCCCAGTGGGTACCTGATTGCTATTTGTTGAAGCATTGAGCAGTTGGCATTTCATTCTTAAATATTAAAGTCAAATGTATTCTATTCTTCCTCTCTTTCAGAGGTCAGACCCTCTGTCTTCCCCCTGCTTGCTGAGCCAGGCTTTGCTTTAATGGGATTTAAGTGCTGATCGAATCTTAGCCACGACCTCCCCCCACCTCTTTGGGAGATGTTGCTCTTATTGATGACACTGAGTTTGAGAGGACAGTCACTATGTGTGGGGAAGGGAAAGAGAAAAGAGAACAGGTATAAATTCATAACCCAGGAGAGTTAGAGAGATGCCGGAGGACTTGCTCGAACCACAGGGGAGGCAGAAACAGGAGGCTGGTGAGGAAGAAGCTGCTCAGAAGTAGCACCAACCATGACCTTTGGCCAGCAGTACAGTTTCTAGTAGCCAATGAACCTGTGTAAGAAAAGCTGGGCAACTGGAACACATGCCCAGAACTGGTAACTTGTGAACTCCCTCATTTTGCTAAGCCCTGATGACACCCCCTTGCCAGGTAGGGGGTCAGACTTTTCCAAGAGGGCTGGGAAAATTCCCATGACTTTTTCTCTTCCATTTTTGAAAATGGTCACTACTCTCCTCTTAACCCAGGCCAACAGGCAAATATTACATTGCCCTATAATAATTTGACACTGTTTTTAACTATGTGTTTTAAGCTGTGGGTCATGAGCCACTAGATGAGTCTTCAAATCAGTTGAACAGATTCTTTCTTTCTTTCTTTCTTTCTTTCTTTCTTTCTTTCTTTCTTTCTTTCTTTCTTTCTTTCTTTCTTTCTTTCTTTTCTTTCTTTCTTTCCCCCCTCCCTTCCTTCCTTCTGTCTCTCTCTTTCTTTCTTTACTTTTTTATTTTTTCAGAATATTTTTTATTTTTTAACTTTTTTAAAAATCATTCAAGTACAGTCTTCTCCATTTCCCCGCCACTACTCCCTCTCACCCCAGCCATCCCCATTTCCTACCCTTGATCTTATCGCTCTTTGGTTTTGTCCATGTGTCCTTTATAGAGGTTCCTGAAAACCCTTCCTCCTTTCCCCACCACCCCATTATCCCTTCCCACCTCCCCTCTGGTTATTGTCAGTTTGTTCTTAATTTCAATGTCTCTGGTTATATTTTGCTTGCTTGCTTGTTTGTTTTGTTGATCAGGTTCCACTTATAGGTGGTATCATATGGTATTTGTCTTTTACTGCTTGGCTGATTTCCCTTAGCATAATGCTCTCCAGTTCCATCCATGCCATTGCAAAGGGTAGGAGCTCCTTTCTTTCTGCTGTGTAGTATTCCATCATGTAAATGTACCATTGTTTTTTGATCTATTCATTTACTGATGGGCACTTAGGTTGCTTCCAGCACTTGGCTATTGTAAATTGTGCTGCTATGAACATTGGGTGCATAGTTTCTTTTGGATTGGTGTTTCAGGGTTCCTAGGATATAATCCTAGCAGTGGAATTGCCAGGTCAAAAGGCAGTTCCATTTTTATTTTTCTGAGGAAATTTCATACTGTTTTTCACAGAGGCTGCAGCAGTCTGCATTCTCACCCACAGTGTACTAGGGTTCTTTTTTCTCCACATCCTCTCTAACACTTGTTGTTTGTTGATTTGTTTATGATGGCATAGATTTCAAACAGCATAAAAAAATCAAGCAAGGCAGAGAATAGAATATATTAGATTATATAGTGAGGGTAAATAATAAATTACAACATGAAATGCTTTCAATGAGAAAAAGTTTGAAAATCACTGGTTTACAACAATCAATTTTTAAATATTCTTTTAAAAAATTTTTATTGGGAAAAATATCAAATATATATAAAAGCAGTGACAATAGTAAAGTAAATTCTGGTGTCTCTTCATCTAGTTTCTAAATTGTCTTTTGTAGATAGTACGATTCTATTCATCTCCTTCAGTAATTTATTTTTTATATATATGCCCAAGGACATATATATAAAATACATATGAATTTCACTTACTTTTAACTACTAGATAGTATGCCACCAAATGAATAATCACATTTTGATACTTCTATTATTGAATTGTATGATTTTTATTTACTACTTTTTTCATTTTGTTTGTTGCCTCTTCTCCCTTTGCTGACAATATGGACTGACTGTTTGTGTTGTATCATTCCCAAATTCACATGTGGAACTCCTAATCTCCAATGTATTTGGAGAGGAGACCTTTGGTTCATTAGAATTAGGTGACGTCATGAGGATGGTACCCTCATGATGAGATTAGTGCCCGTATAAGAAGAGAAACCAGAGAGCTTGCTTTCTCTGTCGTTCCTCCCTCCTTGTGAGAATACAACAAAAAGGTGGCTGACAGCAATCCAAGGTGGGAGCCTTCACTAGGAACTGAACTGGCTGACACCTTGGTCTTGGACTTCTCAGAACTGTGAGAAAATAAGTTTGTGTTGTTTAAGCCATCCAGCCTATGATTTTTTTGTATGGCAGTTTGAGCAGACTAAGACACTGACTTCTTTTGAATTGATGTCTTCTCTACTATATTTTTGTTTGGGAGTTTTTTTCTCTACTACCCTGGAAGTTTTACATTCCATTTTTATTCTTACTGTGATTGCTCTTAAACATTTAATATACATTTAACTCAACACAATCTGAAGTTAATCTCTATACCCTTCCTGTTATGTTTGCCTTATTTAATCCCTACTCACCCACATTAAGTATTTACAGTAGATACTCAATTTATAAACAAGACTACCTTTTTAATGACCTTGTTCTCATATCCCAATGTCACAGTCTGGGGTTTCTTTCTTTCTTGATTGATAATTCTTTGAAATTCTTTCAGCAAATGTTTGTGAGAAGGTAACCCTTTCATTCTTTGTCTCAAAAAAATTTTAATACTCTCTTTTAATATAGTTGGGTATATAGGTGTATTAAAATAACTACAAGGCAGTGCTTATATTTGAAAGAAAAAATACTGGTAGTTTTCTTTAGGCACTTGCATATTCTGATTTTTCTAAGCTGAATATTATTTGTATAATTTCTCAAAACTTAAAGAACACACAACAAAAGACCTGAAATATTTTGATCACTAGCTCATCAAATAAGTGCCAAATCTTCATGTATTCGGATCATGTTTCTGCAAGATTTTCTTCCAGAGAACCACTGAAGGAGATAGTGTTGCCAGGACACCGTACAGATAGCCCCCTTAGATAATTAAAATGAGGAGGCTGCCCCTCATTCTAGACGTAGGTTTCAGCATCCATTTGCACAACTTCAATGCAAGCATGCCTTCAGTCCTACTTTCTGCTTGGCATTATAAATTCCCCTACCCAGTGATGGAATATAGTGTCTGCTTTTGTGTAAAACTTGAAGCTGGAGTGTGAAAGAATCATAGCGAGCACCCCTGCACCTGGAAAGTATGGCTACATCCCTTTTCCACTTTCAAAGCAGATTTTTTTTATGCAAGTAATGTTCCAATTGGCCTTGGGAACAGCATCTGTGCATGGGATGGAAATCCAGAGCACAACCCAGGTCCCCTCCAGAGTCACCAGATTTCAAAGGACAGCAGTAAAAATTAGATTTCCTAGGGAGAGGTCACAGCCAGTGACATTGAGCTAACATCACCTTTCCAGTTGCTTGGGGCATTGGTCAGCTTGAGAAATCTGAATTCTGTTCACACAGAACTTCAGTCAATTAGTCCACACTGCTATTTTATTTTTAGCAGATTATGTTTGGATTCTTGTTTCCTCTTGGGTTTAGGTTTAAAATTTTCCCCCTGGCTCCTATCACATTGTATCTTGCAGATTATATAGTCTCTAAATTAGCTTCTCCTCCTCATATTTGTAGCCAGTAGATTTCTTTAAGATAACATTCAACCAAACCACTCCTGACAGGAAAACCCATTTGGTGACATGCACCTCCAAACTGGCCATGAGAAATTCAACAGAAGGCAGGTGTTTTGCCTTGTATTCAGTATAGAGATGTCATTTTCAGGATTTCCTTATTGAAAAAACCCAATGAAAACTTCAACATAAAAAGTAAAATTGTAGGACCTCTGTATCACAGATGGAGAAGCACATGCATTTACTCAATTTCCCTTCAGAAATATCTCTAATAAACCAGAAAAGGGATTTTTAAGAAGACATAATCTATAAAGGCAAAATGACTAGAAAAATGGGAAGCAGACAGACAAGTGATAATAACTAAGCAGTCAGATATAGAAAAAAGCCAGCAGCAACTACGTTATTTAGCAGAAACCTGCCTCCCCCACCCCACCCTCTTAGAAACTAGGAGTGAAGGCAAGGTAAGAATGTAGCTAAAATCAGGATGATTGCTTAAAAGTCTATTTAAGAAGAAATTAAAATTCTGTATTTCCTTTTCCCGCCATATAGCCAAATAACTGCCTTTCCACCACCCTGGCAGAAAACTGGCTAGCTGGCCTCAGGAGACAGCCTCAGGAGACAGTCCCAGGACTACAGGCACACCGGCCATAGTTGATGGCAGGGAGACAATGTTGTCAACAGAGTGATTAAGTGGCCTTTGGATTCTTGAATCCACAAGCTCACTTTCTCCCACTGGCTCCCCAAATGTTGGAAGCCAGGGCTGCACCCTCTAGGCAGGATATTGTGGATTCTTATCTCCAGAATCTGAACAGCCAAGTGAGATACTCTACACCAGGGTTTCTCAACCAAAACTACTTAAATTTTGGTCAGGATGACTCTTTGTTGTGAGGGGCTGTCCTATGCACTGTAAGATGTGGAGCAGCATCCCTGACCCCTACCCACCAGATGCCAGTAGCACAGCTGACACTGACATCCATAGTCAGCAGGTCCCACTTATCATGAACTGGGAGGTTCCAATCCGTTCCTTAGTACTTAATTCGCTATTAAACATGCTGACAACCAAAAATCAGAAGATAACCTAGGAGGAAGGCCTCTAATGTGAAATATGGAGATCAAAATAAACTTCAAAAAATATTTAGAGAAAACACAGACTATGCAAGGGAGAAGATCTCAAAAATTATAATGATTATCCTGAGGGACTAAATAGTACAAAAGAGCTCTTGAAAATTAAAAATATGATTAAACAAATTTTTAAATGCAATAAAACATTGGAGAAATCTCCCAGAAAGCAGAGGAAAGAGACTGAGAATTCAAGAAGATAAAAATTAGAGGATGAGTCCAAAAGAACCAATATTCAAGTGATAAATTCTAATGGGAAAGAACAGAGACCAGAGTGAGGGGTGAGGGTCCAAAGGAAATCACCAACAAAATAATCAAGAACTTTTCCTACAGTGGAGATGCATGAGTTAGTGGATTAAAAGGGCCCTCTAAAGCTCTAGCATTAAGGTCTACATTAAGGCAAAACTATTGTGAAATTTTGGAATACCAGGGTCAAAGAAAAAATCTGAAAAAGCTTCTAAAGAAAAATTGCATACAAGTCAAGGAACCTGTATAAAGGACCCATGGACAAAGACAATGATGGGAGGTGGGGGGATGGGTAGGGTAGGGAAAAGTAATGGGGGGAAAATGGGGACAACTGTAACTGAACAACAAAAAATAATTTTTTAAAAGAAAAGTTGCATACATTATTGAAGAATCAAAAAGGCTTTGTACTTCTCAGAAGTAACACTGGAAGTTGTAAGACAATAGAGTAATGCCTATACATTCTAAAGGAAATGATTATGTAACTGCAGATGTGAGAGTGCTTGAATATTTTCCTCCCATGGACTTTTTCTCAAAAAGCTATTAAGAGGAGGTGCTTCATGAGTACAAGGGAGAATATCAAGAAAGAAGAAAACAAAGCAAACGATTCCACATGGGAGAGAGGGAAAGGAATTCTGGGATGATGGTGAAGGTATACCCCAGCACATACATTGTCTACTTCTCCAAGCATTCTAGATTGGAGAAGTCAGAATGTTCTGGAAGAAATTTCTCCAAGAAAATGTAATTAATAAAATATGGTATATTCAAATGTTTTGAGAAGTGACTGAGACAGAGAACTTGGGGTTGAAATAATGATAAGACCTTAAAAAATTAAGCAAACATACATAAATGTTCGTATCAGTGAGAATAAAATTTTGTACAAAAAAAATGAGAAATTTGCTGGCCAGGTAGCTCAGTTGGTCAGAGCATCATACTGAAACTATAGGCGTGTGGGTTCTATCTCCAGTCAGGGCACATACAAGCATCAACCAATGAATACATAAATAAATGGAACAATAAATCAATGTTTCTTGCACACTTCTCTCTTCTCATTCTCTCTCCATCTCTCTCTGTCTCCCCTCTCAAATCAGTAAATAATAAAAAAGAAAATGTTGATGATTTAACTACATAAAAATAATAAAATTAAAAAATGAGAAATTTTGGAATACATATAGGATTCAGTTGGGAAGTTTTTACATAGCCATGATACTATGAACTCTGAGTACTTAACAAAACTATATTATTTTAGGAAGATGGTAGAGCAAGAAGGTGAAGTGTGTGGTGGGACAAAGAGGTAGTGATGAAGATAACCACTGAATCCTCTTCTTCCCTCATGTAAAATTAGATCAGGCCTGGTACCTGATCAGCCACTGTGAGAACATTCCTGTGTAGATGTGCACAGTTCCTATTCCACAGATATATAAATTCCCTGATCTCATGGCTTCACAGTTGGATCCCAAAAAGTATCAGCTGAAGCATTAGATATGTATCATGGCTCTTGATTTAGCCATTTCCTAGCTGTATGATTTGAGCAGGTCACTTAAGCTCTCTAAGCCTCAAGTTGATACCCAGTAACATGGGAAATTTTATTTAAACAACAATTATTGAGCGATTCCCATGGGTCCTATGAGTACAGAAGTAAAAAATACAGTCCTTGACTTCAAGTTCAAGGAGGGCAGTAGACAAGGAAGCTCATGTGATGTATACAGAGTGCTGAGGGAATACAAAGAAGTGGAGACTAACATTGAGCATCTATTGTGCCAGGTAATACCAGGTAATGCTCCCAGTAATGCAGTGGTATTATCTATAATTACAGTGGAGGAAGTCAATGCTCAGAAAGGCTAAGTAACTGAACCCAAATTTCATGGTGAGAAAGGATATAGGCTCAAACCTTTCATGGCCCCATGTCATTCTCTTCAAAAACATGTGCCTGCTAAGGTCATCACACCTAGACAAACAGAGGTTAAAGTCCGAAAGGATTTCTGAGAAGATGGTACCAGAAGGGAGGGTTGATGAAAGGATTCTGCTGGCCATGCAAACATCTAGATACTAAGTCTCTCCTGAACCAGTGTCCTATGGCTGCTCTATTTATGAAGCTTCACTTGGCAAATATTTGAGTGCTTATTAAATTCCATGCACTGTGCTATGTACTGAAGGATATAAAGGCAAAAGCAAAACAAAACAAAAATAAAACAGTTCCCGCTCTGGATAAGCTTACAGTCTATTGGTGAGGACAACTGTTATACAGTATTGAAAATTATATGATAGACACACATAACACAGGTGTGCAAGATCTGTCCTGGGGAAGTAGGAAGAGTCTGTTTGCAGGGCATAGCTGAGCTGAGGCTGGAGGAATAAGTAGGGGTTAGGAGAAGGCAGAGAGGCTTTCCAGGCAGAGAGCAGCTATGTTTTATTTTGTACAACAAAGCTGATACAAGGAGAAGTTAAATAAGGGTGGGTGATGCTATCTATTGATCAGCATCCCAGCAGGGAATACATGACTTACCTGGGATTTTTGAACAAACTTTTAAAGAAACGTTCCATAGCTATATGAGCAGACTTAAGGGAACCACAATGAGAGATACTGAAGACACCCAAGGTCTAGCAACGGTGGGAAGCTATTACTATCCCAAGACTTGAAAGGTCAGGGAAAGAAACAGAATTACCAGAGGTAAGCTGTGAGCTCTGGAAGCCATGGAAGAACCTGGAGTCAAGAAAAGATGCAACCAAAACTTGGCAAGGCAGGGAGGAGTATGTGCCCTGACCTCTCACCCCTTCTGCTCCCCAATCTTCTGCCAGGGCCTCCCATTGACCAAACCCACATGCAAACCCAAAGTTGCCATCTAAAGACATCAGCCTCCCAGGATATAGAGCAGGTCTGAGAGTCTGGAAGACAAACTGAATAGGAGGGGATTTGGGAGGAAGTAATAAAGCTTATCATCAATATTTTGACTTCAGACATCTCTGGGGCATCCACGTGGAGATGCCCAATAGATTGTGTGTGCTACAGAATTCTGGAGCTCAGCAGAGAGTTCCAGGCTGCAGACATATCTTTGGGAGTCACATTCCAGTTGGATGGTGACAAAACCTGTCTACTCAAGGGTTGTTAGGGGGACTGGGTATGATGTCAATGCTTTTAAAAGTGCCCTGCACTAATACTCATTTAGTGATCCTATGAGAGAGTATATTAGTTCTTGCAGTTTTTTTGCATTTAACTAGCAGTAGCTTGGAAATTTCAGTAGCTGACAAGAGGTATAAAATTATATGGAAGAGTGCTCCATATAATTTTATATGTCTATAAGAAGTGGACAACCAAACTACACTCTATTTTCTCAACACAGACTGAATGTATTAAATCTCTCTGTGTCATATCCAGTGCATATGTATATAAATTTCTTGCTTAGGTAATTTATTTTTCTCATACATATCTCTTGGTGCTTTAAGAATTGTGCTAAATTATAAATGTAAAATATAATAATGCTATAAAATATAATTCCAAGGTTTTCTAAATGAAGTGATTCACATATTTTATGTACATAACACTAGGAATTAAATATTTTCTTCTGGGGAAAAAGAGTGCTCTCACAATAAGATACCAAGAAATGAAGCAAACATAGGTGGTGGTATTGCTGATGCTGTCATTGTAATGATATACTCTCTGGAAACACATTTTGAGTGAAGGGCGAACCTATACTATATGACCTATGCATTCATCAAAAAAGGCTGTGTGGACTTCCATCGCATCCTGTCAGTACACACACACACACACACACACACACACACACACACACACAGCAGTATAATAGCGACGTATTTCAAAGTAGCTCCTCTTGTGACCCACTTGGAAGGTCACGCGTGTGCATTGCAGCATGCTGCCCATGCACAGAGCACTTTAGGAGATTACCCAGCTCTTGTTCTCTATTGCAGGGCTAGAAAATAGGTTTATAAATGTCCTCAGTGATGGCAAAGCCACACTTTGAAGGGGGGTTTGATTTTGTAAGTAGCCAAAAGTCACTGGGTATTAATGGGCAACACAAGGAATCCTTCTGACTTAAACACAAGAAGAAGCCTGAACCCCAATTCACAGTTCCAAGAAACTACATGATGCAGGTGCGAGTCATTTTTTTATTTATCTTTTCAGTTCAGACTCATTAAAATATATATTTCTCAGAAGCCACTAATGAAAATAAATTGGTAATGAAGCTGACTGATACAACTTGTAGCAAAAGATAAGGTGTGATTTTTCAAGTAATGAGGATTTTGTTACATGCTAACAAGGGGCTCTGGACACAATTCCAAAAGACAAGCCTCAGAAACAGTTTTTATGGAATCAAATATGGAGTAAATTGACATTCCCCTAAGAAGACAACTTTCATTGGTGTTCTGCTTCCCAGGATTTGTTTATGAACAGCAGCATTGATCTCCTTAGTCCGATTTGATAGCTACACCATCTTTAAACAATATCATTTAAAATGAATGGCCAAAATGTCAGGAAGTTTCCAAATACTAATGTCTTGACACACTCCTCCTCCTGCAAAGAATACCACCCTCCATCTAGACTTTGCTCTGGCCCCTGCTGAACTGTAGAACCCAGGCAAAACCTGGGTTTCTAAGACCAAAAAAAAAATGAGTAAATGCACAGGAACTCTGGCCTCCCTAATTGGAGTGCCCATCTTTACTGTTTCTTTGAAATTGCTAGGTACCAAGGAGGGGTTTGGTACCTTCCACAAATTGCCTTCCACAATTTGTTTACCGTTCCCAGAGATGCACATGTTTGAGAGGCATCACAATTCCACTCATCAGGGAGGTACTTCCACTGACCATTGCAATCGGGGCCTATTTAATTCCTACATAATTAAAGAGGATTATGAGTTTAGGATGGTTCCTGAAAATTCATCCAGCTCATTTCCCTGAGGGCAGACAGGGTTAAACACTAGAAGTGTTTCCTTAGTGTAGCCAGAAAGTCCCCAGGGGAAGGAGGGTCAGTGAGTGGAACGCATGAGCAGTGGCTGTGTGGTCACACGTTTCCCTGCTTTGGCTCCTGCCCACTGCCTTTAATCTATTCTCTCCATAATGCAAATGGATTCAGCTTTAAAAAACAAGCCTAGTCATGGCACACCCCTCTTACAAACCTTCAAATCTGTACATTCCTTTTAGAAAAAATGCCAATATTTTTACCCTAACCCAAAAGACTCTTCTTAATTAGATCCCTTCCCCTTCTGGCTTTTCCAGCCTTGTCTCAAACCCTCCCCTGTACTCTGTGGACCGCAGGTGGAGACCTCACTGTTCTCCATGCTCAACTCTCTCCCAGCCCAGGGCCTGTTCACTGCTTGCTGTTCCTGCAGCCCAGACTATTCCTCTTCCACCCCTTTCACCTCTTCCTTTCGATCTCAGCTAAAGAATGCTTTTACCCTTGACCCTTCTCCACATAGGAAGCCAGCCCCTCCCTGCCCCATTCTATACTCAGGGCTGCATATCTCAGAACTATCCATTGGTAGAACTATTCACTGGTAGCACTTATCACAGTTTTTAAAATTACACATTAGCATTTGCAGTTATTTGATTAATCAGTATGTCTCTCCTACCAGATTTAAACTCTATGAGATCAGGGACCATAATGTTTTGCTCACTACTGTATCCTTGGGGCACACAGTAGGTCATAAATCTGTTTTTGGACAAACAAATAAATGAAAGGGCCAAGGATATATGTGTGCAAAGATCAAATGTTAATGGGTTGGTGGGATTTGGTTGTAGTGGTGCATGCATATACACACAGTAGATATACATTTACTGATTTTTTAATGTATACTCTAGGAAGATAAAAAGGTTAGACAGTTATAAAGAGTGAATACCATGCTATTCATCCATTCATCCATCCATCCATCTTTTATTCACTGTTGTTCATTCAGATGCCACGAGATGGAAAAACTTTTTATTTGAACAGTTGGCACTACAATTTCCCTTAGTAGGAATGACAACACAAAAGACTGTGGTAAGTATTTAGGTCAATAAGTGGGTCCCCTTCCCCCCCTTCCCTAACTCTACCAAGCAATGGCAGAAAAATACAGTCTAGGCATGTGGCTTTCTGACCTGTTACAGAGATGAAGTTTAGAGAAACTAGAGAAAAAAGTGACTAGTTCAGTCCTCTTTTATCCTACTTGTCATAATTTGCTTATTAATATGAACTACATGATAGATACTTTAAAATGGAGAACACTAACAAATGTCTGACATTGGAAAGTACGCTTGTGACAAAAATATCTACATTATAGATATTAGGCAGTAAAATGAAAACTTTATTGTAAACAGCAACACATTCAGATTATACTCTTATCATATTGGAAGACCATTCCACCTCTGCATGAAATAGAAAGAATAAATTAATTATTGACATCACAACAGAAACAGTGATGCTAGAGAACAAAAAACATGGACTGTTCTTCTTGTGCTCTGATGTAATCGGATGCAATCATTTCATTAATACACACATGGCCCTGTAATAGGAATACAGAGGACCAGATGGCCAGGAGTGGACTCAGATGAAATGAGATGGGTGTTTGCAGTTTAGCAACTAACTACTTAGCCTGTGTGGATTATACTAAGTACTTACAGAACCATAGAACACATTTTCAGAATGAAATTCTGTCTTTGTGTCTAGAAACACTAGTCCCAGCAAGAGGAGAAAGCTTGTTTTACTAGACTTCAGTAGGCAGGGCTGTTGTGCCTAAGTAGTAGATGGTAAGTATTATTGTACTCAACACTGACTGCATATTGGCATCACCTGGAGAGTTTTTAAAAGGAATACCAACACCGGGGCTCACTTCCAGAAATGCTAATTTAATTGGTCTGGGATATAACCAAGAGTTGAGGTTTTTCGAAGCTTCCCAGGTGATTCTAAAGTGCAGTAAAATTTAATAACCATTGCGTTAATGTGATTCCTATATTTCCACAAGTAAAACAACTTTATGGATCAGTAAAAAAAAGTAAATGCTTGTGTGCTGTGATTTGGGAGGCCTCAAAACAACCGTTGTCCCCAAATAGCTATTTTTTCTGTAGTGTTTGGAAAACTACCTAGAAAAATTCATTTCTTTGAATGAGGGCTTTGAAACTTAAATGAGGATAATTCCTCTGAGAAGGATAATACATTAAGTGGTTATCAGTTATTAACACCCTGGAGTGCTTGTTTATCAGATTACTTTTCTCTGTGGTGGTGGGGTAGGGCACAGGAGTGGGGGAAGCAAAATGGTGGGAGCTCAAAGGTCAGTAGGATGTGGATTCAAGGCAAGTTCCAGGCATGGGGGATTTGACCAAGACAGGCTATGGTCAGGATGGAAGGCCGAGTTTATATCAGAAAGAGAAATTCAGCGTAAGGGTTCTGAAGGTCAGAGGCTATAAGTCCAATCAAATGGGCAAGTTAAAGCCAGTACTCTTGACATACCTTTGACTGACTATCAAAATGCTGTAGCAAGGTACATGAACATGTTGTGAGTAACGAGGGAGTAGTAACCCCTTTCCACTCTCATCTCAGCTCCAGAAACAAGAGCTTCTCCATACCAGACTTGACATTGGTGCCCCAGAATGATCAGAAGGCAGAAGGCAGGTAGGTTGGTAGGAACTGGGAAGTCACAAGAGCCTCTGGGCTGAGTAATACCTGAGCCTCCAGATTCCTGACAAAAACAGGAATTTATTGAATTTCAGGAAGTGAAGATACCAGGCAACCAAGCAGGAGAATCAGTGTATGATTATGAAAGTAAGAAAGAATCTTAAAAATAAACTCATCTTAGAGAAGGTTCCTTTGGAGACGAATATCAATTCTACATAATTTTCGTGATGATAGATGTGAAGCAACAGACTGAATCCAACTTTAGCAGCACCTTTTAATGTGGAAGAAGTACGTGTGGGAACTAACAGATATTCTCTGAGTTTAACGATTCTGCCAAACACAGGTTCTACCCATGTGCATTTCCCCTGCAATTTCCTCATCTCTTTTATACAGACTGGAAATGCACTCAGCAGGAAGCCCAGCTTTATCCAGTGTGGCTGGAATTTTGGCTGGACAGGGACAATGAATGGGTGCTCAGACCCCAGGCAGACTCTTCTGAATGATTTTTGAATAGTGTTGACTTAAAAGAAATCTCTTCCTGCAGGTTTAATGAGTGCCCCCTGGGAAGCTCCTGATGTGAATGGGAATCAGGACTTGACAAAAAAACATAAAAGATTATGTGTCAGCAGGGCTGATTTGATTCTTAATGAAGTGTTAATTTATTTGCTGTGATTTCACACATCTGCCTTGGCCACAATGCCGTATTACATTTGTTAATCCCTGTGCTATTATTACACATAGGTATATTCTCTATAAACACGGTGGGGGGGAAAAGAGGAGTTTGTATATATGATTTTTTTAAAGGGACACATAGCCTTTTATTCAAAGAATTAGCAGGCAGAAAATGTTAGATTGCCCACTATTTGGAATCACACTCTCTTGGGACTAAGACAGAGTTTGGCATTTGGGTTCATAAGACTACAGAAGTTTTGAAGGTAGCAGACTCAATGGAGTCCCAGGCCACACAGCAAGCTGCCATATTTAGTTAGGGCTACTTAAGATTAGTAGTTTGGACAGCTTGACTCCCATAGGAAATATTACTCTGCAAATTTTTTTTTCTGGACAGCAAAACCAAAAGTGTTTCCCCTAAACACTTGAGCTGGGGCTTAATAGGGGAGGAAATAAAAAAGAAAAAGAGAGAGAAATGACTTTGCTGCCAGGAGGCAGAGATTTCATTTGCCACTTTGTTCTTATAAGTCTCATAAGACAGATTGGGTTTGGTCCGTCAGAAGACAATTTGATGGTTTCATTAGGGAGCAGATGTATGTAGGCCACTGGGAGAGATAAAGCTAAGTTAATCCTCCCTGTTTGTGAATGAAATGTGAAGAACTTTAACACAGAGACCAGTCCCAAACTGAATCCTCACCCCTCTGGAGCCACATGAATCCCAAGAGGCTACACACGCTGGCACTTCCTGGAGCTTTTGTATCCAAGGCTGTGACCAGCTTTTCGAGTCTGTCTCTGCCTCTCTGATGCTACAGCCCAAGGCTTGCTCAGCAACATTCTCCAGGTTAGCTCAGCAGGTTTGGAAACCACAGTGAGTGAGGAGCAGCATAAAGTGAAAGCAGGAGGCTAGTGGTTAGCAAGAAGACTTTGTAGTGAGGGGTCCAGGCAAGTAAGTATGTAGGGACTTTTACTTGGCAAAGGGAAACCTCTTTCTCCTCTTGGTTTGCATGAACTTATTAGGTCATGTGGGAGCCAGGACCCACCTCTATTTTGGGAACACGCAGCTTTTCCAAGTTGAGGGGGATGGAGAGCCAGAGCTGCTATCCTACTCTTCCAGTAAACTTAAGATTCCACAACACTAAAGACACTATGGAAAGCACCGTGATATATAAGCATGCCCCCTGCTCCCCAGGAATATGTGGTCCAGGAGAGGAGAGGCCAGCATATTCACTTTCATTCTTATACTTTATACAAAGTTCCTGAAGGGGCGGAGGATCATTTATTGAATATTTGAAGGTGCAAAGCTAATAGGTTCACCTAGGAATCTGAGGTTAAGAGAGTATGAGACTCTAAGCACATATAAAGATAAGACCTAAACCAGATACACCTATGTAGTAACCATTGTAACTCTCCATTCCCTCTTTGTATTAGAGTATTCAACTGTACCCTTTGCTATGTGCCTTTACAATTTTTCCCACTAGATGCAAGGGTACCCCCTTCACTATTAGTGAAAACCACTGTTTGGTGAGACATGGCTTTATAAAGCCAACAACCCAGTTATTACTTTCCTTTAGATACTTGCAGGTGGCTACACCCTCATGATCCAACCCACCCTAATTTCCCTTTCCTTCCTCAAGGGCCACATTTTCCATCTTTTAAAAATTATTTGATGCTTAGGAGCATTTGAGATCCTGCTCCCTGGCATATGTCATCAGTTTGGTTCAAATAAACCCTTAAAAAAATATTTGGTCTCTAAGAGTCTCTAAGACTCTTAAATAGCTTTTTCCATAACTACTTGTCTGATTTCAGGCAAGCCACCTAATTTGGGGTTCAATTTTAACATCTCTGAAACAGGACGAATTGGATTTCCTGATTTCTAGGATCCCTTCCTGCCCTAATACTCACAGAAGCAAAAGTTCTCAACCCCTTATTGTTATCAGAATCACTGAAAAGAACTTAATAAAAATGTAGGTACTTAAAGCACACTTCCATAGATTTTAATTTAGCAGGTTTGGGGGCAGGAGCCCAGCACCTGTATTTTTAGTGAGCACCCCCAGATGGTCTAATGTTTATCCTATAAGTTCCATTGTTTTCCATCCAAAACAATTGCATTAATAGAGTAAAATGAGTTTTAAGTAAGAGCTAAAGAAAAGAACCTCCCAGGTGACTTGAACGGGGATCTTGGATCAGAGGGGACTTGAGTCAGTAAGAATCTAACTGGATGAGATAATACCCTGAGGACACGCAGAGAAGCCCAGCTCCACATAGAGCCCAGAACCTTTTCATCTTTAATGTGGTGCCATCAGGGCAAGTTATTAATTGAAAGCGGCACTGACTGGGCTCAAAAAGGAAATGCGACATCATAAGTGTAAAACAACTTAAAAGTGACTTTTAAAAATGAAAACAGCTCATTGTTTTCAATGTGTGGTGGGGATAATAAAGATTTTACCTAAAAAGACAAGTTCTGTATATAGGTGCTTTTGTGTGTTTATACTGTTTATACACATGTATTACATATACATGTGTTCATATGTTGAATATATATGATATATTAAAGTATAATTCACAGTAATGAACTAATAATAATCAATAAGGTAGTTATAGCCTAGTGCCTGAAAATCGTATTGTAAGAATATTTAAGATGTATGTGCTGCAGTCTGTGGTCTTAGGATATCATCTGTACAAGTTTGGAAAAGCTACATGTGTAGAACATAATGGTTTTTGAGTTGTGCAGCCTATTTTCAGACATTTAAAGATGTTAAACAGATTTCCTGTGGGACTTTCTCACACATTTACTCCCTGTCTGAGATCGCTTTCCCCAAAGTGTCTGCTGGAGAAGAGGGAACACAGGGAGCCAGAGCCTAAGGGAGCAGGGGGTGGGGAGTCAGAAAACACACCAGCTCTGAGTTGGGAGATCACCATTCCATCTGGAAACAGACTGGATAATAGATTACCCATCCATCTCTGTTTTTGCACCTCCTCCCTGCCCTGCAGGAAGTAAAAAGTGCCTGCAATAGCCCTAATGTTCCATTTACGCCTATACCTTTCTCCACTCTTCACGGACTCTTTTACTTCTTGGCAGTGAAAAACTGCTTCCTTGGGGTAAAGGTGTCAGGCCTAGGAGAGATCTCACCCATCCCTCACTGATCTCAACGAAGCTTGGGTTGTGCCTTTAAACTCTGCATTTCATGCAGACGTGCATTGTGAGTGGACTGAAGCCTGTGCCACATACCCTTCTTCCCAGGCCCCAGGCCAGCAGCTACTCAACCACCCCGGGGGCTCTTGAACTGAAGGCTCATCATGGTGTGGCTTATGTAATACTCCTATGTGCTTTTATCACTCTGGATAATTAAGACTCCTTTATATTCCTACAGTGAGTTAGCAACCCTTTCACAGTTGTATTTTTAAAAGGGTGACAACCACTTACCCATTGTGCTTTGGTACATTTATATGGAATACTCCCAACTACTGTGTCTCCTAACACTGACCCCTGAGCTAATTAACAGTCTAGTGTGATTATTTCAGTTTTCTAGAGACCAATTAAACAGTCGCTCTAGACAGAACTCGCAACAACAAAAAAAGGAAATTTAAAAACAGAAACCAGGCTCTGCTGGTTGAGAAGAGAAAGCCAAGACAGGAGAGAGCACGAAAGTGGCCAGTGGAGTGAGATTGTGATCGGCTCTGATTCTGCTAGTATTGAATAGAATACTGAGCCTCCTTGAATTCAGATTCGACTACAGTTTACCTGAGAAGCACCTCCTCCTCCTCTTAGTAAAAAAATAAACAAATAATTAAACAAACACACACACAACATCAGAGACCGTTAATCACAACCACACAATGGCTCACACTAGGCACACCTTAAGTACAAATAGGGCCCAGACCCCCATCCTCAGAGGCAGCTTCACACCTGCATTTCAGCTTCAGCCTACAGGGACTCTCGTCAAGCTTCCCTCACCCCTGCATCGAATCCACGGAGGCATTAAACCACAGGCTCACTCTGAGCCACGCAGTCTTCTCCAAGGGAGATTTAAAAACGTCCTCTTGTCGCCTCCACTCTCCTTCCCTAGCCAACATCTCTATTTAGAGAGGGAATTTCAGTTGTCTCCCCGAAAACAAAAAAGCAAAAGGTGAGGACCGCACGTAGAGAGAAGCTAAACTACCTACTCACGCCCCTCTCCACTCACCCATGCATCTGCTCCTGGCTCCGCCTTCTCCTGCAGGGAGCTGGTGGTCAGGTGAGGTTACCTGGGATCCCGTTTAAGCCCCGAGGGGCGGTACGATCCTTTCTCTCGAAGTTGCCCCACTCCCCGCCGGGCCCCCTGGACTCTTTCCCCCTCCGCCCCTGCGCTTGTCCCCTGCCCCTCCGGCTTCAGCGCGCAGCAACAGCCGCGCGCAGCGCTCGGCTCCCCTCCGCGGACCTGGCATGACGCAGGCGGAGACTACTTAAGGGCGGATTAGAGGCGGCGGCCGCGGATTCCCGAACCCTGCAGCCTGCTCTGCGCGCTCCGCCCCAGCCTCGCAGGTGGCAGCGCGGCAGCGCTCAGTGCCGGCCGAAGTGCCAGCCACCCCGGCTGGTGTCCAGACCCTTCCGGCCCCCAACCCCCGGGTTGAGTGGTGCCCAGAGACCTCTCTCGGGCGAGCGAGAGAGCTCACGGACCTGCACGCTGCCACCCCCGCCCCTGCCCCTGGCCCGAGCACCCGCGGGATCGAGACCTGCCCCCGGGACGGCTCGAGAGGTTGTGCCGGCTCTCCGGACTGCGCCAGCTGCCCCATCAATCGGGGCGCGCTTGAATTTCTATCCCCATTTGCCCTTTTTAAGTACAATAAAAGGGAAAGGGGATTCGTGGATTTTTGAAACATTTGTTTGCTTCTTTAATCGCGGGGCAATTTGCTCCGAGCCGGGAGGTGCGGCCCGGGGAGGGGCCAGGAGCCTGAACGTGCCCGGTACTGCCCAGCCTTTGTCTGCTGCCTCCGGATGCACAGCGATGGGGGAATGGACCATCTTGGAGAGGCTGCTGGAAGCCGCGGTGCAGCAGCACTCCACTATGATCGGGAGGTAAGGGCGCCGAGCTGGCCGTCGGGCGGCCCCTAGGAGTCCCTTCTTACGTCCAGACCGAGCCCCAGCAGCCCCCAGTCCATTCTCTGCCCCTGCCCATCGTCCTCAGCCCATGCGTCTGTGTTCCCGGCATTGAGGGATTACTTGATGCCCAGTGATGGCCCCCTCCTTCAGCTACTCCTGCTCACTGTCCCCATCCCCTCCACATGAAGCACCACCAGGGGTGAGGGGGAATTCACTCTTCTCCGAACGAAAAATTAGTTGTTGGCTTAGTCATTGTCCCCCATCTCTCTGGAGTCAGAGCCAATCTCCATCGGTTCCCTAAATAGAATCTACAAGGAAAGCAGGATTGTATTTGGACAGAGAAGGGCAAATGGGAAGATGGATTTGCTCTTCAGAGCAGATATATCTTTCCCCAACAAACATTTATTAAGCTAAACTGATTTGCCTGTTAAAACAGCGTAGGAAACCCACGCACTCAATGAACAATTTCATATATGATATATATATATATAATATATATTCATGTATATATATTCATAAATATCTGTTTATGTAAAGCATTAGGTTCAATATTCAACTGAGGATAAACATCCAGTTGGTATACTTACATACACACTCTGTGTAGACTTTGAAACATACTGTGTTCAGCTATTCCGTGTGCATTTGCCATATCCAGAGTGAAGGTTTGTTTTGTGCATTTTTACATTCCATATATACTGATGAAACCTATCTGTTGCAAATGTAACATGTCCAGTGTATGGAGACCTACATATCTGAGATCCCTGAAATATGAAGTGCTGCCAGCACCTAGCAGATAGGGAAAAGGCAAAGGTTTCTTAAGATTCCCAGTTCAGTACCACTCAGGTGTGGACAGCTCCCCAGTCAAAGCACTGGTGTAAACACCAGAGCGGGTGAGGGAGGAGCAGGGGTTTCCTAAGTCAGGGATTCAGCCCATGAGAACCTCTCTCCCTTCCTCTCCCCCTGCTCAGGATCCTGTTGACTGTGGTGGTGATCTTCCGGATCCTCATTGTGGCCATTGTGGGGGAGACAGTGTACGATGATGAGCAGACCATGTTTGTGTGCAACACCCTGCAGCCCGGCTGTAACCAGGCCTGTTATGACCGCGCCTTCCCCATCTCCCACATTCGTTACTGGGTCTTCCAGATCATAATGGTGTGTACCCCCAGTCTCTGCTTCATCACCTACTCTGTGCACCAGTCTGCCAAGCAGCGAGAACGCCGCTACTCTACCGTCTTCCTGGCCCTGGACAGAGACCCTCCTGAGTCCATGGGGGGTCCTGGAGGAACTGGGGGTGGGGGCAGTGGTGGTGGAAAACGAGAAGATAAGAAGTTGCAAAATGCTATCCTCAATGGGGTGCTGCAGAACACAGAAAACACCAGCAAGGAGACAGAGCCAGATTGCTTAGAGGTTAAGGAACTGACCCCACACCCATCAGGGCTGCGCACTGCCACGCGATCCAAGCTTCGAAGGCAGGAAGGCATCTCTCGCTTCTATATTATCCAAGTGGTGTTCCGAAATGCCCTGGAGATTGGGTTTCTCGTGGGTCAATACTTTCTCTATGGCTTCAGCGTCCCAGGGTTGTATGAGTGTGACCGCTACCCCTGCATCAAGGAGGTGGAGTGTTATGTGTCTCGGCCTACTGAGAAGACCGTCTTTCTAGTGTTCATGTTTGCTGTTAGTGGCATCTGTGTTGTGCTCAACCTGGCTGAACTCAACCACTTGGGATGGCGCAAGATCAAGCTGGCTGTACGAGGGGCCCAGGCCAAGAGAAAGTCAGTCTACGAGATCCGCAACAAGGACCTGCCAAGGGTCAGTGTTCCCAACTTTGGCAGGACTCAGTCCAGTGACTCTGCTTATGTTTGAGGGGGCAGGTTTTCGGGAGGCCCAGGGGGTGACATGCAGCCCCAAGGCAGACAACTGCTCAGGAATGGCTATACCTGTCCTCATTTATGCGACTCTCAACACTGAGATACAGAATAAAGTTGGCTAAGAGAAGCTCTCGCATCAATGGGAGAAGAGAGAAAATAGAATCATTACTACATGTCACACCTCTGGCTTCACAGAAGCAGTTGGCTAGAGTGATGAGATGGATGAGTTAGACTTCTTCAGGACCTTTTATTTTATGGCCCAGTGTGATCTTGATAAGAGTGGCCTTGCACAGTTGCCAAGTAGGACTTAGCTCTGCTGAGCTCTGTATCCTGGTGAATGGTATGAGTCAAATACTTCATTGATACAAAATGTGTGACTTAGTTCAGCATATCCATACATCCTGGGCTTCAAGACAAACATCCTTGAGACATCCTTCACATACCTCCCCTATCAGCATGCCCCTTTCCCTCAACCCAGGATAGCATGCCAGCTTTTTTTTTTTCTGAATCTGGCCTTCCAGTAGACCCAATATGGTTTATCTGCAAGCTACAGAGGATTACTTGGGGTGCTTTTTGGAGAACAGTCATGGCAAAGGTTTGCATTAGAGCCCCATATGACTGGCCCTTGGTCATTATGAAAACCTTAGGAATGTCTCAATATTTCCAATTTTCTAACTCAAACTACACTGGTGCTGTTTATTAGGGACAGGGTTTGGGTGGGAGGGAGGGAATTGCAATATGCAACTATAACACTTGTGTGAGCTGGTTGTTGCACTCTTAGGCATGTGGTTATAAGCTTTGGGATATTTCTGCCTTCCAGTTTGTGGACTTTGAATAGCATTCAAAATATTGTTTTGTTAATAACAAGGGTGTCTACCCAAGCCACAGAATTTCTAACTGGTGTATTTCACTCATTTTCTAATCTAGTTTTTTTGTGCAATACAACTGCACTTCATTTTGCCATCGAGTTTGAATTTTCCTGTGTGCTCACACCAGAGACCTTAATTGGCCCATGTCAATCCCTATTTATTATTATTTTATCAGTTATTTTTGAAGCATACACACACAAAATCACTGGAACTGAACACTATTGGTTAACATGTGTTTACGGATGCTTGAGACATATACCAAAGGTTCAAAAACCTATTGCTTTGGACTGTGAATATGTTTCCTTCTCTTTGCTCTTATTTATTTAAGTGCCATACTGTACCTTTCACATCTACTGTGTGTTTAGTTAAAGTACTGGCTGAGAGTAATATTTGGATAATGTGCTTTTATGAAGCCCTGTTTCCTTTGCATTATCATTATGATTTTGATTTAGATATGGATGTGGTGTAACACACAACTGAGGATTCGTTTAAAATAAAGTTCTTGCCTTTTTTGTAAAATGGGAAGTCTGTGTTTTACTATTTTGTTTGGGGTTTTATTTATTTGAATATGTGTTCAAAATTATTTTATTACCTATTTTTAAAAGCAGAACATTGGGGGCTGGAAGTGAGCGTTGGATGAACAGGACCTGAGGGATGACCGATAAAGTCCAAATAGCCACTAACAAATGAGAAGAGGTTGCCACATTTTATGAATGTTTAGAAGAGTGTGACAAATTATTCAAATAATAGTATTTACTAACTCCTTTCCACATTAGCCCAAGATTTCTCTGTTTTTCTGAGGCTCTTTCTTGCCAATGCTATATCACATTAGCTCATTCCAGGAGTGAAATGTTTTTCCCTTCCCACCATACTTTCCTGACATGGAAGGTCACATAGGCAGACACACTGTGCTGTCCATCATCTCCTTAAGGCCTGATGTGTAAAATGATGCTAAGCCAGTAGTCAGACAGAGCCCTCTAGACCAACACTGTTCAGTGCAAACACATGTGTATAATGGTGGAAATTTTAAACCATCTTTGCTGCTCTACACAGAAACAACTATTGAGTTCTTAAAATGTGGCTAATGCAACAGAAGAACTGAGTTTCTAATTTTATTTAAATTTAATTAATTTAAAAAGCTATATATGGTTGGTTGCTACTGTATTATACAGCACAATTGTAGACTTTTAATAATTTATTTTGGGGTTCTTTCCAAGGGGACTGAGCCCTTGATGATATGTCACAATGTATTACTTGTTAGTCACACATTTTGCTATCATTTTTGGCATTTTCTGCCTATCAGTGGCCCCATTAGTTCAGTATGCTAATGTTCTTTCTCAATTCTTTAATGGTATTCACTTTCTAATTCCAATGAGCACTTGGTCTGAACAGAGTGAAGCAGTGTGGAATTTCCTGGATGATTGTTTTTCCAACACAGTTGTTGCACCCTTTAACTATGGTGGGGCAGATACCAATTTTAGCATGAAAATGTTTATTTCAATTGATGGGTTCCCATCTGCAGTATAAAGAGGCAGTTGAAAAAGGATTATTCTTGAATAAAGAAACATATCCTCCTCTGTTTTGTGTTTGGTGAGCTAAAAATGTTTTAAGACACCTCCCAGAGATGGAGGAAGAGTGTTGCTTAAGATCTCTTAGCATATGCTTGGGTGTGAAAGAAGTAGGAATCTGTGTGGAAAACAAGGACTGTTGTATTTATGCCACTATGTAAGATAGAAGAATAATAGTGTTTCCTGGTAGAAATACATTTCATATCTATGGGGCAGATCTATTTCTTCTTTGTGTATGGGCCAGCCTTCAGAAGGACTGTGGTGTCAGTCTGATTCTTTTGCTTTCTATTTAATGAAGGAAGAATACTGATGATCTGATGGTTCACATAGCTATGTGACTGTTGTGACCTTAATCTGTACTTTGTGAGAGGACAGCACCAATATCTTCTCTCAAATTTAAGAGCCTTTTGCTGAACTACAGGCCCTCCTGGCCTGTGTGTGCATGTGTGTATCAAGTGTGTGCACATGCACACACTTTGGTGTAGATAGTTGGTGCCAGTGCATGAACTGGGTTTAAAATTTGAAGAATATCCTGGAGAGAGTGAAGTTACTTAGTCAGGAAAAAGAAAAGCTGAAAGTACAGAATTTGTCATTTTTATGTACTCAAATATTTAAAAGGTTAAAACATGTTGGAGATAACTGTACTCACTGAGTTCTGAGGACAGAGAAAAAAGACTGGGCTGAAGAAAGACTGGACTGGTGTGGGAGGTTGGGGAATTACCAGAAATAACATGGTTTCTCTTTCATCCCTGCTTTTTGAAAAAAAAAAAAAGCCCTTTCTTCTGCAGGGAATACCCATCCCATCACCTCCTTTCACTGGGTATGTTCCTCTTTACCCTTAAAATCAGTTTGGCTGTCCACACACACAGGAACCTATCCTAAACTCTTCCCAGGACTGGCGTGGTACTCCTGCACTGAGTCTCCATAAAAGTCACTTTGTCACTAGCTGCATGCAGATGAGACATTTCTATATAGGTATGTGGCTCTTTGAGGGTAGGAACTGTGCCTTACCCATTGTTACCATATGTGACATTTATTATCACCATTTCATTTACCACCAGAGAGATGGGAGCCACAGCCTGTCATTTGGGAACAGTCTGGTAGACTAGGAATGTATGAAAGCTAAAAGCATCCCATGAAGACATTAAGTCAAGCCCTTTATTGCACTGTTGAAGAATCCAAAACACCTCAAATGAGGACAGTGGGTGTCTTGGAAAGCAGTGTGAATATTCATCTCGGAGTACTGGAATATTTAGAGAACAATACTTGTATTGGTTTTAGTCTGCTCAGGCTTCCTTAACAAAATACCACAGACTGGGTGGCTTGAGCAACAGAAATTTATTTCACACAGTCTGGAAGCTGGAAGTCCAAGATCAAGATGTTAGCACATTTTGTTTTGCTTGAGGCCCCTCTCCTTGGCTTTCAGATGGCCACCCTCTCATTTGTTCTTGTGTGGTCTTTCTTTGTTGCACACACACATATCCCTAGTGTCTCTCTATGTGTCCACATACCTTCTTACCCGCATACCCCCTCTGACTGGGGGACACCAGTCAGATTGGATTATGGACCATTCTAATGACATTCGAATTTAGTCTCCTTTCTAAATAGAGTCACATTCTGATCTGGAAGAACACAATTCGGCCAGTAATAGGAGTATTTTCAAACCTTTAGGTCTTTATGGTTAGGGAGGGTTGTATAATTTAGTGGGATAAATGGGATACCTCAGGTAATGAAATGGGCAGAATAGCTAATTGAATGAAACACTAAAACAATGGGTATAAATTAAATCTGTCTTGAGCAAATCAAGTTGTGTACTTAAGACAATAAACAACCATTGAGCCTGTGTTCCAGGGCCTGGGACCCTGGAGATAAGTATAATACCTAAGTCTTAGATCTTGAGAAGCGCTGTCAAAGCTACTTATCAGACAAAAAGGTGAAAATTTATGTCAATAATGGGAAAATAGTACTGTATTTAAAAAATACTAATGCCCCTGGCCCACTCCAGAATACCTCAATTAGAATCTGTTGCTGTAGCCTAGCATCAACATTTTTTTAAATTTTCTATCCCTAGGGTATTTGAATGTGTAGCCATGGTTGAGAACAACCGATTTGGAGACATACATATGAAATTATGAGAATCAGATGTCTGGAGGAGAAGCTGGAAAAGGAGAAGTAGGAAAGTATGAAGTTGTCACAAAAGAGCTGCCCTGTTTACATTACATGTGAAGTTAGTGATGAGGAGCTATAGATGGACAACTAGCAGCCATCTTCAGGGCTTCAGGAATGGAAGCTGCGGCCATGGCAGTGAGAGGAGCTGACCAAGGGTAGGGCCTGGAGTGGACAGAGGAGGAGGAGCCTGGGATGGAGGTTGAAAGAGCTGGTTGTCAAAGGAAAGTTGCAAAGTGATGTCATAAATTTGAGGGAGGTAGAATCTCAAGAAATAAGGTCTGTTATTAGTACTCAATTTTAGTAAGTATTCAGCTAGACAAATAGCTAAATAAAAGCCTGAAACACATCCACTAGATTTGGTGGGTAAGTGGGAATATAGAAACAGTGAGCACAGACTATCCTTTGCTTCAAACCTCCAGAACTCCTGCAGGCTCCAGGGAAGCATTTAAACTGTGAGCAAGCGAAGGGTAAATGATCGATCTCATCCCCTCCAGGGCTCAGCCATCCAGTCAAGCATGGTGAGCCAGTTTTGTGACTACCCAAAGGTTATGTTCATGAAGAAGATTGTTACACACCAGATAGATTAGCTAAAATACATCTGGTAGAACCAAACTGAAAAGAATAGTTATGGCTAAAATGTACTCTGTGGCTTTTGTCAGCTTTTGGTCTTGAGGGCTGTAGTCATAAACCTAGAGGCTTTTCAGGGATGCTGGTGCCAGCAAGTCAGTGTCTGACTTGCTGCTGTGAATCAAGCCTGTGGTTCAGGCTGGTGGCCAGTGCTCTCAGTCTCCAGCAGGTGTGGCTGAGAAGAGTTCTGAGAAATGGACCAATTCTTTTTTCTGAGCCTGAAGACTAGGAATGCTGAAACATGTTTAACTTAACAAAGGATCTATCACCTATAATTATACCCCAACTCTCCCATTCTAACCCCTTCCTTGAAAGTCCCAATTTCCAAAAACATCAAGCAATAGAAAATCAGTGAGTTCAATTTACTGCTTTCTTTAGCACCAGTGGTGTGCAAGGGCCTGGACTAGGTGTTAAAGGCATTGCCAAGACAGATGTGATGCATTCCCTACACTCCCAGAGCCTCCAGGCTACCTGAGGGGAATAATAAAACTTCGTAAAGCTGAATGTGAACTGTGCCATATTCAAGGCTCCAAATATTCTAAGATCTAAGGAGGGAGACACCACATCCACTGTGTATGTGAGTGTTGGTGAGGTGGTAACAGGTATAGGAAAACTTCACTGACAAGGTGGCATTGAGATGGACCCCCTTAAAGTAGTAAGAAGGAGGTAGGGACCAACATAAACATTCCCCTCCAGCAGAGAAGCCTGGAGTATATTGGAGAACTGGGGGGACTTTGTTGTGCGTGGAGTTCACAGAGAGACGGAGTGGCAGAAGTGCTTGTAAAGCGAGCAGACCATGTTGTGCTTCAGGCGAAGAAAGACACCCTGAATTGGGTAGACAATGTGAAGACACACCTTTCAACAAAGCTCCTTAATACTGTCCTTTTGAGCTCCAGGCATCAGCCACATTGTCCCTGTCTGACCATGCAGAGATTCCAGCTCAGGATCAGCTTTGATTTGGAAAACACATTTCAATCTCAACAGTATGGGATTGGAGCAAATAACCAGGGTGATGGTTGGGGATTTGGAGCATGGCCCCATTAACATGAGTGGGAGTTAGTCTGCTAAATCCCAGTCACTGAGCAGAATCCTCATGTTTATTCACCACAATGACCTTTCTGCTGTAAACTGATACAATATTTCAGAATCACTTAGAACTGATTAAGCTTTGTTGCATCTCTCTCTCCTAAAAGGGACATATTTGAAAATTGCTGCTGTGTTCACTGAAATGTCTGTATTTGTGGACAACTCTGACCAGTAGGAACATATGGCACCTAAATATAGAATCGGTGACTGTTGGGACTTTTGAGACATTTGATCTGGGGAACTTTGCTTGTCTCCAGGCAGAGGCCAAACTTTTTGCAAATAATTGATTTTGCCAAAGACATTTTCCCTTTTTACCTAATTTTCTATTTTTCCCCTCCATATTTTTTGTTTCTCTAAAGGCAATTAAAAAAATTTCTGAAAACTTTTTTATATGAAATCTGAATGGTCTAAAGATTTCTATTCATGATTTCAATAACAGGAAATATGTGTTAAGTATTGCTTCTTTAATCCTCACTACAGCCTAGAAGGAAAGTGCTAAGAATAAGTACACCCACTTTTCAGACAAAACCAAAATGTGAAGATGTTAAATCAACTTTCCTAGGTCACAGAGCCTGTCCATGGCTGTGTCTAGTTTCTGGCTCATGCAGTGTGATGTTGAAGCCAAGTATAACTCCTCATGACACTACCTCCAAGAAGCTCTGCTAGATGAGGCTTTAGGAAACCTGGCATATTGGTCTACTACCCTGCTCTCAGTAGATCCTTCATTGGAGCATTTTTTGTTTTCCTCCCCCCCACCAAAGATTCTTTTCTTGTGTGTCTAAGTGCAACATAACATTGTGAAGTTTTCTGAGGTATTGATGATTCATAATGATCTTTGTGACTGTAGTTCCTGTATAGACACAGAGCAAGGCTTTACAAATGACAAGTGATTGAATAAGTCAATGAAAATGTAGACTCACAGGACCTTGAGGTGGATAAGAAAGGTCATCTCACTCACTCCTTCATTTTTTTGTAGATACAACCTAGATCTAGAGAGTAAACTTGAATAAAGAGCTTCAGGTTAGATGGATGTTAAGACTGGTGGGATCTAGAGAGTGGTTGCTCATGTCGTCAGGAACAGATGGCCTGGGCTGGACAAAGGTTATTAGCAGTGACTGGCAAAGCCATATGTCCTTTGACTCCTAGTCCAGATCTCCCCAAGCATGGTCACGAGAATCATGAGTTGGCAGAGTGTTGGAGAGAATATTTTATGTTGATTAAGCATATGGCCTATCTCTGGAAGCACCCTGAGCATCTCCACACCCAAAAGCCTGAGAAGCCATGTTTTTCGTTGCATCATCCAGAAACCCTGGCCAGTGTGGTAGGTCCCAGATGTAACTCAACTCTCCTAGACCATGAAGAAGACCTCTGACTGCCACCTATGCTGACTGTAGTTTCTCTTTCTCTCTTCCAGGAGCCCCTGATGCCCTATAATGCATGCTCATTGGTCTGCATTTCCCACTGCTGTTTAAAAGCTTCTCTCCTTGCCCCATGTTTTCCCATCACTGTGATTTGCCTAAAAAGCGCTCAGAAAAAAATCATTTATTATTGTAGCACATATATACCAAACACAGTACTTATACATATTCATCTCTGAGGATATAGAAGATATGTGGGATAAACCCAAAGGAAGCAGCTTGGAGCTGGTCCTTCTTTATAGAAAATAAAGGGAGAGGTGAGGGGCAACCACTTGCAGATGGAAAAGAGCATGAGCAATAGTGTTCTAGTGCCTTCTTTTAGAGGAGCAAGCAGATGACTGTATATGCCCCTGACATCATGAAGGCAAGACTCTTCTTTCATTAAAAAGGATAACAATACAAACTCAATTGAGGCCAACGATAACCTGGTAATCTGGATATCAGGGATGGTCTTTTTCCTTTTAAGAAACTAAAGTCAAATTACAATATCATCTACTAGTTTCTTCTGTTGTAAGAGCTGTAATAGTAATAATGAGAATCATAATAACAATCATGATAATGATTACAAACACTTGAAGATATGCTTTTTTTCACCTCTTTCCCCATGTATTATCTTATTTTGTATTTGACACCTCTATGAAATAGACAGAGTATAGAATGGTTGGTACTTGCTTTTGCTTAAAGGACCAGAATCTCAGAGTCTCAGTTTTGGTGACTTGTCCAGAACCAAAGTTAGTGTTAACACAGGTGGGGCAAATCCCAATTCTCTGACTTATGGTCTGGTGCATTTTCCACTCTACATGGCCTCTTGATTTGTCAAATGTTAAGCTTTAGATTTGTCAAGGGAGATATTTAGAAATGTTAGGAGGAAAATGAGTATATGCTCAAAAAGTGGTTTTCCATACTTCTGAAGAAGTTGCAAGGAAATGTGGCAGGCCAGTCTTCAGGGAAGGATGTTAGTCTTGTTCTCTTGGGAGCTGTGGTTTGTTCAGTGCAGTATGAACAGAATGCTTTCACCTGGACAACAGCCCAAGCAGAGGCAGCTAGGTCTGATATGCCATCCTCCCCTTACCTGTTTTCTGTGACTTCGAAGATGAAAGAGGAAATATAATGCAACATTTTTTTCTTTAAAAAGAAAAACCCAGCAATTATTTTTCATAGTTACAAAAGTAAAATATGCTTCCTGTCAGGCCTATTCCTGGGCTACAATACCAAGGCTGGTGGCTGAGATGAAGATTTTATAAGGGAACCAATGCAAAAACTTTCATGTTATGCATGCAGGAATAAAAACCAGGCTAGAAAGGGCATGTAAGACAACAGTCCTTATTAGAAGAAACAAAAATTTCCAAAGGAACCCTTTTTCTATCAAGTTACTCTGAAATTTATTTCAATAAAGGTGGATTTGATAAAAATAGCAATTTCTTTCTCTGTGCCTGGGTGCTAATATACTCAGCAAGCATCTATTCCTCACTTTGATATATTTGCTCTCCTTACCACATTTTTCTCTGGCGCTCCTAGGGTCGCAGGGTGTTGAATTGAAGATGGCTGGTACTTAAAAAGTCTTTCCTAGGTGAGAAAATACAATGATGTAATGACTTCTTTTTTTAAGGAATGAGAGAAGAAGGGAGGTGAGTGAGTGGTGGGTAAAAAAAGTAATGTTTTAAGAAAACTGGAAGGCAAACTCTAGCTTCACTTATCCCTGTACTTTGTTGGGGTAGAACTCACATCTAGCATGTGCTTGGATGCTCTCTGGAGTCAAAAGAATTAAATGAAAAAAAAAAAAAACAGGAGAATGACAGGTAGCTGAAGAGTACTTACAAGCACAAGCTTCAGAGCCAAATGACCCTATAAAAATAATAGTCCCTCATAATAGTAGTGTCCCATGGTCATCTCTGATTAACTTGTATGTATTTTTTCTCCAAGTATTTACCAAGCCTCAACTGTGAGTCAGACACTGATTTAGTTTCTCCTCCCTTCCTACTTCATAGCTTTGTAATCTGGGCAGTTACTTAACCATGCTAAACCTCAGTTCCCAGATTTGTGAAATGAAAATAATATAA
The DNA here is from genome assembly GCF_019186645.2 of Phyllostomus hastatus. Taxonomy (NCBI): domain Eukaryota; kingdom Metazoa; phylum Chordata; class Mammalia; order Chiroptera; family Phyllostomidae; genus Phyllostomus; species Phyllostomus hastatus. The sequence goes on along the minus strand of NW_025334033.1, from coordinate 3,642,325 downwards.
CCACCTATCTCATTGGATTGTTTTAAATTTGGTTATGTTTGTCAATAACTCTTCACATTGTCTGATACTAGTTAAATGCTTTATTAAGCATATTGATTGATTTATTACCCTGATCTGTGTGGCTCAGTTGGTTGGAATGTCATCCCATAACAGGAAGGTGGCAGGTTTTATTCCAAATCAGGGCGCATATCTAGGTTGTGGGTTCGATCCCCAGTCCAGGTGTACATAATCCCTCACCCTTCATCCGGGTATGTACAGTAAGCAACCAATTGATGCTTCTCTCTCCCATCGAGGTTTCTCACTCTCCCTTCCTCTCTCTCTAAAAAGTAATGAAAAAAAATGTACTCAGGTGAAGATAAACCATGTTATTGATTTATTTTAGTAATTATTATTACTGTTAATGAAGCTCTAGGTGATTGGATGTGGCTATTGGTACATTGAGTTCCACATGATTCTAAAGGGAGAAAAGAATAAAGGAACAGGGACCAGGGCAAGGACATCAGCTTTTTTCCTTCCACAGCTTGACCCAACCATGACTCTCAGGGTCAACTGGATAGCAGGAGCCAGTGATGTGTACGTGATAGAATCCAGCTTTGACACCAAAGAAGGTAGACTGTTCAGCTAGGACATCAAGCTCCAGGCCTAAGTGAGAGTGGTTAGGAAAGGGATGAAGAAGAGTTGAAAATCCTTTTCTTTTTTTACCTAGAATTTGGTTCTGTTGCAAAATCTAAACTACTTTCATTTGTTTAGACCTTTATATTGTTCAAGAAGATGGAGAATATGTCACTCACATTCTCCAATGATCTTCCCTCAGAAGCCTTGTAACAGAGGATAACACACCCATCTAACAGGTGAGAAAATGAGGTGTAGAGATACTTATTCTTCAATGTCAAACAGCCAGGCACAGGGTTCGGGTTAACCCAAAGCCTGTTCTAAACCCAAATCTCTAGTTACTAGACTGTCCCGAGGCTCCTAATATTGACTCCTTTACAGTTCATGTGAACACCTGTTCCTTTTGGAGGGCTTTTCTGGGCAGAAAAAAACCTCATTTTAACCTTGTCCAGACAAGAATATGATTAAATAGACAAATTTTTTGGAAGACAGTGCAAAGCACATAAAAGAAATTCTGAAACCAAAGAGAAATTTGAAAAATATTATTGTTATTTATTATCCATGACCCTGATCTTGGCTCTTAGAGAGGATCAGGAGGGACTTACAGAAGTTTTACTTTATTCATGAACTTCTTGGGCACAATAAACTCATTTTATTCTTTGTTTAAATTGTTGTTCAAGTATAATTGTCTCCATTTTTACCCTAGTGCACCACCCCACACTACCCATCTTGGCCTCCCACCCTTGAACCCACCCCCTTTGGCTTTGTTCATGTGTTCTCCATACATGTTCCTTGATGTCCCCCATTATCCCTTATTATCACTCTTCCCCTTCCTCTCTGGTTACTGTTAGATTGTTCTTTATTTTAATATCTCTGGTTGTATTTTGCTTGTTTGTTTGTTTTGTTAGTTAGGTTCCACTTATAGGTGAAATCGTATGGTATTTGTCCCTCATCACCTGGCTTGTTTCACTTATCATAATACTCTCCAGTTCCATCCATGCTGTCATGAAGGGTAGGAGCTCCTTCTTTCTTTCTGCTGTGTAGTATTCCATTGTGTAAATGTGCCACAGTTTGTTGATCCACTCATTTATTGATAGGCACTTACCTAAGTTGCTTCCAGCACTTGGCTATTGTGAATTGTGCTGCTATGAACATTGGGGTACATAGATTCTTTTGGATTGGTGTTTCAGGATCCTTAGGGTATAATCCCAACAGTGGTATTGCTGGGTCAAAAGGGAATTCTATTTTTATTTTTCTGAGGAAACTTCATGCTGTTTTTCACAGTGGCTGCACCAGTCTGCATTCCCACCAACAGTGTACTAGGGTTCCTTTTTCTCCACATCCTCTCCAACATTTGTTGTTTGTTGATTTGTTTATGATGGCCCTTCTCACCGGTGTGAAGTGGTATCTCATTGTGGTTTTAATTTGCATCTCTCTGATGACTAGTGATACTGAGCATCCTTTCTTATGTCTCTGAGCCCTCTGTATGTCCTCCTTGGAGATCTGTCTATTCAGGTCCTTAGCCTATTTTTTAATTGGATTGTTTGTCTTCTGGAGTGTAGTCGTGTGAATTCTTTATATATTTTGGAGAGCAAACCATTGTCTGAGGTATTATTTGCAAATATGTTTTCCCATATGGTTGGTTCTCTTTTCATTTTAATGCTGTTTTCTTTATCTGTGCAGAAACTTTTTATTTTGATGAGATCCCATTTGTTTATCTTTCCTTTATGTCTCTTGCTCTAGGGGACCATTTTTTAATTAATGGATGTGAAGTTCTTATGAACAGTTTCTGGCATATACTGTGATGAATTCCTGTATTGTTGAGTGAAAAACTAATACTTTTATGTGTAATAACGCATTTGGTAATCACAACAGCCCTTTGGGACCATTGTAAAGAAGAGGAAACAGAGGTTTTAGAGTGCTGAGTGTGGTATAGACTCATTTTTTGGCTACATGTACCTGCATGTAGAGACGTCTGCAAGGAATATACCTATATCTGAGTAGAAGAGAAACTGGAGAGATAGTTTAATTTTAACTTATTATTTTCTACAAATACCATGTATAATACTTAAGCATGATATATTTAATTTTACAAGAATTTTAATTTACTTCCTTTAGAGTTAATTATAGTGTTTAATCACTGGTCCTCTGTGATTTAACCTTTGTCAACTACTTATTCATGAACATCTTCTCAAACATGCAGATGAAATAAATGTCCCATTGATTTCTAGCCAAAACCCTGACTGACACCAGTACCCCACTATATGTTATTACAATACAGTATTCTTTCAAAAAAGGTATTTTTAGACCCAGTTTACAGACCTTGGTAAGAAAGCTAAGGTGAGCTGTTTGCCAGCCAAGGCTACACAGAGAGGGTCGTGTGTATCTCATGATGAATCCTTTCACTAGTTTTGTCTCCACAGAATCTCATAATAGGCTTATGGGAGCAGAAGGAGGTAGAAGGGTAAAGATAAGAACTCAAGTCACTGACACTCAAAAAGGGTAAAACTCCTGGTTGAGTTTACTGTCCCCAGCAATGATCCTAGAATTCCAAAACTTTTTGTGTTGGCAGGGGAGGGGGACAGGGGGATTTGGATGAAGTGAGGGGTGAGAATGGTGAGAAGTGAGGAGTAAGTGAGGGGTGAAGGGTTGGCAGTGGGTAATTGTGAAGACACATCTTCTACTAAAATTGACTGGGTGAAACTGCAAGACAATTGGGATGTTGAAGAGGATATGTTTGTAAGATATACCCCACAAATGTATTCTCTGGTTGTTTCCCAGTGAGAATTGCCCAAAGGGTTTCCTGCCTGAGGTGGAGTTAATGGCCATATGTTTTCCTCTGGAGAAAATTGTTACTGCCATAATGCCTGATACAATGTGCCCAGCAGGGAGAAAATAACCTTGAAGTTGAGGGAAACTTGAAGTTCTCTAGGCCCCACCTTTTCCAATTAGAAAAGGCAGGGCATAGAGAAGTGTGTTGGGATATCGGAGTACATACATACTAGATTCAATGGCTCTCTTTGCCAGGATTAAAATTCTCATTTTGGAAAAAAAAAAAAACAGAAGTGCTAAAATTTTAGTAGCAAGAACACTATATACCCACCACACATAGGCAATAGTAATTGTACCAGGTTCACATTTGGAAACATGGGAAAATTTGCTTGTTCATTCAGATCAAATTGGTATTAAATAACCACAAATTCCTTATGTTGCTTTTTCTGTTTTGGTTTAGGCACAAGAAATTCATGGGGAGCTTGCTAAATATGTTTGACACATTTCCGCATGTGAATTATAAATATTGGTGGATTCTTTTCAGGAGTGGCTGGCATTCAGAAATATGTCCTGAATGAAGCTTTCCTTCTTGGGAAAAAGACCTGGCTTTCAGGCTGAAAGGCAGCCTGGCAGTGTGGGAGGCAGCCCCCAGGTCTGATGTAAGGGAGGAGTGGAAATGACAGTTCTTTAGGGTTGTATGACACTTCACAGTTAACCAAATGCCTCCCCATTCACAATCTCATTTGATTCTCACAACTCCCCAGTGAAACATGTATTAGGGCTGACAGCTGCCTCCATCCTAGAATGAAGTCGTGGGCACCGAAGAGCCATCATAGGAAGAAAAACCTCCAGGACAGGAATCTCCAGAGAATGACTCTAGCTCATCTTGGCAGTTCTGGGGCTGTGCTTCTTCTTCACTGTGGAAAACGCACTTCACTACCTTGCTGAGTCCAGCCATTTCATTTCTCTTCTTGGTTTACTCAGTACCAAGCCAGTGGAGCTTACATAAATGTCCTTCTGGCATAAGGGGGGGGGGAGAGAGAGAGAAGGGAAACAGCAGCTGTCAGCAGAGTATCAGGCTGGGGACCAGCCATCTCACTGAACAAAGCTCGGGTCAGCTCCAACAGTGTCCTGGGTGCAGCTCTGACAATGAGTGATGGGATTACCCCCAGGCTCAGGATTACTTCCTGTTCTTAAGGAGAACAGGGAGAGAGGGTCCCTGAACCCGTTACCAAGGTGCCACTTGTTAATCATTAACCAGGAGCAGAGAGGAACCTGAGCAAGGTCGAACAAATGAACCCTGATACTGAGGCCTCTCAAGACCGTGTCTTAGATGGTAACACCTGAGCATTACGTATTTTTCCAACTATAAAATACACTCCCCCTCCACCAAATTTGGGAGAAATAATGGCTGTTAATGCTGCTGTTGAGTTTTGTTTACATTTACATTGGTGAAATATTACATTATTTATGTTATTAAATATTTTACCACATTTTTTGCTTCAAAAATTTTTTTCCTACTTTCCTCTTTTAAAACCTAGGTCCGTCTTATAGTCCAAAAAAGATGGTAATTTTTTCCTGGTAATCACAAACATGTGGGTGGGAGGGGCTGCATTTTGCATTTCTTTTAACTCTAAAGAGCCTTCTAATATTTAGTACTTTCCACTGGGGCTGCAACACACCCACCCCTGTCAGGTGACTTAATGTATCCACCTGCTTCTAACAGCACTGTTGACCACTCTGCCATCGGCAGCTCTGTTCCTGCTGCCTCTTCTGCCAATTTGATGCCTCTTCTTTTCTGCAGCTCTCGATGAAGCTCATTGCACAGTCATACTACAGACCCCACTCCAAGGCCTCAAATCTTACAGTTTTCTTTTCTCTGCGAGGACCCACTGCACCATCAAGACACAAGACTGGTGAATTTAGATAATGGTTGAAGTAGGTTGATGGGTACAAGGGGAATCGTATACCAATGTGTGTAAAATCTCATTAAAAGACAAAGCCTCAAGATCATTGGACTTGACTGAATCATAGAATGGAAGTCTTTATTCAAGCTCTGGAGTAGGCTGGCCAGAAATCATGTCCCAGCTCTGCCACTTTCCAATAGTAATTGGACATGACACCTAACCTTTCCAAGACTTCCTCATCTGTAAGATCAGAGAAAGATTTGTTACCCATCAGGTTTCTGCCTGCATTAAATAAGATGATAAACTTTTCATAATGAGTGACAGAAATCATCTTTAAGTAAAGAAAAATAGAGGGACTGTAGTATAATTATATAAGGATATTTCAAAATTCTAAGGTGTGGGTGCAGCTGCCTCTCAAGAGTGAATTGAAATCAGGACTCCAAGAGCATTAGGACCATATTTGTTTTATGTCTTTACACCTCTCTACATGATTGTTCTACTCTTCCCTTTTTCATTCTGCCAACAGCAGCTTCCAGGTTTATATTTTCTCAATTCAGTAGCCCCACCAGACTGAGTTTGGATCTGATCTGGATTCCAGGTTTTCTGGGGTAGGTTTTTGTCTCAGCAGTGAAGGTCAGGGGCTGGAGGTCACACTGTGTTGACAGGGAGACTCCCCTAATGGCCACATGGATGCAGTTGGCAGGGAGAAGTTCCCAGAGGAAGGGGAGCCGTCTCTAAAAAATGGTCGAGGTGGATGGTAGTGGTGGTGCTAGACAGATAAAATGACAAGAGTCTACATGCAGCCCTGGCTGGTGTAGCTCAGTGGATTGAGTGTGGGCCTACAAACCAAAGTGTCACCGGTTCAATTCCCAGTCAGGGCACATGCCTGTGTTGCAGGCCAGGTTCCCAGTAGTGGGGCTCGAGAGGCAACCACACATTGATGTTTCATCCCCTCTCTTTCTCCTTCCCTTCCCCTCTCCCTAAAAATAAATAAATAAAATCTTTTAAAAAAAGAGCCTACGTGCAAAATGCTTAGAAGAGAGTAGATGTAAGTATTGGCTCCTATCCCTTCTAATTGACTCACCTTGATGTATTCAGGGTAAAGCCTTAGGTTAGCCCATCCAGAAAGAAGGGTAGGAAAACTACAATTACAACTATTCATTCATTCCTTTATTTCAGAGTGCCTACTTTATACCAGGCAAAGAGGATACAGCAGTGAACAGAGACAAAAATCTCTGCCTGCATGGAACTCATGGTGGTGACAAACAACAAAAATTAAAATATGTAAGGTGATGCACCTCAGAGGAAAAATTAAACAGAAAAATGAGCTAGGAAGTGCTGGGGCTCATAATTATATAAAAAAGGGTGGGCAACAAGAAAATGACATTTGAACAATGACTTGAAGAAAGCGAGGGACTGAACCATGAGGTTCTCTGAGAGATGAGTGTTCCAGGCTTGGGGGCCTGCAGGTGCCAAAGCCCTGAGTTAGAGGGAACGGCAAGAAGGCCAGTGGAGCTGGAGCACATGTAAAGTGTATGGAAGTGTATGTGGTGTACAAAACCAACACCTTTTTCCAGGATCTTCAGGACTTTTAACCAGGGAAAGAGGAGAGGTGTGATATAATGCCAATGCTGGTGGCCAGAGCTTTAGTCTCATTCATTCTTTAGTGATCTCTAAATAAACCATTTGTAATGGAGAGAGAATGTTGTAAGTCAATTTCTCACACTGTAGGAATAACAGGACATTACAGACAGGGTACATAACTGAAGGCCCAGCTGTGGGGAAATGCCAATGCAACCCTCACCTCCAGGACGCTGTTCTTCCCCAAGTCACCAGGATGGCTGCATAGTGCTGGAGGAAGAACTGGGGGTTTCATGAGAGGTGACTGTCCTCTTCCACAATGAAGGAAGAAAATGTAAGGCCAGAATTTCTTGTAAGAAAGAAATCTAATAACTTCTTCTGAAAGATGCTAACAGAATAATTTTTCTAGTGTCTTTAATTCTGCGTGTTAATCAAGAGGTGGTCCATGTAGTACTGGAGGAGAAAACCCCTGTGATGTGATTGCATCCCACAGCCCTTTTTGCAATGATCACAGCTGAGTATTTTGAGCAATGGCATTAGCTAATAAAGAGTGAGGAGGAAACAGAAAGGGAGAGCCAGACAGAAGCCCTTCCCTGTCTCCTGGAATCAGTGCCCACCAAAGTCCACACTGAGTGCTCTCCTCTGGAAGCTACGATTTGTACATGCAAGAGTAGTGTGTAGTCTTGTGCAAAATGGAGTTTGCTCCTGAGCCTTGGAAAACTACATACAAGGAAGAATATGTGTTTACTGGGTGAGGGATTCCAGAAGTTAAGCACCTGTCAAACATCTGGGCAGAATGAAAGAGGGAAATGTAATTTAGACAAAGGAAATGAATTACAAAGGAGAGGCACAGCAACACCAATCCTCCTGTAGCAGGTGGTCCAGGAAAGGCAGAATAAGCCTCTTAACTGACCTAGATTAATAATTATATTTGCCCCCCCTTTAATAACTCATTCTGATTATAGGAACAGTAAACTTCTTTCTGTACTTTGAAATGGGTGATATGTCAAAGAAGAACCATTTCTAACAGGTAATTTGCATCTATCTTTAAACTCATGTAACAAAATGTATGTGCAAACATACCCCCAAAATACTGGTCACACTGAGGGATGAAATGAGGCAAGGTGGAGGAAGTAGGAAATTTTTTCCATGTTTTTCTCCTATGTGTACATTCTGGTTAATTGATTCAATATGTGAATGTGATCTTATAACTATGACCTGGATTATGATAACTAACATTTCTTTCTCCTTGGCATCTGATATCAAGAGCAGAAGATTTGGGGATCAAATATCTGGTAACCCACTGTATCACAGAGTGCAAGTCTGTCTCTGTACCTCTCTTTATCTACCTATCTCATCTATGTTGATCTACATGTCCATCTATTTATCTCACAGACAGTACAAATATATGACACAAAATTCAAAGGTTTTTTATTCTTTTTCCCCACTCCATCCTACTCACCTTCCCCAGAGACAAGAGAAGTTAAATGCACTTATGCATACACACTTTGTATGTGTCCTTTGTGTAATGGTGCCATACGCATAATTCTCACATTGCTCTTTTTACTTGACAAAATAATGCTGAGATGGCTCCATAGCAGTACAGTGCCTCATTTTTTCCCAAAGGCTGCATAGTATTCCACTGAGGGTTTGTTCTAATATTTATTTAATCACTCTCCTAATGATGGATATCTCTATTGTTTCCAAGCTTTTGTCACTTCAAACAATACCCTACTTCTGGATTCTAGGCATTATGTAAAAACAGCCAATTTAGAAACTACTCAATTTGTTGATAGACACTGCTTTACAGTTTAACTGAAAGTGAAATGACAGACTTGTGACTCAGCCTGACATGATGGGGAATAACAAAGTACTGTCTTTCCTACCATCAATTACCAGGAAGCAAATGAACAGTGTCGGGAGAAAGAAGCGAACTATTCTCTCTTTATTATTTTTTAAAATCATTTTTTAATGTTTTATTCACCTGAAAAGTGTAAAAGGAGAATGAATAAGAACTTTATTCTAATTTAAGGAATATTTCCAATGCCTTTACTCAGGCTTAAGTCTAGACATTAACTGCAATACACAGAAAGGCGAGGCAATATGCTAGATTGTGCTATTTCTTCTTGGGTTATGCTGATAATTACATGATTTGGAGTTAGAGCTGGGCAAAGAGAAACTTGTGTGAGATTTGGGAGATGGAAACAAAGCAAATCATGAAGGTTATGTGGTCATATATGGTGATGAGCAAAAGCGGAGGTATCCTGTGAGTTCCTATCAGTCTTTGCTCTCCTCTGCTCTGCTTCTGGAATGACTGGCACCAAACCCTGCATGGTGCTTGGCTATGGCCTCACATGGCTGTGCAGAGACACAGCTATTCTATTCTATCAGAATAGACCTTCCCATGTGCTTTTCCTTAAGGCTATCATCTGTCAGCTGGCATGTCGACATGCTTGACTTCTCAGACTTGCCTGAAAGGCCTGACATGTCCTCCGTGTCGGTGCTGAAGTTTGACTGGTTGGTGATGTTTTTCTTGATCTTTTGGCTCCTCCTTCTAGACCTTCCCCAGCTTCTCCCATACTAGTGTATGGTGTGTTCTCATTCCCATAAAAAATCCCTATTCCTGTCAAAATCATCTTGGCTCTGCTTTCTTGCTTGAACCCTGACTCCTACATCCAGGAAATGAATTGTTGTTTATGTCCTTCCTGAAATACCTTACCATTTCTGGGCTTTGTGAGAAACCAATGAGACATGGAAGGGTAACACCAGATGATGATGGCTTCCTCTGGACTGCCAAGTAGTCAGGGAAGAATGAATGGTTGGAACTCTCGTAGAAAATGTGCATCAGACTTCCAAAGGACCATTTTGGAGGGCTTCTGAAAAAGTGTAGTTCTCAGCTTGAGATGGCTTTATTGTGATCCCACTTCACACCAAAGGGATGAATAAATGGCCCCAAGATTCCTTTCTTGTACTAATGTCATCTCACAGCCACATAAGACTCAAGAAATGCTACATTAAGTCAGTTCATTGGTCCCAGCCCATCATTTTCTCCCCATGGCCCCAAGAGAGTTCAGTGGGAGGATACAGTTCTATGCAGTATATCACTTAAAGGTGAATGATGCCCTCCAGCAGCCTTTCCCAAACTCTGTTAACATCCTTTTGTCTGCCTCCTATTTAATTCCATTAGCTGTTATTTCACTGCAATTTGTTTGGAGGGCAACCTTGCTTCCCCATAGAACAGTACATGTCAAAATCAAAGCCCCCAAATTAGATGTTTTCTGAATGAATTTGGTGGACTAAATGCCTGGTTTAAAGTTGGCTGTTGACCTCTCCCAGTGTTATTTTCCTTTTAGGTGAGACCCATTGAGCTATCCAATTCTATTTTTTCTTATTGTGATAAAATATATATAACACAAACATTGCCATTTTAATCATTGTTAAATGTATAACTTTGTGGCATTGATTACATTTACAATGTTTTTGCAATTGTAATGGAGTGTAGGCTGGGAGGCCCCAGGACACCGCAAAGGGATGATTTGTAATGGGGTCCAGAACTTGGGGTGTCTGGGAATATAGGATATACTCTCCCCACAAGTCTGGCTGGGGGATGGGAGACATGGAGCAGGGCCACTGAGAGTTATTTTGCATATCAATAACAGCAGACTAGTCTTCCAGCCTGAATGGAGCCAGAAGTATCCAAAACTTTGAACCATGATGTAGTGAAGAGGCAGCTCCCCTTACCACACCTGTGCAAGAGCTTGGAGATGGTTCGCTCCACAGCACTGGGCCATGCCTGCCCATACTAACTATGGCAGCCAAGAAAGGCTGAAAGTATAGGAGTGCTGGCAGGTGTAGCTGATTGTGGGAGGAGTCAGAAATGGGGTTATGGAGGAGGTCCCAACTTCGATTCAAACTAAAGGTGGGTGGCCACAAGATATGGGAGACAGTGGAGGACTATGTGGAGGACAATGAGAGATCATGCAGGAAGGAAAGGGGCGAAAGAACTCTTGCTGGTGAGCCATGAGGAGGTGCCATGTGGTTGTGGATTAAGAACTGGGATTGTGTCACACTGCTGATGGTGCTGGGGACTGTGGGAAAGCATGGGTTATTGGGAGGAACCTGGAGTGTAACCGAGATACAGACTTCTATATCTTTTTCCCGAAATATGGTACCCCTGACTGGCCTGGTTGGCAAAGGGGGAAGGTAGGACAGTGTGTGTGTGTTCATGAGTATTTTAAAGAGACTTTGGGGTTTTTAATGGTGACATTCTGCCATTAGTTTAAACTGGTATAACTTTTTAATAAATAGCTCCTTTCCTTTTCACCAAACTCTGGCATTGAGAGCTACAATTCCTAATACCTTCTGCGGGCAAGACAAACTTAGAACAGAAAGAACCTGGGGGAGGAGGCTCATTTTGGTAACAGTAGCTGGGCCCCCCATGGACTCATTCTGTAACACATCCATCAACACTATCTATTTCCAAAATGTTTTCATCCCCCAACAGAAACTCTATAACCATCAAGCATATTCCCTGTTTCTCTCTCTCCCTAATTTTCTGGTAACCTCGGATGTACTTTCTATCTCTGTAAATTAGCCTATACTAGGTATTTCATAAAGTGGAATAATGTAATATTTGTCCTTCTGTGTCTGGTTTATTTCTCTTAGCATAATTCTGTTAGCACAAGTTTTGGGGTTAATCATTCTTTTTAAAATTTTATTTATTTATTTACTTGTTTGTTTATTTATTTATTATTTACTTGTTTATTTGTTTATTTATTTATTTATTTATTTATTTATTTATTTATTTTAGTTCAAGTGCATTGTCTCCATTTTCACCCCATCATGCCACCCCCACCCCTCCTATCCCGCCTCCCACCCCCTTTGGCTTTGTCCATGTGCCCTTCATACACATTCCTTAATGGTCTCCCCATTACCCCCTATTATCCCTCTTCCCCCTCCTCTCTGGTTACTGTCAGATTGTCCTTTATTTCAATGTCTCTGGTTGTATTTTGCTTGCTTGTTTGTTTTGTTAATTAGGTTCCACTTATAGGTGAGATCATATGGTATTTGTCTTTCACTGCCTGGCTTGTTTCACTTAGCATAATGCTCTCCAGTTCCATCCAGGCTGCCATGAAGGGTAGGAACTCCTTCTTTCTTTCTGCTGTGTAGTATTCCATTGTGTAAATGTACCAGTTTTTGGATCCACTCATTTACTGATGAGCACTTAGGTTGCTTCCAGCACTTGGCTATTGTGAATTGTGCTGCTATGAACATTGGGGTGCATAGATTCTTTTGGATTTGTGTTTCAGGATCCTTAGGGTATAATCCCAACAGTGGTATTGCTGGGTCAAAAGGCAGTTCCATTTTTGGTTTTCTGAGGAAATTCCATACTGTTTTCCACAGTGGCTGCACCAGTCTCCCTTCCTAACAATCATGTACTAAGGTTCCCTTTTCTCCACACCCTGTCCAACACTTGTTGCTTGTTGATTTGTTTGGGAGTTACTCATTTTTAAAGTCCAGACTCTTTCTTTTCAAGTGAATATGAGGTTCCCCCTTACCATGTTTTTGGAATATCTTTATGACATTTGTATCTTGGTTTACTATCTGTCATCCTAGGAAGAGGAACAGATCCAAATATATAGACCTTTGTTCAAATGTTATGTTTTAAAAACATTAAAATATAAAGACATAAATTCAAAACAACAAAAGGTATTCTTTTACAAAGCTCAATAGCTTTAAAAACAACTGCCATTTAGATGAAATATCAATGAAATATTTCTTTCCATCTTTGTATTGAGACAGATGACATCATACAGCTACTGATATAAATGTTATTTCAAGACTGCCAAGCACCTAATACCTCATAAAGGTCTACAAGTATTTAAACACAACCCTGTCCTTCGATATATGAGAAGGATAACATATCCATGAATCTTTAATGCATGAATAATCCTTTTTGACATTTCCCTTCAGTGCTGAGGAAGATGGTTGAATTTGCTTGTGGCTGCATTGACAATAACTTATCTCTTCTTCTCTCATTCCTAAAGGGAAATGTCATAATGAGAACCCACCATTAAATAAAATATATACATCACAGTTTTTTATTTCTGAGAAACAAAAGTTGACCTCAGGGTCAGAATGAATTTATACTGAGCAAAGACAAAGTGAGAACTAAATATAGACTCTTGTTTATTTGTTTTAGCATTTGCTATTTTTTTTTTGTGGCAAGAAAGCTATTTAGAGTGTAAAGCAACAGGGAAGTAGCTATTGCCCACCTATGTAAATAGATTGTAATTGTAGAAATGTGAGCACTATAACACATGTAGTTTAGAGTCTGGTTCATTTAATTATTTATTCATCCATCCAGTTAATAAATGTTCCTGACTGTCTACTTTTTGCAAGGTGCTATGGTAGGCATTGTCTGCTCTGTCCAATATAGCCATTAGTCACATTGGACTTTGTGATGTAAATACAATAAATTCAATAAAATAAAAAAATCTGCTCCTTTGTTGCATTAGCCATGAAGTACTCAGTACTCAAATATATAGCTGATGGCTGTCCCATTGGACAGCAAAGAAGGTAGGCCATTTTCATCACTGCAGGAAGTACTTTTCAGTGGCACTGGTATAGAGTATTTAAAAAGTGTAGTAAAATTTTTTCTTAAAAAAAGTTTGCAGTCTGATGTATTTATAAAGAAAAGAAATGTCATTCTTGCTTTATCTTACAACATAAGATAGCAATGAAATAGTAAGAGCTGCCCTTTGTGGGGCATATACTATGTTTCAGGTACTGCTAAATTCTTTACACACATAGCAGAACAAAAATAACTTGGGAGAGTGTGGTTTTCCCTGTGCTTATTGGCTTTCCCCCCTTTCTTACCCTCTGAGTGTGTTTGGGAGAGTATTGGGTTTGGCCAGACCTAACTGTTTTTGTTATGCATATTTACAAGTGGGGAAACAGACACAGGACTGGAGGGGGGAGAAGAAATGGTGGCAATAAGATTGCAAGATACTTGTGATCTAAAAAGAATAAGAGAAGAGTTATTTGAAAGTCATGGGAAGAAAATGTATGGGAAAAAACAGGAGATGTAAAGGGTTTGGTGTTGACTACATATGTTCCTTCCAGGTATAGAGAAATATGAGTAAAGAAGTCAAATTATTTTGAAGTTAATAGTTCTTTATTTTATTTTTTTATTTTTTCTTGTCTTTCTCTAACTTATTTTACTTAGTGTCATGCCTTCAAGGACCATCCATGTTGTTGCAAATGGCAAGATTTCCTCCTTTTTTAATGGCTGAATAATATATTTTTTTTTGTCCACTCATTCATAGATGGACACTTAGGTGGATTCTATATCTTGACTATTGTAAATAACATTGCAGTGAACACGAGGGTGCATATATCTTTTCAAATTAGTGTTTTTGTTTTCTACAAAGAAAAATTAAAAATAGAAATACACATATGGAAATGATGCATCATGGTATTTCTATTTTTAATTTTTTTGAGTGCTCTGCATGCTGCTTCCTATAGTGGCTGCACAAATTAGCATTCTCACCTAATGGTTTCTTAAATGGATTGTGTTCTTTGATCATCACACTCTGAGACAGGAACACATGAGTTGCGTATGCAATAAGTTATACAGTCGTTATTCTCATCTTAACCTTTGCTACTACTCTGCAAGATAGGCTATTATCATTGTTATTTTTCTAATGAACAGTCTAAGATTTGGAGAAGTTAAACACCTACTCATGGTCACACAGCCAGTAAGTGTCAACGTCAGATTAAACCTAGGTGTATGTAACTCTTATGTCCCTGCTTTTAATTTATCTGACTCACTGCCTCAATATAAGGAGACTCAGGTAGCATGTGACAACATGCCAAGAAAGCACATGGACATTAATAATGGCTATGAAGTCCAAAGAATCAGAGGCTATACTGAGCTGGAGAGACTAGTTTATTGATGCAGACACCAGCCTGCAGTGTCAGCATCATTATGGATGAAATGAGACATTCACACAGAATACCAAATCCAGTGGAGGAAAAGGGACATCATGGCTTTTCTCTCAAGGGGAGCAAAAGCCACAGCCTCTGCCATAACAGGCCTTTATTGGGTTTCTCCACCCATTACATGATGGTCCTCATTTACTATGCACAGGTTCACTCTAGGTGGTTACCTTTTACAGAAAACAAAGGAGCTAATGCTGCTAATCACATCACAGAAGAGGGATATTTGCAAATGTAAAGGCAAAAGTGGTTGAACCGGTAACACTCATCCTTGGAAGGTTTAGCATGGATTTTAGGAAGTTACTTTGCAGTAAATGTCCTCAATTCAGGTTGAGGGAGTTTTCAGCAAAAAGCAAGACTCAAAGCCACCTAGGCACATTGCAGTCCTGATTCCCCACTGGAGAACATATCTGTGGGCATGGGTCCTGTGCATCTCTGAGTGGGAGCTGGGCCCAGGCCACGCAGAACAGTCTCCTACAGTTTATGCTTCATGAAGAGTGTGAAATACAAGTGGCCCTTGGAGGACTGGTAAAGCTTTGATGGGAAATGAGGAGAGGTAGATGAAGGAATAAACAGGACAGGAACAAAAACCAGGGATTCTGGTTCCAACAGAGAGCTCATGGTCTTCTGATAATGACATTCTAGAAGCTGGACCAGATTAGGGGTAAAAGATTAAATAAATACTGTTTAACAGAACTGCTGTTGGGGGTATCTAAAGATTTAAACATGATATTTGAGATGATACTTAAACTTCAGCTTAGTTGCAAATTGCACGGTCTTCCCAAGCAGCCCCTTTTGGGGCATAGTCAATAGTGGAGTCGTCTGTGACTCCTCTCTTGATGAGATTCTATGGTGTGATGATTAATTTCATGTGTTAACTTGATGAAGCCATGAGGTACTCATATGTTTGATTTAAAATGTACTCTGGGTGTGTCTGTGATGATGTTTCTGACAAAGATTAACTTTGGAATAGGCAGACCGAGTAAACCAGATTGCTCTCTCCTTTACGGGGGTACTTTTAGAATCCTTTGGAGTCCTGAACAAAAATTGAAAAGTGGAGTAAAGGAGAATTCATATTTTCTCAACCTGCCTATTTTTGAGCTGGGACATCAGTGTTTCCTGCTTTCAGGTTTGAACTTGGACTGGAACTACACCGTCAGGTTTCTTGGGTCTCCAGCTTGTTGGCTACAGATATTGGGACTTCTTAAACTTCATAGTCATGTGAATCAGTCCTTTATAATAAATCACTTATATACCTACATATCCTACTAGTTCTGTTTGTCTGGTTTGTGTGGATTGATGATGATGAAACAATGAATCAGAAAGTTCAGCTATCTTCACACTACCACAACATGCAGCTCCTTAGTGTGTGAATTGAGAGCAAGGGAAAGGCAACTCTGCCCTCTCAGATGCCTAGATCTAGTCTGAAACCACACTCTGCCTGGATCAACAAGAAGATCCAGGAGCCAAGGGTTGGGTTTGAGTGGTCTTTCTATGGCCAATGACTTAATAGTCTTCCAAGACTTCTAAGAGAAACTTTATCCAAACAGTATGACTTTTGGTAACAGATATAACAGGAAAGGGAAAAACAGACTATTCAAGAGAGGCAAAAAAAGTTTGTGACCAGACTTGGCCTGGGAATGTTCTGTTCATGAGTCTGCCTTGTATTCCTCTGAAAGTCATGTGCAGGTAGAATCTGGCATTCCCCAAATAGCAGAGTGACCAAGCTTCAGTTCTTCAGCTATGTAGGGCAACTGGTTCCGCTGGATCAGACTCTGAGGTCAGCCCTCTTCCAGCCAGAGTATGGACTTCTTTGTCCAGGCTTTTTTTTTTTTTTTTATTTGCCAAATGGATCAGTTAGACCAAGGTTTCTCAACCTGGAGAGATTAAAAAACAAACAAACAAACAACTCTTGAAGCTAAGGCCTTACCTCCAGATATTAAGACTTACTGGTAATTCTTTGGATGAAATTCTAGCATGAATGCATTTTTCAACACTCTAGTGATTCTAAAATGCAAGCACTCATCTAGACCATTTCACAACAATAACCCATATCAGACCAAGACATCCCTAGATTAGCCCACTGATTCTGAGGAGAATTAGAGTCCTGCAATTCTCTTACAAGCAGTTTTGCCAGGATAAAGTAGAGGACACATCTCTCCTCTCCCTCTTTTCTTGTTTTGTAGCACCCCAAAAGTGTCTTATAGGAGACTACACTCCCCTCCCTTTCCCCCACATTCTTCTGATCCCTATCACCTTCTTACTCTAGGCCTTTGCTATTTTAAGTATGGTTCTCAGAGAAGCCCCAGTACCATTACCTGGATGCTTGACGTAAATGCAGAATTCCAGGCCCCACTTAATGGGTCAGATTCCATATTTTAATAAGATCCTCAAGTAATAAGCCCTGGCTGCTGTGGCTCAGAGGATTGAGTGCTGGCCTGTGAACCAAAGGGTTGCTGGTTTGATTCCCAGTCAGGGCACGTGCCTGGGTTGTGGGCCTGGTCTCCAGTTGGGGGCATGCAAGAGGCAATCACACATTGATATTTCTCTCCCTCTCTTCTCCCTCTCTTCCCCTATCTCTAAAAATAAATAAATAAAATCTTTTAAAAAATCCCCAGGTAATTTTTGTGCACTCTAAAATTTGTGACTCACTGCTCTATACCACTTCTAAATTCATCAAACTGGGATAAATGCCCCAACACTAAGACATTAATTGTGCAGACAGGATGGTTCACTCTGTTCCTTCTTTTACCTTCTAAGAAATAAGGTCATTAGTTCCCTACATAAAGCTCTCTTATGTTAGTTGTTAAGTGAAAGTATATACAATGTATACTCAGAATCACATATTTAATTACATGAGGTCTGTCCAGAAGGTATCCAGCCATGTAAAATGAAAAGTAGAGCCGTTTATTGAAGAAGATGCAAGAAACATTATACATATTACAATGACACCCCAGTCCCCTCCAAAGTAGGCACCTTAGGACCTCACACAGTTTTCCCAATCACCATCAGCTGCCCCATCATATTTTTCTGAATCTCATTGACAGCCTGAAAGCTCTTCCCTTTCAAAGGTGATTTTAGTTTTGGGAAAAGCCAAAAGTCACAGGCAGCAAATCTGGGCTGTGGGGGGACTGAGTCACCTGGATGATTTGATGTTTTACCAAAAAACTCTGCACAAGATGTGATGCATGAGCAGGTGCATTGTCATGATGAAGCTGCCAGTCACCGGTTGCCCATAACTTCAAACTTCTGAATCATCCAAATAGTTTCCATGAAGGAATGTTCCAGCTTAATGCAAAATTTGATACAGATTTGTTGCTCTA
Organism: Phyllostomus hastatus; assembly: GCF_019186645.2. Classification (NCBI taxonomy): domain Eukaryota; kingdom Metazoa; phylum Chordata; class Mammalia; order Chiroptera; family Phyllostomidae; genus Phyllostomus; species Phyllostomus hastatus. The sequence goes on along the minus strand of NW_025334033.1, from coordinate 3,624,129 downwards.
CTCTCTCAGGCATTTTGAATATAACAACCACACATTACATATGCTCACTCACTGGCATCTACCAGCCCCACTGACTAGTACAGTGAAGTTGTCATTGTTCACACATGTACATTCCAGTCCACTCTCCTTGGCTACCAGGTTACATCGATGTCATGCAAACCGTTCTCGTTATAGTAACAATGGCTGGACTTTTTCTGGACAGACCTTCGTGTGTGTGTGTGTGTGTGTGTGTGTGTGTGTGTGCATGCACGTGTGTACTACATTTTTATATAATATATATACATAAAATATATATTTAGTTGCATATATTTTATATATTTTATTTACACATATAAAATATATTATAAATATATTACTAACATATAAAATATATTTTACTTACATATATTTATAAATACTTAATATATTTTATGTTTATGTACCTAAAATATGTTTATTATATTTTATTCTCTTTCTTAAATATTATATATACAGAAAGAGAGGCCAGCCAGTTGTCTATGCAATTGGCCAGACAACTGGCTGATGGGGAAGACGAGTGTGGGGAGAGGGAAGGAGATGCATGGGAATGCCAAAGCTCAGCACTCAATTATGTACTCAGTGCACACCAGCTGAGTGTATGAGCCATCCAGATGCCATCCATATCTTTTAAGTCACCTGTTTTCTACTTGGTTTGGCATGGGTGTCTCTTCACTTGTGTCGGGTGGCATCTCTCTAGTTTATGGCTTAGTGACTGCAGGCCAGGCACTGGCAGCTGAGTCTGAGCAATGCTTTAGGCATTTGACCATTTTAGTAGGACATACCAAGGGACTGATTGATCTCAAATAAATCTCTTGAGCATATGCTGCTCATCACCTTATTATTAGTTGAGAAAGGAGCCTGTTACTATTGACAGTGGAAGCCCAGAGAAGTTTAAGTCGAGATGAGGTGGCTTTTCTGTCATGTTCTCTTGCCCCTGTCACTACCATTTAGTGAGCCATGTGTATATGTACATATACACATCTCAACATTTAGCACTGAAATTAAGAACATGAATTTTGGAGTCAGGTAAATTTTGCTTGAATCCCACTTCTATCACACCTAACCTTTCACCTTTGATGTGTTCATTCTTGAATTTTAACAGCAGTGTTCTGTAGAATGAGGATGGTGAGAGACTCTCACAGGGATGTTGTAAAGATTAAATATAGAGTATGTAGCATTACATCTGGTACACAGAAAGCTTTCATAAATAGTATTATTTTGACCATACTCTGAGTTATACACATTGGCAAGCATTGTAGATTCAGGTTGAGTCTGGTGTTCTCTCAAGGACTGTACTTTAATCTCACTGAGGCATACCCAGGGTTCTGTGTAAGTTGTCTTGAGACACTCTAAGTGTGAAGAACATGAGCACCCTCCTCTTTAAAAATAGCAGGCATAATAACTTATACACAGCCTCCAGGCTCCTGGAAAATACTCTTTCTGAAGAAAGAGGTGCCAGCTGGAGCAGTCTCGGGTGACTATTAGGAACCCAAGAGTGTGCAGCAATAAAATTTAAGTCCAAATGCAGAAGGATTTAGCACCAGGCATATATTTGTTTAAAGAAAGCTGCTACCAAGATTTATTATCACGATAATTTTTGAGCTCTGCTCCAGTTCCAACCAAGTGCTCCACTGCATTTACTGTCCCCAGCGTGCTGAGCCTCCTTGTGACAGCTCCAACTCAGCTCTCACGAGCCAAAGCTCGAAGGCAAAGAGTTTGAATCCCTTGATGCCAGGTTATTCTTGGCAATAGCACACCTTGGCCCAGATGGAGTCATGAGGCTCTGTCCTCATTTTTCGGGGAAGGAACCAGGAGACACCTCTTCTGTGCACAGTAATGCAGTCATGGGAATCCCACCTGGGCTCACCCAGGGGTCTCCCTGTGGGTAATGAAGGAGTAGGATGTGATCACCTTTTTCTGCAAAGTATTTCTTTAAATAATAGAATCATTTTTATCAAACAATATAGAATCCCAATATACAAAACAGGTAACAGCCTTTTGTTCTGGTTGATAAATAATGCCTGTGTGCATAAGGAACTTTTGGAGCCTCTATTTCTCCAGATACTTGCTGCTGTGACTCCTTGTTCATTCACACATACACACATATTCAAGCCTCTGTTGCTAGACACCAAGGAATCTCTAGGCTCTATGAACATTGTTTAAAAATCAGTGCACTAACTGGTCTCTAAGGCATAGTCAGCTCCTTTTTCTATTATGCCAATGAACCAAATATGGCTTTAAAAGATAAGAAGGCATTTCATGTGCTGGAGTGAGGGTGGGTGGGATAGAGTCTGTAAGAGAAGAGAGCAGGTTTAGGGTTGAAGGAGAGAAGCAGCAAAGGGCCAAGGGCACAGCTGAGTGTTAGTGGTGTGTGCGAGCAGCTTTTTAAGAACAAATGAGGCAGCAGGGGATTATGTCTGTGTTCCCAGGTATGAAACACATGCCATTAGCTCATCAGAGACAGTGCATTTGCCTGCCATCCAGTCACGGCCTGGATCATTCACATACCTTCAAAGAACCAAACATGCTTTGGCACCCAGCTTGGTAAGACATCCCTCCTCTGTGGTTCGTTTCCTGTGCAGGCCCAATACAGTGGCCTGGGAGGTTGGCGGAAGGCAGAGGACAGCAGCAGGAGCCTAAGTTTCCATGCACTGAAGTCCAAGTAGGACCCAAAAGTTCTGGATCTTGTGGGTTATTGATCATTTACACCTGTAAAGTCTACTACACTTGAGAGCATTTTAGGAGCTTTCTGTTCTTCTCTGACATTTGACCAAAGATCTCCACTGACTAATCTTCAGAAAGACTGAGTTTTAGAGAAATGGGTGTTCTAGATAGAAACAGGGAAAACATTAAGTAGTAATTGGGTTAGCCAAACACACCAGCAAGATTAGAAAAGAATCCCAGTCTTTTAGAACCAGGACAAAAATACCCACAAAAACAGAGACAACCCCTTTCCCCTCTAAATGTTTTCCTAACTTCCCTCTTAGATATTTATATATTTAAGGCTTTAGGTTTCTAAAACTTTCTCACAGAACCTCTAATAAAACCTGCAAATATGCTCCTCTTCATAGTCCAAACTATGTTTCTTTCTGCCTGGAAGGGACTGATACCTGCAAAGGAGTTGTCAGTCTGTCAAGACTGATTTAAAATGCAATTCCATTTCAATACTGGGCTTTCTACCTGACTGCTGTGTTTCCTTTTTTCCCTCTCCTCTCTGACATATTTTAGAAGTGCAACCACCAATGAACTGCTCTGCCCAGTTCAGTGTGAATGGAAGACGAAATGGCCCAAAGTTATGGGAGAGAGGAGGGAGCAGAACATAATCTCTGTAGGGGCACAGAGGTGCTGCTTCACATCAGTAAGATAGACTTTCTAACCAGGGAAACCCCTGAGAAGGGACTAGACTTGGGGGCAGCAGCAGTGAGCTGATTTCCTTTTCCTAATTCAGAGGCTGGAGTCTGGCCCTGGGGAGGCAACCGTGGTGGACTTAAGAAAAAATCACTGCAATGGCATGGACGTGGAGTGGTGAGGGAGGTGACAGGGGGTCATGAGAGGTAAGGGTGGATTGGTTTTATAAGGAAAATGCGCTAACTGTCATGGCTTTTGCAGATTTTGAACAGTCTAGGGAAAAAAATTGCATTTTGCAGAAGGGCCCACCTAAGAAGCTCCATCAGCGCCAGCCAGTCTAGTTTTGATGCTCCTAAGATGTCAGCAGGGCACCGTCTGCCTCTGTCCAGTCTCTGTCTCTTCATTAGGCAGCAAGTGGAGCCATGGGTGCGAGTGGGCCTGTGTGGGCGCCTCCCAGGGTGAGCTGCCTCCTTGGTGTGCAGGCTCCAGGCATTTGCTCTCGCCGCCCGCCCAAAATAGAATGTCTCATTGTGATAGATTAATCCTTTGGCTCAGATCCTGCCCGGGTCACCAGCTCAGCCTACACTGCATGGGTGGGGGAGGGTGGGGACAAGGACACTTAACTCATTCAGCACATTCCCTCTTGTGCCCTGCAGAAGTGCCCTGTCCAGTTGCTCAGTCTCTATGTAGAAAGGGAGACAGGGCTGGCAGGTGCTGGGGGCCTTCTTGGCTCCTGGGCTCCTGGGGACAGAGGACCAAGTTAAGGGAGACTGTTCCT